>NW_028227262.1:52910000-53510000 GCF_978045245.1 Mus caroli
TAAATGGTGTCCTTTATAAGCGTTACCTTGGTCATGGTGTCTCTTCACAGCAATAAGAACCTTAACTAAGACAGTATCCTTGAAACATATTCATCTGAAATACCTTGTTTTCACATAGCACCTATCTTTAAGTTATTGATTTTTAACCTCTGTTTTGGGACAACTGAGAGAGGAAAAGCTTGTAAATTTAGACAAGGCAGAATTTGAACCTGCACCTTCCCCTATTCTGGTGGCTTCAGCTTCCATAGGGCTTTGGTTAAAAAAAATTAAATAATAATAATAATAATAAAAAGCAGATGTGGAATGTACTTTCCTGATTTTTGAGGTTGTACAAAATTGCAGTCAAAGTAACACTTTAGACATCCTCTGAGTTAAACACCCAACAAGGGTTCTAAAGAACACAGGGTTTTTTTTTTCTCTGCTTGCCCTTTTACAAGTGAAAACTTATAAACAATTGTGGAAATGGTATACTAATGACCACAGTACACAGAGACATCCTGTGACTTTTCCTGGGGAGACGTGAGCAACTGTCTATCTACCTCAGATGGATTTACAACAGAGCAAGCAAATGTTTTCTCCCAGGTCTGAATGAGTGATCCAGTGAGTTTGGGGGGGGGGGGGGAGTGTGCATACAGGACATGGGCAAGCTGTATCGCTGAAAAGCCCACCCTAGTATCAAAGACTTTTCAGAAAAATTGCATCCCTAAACCTTGTCCAACGTTTAGGTGACACCACCAAGGTTCCCCACGCCCATGGAGTGAAGCCTTTTGATGTTTTTCTGAACTCGGTGAGTTCCATGAAACACTCTCTTCCCTCCACCAGGAATGTCTCTATCTAAGGGGAAAATTACATGACATGCTTTCTAGATGGCATCCTCTCATTATCCTGACATCTTAAACTGAAAAAAGAAATCCAATTATAAGGGAAAGAATGCTTATTTCTGAAGCCCACAATAATTAATTCATGTTGAGCACATCTTTCATCCATGATAACAGAGCACAAATCTAGAATTCAGCATCAGCATGCCCATGCAAAGCTTTCCCGAGCTCTTTGAGAAGAGGTTGAGACCACCAAGACAAGAAAACATAAGACAAATGGGTGTCACCGAGCTGCTTATGGTTGGTTGAGATATCGCAGTTAATTGGTATTCCTGTTACTTCAAGGGAAGTAGAGTGAAAAATTCTCAAACACATCATGTAAAGGATGCAGTGCTCCCTGCCATTGGATCAAATTCAGAGATAACCTAGCAGGGCAAATTGAAATAGGAGTAGCTGAACGTGCATAAAAAGTCAAATTTTGTGGATAGCATTTAAACACGGCAATGATTTGTCAATTCTTAGGGAGGCATTGACCCTCTCCAAATCGCAGTTTACTTCTCAGTACAATGAGTACAATATTAATAACCACATAAGTTAAAGCTATAGTATGATCTCACATTTGCTATGCTTTTGAACCCACCACCGATAAGTTGAGGATGAATTCTGAAAACGTCTGAAAACTTTAGACTGAGATTCACACTGGGCATTGTTTTTAAAAGGAGAAGAGAAACAGCATGACTGTATTATTTAATGTCATCAAGTATTAACAGAGAGGAGAAAAGTGCAGAGAATACATTACTCATAAACAAAATTCTCTCTAAACGGATGCATTGCGATATGTCCCACGAGGCATCTGTGGGTCTTCAGAGACACAGAACAATTTATTGAAACTTCTGTGCAAATTGAAACTCGTTTCTGGAGCAATGCGTTAAAAGGGTGCTGGTCGTTCATTTATGCTGCATGCTGATGGAGCCCCACAGATCACTTTTATTATACAAATGGTCCTTTAGTGATTAAGACTCCTCTCTGGCATATGGATGGCAAAGGAATAAAAGCGAGAGAATAAGAAATGTAACCTACTCTGCTAGACAGATTGCATATATCCAGTAACAAGGAAAATGGTGTGTGTGTGTGTTATCATATTAAGAAGTAAAATATATTGGGAACTGCTTGAATTTCCTTCCCCAGTAATGAGAGATACAGATGAGAATGTTCGTTTCTAGTAATTTCATCAGCATGCCACCAATGAGGCTGCAATAAATGGTAGATATTACTCTTGCCCAAGCATAAATAGGACATTATTTCACTATTATTTCTGCAAACACAGCTGGGACAACTAATGCCAATTCTAAACTGTGTGTCAGAGCTCCACAGGGACAACAGCCAATAAAGAACAAACCCTGGCAGTGTTGCTAGTGTGCGGTGGTAGCTACCTCTCTCCTGGACATTGTCAACATGCTAAGAATGGGATATGAACGGCCTTGGGGCGTCGGGTGGCTGAGTTGGTAGAATACTTTCCTAGAATACACAAAGCCCTGAGTTTCAACCTCAGCACCTCATGAACTGAGTGTGTAATTTAAGTCTGTCATTTCAGCATTCCACTGAGAAGGTGGAGGCAGGAGAATGAGAAACTTAAGGTCATCATTGTCTACACAGTGAGTTCTGAGTTCAAGTTCAGTTAGGGAACTACCAACTGCCTGAATTGCATAAGTGTCTTGCCTTTTCAAAGACTTCAGTTTCTTTTTGAGTCAACGGGAACAAACATGCCTACTCCTACATGTATTAGGAGACTTGAGTAAGCTAATGTATATGAATTATTAAATCCCATATACTATATACAAACAGCAGGATTAGTTGGTACTACTTATCAAATTAGTATCTTGGTTGGAATCTCCCCATAAGCAGCCTATGAGACAAGGCTTTTGATGCAATGTGGTCCCTGGGAAAGGATGCTAGGAAACACTGCATATGGAGAAAGTGAGACAGAGAAAGGAAGGATGGTCATGAGGTGTCAATCATCAGTCTCTCTACTTATATAAGTAACAGCACTAGGGTTCAATCCCACTGGGGGAATGTTGAGAGACTACACAGAATCATTTCACCCAGGGGCTGAGGACATCGCTCTAGGTTGGAATCTCAGCATTACATAAACCAGGTATGGGGTGCACACCTAAGATCCCAGCACTCATGAAGTGGATCCAGGAGAACTTTATGGTGACAAAGTTGGGAGGATAAAAACCATCCTGCTTGAGTGGCTTCAGACCTTGGAGCTGGTAATTCAGATTCCATTCAAGATTGGCTTAGGTTGATGGGACAAGAATTTTTTTTTTCTTTTTAATATAAATTGAACTCAGTTTCGAAGTTGAAGGTTCCAGAGTGTGTGCAGTGGAGCTTCCTAAGAAGTCAGGTAGAAGGTTCTGTACCTTCGAAGTTTCTGGAATTCCTAATGCTTTGATCTAGTGTTAATTCTGAATTTGTTCTGATACAAATAAATAAGGTACAGATTTGGGTTAATTTCTTAAGCTGTTGGTCATTTGGCTCAATAATGAAATGGACAGGTGATTTGCTATAGTGGAGTAAAGATGTCTCAAAGCCAGAAACTTACTAGGAAACATGAGATTGGATTATTTTGTCTTAATTATTTTAAGGAGGAATGTGAGAAGTCTGTAGGTAATTTACCCAGTTGTGTCAGGAAGCAAGTATGAATGCTTTCTTTTGGAAAAAAAAAACAAACACCAAGCAAGCAGACAAACAAACAACAACAACAACAACAAAAAAAAAAACCAGCTGCTGAGTCATAGATAGGAATAGAGCATTAGTTTACAAATCAGCTCCGATTAATGTCAAAGTAATTATTCCAGGTAGAAAAAGAATATAGACATTTTTTACAAAATTCTAGAATATGAAAGCTATTCTTCAGGAACCGAAAGTATGGGAGGTTTTCTTGAGAATGTATTGTAAAGAGACATGGGAAAATCTTGGAGTGGTGGGTATGTGCATTTCTTTGAGCTAGGGGGTGGCTTCATGGATATAGATGTATATTTGAACTTAACAAATACATGGAATTATATGTCATTTATAGTTTGGTAATTATATCTCAGTAAAGCTTTTAGCAAAAATAGTATTCATAGCAAATCCTCAGTAAACGCAAGCTTCTCCCTTTAAGTGTATGTTTTTGTGCTTTTGACTTAACAAAGTGAACAAAAAGAACAAAATGGCTCTTGTTGAACCTGCCAGGCACAGAGAATAGCACCTAGCCCACTCAGGGGTGAACAGTGCAGCATGCTCCTTCAAATCCCCTTTACCAGGATTATGTAAATAGCTTCCAACTTCCTTTTGCTGCAAACAACTAGGCCTGCAGACTTCTCCAGAGAATTGCCCTTCTAGGGTTACTAGATCGACCCAGATCTATGGAAAGTCAAATCAAGGGTACTCAGGAGATTGGATCCCCCAGGGAGAGTCATAGCCAATGACTGGTGCTAAAGTTCCAAACCCCAGTTCCCTGGCCTAGTAACTTGAGTAAACACTGATCATGCCCCCAGCTCCCCAGGGGTCAAACAGAAGTTCACACTTAATCCTTGCTTGCAGCCTTGATCATGCTTTGGAAACGTGTTCTGCAGAGGGTTATACATTAAAGGGCTGGGCTCCAGCCTGCAGCATGATAAGAAGACCCACCTAGTAAGGAAGATTTAGAGCATACTCCAGTAGAGGATCATGGGACTCCACACCTTTCTCTTTGACTTCCCAGCCATGAGGTGAGCAGGCTTCCTCTGCCACACAGTCCTATCAGAATATTCTGCCTTGTCACAGGTCCTAACACAGTTGGGCCAATATGCCAATAAAATGCCAATAAAGCCTGTGGTTCTGTGGACTAAAATAAACCTTTCTTCTTAAATTGGTTGTCTCAGGTATTTTGTAATAGTATTGGAAAGCTAACACATTGTCCTTATCCTGTTATCTTACCATTTTCCCACTAGGATTAACTTCCTTCATAAAACTGCTTATACTTCAACCTGACATCAATATCACTGATCATCGATGGTTATGGTTATCTAAAAATGACTAAAGAGGAAAAGTAGCTCATGAAGGCTCTGAACCATAGAACAGATGACACCAACCATTGAGGTCATGGAAATTTGTTCAGGAGTCAAGTTGTGATCCTAGTTGGCCATATGAGGGTGTCATGGATATTTTTCAAACTTGAATTAGGATTATCTTTCTTCTGTGACCCAGAGGAGATGAAGATGTGACAACAAGGTTCCAAGTTCCCATGTCCCTCATCACATGAGAAGACTAATTTGAGAGAATACTAAATGGGGAATAAATAAATAGAATAGAATACTAAATGGGAAGGCTCAGAGAGGAGCCCATACAATGCATAGATCTTTGATGTTGGCCCTCTCCATTATGAGGATTCATTAGACAGCAAGCACCTCATTGGTACATTAGTGATTTGGCTTCAGTTCCTGTCAATTAAAAGAGAATGAATACTGAGTCTAGAAACCAGAGGAACTAATGCTTTATGTGCTTGCCTCATGAGTTAGATATGTAGGTAGCTTAGACTAGATCAAACTGCTCTTATCCAGGAGACTACAAGAAAGAGCCAACACTGAATTCCCAAATGTTGCCTTTCAGACTCAAGGACTAGCTTTCATGTTGGCTCTTTTTATTTTGGATTGGAAACACAACATGTATATTGAGTTATAATCATATATATATATGATTATATGATACATATATATATATATGGAGAGAGGTATATATATATATATATATACTTTTGTTTAGCAAAGGATGCCCTTGCACAGACTGCTTGTTCATAATCACACAGGGGGAACTGGGGAGTCAGTCTTAGGTTGCTCATCTTAATAGCTATGCTTTTCTTCAGACATGGCACAATCACACAGAAACTCATTTTATCAAGGAAAATGATGATTTTAATAGCAGATGATATAAAAATGACTTCCTGTGGAAGTTGAGCTCACAACCAGCCCAGCCCTTTCCTAAATCATATGGCTAGCAGGACCATGGCTAACTGCCTGGAGACATTTCAAATTGATATTTGCCATTTTATGCAGAATATTGGAATAGCACTTCCTTGGCTTGGCTAAATGATGTAAAATAACTATTTTAATTCATTTAATGGTTGCTTAATGATTTAAAGCTCTTTGCTTCTATTTTAGTGTGATTTTTTATAAGTCCACCAAAAAATGAGACAGATAAAAACACAACAAGTAAAAAAGGCTATATGCAATAAGATCGGATGTATTAAGATGGAATTTTGACAGAGTGAAGAGTTATGTCCAGTAATACTAAACTTCAAAACAGTAGGAGTTGGAACATCAAGGTGGCTCAGTTGGTAAAGCACGTGCTATTAACCCTAATGATCTCCTGAGTGTGGCCCCAAGTGGAAAAAGGAGAGAACAAATTCCAATACATTGTCCTCTGACCTCCGGAAGCACATCATGGCACATCCGTGCCTACATACATGCACTGAAATGTTTACATGCATGTTAAATAACTAAATGTAAGACATTTAACTGTTAAAGGACTTCTGCTCTAAGAACAAATGTTTACCAGTGATCTCTAATCAAAGGGTTATTTTTCTCTTCTCTACCCACCCATATAAAACAGTGAGCAAATGTCTGGAAACAGATAATGACCTGGAAAGTATGATACATTGCCAACCAATGCAATCCAGTGATAGCCACGTTTATTGGCATATGCTGAGCCTTCTTCAGGTACCTTCTACTTTTGGTTTGAAACCCAGTCTCTCCTTAGTTTGAAATTTCACCGAGTAGGATAGACTAATTGGTCAGTGAATTTGCAGGGATCTCCCTGTCTCTTCTTCCCATCTCCCTCTCACTGGGATTATAAGAGTGTGTCACCATGCTCAGCAATTTACACGTGTTCTGGGGAATCAAACTCAGGTCCCCATGCTTTTCAGGCAAGTCCTTTGTCAATTGAGCCATCTTCCAAGATCCTCCATCCTAGTTTTGAACTTCTCTCAACTTCTTCCATGCCTCTCTGCATCTTTGAATTCCATGAGCTACAAGAAAAGTTTTAAGTGGTTGCCCGTGAGCAGACAGAATGAACTGGAAGGGCATATGTTTTCAACGGCCTAAGCTTTGCCTGGTTTGCCTTTAATTTTTTTTTTTATCTTTGACATTTTTTATTTTCTTTCTTTCAAGTATATATATATGAAAGATATGAATATGATATATATGATTATATGATAATATGGATGGTATATATATTTCTTTCATATATTTTTTTCATCTCCTTTAGATGGAACATGTCTTATTGCCATGGTCCCTAGGACTCCAACTTAGGTTGTGTTCGAGTTTCATTCTGTGGCTGTGACAAATAGCCTGACCAAAAGCAGCTCAGGGGAAGACAGGGTTTGTTTTTCTTTTGTTTTTTTTTTGAAATAGGGTTGCCCTGTGTAGTCCAGGCTGTCTTGGAACTTTCTCTGTACGCTAGGTTGGCCTCAAACTCAGAACTCTAGCTGCTTCTGCTTCCCAAGTGTTGGGATTAAAGGTGGCACACAACAAATGAAAAACAAAAACAAACCAAAGCTGGAATAGCAGATGTGCTTTACCAGCCCTGGTGACATATTCAACTTCAGTTGTCAACTTGACAAAACCTAGAGTCACCTGGGAAGAGAGAACCTCAACTGAAGAACTGCCCAGATCTGGTTGGCCTGTATCTATGTCTATGAGGCATGTTTGAATGTGGTTATTTTCATAGGAAAGCCCAGCCCATTGTGGGTGGTATCATCCTTAGGCAAATGGGCCTGAGATATATAAGACAGAGAATTGTGCTAGGCACTGGTGGCACACATCTTTAGTCCCAGTACTTAAGAGGCAGAGACAGGCAGATCTCTGTGAGGGCAAGGCCAGCTGGGTCTACAAAGAGAATTCCAGAACAGCCAGGGTTACACAGAGAAACTATATCTCAATAGAAAAGAAAGAAAGAAAAACCAAAGAAAGATAATTGAGCAACCAAGAGAGCAAGCCTGTAAACAGCGTCTCTCTATGATTTCTACTATGGTTCATGTTGGAGCTGCTGCTGTGGCTTCCTTAAATGAGAACTATGACCTGGAAGTGTCAGATAAATACATTCCTTTCTCCCCTAAGTTCCTTTTTGTCATGCTGTTTACCACAGTAACAGAAAGGAAAATACGACACTTGGCATCACACATACTTTTTTTTTTAAAGCATTTTTTAAAGATTTATTTATTTATTTATTTATTTATTTATTTATTTATTTATTTATTATATGTGAGTACACTGTAGCTGTCTTTAGACACTCCAGAAGAGGGCATCAGATTTCCTTACGGATGGTTGTGAGCCACCATGTGGTTACTGGGATTTGAACTCAGGACCTTCGGAAGAGCAGTCGGTGCTCTTAACCACTGAGCCATCTCACCAGCCCCCACACATACTTTTTAAAATCAAATTTAGGGTTATCTGCAGAATCAAAGTGTGTTAACTCAGTATTTCCATATATCATTAGATTGTTTAGTTATTGTCTTTAATATAAGTACAAAAGAAAACAAGTATCAATTTTCATGGACACATAAAGTTTTTATATGTGAAAGAAACAACTAAACCACAGGCTAAAGGGGAGGATACACACCAAAGCATGATGCTTCAGAAGAGAATGTAGGAAACTGTAGGTCTCAGGCCAGCTTGGGCTAGACAGTGAGTACATGTCTTAAGCAAACAAACAAAGAAATCTCAAGCTAAACAAAATTTCACTAAACATGAAAAAATATTCTTCTCTTCATAAATACCCATCGAGCGTGTGTTGTGTGCCAAACACTGCTTTCTATGCAGTGGGGATCTAGTAGCAGACAAAGCAGACAGCAATATTTATTCTCACTGAGTGTACTCTAGTGAATTTATATTCTGGTGCAGATGTTACACAGTTTCATTGTATGGTTCTTGTCACAGTGACTCATCCCTACCTGGTAAACAACCATAGACAACACAGGGACAGTAGTCATGGCAGCGTTCCAATAAAACTTTATTTACAAAGACTACACTGATACAGATACATATAAAAATATTTTAGATAGGGGATGGGGTATATCTCAGTAGTAGGATACTTCATTAGCACCCATGAAGTCTAGAGTCAATTCCCTGAATACAAGGTAGATAGGTAGGGAGAGAGGGAGGGAGGGAGGATGGGAGGGACTGAAGGAGGTAGGAGGGTAGATTAGAAGGAAGGTAGATAAATAGATGCTTGATAGACCCATAGTTTCTTGAACTATTATCAGTGACAAATCACTTTCAGAGAGCTAAAAGTCTTAACAGTGTATAGACTATCTTGCAAAGTAAATTTTGTATGTGTTTTGGTGCCACTCAAAGTTTTAATGTAGTTTTCATTAGTTATTCACCACTAGCTGTATCATTCTACTATTAATGTCTTGAATAGCTTTTGATGTGTGTGTGTGTATGAGTGTGTGTGTGTACACACAGGTGCATTTGCCTATGCATGTGCACGTGGAAGCCATTGGTAGACTTCAAGTGTTCTCTGTCATTCTCTGCCTCGTTTGTTGAGAAAAAGTCTCTCAGTAAAGCTAGAACTTAGCATTTCATCTAGGGTGGACATCTAGCTAGCAAGCCTCCAGATCTGCCTGTAGCCATCATCTCCAGCACTGGAGTTTACATGTGAGCTGTGGCACCTGGCTTTTACATGGGTGCTGGGGATCTGAACTCAGGTCCTTGTACTTGCATAGCAAGCACTTTATATTATTTCTAAGTTATTCTGCAGCTCCTGAATGAATTTTTATTTACTACGAATTTAAATATTTTTAAAAACTCCTTAGAAATGAAGTTATAGAACTAGAAGATTTAAAGTACTGAATACCATATACACAAATGTATGTAACATACATACACACAAACCTTAAAGTGACTTACTTAAGAGCATAACAATGTTATTGTTTCCATCAAGAAATGGAAGTGTATTCCACTACCCTCCCCATTACACCCACATTTAAATTTTTTACTGTTTTGCTTTGTTCTTATACTTACATATTAATTGGTGATCATTATATACGAATAGTCTTCATCCTATGGATTGTGACCCCTTTAGAGACTAATAAATATCAGATATTTACATTACAACTTATAACAGTGACAAAATTACAGTTATGAAGTGGCAATGAAATAATTTCATGGCTGGAGGTCACTATAACATGAAGAGCTGTATTAAAGGGTTGTAGCAATAGGAAGGTGGAGAACCACTGGTATACAGTCATATACAATTCACACAATATACAGTGTATACCATGACACTCTTATATAGGTAAAAGGAAATTTTGTGGGTTCTCTTCTTCCATGGTATAGATTCTGGGGATTGAACTCAGGTCATCTGGCTTAGCAACAAGTGCCCTCACCCAATGAGCCATCTTGACAGCCCTAAAATTTTGCTTTTAAATGTGTCAAATTTTATCTTATATAATTTTATTTTTTGAGTTAGTGTTCTATGTAGTGTGCACTGGCTTGGAACACATTCCGCAGACCAGGCTAAATACTAACTACCTTAGCTTCAAGTGTTAGAACTACAGACACATGCCACAAGGCTGGTCGATACTCTCCTTTTACAGGAAATAGTTTTGCTTTAGTTTGTATTTCATCAATATAATCAGTGGCAATAATTAATTTTTTCTTCTTTGTAATTATTTTCACCTCTTTTTCCTGAATTCATTACTCATACTCTTTATTTCTATTATGGACATTATTGTTTATCAATATATATAATATATAAATATGTAACATACCTACTGAGCTATAGTTATGCCCTCTCATGAAAGTATTCATTCAAATACTTTAGGTGCTTGTTTTGGATAGCCCTGGGGCTAATTATATTTGATGTTAATAACAACAAGGAATGAGTCAGCACTCAGGTGCTTTCCCGTAAACTTGCTTCCCACCTTAATTTGTAAAATAAAGGAGAGCTGATGATTGGGCAGATAAAAGGGAAGGTGGAGCAGAAGGTGAGAGAGAGAAAAGAAGGAGAAAATGGAAGAGGGAGAGGACACAGAGGAGGAGGAAGAAGAAAAGCGAAGCAGAAGCACATGGCCTGGAGAAACCCCCAAGTTCTAAGGGTCTCATAGATGTGGAAGATGGTAGTGTTGCGGTAGATCTGCCCAATCTAGGCACACAGAATGTATTTATATGAACTGAGTCCTGTTTTCATTGCCAGGGCATATTTGGGTTGGAGAGATACCACAACAGGTGCTAAATTATCTTGGGTAAAACTGACCTCTGGACCAGCTCTAAATTCTTACACAATGTGAACCTGAGCTACAATTAACTGCCTGACCATTTATCTGTTATCTCTCTGATTCTATAAATAACACTTGCATTTTGTATATGTCACAATTGTATATTTTGTCCTTAAAAACACAGTCCAACTAGAGATGGGGCTCCTTCCTCTTACTCTCTTTTGGACAGTCCCACCAGTAGTTAATACTGTTTGATTTATTCAGCCCTCACAGGAGTTTTTCTCTTCAGGTACCATATAACAAGACCTCTAGGTACTTAATATTCCCATGTAAAACCCCCATCTCCTTCCATCTATCACTCCTATTCCCTCCTGCTTCCCTTCCTTCTTTCTGGACTGAGAAGGAAACCCAGGGGCTTGCAAAAGGCGGCCAACATTCTGGAATTGCCTACCCTCCCACAACATCCTTTACTCTAGTTTTCCTCTAGTTTCCCTTTCCTAGCCTTATGGGCTTCATTATTCTGGAAATTGTCAATGCAGCAACAACAGAAACAAAACAAACAAAAACCAAGATCTCATCATTTGTTGGGTGTTTGGTTTGTTGAGACAGGATCTCCCTACATACCCCTGGCTGTCCTGGAAATCACTACATAGACCAGGCCAGCCTCAAAATCACAGATATATGACTGTCTCTGCCCCTTGAGTGCTGATATCAACAAATGTCAACCACACTGTGCCCATAACAGCTCTCATCTTAAAGAGAATAGATAATTTATTCTGGAGCCATTTTGAAAGATCTTGGCATGGAAACACAGACTTAGGTTACCCCAAATTCCATGTCCCAACATAGAAGAAGTTTCGTGGGATTTTTATTGCTTTATAGGACAGAAAAAGACATAAATCAAAGCTAGTTTTAAATACATTGGGTGGGTACATCAGAGAGGCAGATACAGCAACATTTTTAGCTTTTGAGTTGTTGAAAGCTAGTGGTCTACTAAGTTAATAAATTTCAGAGAGTTTTATATATTAGTTGCAGGATATTACTTCTAACATAGAAGTGGGCAATGAATGATTAATCAGGAAACTAAAGCTAGCCTCAGGACCTGAAGCATACCAACCTCTTCACACCACTTCAGTTTTAATCAGTCAGGCTTTAGGAAGTTTTGTTTAGTTCCTCTGTTGACCAAAGAATGCATGTAGTAGCGTTCCCATTTAGTCAGGGCCCACATGTGGGGCCACATGCTATTCATAAATAGTTTAAGGTTGCTGTGAAGTTCATTCATAGGATCTGATGTAGATGAGGCTGAAGAGCGGGCAAGGCAGCAGTCTGTAGAAGAGAGGAAAAGCTGGTAAAGGCCAGTAAGAAAGAAATTTCTAGATCACTGAAAAAGTATGAGCCACTGTGGTGGTTTGAATAGGTATGGCCCCCATAGACTGGTCTTTCAATGCTTGGCCTATGGGGTGTGGCATTATTAGGAGGTGTGGCTTTGCTGGAGTATGTCACTGTGGGGTCAGGCTTTAAAGTCTCCTATGCACAAGCTCCACCCAGTGTGGAACACAGTCTCCTTCATGCTGCCTGCAGATCAAGATGTAGAACTGTCAGCTCCTTTTGTACCACTGTGCCTGTCTGCACACTGCCATGATTCCCCCTAATAATGGACTAAACCTCAGAAACTGTAAGTCAGCCCCAATTAAAAGCTTTTATTTATAAGAGTTGTCCTGGTCTTGGTGTCTCCTCACAGCAATGGAAATCCTAAGACAGCCATCTTGATCTGGATGGAAATTTTCTTCCTTATCTGGTTTGTATCTGACACAACATTTACATGTGCTGTATAATACAATCACTATCACTAATACTAAGTAATTAAGAAGACAGTTTGACCTAATGGAGCAAAAGTAATAAATAAAAGAAACACATATTTAAATAGTCAAAAATTACATATTTTAATTAGATTTACTTTGTTTCTCCCATTTTTTATAGCTATTGATATTTTATGAATTACCTTATTTATATTTAAATTGTTAGAAAAGAGACTTTGTCACTGGAGTATTGTCCTTCTTTTATTAGTGAAACGAAATAGTGTAATTAATAGTTTAATATCAGCTAATTATACTATAGGACATTTTAGGTAGTAATTAAGCCAAGAAACATTTTAGCTATAAAACATCATAAATCAACGTTGTTATTACAGATTGTTGCCTTTGGTATGATTTGATTCGAGTTAACCCAAATCTTTGCATATCTCTAGCTAGAATAAATGGAGTTAACGTTTAAGTGTGAAACTAGATTTTTTTTTAAAGCCCAAATTATAATGAACTGGCTGGTATTTCATAGTCTTCCTTTCCCCGAGTTTTCCCTCTTCTAGCCTTGTGGGTTTCACTGTTCTGGAAACTTACCCTAATATTGTAAAGCCTTTGAGAGGAAATTACAGGGGTTGTTTGTTTGTTTGTTTTTTAGCTTGATGACAACGTCCCAAATAGGTGCTGAGTGATAATAGCTATGCTCTCCTTAGCCTCTGGTCGGCCGGCTGCAGTCTCTGATGAGCTCTGACATCACTGTTCTGCCATCCAGTGTTTCCTACTGTTTGAGCACTGTTCTACCATCCAGTGTTTCCTACTGTTTGAGCACGCTGTTGCAGAGCTCAGCCGGAAAGGCCAGGACTGCCCTTAGCTCAGGAAGTAAGTGCTTCTTGAGAACCTGGTCCACCCCTGGGATTCGGCTGTCAGAGACGTTTGTTATGATCACATCTGCAATCACGTATGCTTTGCTGGAGCTCAGGGTCAGAGGAGGAGTCGTCTTCTATGGTCTCTCCAATTCTGTTGTAATTCTAATTTGTTGTTTTAGAAATACACATAGCTTCCCTCAAATTCCTTCGTGCTGCTGCCTCTAATCTTTTTATATCTATCAAATAAAAAGCAACCTAATAAGTACTTTCTGGGAGGTCTGTGTCTCATTATGTGTCCATTGAGAATGTCCTGGGTCAGCTATTTTATGACTTTGTGCTGGGGTCCTGGGTTGTAGGATGTTAAGCGCATCCATGCTATGCTAGACATGACACAGAAAAAGGATCCAATTCAGTAATTAAGCAAAACAGGCAGAGTGGGCGGGTGTGGTGGTGCATTCCTTTAAGTCCAGCTCTTAGGAAGCACTGAGTTTGAGACCAACCTGTTCTTCAAAGTGAGTTATGGGACAGCCAGGACAGAGAAACCCTGGAGAGAGAGAGAGAGAGAGAGAGAGAGAGAGAGAGAGAGAGAGAGAGAGAGAGAGAGAGAGAGAAGTTTAAGGTAATATTTTTCTTGTTTGGGGGGAGTGTTGCTTTGGCATTTTTTGTTTGTCTATGCTTTTTAAGCAGCATGTAACAGTATTAAGCAACTCTCCTCCTCTCTTAGATAAAATGCTAATGGGAGCTGACTTGGTTGGCTTACATGAGAGAGCCCACATGCCCTCTGCCCACCCTTGATGTTTCATGTTTGAAAGGACAATTCCAAACAATTGTACCTGGAGTGTTCTGCCTCTTGGCTTTATCGAGGCACAAGGGTATAACTGCCCCACACAAGAGGCAGGCTGCTAGAACATAAAACAGCAATCCTTCAACCACTGAGCCCCTCAATGGAGCAATTGTGGAGTATATTCTAGTAGTTGAGTGCTGAACACAACAAACCCCATATCTTAGTTTTGGTTTTATTGTTGTAAAGGGACATCATGGCCATGGCAACTCTTATAAAGGACATTTAATTGGGGCTGGCTACAGTTTCAGAGGTGTAGTCCATTATCATCATGGTAGGAAGCATGGCAGGGTGCAGACAGACATGGTGCTGGAGGCAGGGCTGAGAGTTCTACATCTTGATCCTCAGGCAGATTATCACACCGGTGTACTTTAAGCACATATAATCTCAATGCCCTGCCTTCGCAGTGTGACACACTTCCTCTAAAGCCACACCTCCTTCAAAAGGCCACACCTCCTAATAGTGCCACCTCAGTGGCCAGGCATTCAAACAAATGAATCTATAGGGACCATGCCTATTCAAACCACCATAATGGCTAACTAACCTATAATGGCTTGGCAATGTCACCTTCACGTGATTTCACCTTCTTTATGTGAGTTTCCATTCCTTCACCCTCTATTGGGGATAATTTCTTCAGCTCCCAAGTATTCCAAGCCTGTCTTAAGCACCACAGAAAACCAACGAAGAAAACAGTGTAATAATGTAGAATTCTATATTCAAATTAGATAGCCTCAGCTTCCACTGACTGACAAAGTAGTCACTTGCCATAAGTGGCTGTTCAAAATTTACTGCGAGCCAGGACTCATAGGGTAATCCTATAATCTCAATTAATTAGGATCCTGAGGCAGGAAGATTCTAAGCTTAAGGCCCACTTAGTCAACTTAATAAGACTCCCACTTCAAAATAAAAGTTTGTGGGTTAATTTTTGGCTGCTTTATTGGGCACTCCCCTTCTCTACCCCAATCCCTTTTAACCTCCCAACCCTAGCTAGGTGAGAAAGAAGGTTAGAGGGGAAAGGAATGTAGACCTATTGAGACTACTTTCTTCTGATTAAGGGGCACTGAGTTCCTTGGGGAAACTCCAATCTTCATTGTCAGGATATCCAGTTTCTTCTTGTTATCTCTTTGCACATGACTATTTGACAGACTCCACAAGCATATTTGGGGTTCTCAAATTTATACCCTTCAAGAGTCCCCAGAATTCCAAACATAAACTATCTGCAGCTGACAAAAATCATACCCCAACACACAGTACAGATCACAGCAGCTGTGGACAGTCTGAAGCAGTCCGGTATCCCACACCTGGGATTAAAACAAAAATGTATTCACATAACATCCCTGGGGTTTTTAAGAAACCAAAATTCTCACAACAGAGAGTCAAAAGATGACTGGAGATATTATAGGTCAGTGGTAGAACATTTGCTTAGCCTTCTTTCAATCTCCAGTCCCATGGACAGGGCCATAGGGAAATAATGAAACTTAGTGAGAAGAACACTCATTTGCCCAGTTGCTCTAGCTATATTTCAAGTGCTTAGTGTGTACAGGTGGCTATTAATTCCAATGGGGGAGCGTTTAGATTGTTTTCCTCAACAAATATCTCATGGGAGACTTTTTTATCTCATAGTTTGACTGTCTGTATACTAAGACATTTGGAAGACATGTATGTTCAGCAATGTAAAGACATGGACAGAGGCGGAGCTCGAACAGTGAAGAGAACATGCCCCTTGTTTAATGATGATGAAATCTTACAGGAAGAGGCATAAGGGACACGAGAGCTTCAGCCCAGTGAAGAGCAGGGAAGGGACAGAGTAGAGATTTCTTTTTGAGCCTCGTTGCACATGGCTTCCGGTTATGAAATATAACTGGATTATAGAGGGCCTGGAGTGAGTTAGAGAGGATGGCGGGGTATGGTGAGTATGAAAAGAGATAGGAGAACCAGGTGGCTGCTGCCATTTTCCTCTATCTACGTGGATGCCCTAACTCTATGACCTACCACCTACAACAACAGCAACTACAAGGGGGGAAAGAAGGGGAAAGTTACTTTATAAAATGAAGATTCTCTGGGCATCAAACAGACCCATGAAGTCAGAAGCTTTGGAGAGCTTTCCTGAGTGAGGATGCACAGCTAAGCTTAAGAGCCACCAATGAGGATCTGTCTCTTTTCAGGGGACATGTGATTCTGTTGCTACTTCTGTGGCCCTATGACCTGCTAGTTCTATAGTGGAGATTTATGGAGAGGATGGCAGGGTACCACAGAAGGCACAAAACCCAGGAGATCTCCATGACAATAGGTACACATCCCCCCTGCTAGAGGATATCACTAAGCAGGGAATCAGAGGTGCTCCTGCTAACAGTCAGCCAACCATCTGAAGCTCAGCTTCTCTGTCAGGCATTAGCTACATGCACACACACACACACACACACACACACACACACACACACACACAACTGAACAAGGCCAGCTGAGCTCAACATATATTTCTGACCATCTAAGTTATAGCTGTAAACGTTTGGGGGTGGCTGATGATCCCAAGATATATAGCTAATGCATCCACTATTGGCCAGATGCCCAGATTCAATAACCTGTTGATTGCAAGTAGACTGGCAACAGTGGATGCCCTATAAGCTGTGACTTCAGTTTCCTCTAAAGTTACATGTTGGGTGCAAATTCATGCTCATCACTTCTGTTTAAACTCACGTGATACCCATAATACACGACACCACAGGGGAAATGTTTTCCCAGCCTGACCATTAGGTCCAAGGTTACATTGAAAGCATGAAAGTTTGCCTTTAGTTTGAAAGCTAAGGCTTCACTCACCTCTGCAGAGATGGTCCCTTGACATAAGATATCATCTTCCAGCAGCACTTGGGGCACAGTGGTCTGCCTTAGGATGAGTCCTACTAGAAGCTCTCTGATGTCTTTCAGGTTACTCTCCCTCCATCTCTGTGTATCTGAATATTAAAGGTTATATCTTAGTTAGGGTTTCCATTGCAGAGAGGAGACACCATGACCAAGGCTACTCTCATAAGGGACAACATTTATTTAGGACTGGGTTACAGGCTCAGAGTTCTTGTCATCATGGCAAGAAGCATGGCAGCATCCAGGCAGACTTGGTGCTGGAGTAGGAGCCAAGAGTTCTACGTCTTGATTCAAAGGCAGTCAGGAGAAGACTGTCCAGGCAGCTAGAAGGATGGTCTCAAAGCCCACCCCCAACAGTCACACACTTCTTCCCACAAGGCCAGACCTACTCCAACAAGGCCATACTACTTCGTGGGCCAAGCATAATCAAACCAGCACAGGTTACAATGGTATTCCCCTACGACTAGAATAAAAAGAGAAGTTCTGCTTTTACCTGCCTGAATTCAGGGCATCAGACAGGCATACTCGTAACTATGGAATAAGTTTGGTCCAAACTGTGCTATGTAGGAAGATTCAAACAGAGAGTGGGGTTTGAAGACATGGTCTCCAAATACATATAGATATATACTAATAATAATTTTACATTGACTATATGACATGATCATCCTCAAGGGATGATCAATTATTACAATAGCCAACTTCCTGCTTATCTTAGTTTTTTTTAGTATGTCTCTCTCTCTCTTTTTTTTTTTTTGGTTTTTGGAGACAGGGTTTCTCTGTGTAGCCCTGGCTGTCCTGGCACTCACTCTGTAGACCAAGCTGGCCTCGAACTCGGAAATCCACCTGCCTCTGCCTCCCGAGTGCTGGGATTAAAGGCTTGCGCTACCAACACCCAGCTTTTAGTATGTCTTGAGTAAATAATTTGTTAAAAAATCACAGCCAATTTGCAACATCTTGGGTTCAACCCCAGCACCAAAGCCTTCCAGCTGTGTGGCATCAAGAGAGGCCACCTCGTGGTACAGTCAGTACTTTGCATCAGCTCTCAGAATAACAGCATCAAATAAAATCAACACTGCATCTGTCCACTGAAGTGTGGCATTGTATTGGAATGCTTCTTTAATTCTTAGTTTAGCAATTTAAGACGTCAGCTTTAATCAACAGTGAAGATGTTGAGTGTAGAGAGCTCCAACTACAATCTGAACCTAGGACTTGTTTCTGACAGGAGCCCCTTTCCCACGTTCTGCCAGGTGCTACTTTCTGCTTTCTGTCCCTGTCCCCCGACAGCCCTTTGTGGAAACATTCAACACCAGATTCCACCTCCCTCTTCACTGATCTCCACGGTCCTTGAGAGGACACCACTACCCTATTCTACCCTGTTCTCCACTTGCAGCTTTTTGCCATCCCTGTCCTCAGCTATAGCTCATATAAGTAAGAGCTGCTCTATGTTTTTTCTCCTTACTCTGTAACTTGTGTCGCTCGAGTCCTCTCCAGGACACAGTATGAGTTTCTCTTGAGCTCACCACAATTAGGAAAGACAGGACACTTAGGTTTTGTTGTTGTTGTTGTTTTTGTTTGGTTGGTTTTCCCCATCTATATCTAATCTAATTAACTGCTGGGTAATAGCACCAAAACTGATCTTTTTTACCTCCCCAATGCCAGGGATCAAATTTAGAGTCCTATTTATTCTAAGTGAGTGATCTCCTACTGAGCAATACCCTCAAATCCCCCAAATTAATAATTTCAATACACTGTTGAAGGGGCATAAATAAATAAATAAATAAGTAAATCTTTACCAGGAAGGAAGCTTTTTTGTGTCATTGGCAAATGACAGGAGTTAAGCCTTGGTTAAAGTAGACATCACAAAAACAACAGTAGCATTGCCTATCTATGAACATATATATATATGTTCAATATATATATATATATATATTGAGGAAGAAATAACCATCCCAGCAAGCCCAGCAGCCCAGAGGTCTGTCCGTACGTTCTGCTCCATCTTCCCTTCTGGCCCACACCTCCACCTGCAATCAAGAATCCGTCCCCGACTCTCAGGGACACAGCTCTGCCTGCCTCCTGAGAGGCCTGCTGCCACCCAGGAAAACCAGACCGGAGCTCAGCATAGCTGTCCTCTGAGAGGCTCCAGCCAGCAGCTAACTGAAACAAGTGCTCACAACCAAACAGCTAATGAGCTCAGGAAGTCTTATGGAAGAGTTGGGGAAAGGATCAGGGGACTTGGAAAGGATAGGAACTCCATAGGAATACCAAGAGTCAACTAACCTGGACCCTTGGGACCCTCAGAGACTGAATCACCAACCAAAGAGCAGGCATTTGCTGGATCTAGCCCCCACCCCCCACCCCAACACACACACATATATAGCAGATGTGCAGCTCAGTCTTCGTGCAAGTTCTCTAACTGGAGCGGGGGATGGGGAGGAGGCTGTCCCTAAAGCTGCCTGTCTGTGGAATCCATTCCCCTAAACTGGGCTGCCTTGTTTGGCCTCAGTGGGAAAGGATGCACCTAGCCCTGTAGATACTTGATGTGTGTGTGTGTGTGTGTGTGTGTGTGTAGGGGTTGTTTCTCAGAGGAGAAAGGAGAAAGGGGGGCTGGGGGCAGGGACTGAGGGACAGGGTGGGAGTGAGACAGGAGCAGTGATCAGGATGTAAAGGGAATAAATAAATAAATAAATAAATAAATAAATAAATATGTGGAGAAAAGAGAGAGAGAGAGAAAGAGAGAGAGAGAGACAAATAAACCTAGTGACTGCCCTGCCTTTTATTATTATAACAGAAATTTTTATCCCTGACACACAGCAGTGTGGACTCAGATTTGCGATTCATGAAAATTAGGGTTGTTTCTTTAAAAATTGTAGTCAGCTCTGCTGGTTATAATGAGTTTGTATTTGTCAAATGGCTTTTATGCTTAAATAAAAAGGTAATGATAAACAAGCACTGCCACTGCTGGGTGCAGCGACCCTTTGCAGTGCTGCATGACATGTGTCTTTGGAAAAGTGGGGCCCCTGGAGGAATCGGTGGGAATATGAAAATGAGCACATTATTTCACTGTTAGCATAGGCGGCAGAGATGAAAGGGGAGGCTGTGGGCTCACTGATGTATTTATTTTCCTTTTCGGAGTGATTAAATGAATAAAAACGTGTAGGCAGGCTGTTCTAACTGCAAAATTGGTGGTAGTTTTGGAATTTAATACTTTGGATGTGTGCAAAGTTTATGAGAAACGCTCCGGTATAAACTCTCAGCTTGGGTAAGGCGTCTCCATAACTTGGGGGAAACCAAGGCTCACAGCTGATAAAAACTAAAGAAACAAACCTAGACACAAGAAGACTCCTTAGGCAAGTAATGAAGCCTTGGAAACACCAGCCTCCTGGATCCCACACACACCGCAGAGATTTGCCAGCCAAGCAGATGGTCACTAGCCCCCTTTCCAGACAGAACTGCCTTGTCTCACAGTTGTGAAGGTTTTAAGTCGCAGGGAAGACTTCAATGGTTTGCCTAATGATTATGTCTATGGCTCAGTCAGATCCCACCCAAAAGATGCCCCCTTTTGTTCTCCTTATACAGTCTTTACTGAGACTCATCCACAGCATACTTAGACCATTTCCCTTGAATCATAAAGCCAAACCAGTCGGAGCACGGTATTGTATTCCAGCTTCTGTCATTTGGCCAAACTTTCCCATCACCCAGTTCATTTGGAGGAGTGTGTTGGGCGAAGAGGTCTGAGCTACTGGGTTACAAGGTTCTGAGAAGAGACATGCCTATATAAATGGCTATGCCTTTTCTTCCTTCTTTTCTTTCTTCCTTCTTTCCTTCCTTCCTCTGTCTCTCTCTCTGTCTCTCTCTTTCTCCTCCTCCTCCTCCCTCCTTCCCCCTCTCTTTCTTGATTGTTATTCAAGTTGAAAGAGTAAATGGACATTTCCCCACTTTGGGTTTGGTGCTCAAAGAAATGTCATACCACATGGGGGACCAAGCCTATCACCTCAAGGATGAGCATGCATTATATTAAATGAGCAGGGGGATTAGAGAGCAGTTTGCATATGACAATACAGAAGTAACAGATATGGCTGACATGAGACAGTGGGAGAGAAGTGTGGAGCATAGTTAACCAGGAAGAGTTGAAAAGGAGAAATCCTCACTCCCTGAGGACTGTTCCACTGTCCCTGCACACCAAGCCTGGATGCTGAGTCCTAGGATACCTTTCAGCCTGGATACCTCACATCCAGACACAGTGCTGTCACTCACAACTTGATCTTTAGCCTTTGGGGCCACTGAAACAGGTTTCAGACTCCAAACTCATAGGTCATAGCACCTTGTGCATCTCGCTGCTGAGGTGCCTGACATCTGCCTGGGTGAAGAGACAGTATAGTGTGGTGAGCTACATGGGCCTGGCATAAACCTGGCTCAGATCAAGGCAGGGAGAAGATGCAACCTTGACTCCCTTTAACCCTTTGACTATGCACAATAGCAAAGAAGGGTGGGTCTGATGTCCCTAGGCTAAGGCCGGAGCTTACACTGAGCCAGCCCCTGTCCCTTATCCACATTTTCCACACCTGGATTCTGTCTCAGGACCTTTCAGAAATGAAAAAAACTGGAGGAAAGGAAGAAAGAAAGGAAAGAAGGAGGGAAGGAAGGAAGAAAGGAAGGAAGGAAGGAAGGAAGGAAGGAAGGAAGGAAGGAAGGAAGGAAGGAAGGAAAGAAGGAAGGAAGGAAGGAAGCTGGGAAAAGAAGGGAGGAAAAAAGTGTCTGGGCTCCTTTAGGTTCAAATTCTTATGAGGGACAGACATTTTCCTTCCTGACTGACAGCTCCACACTGTTTTAGTTAGCTACTGGGATCCAGAAGGCAGCTGCTGGGACTTCCAGGTTCTTGTGTTCCAGAACTAGGAACTGTATCAGGTGCAAACTAGCAGAGCTAGTTTATTAAGAGACAATATCACTTCTGAGAGTGGAAATAGACAAGAGCTGGAAAAAAGTCAAAGGGTCGGTGGCACCGTGCAGGAGGGTGGGACATCTTTGCACAGCATGGCTTCCTCTGTGCATGCTCATGTCTGCCAAGTTGAGGAGGGCTTTCTAGTCCTTCTGCCAAATGGCTTCTTTCATGTCAGCCTTAACACCTTTCTTTATCCTACTCCTCTGCCACACTGCTTGGTTTCACAGGTCACAAGTTTATAGGACAAAACCTCAACTCTACAAGAGGTCAGTGTTTGTCACATGTAGGCGTGTACAGCATTCTGTGGTAGAATCCAGGTTCCTAACTTCCACGAGCTTCCTACTGAGGAAAAAAAAAACAAAAGGTGAAATAAACCATGGAGAAGTCTATCCAAGGCGTGCACTGAGCATGGTCCATTACATCACACATTTGGAGATACCCTAAGAATGGTTAGCTTTGTCTTCCTTCTGCCACCCCCTGGGGCCTAGATGGTGATCTGGGAGAATGTTGGTAAAGGTGTGGAGAAACTGCTGATAAATGATGGAGTGAGTCCCATAGATGAGAGCCAGCTTCCAACTGAAACTGAACTCATGTAAGTAAGGACACCATCTTGCCTTCGAACCTCTAGCTACGCACCAGTGGATGGTAAGCCAGTTCACCAAGCTCCTAGAGCATAAAAGTATCAATCAGAATGCTTCCCTCTCACCTCCAGATATTCCCTTCTAGGAGGGCACTTTTTGTTTTGTTTCTATTTGTTAGAGAAGTGCTGCTCTATCTCTGGCTGTCCTGAGGGTCTTATTTATCTTTAGGAAGTACTCAGTGGAAATGTAGCCTAGAATCCACTATGCTCTGGCTCAATCCTGCTCTCTATCCCCACCAACCCAAAAGCAAACTCACAGAAATATAGTCTTATTGATTGATTGATTGATTGATTGATTGATTGATTGTGGTGCTGTGGATTGACTACAGGGCACCAAAGTATGCTAGGTAAGTATCCCGTGGAGGGTTGAAACAGACCTGCCTCCCATAGGCACATGTGGTTGGACACTTGGTCCCCTGTTGTGGGTACTGTTTGGGGAATCTATGGAATTTTTAAGGCGGTGTTGCATTGCTGGAGGAACTATCTTCACTAAGGGTGAGCTTGGAATTCTTTATAGCCTTTCTCTACTTCCTGCCCTGCTAGCTTTCTGTGTGGATGAAATATGATCAGACAACCTCCTGCTCCTGCAAATGTCATGTGTTCCCCATAATTAAGGACTCTAACCCTTTGGAAGCATAAGCAAAATAAACCCTTTCTTCCTTAAGTTGCTTTTATTCTATTTTATTTTATTTATTTATTTTTTCTTTTCTTTTCATTTATTTATTTATTTATTTTTGGTTTTTTAAGACAGGGTTTCTCTGTGTAGCCTTGGCTGTCCTGGAACTCACTCTGTAGACCAGGCTAGCCTCGAACTCAGAAATCCGCCTGCCTCTGCCTCCCCAGTGCTGGGATTAAAGGCGTGCACCACCACGCCTGGCTTTAAGTTGCTTTTAGTTGCAGTATTTTATCCCAGCAACAGGAAAGAAACTAATATATACTCCAACTCTCAGCTACATGTCCTGTGCCTTTTCTCCCCAAGTTCCTAGCTTACTTAGCAAGGTATGGTTGAATTGGTTGTTGGTAATTCTGGCAGCATGTTCAAATTTCTCACAAAGTTTAAGGCATCCATTTTGCAAATATTAACTTTTTTTTTTTTTTCGAGACAGGGTTTCTCTGCATAGCCCTGGCTCACTCTGTAGATCAGGATGTCCTTGAACTCAGAGACCCTCCTGCCTCTGCCTCCCAATTGCTGGGATTAAAGGCGTGCGCCACCACCGCCTGGCAGAAATACATCTTTAATTCATCTTTCCTGTGATAATGGTCTAGTAAGGTTAATGACAGAAATAAGAAGCAAGGGAAGCCCATTCCATAGTATTACATCCCTAGGAACAACAACAATGGTTTGTGTCTTGGTGGGACTAGTAGTCAGATCTGAAAACATTGAAGTTTCACAGAGAAATAAACAGCAAAGTCCAGGGAATCCTGACTTGTCTGGATTTAGTTACCCATCAGCCTTTGTTCTCTTTACACCCTGGTCCTTCCTCCAGCCTGGACCTTTTTGGTGGGCTTTCCCCCCACCATGTCTTGATGACAGGCTTCTTCTCAGAGTCTGTGCTCTTCCCTTCAATCCCTTGACCATGCAGAGTGCCCCTATGTACAGCCAAATTAGTCAGTCAGGTTCATTCCCACTGGATGTCTACTTTACATACTGGTTCAACATAAGAACCTCTGACCTAGAGCTATTTGTCAACTGACTCTTGCTTGAGTTCCCTCCCAACTCCAGCTAGTTTCTTTACTTCCCAATAAACCTTGTCTGCCTGCCCCTTTCCTACTGGCCTTGCTCATTACTCTGTACTCCTGTGGTAATGGACTCTGCTCCTACCCAGTAAACTGGCAAAGGTTATGGGGGGATGAAATGAAAACTCAGATCCACTCAGGCCAAGAGGGTGGCATGAAGCAGAGTGGTGATCTGATCCCCAGCTGTGTGACCTTGGGAGCATTCAGAGATAGGGAGAGTTGTGTAAAGGCCATGAGGTGAAGAACTCTTGGCTGCCCAGTTCTCTCTGTGCACAGTAGGACAAGGTAGGATTGTATAGGGCTATATAGGACCATATAAGACTATAATAGGACAATAGGAATGCCTTCTCAGGGTTGCAGTGAGAATTGAATGGCAGCCAGAAGCAGTTGCATATATGGTTGTGTATGTATGACTGGTGTCTGCTTTAGGGAGCTCAGCTTAGAGCTCATTGAGGACATGCTCAGCAAAGGTTATGGGGGATGAAATGACTGTCCAAACATCTGTAAGCATTAATTCAGATGGGTTTGTCCATAACAAGGACATGAGACTCAAGGCCCTTATCAGTAGTGATAAAGAGGTGGGGAGAATAATTATCCTTTAGATAACGTCATTCCGGGAAGCTTTTTGCCTCAGGCAGGCAGGCAGCTGCTGATAACTATGTCTCATTTCTCTCTTTAGACTACTGACCCAAATCCTTATCCTGCTTAGCCTGACATTCCTGGCATTCTAACTCACTTGGAAGACCTCCCTCCATACATGCAAATGCCTAGAACTAAACTAACTCTGCTCTGAGTTTTTACTCCAAAAAAATGTAACTTACCTCATTTCCCCCTCCTCGGGTAACGGCTCCTATCCATTGATAGAAATGAATAAAAAGACCTGGGGAGAGGTGAAGAGTGGAGTCATAAAGTTCCGTAGGTTCTGACAAGATCGGATGCATTCATGAAACCACCATAGACTCAAACTGTAATCATTAGCAGACACTGGATCTCGGAAAAGGGAGATGGCAGTGGGTAAGAGGGCTCGCTGTGCAGGCATGAGGCCTGGTGTTCAGATCCCTAGCACCCATGTAGCAAGCCAGCTGTAACTCTAGTTACACACAAAGAGAATAGATACTGTGGGTAAGGTTTTGAGGAGGAAAAGGCTTCTCAAGGACAGATGTGGGCCAAATGTAAATCCTCGGTAAAGCGGCATAAAGACTGTTGGGGTCTCTTGGAGTAATGTTCCCACAGCTTCTCTGTCAATGTGAATTTACATCAAATGGAAGTTTAAAGGAAGCTGACAGAGGACACTCTTGTGAGGGGACTGTTGCTGTAGTGTCCCTTGTCTGTCTCATGATCATAAAAAAAAAAAAAAAAAACCAACACCCAATTAAGAAATATCCCCAAGTAGTATTGAGGGGGGAAGCATGAGTTTGAATCTCATATCTTCTCATTATCTAGCCCCTGTTACGTTTCTTATCCGTTGTATGCCTCAGTTTTCTCTTCTGCAGAACGAGTATAGAAATGCCATCTACTTAAAATGTCGCCACGAAGCTTAAATGTGTTCCTAATTGTTCAATGTCTGGTACATAGTAGTTGTTACTGCGGTTTGTATTTTATGTAAGTGCATAGCAGCCTGGATACTGTACACAAACACTTTTCTCATCACAGAGTAGAAAATCCAGCAATAGCTTTTTATTAATTCAAGGTTAAGTAGCAAGAAAACAGATGTCACTAAGGTAGGCCCAAAACCCTCCATCACTTTCACAAAGTGACAGGGTGGTGCCTGTTTATAATCACAGTATTTTGGAAGTAGAGGCAGGATCAGGAGTTCGAGATGAATTTCTGGCCAATGGAAGATAGACAAAAACCCTATCTCAAAAACCAAAACCAAAACAATAAACCACTACTACCCAAACCAAAACCCACTACACCCACAACACCCACACCCAAGCTTGTGCCCCCCACATGGCCCAGTAACTGAGGGTAGCATTGGTCCTAATTCCTTCCCTTGGAACATTACTCTCTCCAAGATGTGTCCTCTGATGGTGGTATCAGTTCCTAGGGACAGACCTAGCAGCCCTCACTGCAGGGTCAAGGTCTAATCTGTCACTCCCAGGGCCAGTTTTAAGTCAGTGCCCCTGGGGCTGAGATCTGCTTTTGCCTGGAAGCCAGGCAAGATGTAGTAAGCTCTGGGAAGCTACAGGACATGGCCTTGGGGTGAGGTGGTGAAGGTAGTGGGGGGTAGGGGTAACATGGTGTGGAGTGGGTGGGTGGGTCTCCCCACCCCCCACCCCCCACCCCCTCCCTTTCTTTTTCCCAATTCCCTCACCCCAGCTCTCTATTGCACCCGCTTTCCTCCCCGCCCTTTTTCCCGCCCCGCCCCTCCTTCCCGGCTCCACCCCTCTTCTCCCGCCCCGCCCCTTCTCCCCCGCCTCGCCCCCTCCCGAGGCCTGGGCCCCGGCGGGCTCCCTCCTCCTCCGCCCCCTCCCTCCCCCTCGCCGCCTCTCCTCAGGTTCCTGGTTAAGATGGCGTCCCCGGTGGCCATCGCGGCGCAGGCTGGGAAGCTTCTACGAGAGCGAGCGCTGCGGCCGCGGCTCCTGGCGGTCAGGTCCCAGGTGAGCGCGGCCGGGGCCACGCGAGCCACCCGCCGTGGTGCCCCATGCTCGGCCTCTTCGCCCCGCGCGACCCCTGACGACCCCGCGCTCCCCGCGGCGCAGCTGGCTGTGCGGCGTCCGAGCTCCCGCGGGAGGTGTCGGGGATCGCGGGGGTCAGAGTGCACACCCCACGACCCGGATCGTTCTAACGGCTCCCATCAGCCTTGCCCGGGCACTGGCACCCCGCGCTGGGGGCGAGTTCCCAAAAGTTGGGCGCACTGTTGGAAAGGAACGCAGAGGTTTCCCAGCCGCTTACTGGCTCTGCCGGGGGCGGCTCTAAGTCTGAGCTCGCCCGGCAGCCACGTGCTCGCTCCCCAGGCTCCCGAGGCAGCTCACCTGCCCTAGTCAACCCTGCGGGGTGTCGCTTGTGACCCCCGTGTGCTTGTCTGTGGGGACCTGCAGGGGTCCAGGAGGAAAGTGGAAGTGGAGTCTTGTATGAAAGGCCTGTGTGAAAACTCCTGCCTGCCCACTTGGTCCATGCCTCCTAGAGACTTAGCTAGTGTCAGACTCAGCAGCTCCTTCCTCCAAGTTGCTCTCTTGTTGAATTTACCCCTTTCCATTGCAAGCGTCGCAGTGGCGTGAGGGCTTTGGAAGGGAAATTGTGAGTTGGCAATGACACTTGGAAGAAGTCATCCAACTAGTAGTCTTCCTACTTTCTCTAGTTTACCCGCCCCGCCCCCCCCCCCCCCCCCCCCCCGCGCGCAAGAAAAACTTTCCAGTTCAATGAGAGGCAAATCACTACATTCTAACCAAGGCATGCATAGGGCACTAGGAAAAACGAAAAGAAAACAACTTACTAATGATTTTTTTTTGTTGTTGTTCCTCTAAACTTTGGTTCATTATGACATCTGTGAGGGTTTTTTTTCTTCTTTCTTTTCATTACCTGACATTCTATTTCTCTGTTATTGTTAATGGGAATTTAAGAGGTGCTAATACTTATTACTGTAATATCCTTAACAGGCACTTGACGGTATGGTGGGTAAAGGAGAGGGAGGGATGGCGGTTTGTCTAATTAAAATCACAGATACCTGCTATAATAGAGTGAGGAGAGATCTCCAGGCGATCTGAGTCCTGTTCATTATTTAAGTGTTATATATTAAAAAAACAAGAGCTGGGGTGCTGTTGCAGTAGGTTTGAATTGATGAGAAACATGGAGCCTAGGGCAGTCAAAAATGAAGAGTGAGAAATGATTGTTCAGAGAAACCTAAAACAGAATGTTTAGCTGGCTGGCATATGTTGTCATCTTCCCCATCCAAGTCGTGGAAACCTTGTCATCCTGACAAGCAGACTGGGTGAGACCTGTTACCTACATTTGGGCAATGTTCATTGATTACATACTCGTATCTGACTCATTAGTCTGGAAACATCAGGCTTAGATGGCAGTAGAACTCGGAGATGGCTCAGGTGGTAACTTGCTCCCCAAGCAGGAGAGCCTGGAATTCAGATTCCCAGTGTCCATGTAAAAAGCCAGGCAAGCCTGTGTGACCTTGTGACTCAGCTCCTTGTGGGGAGCTCACTGACCAGCCAGTCTAGGGGAAGAGCTGAGGTTCCACTTCAGTGAGAGAGACCCTGTCTTAGGGAAGTAAGGTCTACCTTACTTCTAGAGTTCTAGAAGGACACAAGTGACTTCCAGGAGGGCCTGTTCTGATCTCTTAATACAACAGGCTTTCGTGAGTGCAAACACACACACACACACACACACACACACACACACACACATATATACATACACACTCACTCACGAGATGATTAGTTTTTTTGTCTTATCATCTAACCCTAGACCTGTGAAGTTCAGAAGACATGTCCAGCATCTCCTGGAACTTGAAATACTGATGGTTGTGAACTACCCCATCAGCCAGGACTGAATCTGGGTCCTCTGTAAGAGCAATAACTACACATTATACAGTGTTCAAGACCTGAACACTGCTCATGGTCAAGTGGGCCTATGTAGAAAGCCCAGTACTGAGCAGTTCACTGACCTGTTCAAGGTTACAGAGAGTTTGAGGTCGAGCTGATGGGTAAAGGTTACTTCATGTTCCCACTCTACCAGGGCCCAGTCGGGTGAATGCCCCTTTCCCTTGCCAGTAGATCTGCAGGCCAGTAGAAAGGAAGCAAGTCACTAGTGCTACTCACACATTTCTTACAGGAACATCTTGGAGTTGATAGTGGAAGAAGGTACGTACATACGTACTGCCTGTGACTTTAAGGAGCTATTTCTTAGTACCAGCTCTTTGCCATTCTCTTGCTGTGCCCCTATTCATTTCCTGGATCATAGCAGACACTACAGTTAAGCCTGGCTCATTTTTCCTACCAAACTTAGGAATCTTCAAGTATTTTAGGAATCTATTGGCACCGTCGGCCTAGACCTACTTTGTACCAGGCCTGGTGGGAAAAAAACAAACCAAAACAGGTGGATGGGCCAAGATAAAAGACCCACTTTCTGCTTTTAGAAGCAACTCTAGCTTGTTTCACAAAAATGTCCACAGAATAATATCCCTTCCCTGGGTTAATGTTAACATTTGATATTTTTGATGCTTAATGTCATTGAAGGTTTTTTTTTTTTTAAAACTTCTGCCTCTGGCTTCACTGTTTTGAGTTTGGCCATTTCTATGCTGGTCCTCATGGAGGACTGCTCCAGGCCCTGGGACTTGGGGTTATGCGTAAAAAGGGGAAGATTATAGATGCTCCAATAAGAAAGATGATTTCAAGGACTGATGAAGCCATAATGAAGGCAAACAGGGCCACACAATGTGGAATAAATAGCTTCCCAGGCAGGCATGTGAAAGCCCAGAAAACCAACCTGTTCCATAGGGTGGTTTTATTGAGGTTTAATCGTTTTCTATTTTGAGACTGGGTCTTGGCTGGCCTATGTTGAGCAGACTGGCTTCGAACTCACAGGGATCTGCTTGTGTCTGACTCCCAAATACTGGGATTAAAGGTATATTCTTGATCTATATTTAATTTTTTAATTAAAAAAACCAAAACCAGACATAGTGCACATTGAAAAGTGTGTCCGTTAGTTACTCTTCTCATTACTGTAGCAACGAATCCAAGAAGGCAGCTTGAGGAGGGAGGGCATCATTCTGGCTCACAGTTTGAGCATAGTGTATCTCCCTATCCTGGCAGGGAAGGAAAGGCCTCGGGAGCTTGTGGCAACTGGTCACATTGTATCCCCAGTCAGGGAGCAGAGGGGCTGAATGCCATGCTCCTTTATGCCGTTTGGGATCGTAGTCCAGGGACAGGTGCCACCTGCATTTTGGGGGTGGGGGTGGGGTGGGTGTCTTCCCACCTCAGTTAATCTAGCAATACCCTCACACGTGTGCCCAGAGATTGCTCTCCCAGGTGATCGTAGATCCTGTCAAGGTGAGCATATTGACTGTCAGTGAACAGTTGGGTAAGCTTGCACGTGAAAGCAGCCAGGTCTCCAGATGTCCAAGGAGAGAGTGATTTAGCCGCAGCTCACATTCCCTTAGTGCTTCTACCACTCCCTGGGCTCCACGGAAGGAACAGTTTTCCTCTCTTTGCATGCGGATTCTTTTTTGTTTGTCATCTAAATAAAATTATACAACGTGAATGCCCCTGTTAGGTTCAGCTCTACTCTATTGATATGATCCTGAGTTTTGACATTTGAACTATGTACTGCAAAGGAGCTGGACAATCGGGATGGGAAGGGGGTGGTAAGACAGCAAGTGCAGAGGCCCTGAGGTCTGACAAGTAGGTAAGGTCCAAATCATGTGGGTCTCACGTGGAGTTCTTGAGAGCTTAGTGGTTGTGTGACTTGCACAAGATTGTCCATCTATTATAACAGGAAATGGCTGGGTTTAAGTCCCAGGACTCTGAATTCTGTGTCCCACATTACTGTGAGAAGTCAGAACTCAGGATGGCCTCACAGCTTCTGAGGGCATAGTTAGCAGTTCAGTAGACATCTAACTATAGCCCCCTCTTCCCTTCTCTTAGTTTGTTGAGATAGGGTCTTGCTGTATAGGTTCAGTTGCCTTTGGCCTTGAGGCAATCTTGCTTGAACCTCCTGAGTGTCAGGATTATAGACATATACAGGCGTGCCCAGCAATGCTTCCTTGTAGATAACTCCAGCTAGTCCTTCAGGTATGTAGGTGCCATGAAACCTTGTGTCATGATCTCGCAATGAGTGGCCGTGATGAATGCCCAGGAACCCATTTTTCTCTGTTGAGTCTTATTGTAAATAGAGATCTCTCTGTCTGAGACAGGGTCTCATATAGCCCAGGGTGGCCTCAAACTCTTGTTCATCCACCCTCTATCTCTTGAGATGACAGGTATGATCCACCTCATCCGGCTTTTTGTGATGCTAAGGGTCATACCTGGTCCACTGTGCAGAGGCAAGCACTAATCTCAGTCCAGGTACTAATGACTCTGTGTGTAGAGCTGCCTTTTGGGGCTTTTCTGTTTCATGCCTGGGTGAAGTTCAGGGAAGCTTGTGTCTTAAGGGATAATGTAGGAGACACTGCCTTTCAGGTCTAACTTTGGGGTTTCCACTGTGTGGTTCTCTTTGAAGCCCAGAGGGCTGTGTATTGTCCAAGGAAACTGCTTACCCCAGTGCCTCTGCAGTTGGCTCCTTCAGAAAGGAGGAGCAGCTCAGCCATGTGCTTCTTCTGGCAATGGAGACAGATGGATGCATGGTTTTATGTTATGCTCACTTGTTTGAAACGGTCTCACTGTGTAGCCCTGGCTGTCCTGGAACTCAATATGTAGACAAGGCTGGCTTTGAACTCTGATCAGGCCCAACTCTGATCTGCCTGCCTTTGCCCCTGGAGTCCTGAGATCAAAGGAGTGTATCACCTGCCCAGCTCTGCATGGATTTTAAAAGTGAAGGGCTAAAGGCTGTAGACACCAGCTAAATCAAGCCAGGAGATTGCCTTAAGCCATGGCTTACCTGTGTCTACCTACTATTGCCCTGGGGAATAAATAGCTTGGCTTTTTTTTTTTTTCTTTCCCATTTTTTTTTTAAAAACTAGAAATCAACCAACCAATCAAAACCAAATAAACAAAAAACCCTACAAAACAACAATAAAAACGAAGAAAAGCTACAATGCCTGCTGCTAAAGAGGATGCTGGATTTTCCATAATTCAGGTGCTAAGCTTTTGACCTTCTGCCTGTGGAAGACCTGTGACTGATAGCCCTGTACCAGCTTGGCTTTGTTCCCTGTAAACAAAGCCCGGCTTTTATGGGAAAGTGGTTAAGTGCACGGGCCCAGGGTAGCCAGAGCTGTCTCACCCTTGTTCCCTGGCTAGGTTCAGCAGGCACGGAGCCTAGAAAGTTGCTGAAGTATGTCTATTGGGAGGTGGAAAAGAAAGGACCCAGCACCCCGGATTGCCTGTCCTTAGCTCTCTGTACTACTCAATCAGAATCCTCCTCCAGGTGGCACCTTCTTTCAGTTGTTGGAAAAGTTTTGCCTGACATATAAACAGTTAAATAAATATGAGCATTGTGCTGATTTGGAAATTAATATCAGGAGTTAATTCACTGAAAGTGGGGTGATGGGGCTGGCATTCCAGTGGAGAATGGATTGCATGCCTGTTAAATGCTATGCTGTGAAGAAGGGAGAGGCAGTCGAGAGCAAGTGATAATGCTGATCAGTTAGGCAGAGGAGGAAGGAAGGATGGGGCTGTAGAGAGCCCAGGACTTGGCAGGTCACACACACAGCTCCACAACAGAAAGCCAAACAAAATAGCATTCTTTTGTCAGATACTTTCTGAATGCTTACTGTGTGTGTGTGTGCCCACTGCTAAAAAGTTCTACAAAGATAATTATTTTATCATAAATGCAGTGTTTAGGAGAATAATGAGTAGGTTAATGTACCTAATAATTATGATGGAGTGGAGAGGTGGGGGGAAGGAAGGGAGAGAGGGAGAAGGAAGGAAGGGGAACGAAAGGGAGGGAGAAAGGAGGGATGGAGGAGAGAAGGAGGGGGAGAATGAAAGGGAGGGAGAGAAGGAGAGAGGGAAAGGGGGGGAGAATGAGAGATATCCTTACCCTCAAAATGTTTGTGGTCTAATTGTACAAGTGTTGTATAGCCCGGTGGTTGCACTTCTGTCGCTGAGCTGTGGTCTGAGACACTTGTTGAGCTTGTCCTACTTTCGACCACATGCTATTTCTTTGGAAGCAGGGTTCCCCTTGAATCCTGTCTGCTCTCCATCTTCATCAACTCTCAGATTCAGTGTTAATTCTTTGGAAAGACCCTTTCCTGATCATTTGACTGGCTGTTTCTATCCAGTGCTTGCTGGCTGTATTTTTTTCTGCTTTATTGCAGTGTAGAACACAGGACTTTACCTCATCTTGTTTATTGTGTGTCTCCCATTTCCCTCACACATAGAAGAATGTGGGCTCCATGAGAGGGGACTTCCTCACGCATTGCTGTTTCTCTGCCACCCTAGCTAGGTGTTCCGTAAGCGTTTGTGGTCTGCCGACTCAGTGGACTGCACAGACCAGGGAGAGACAGGTAATAAACTGAGAGGTGATGTAGGCTAGAGAGGAAGGGGCCAGGTGATGATTGTCAGAGAGACTAATTATCACCTGCTGGACTTTAACCTCCCAGTATCACACTGCAGGGTGGTGGGACCTGTGGCATCTCCAAGCTCCATGTCAAGGATCCCAGGCACAGAAAGGTCACCTAATTACTGCCTGAAAATCCTAGTGCCAGGAAGTCACCTGCCTCATGCCAGTGAATAGCTTATGCTGTTAAATCATTAAACCCTATTACCAGAAGTTCCAGTTTGGGCTGAGCCACCCAACTGAACCCAGTGAGTGCCTGTCCTGCACCAGCACCTCTGACTTTGGTTGTTTAGATCGGGTTGGCTCAGCCTGCTGGAGCTGCACACATCTCTCAACTGTGATCGAACTCCCCCTTTTCTTGCTCTGGGATCTAGGAAACAGTGGCAGAAGGCACAGGTTCTGCAGTTAATTCAGCTGAGTTCAAATACTAGAACCCCAGTGCTCCTGCTGTGCAACTCGGAACAAATGACTATTTTTAGAAAGTGATTTTATTAGTGTGTATTAATTACACAGAAAGTAGGCTTCACTGCACCCTTTCCACACGATCTATGTGCTCGGAGCTGCTTCGAGGATGTGGCATACATTCTGTGATCGTGTCTGGGACAGGTGGTTGGACTTGACTCTTCTCTGAAAAGGAGTTCTCACAGGTGGCTGTAATGATTCAGTATGATTTATTAAACGTTTGGCATTATGATTAGATCACAGGTCTACAGTGATTATTTCTGTTGCAATGAATTTGAAGCTAAATTGACTCGCCTTTAAAGAAAAGGGTTGACTAACCTGTAATAACGGTTCTTTCCCAGGTTTTATAACATTTATCATGTACTGTCACTTCAGAATCAGGGACTGATTTCATGCTTCCTTAGGCTTGGTTTCACCAGATAACCATATGAGACAGGGATGATTCTGCCCAGCTCGTATGTGCAGAATTTGAGGCTGAGGAGGTAGCTGGAAGCTTACCCCAAAGACCTTGGGGATGGGTCAGTATCCTAGGGATAGGATGTGGGGAGCTAGGATTGCAAAGCTGATCCTGTTGATCTTGCCTGACATGCTTGCATAACACCGAGGTAGTGTTAGGAGCAAAGCCATCTGGACATGGGTGACTTGAATGTTTGAGGTAGGAGAACACTGAATAAAAGGCCATAACCACAGTGGGTACCATTGGTTACCTAGCAGGAAGTGCTGGCTTAGTTCAGGAAACATGAGTTGATTTTTTAGGGTAGCGTTTCAGGCATCGATCAGTGTGTTGAATTTATGGTGAGTTTACTTATAGACACGGTTATGAAAGAATAGCGTTTAGGCACGAGCTGTGAAGGTACACGCCTGTCATCTGCCTCCAAGACTTATTTTTACTGTAAATTGCAGGGACTTGATGTAGCGCGTGAGTTGGTATTGGAGATACTGCCGAGGACAAGGAATAGATTCGTGTAGGTGTGGATCCATGCGTGGGGAGAGGGCCAGGTGTCTGCCTCTCCAGTCCCACCCATCACAGACCTTTCATCTGTCAGTTTCTGCGCTGTTGGAAGTCCTCAGTGTACAGCTTGAAGGCACTGAGGACTTTCAGCAGGGCTTGCCTTGTAGAGCTGGGGGTGATGGGGCCGTGAGAGATGAGGACAGAGAAATGGGGCCAAATTCAGTGCGTCCTTGTCATTGTGGAGTGGAGTGCAGTGGGAGCCATTGACGTTTTGTAGACAGACAAGTGGCACAGGCCGTTTTCTGCTTTAGAGTATGTTCTAGTCAGTGTGGAGAGGGTTGGAGGGCTGGAGGGGGACAGATCACCCGAGAGAGACTTTTGTACCAGTATGGTGCTGTTGTGAGTCATTACACCCAGATCAGCGTGTAGCCCAGGACAGGAACCAGATTGCTAGGGTTGAAACCTTGTCCCGTGTGCACCGCTTTGTGATGGTTTTAATCTTTTTTTTTTTTCATCTAATTTTTTTTTCATGTTGCTGTGTCTCTGAAAGCTGAATGTTTTGTTATTTTTGTGTCATAAATTGATGGACATGTCCCCTCCATCTACAAACTCCATAGAATGGGAGATGGAGGGGTGGGCAAAAGTTATTATGCAGCCTGGGACACTTGAGAACACTGTGATTATTGTGTGACAGTAGGCAGAGGCTAGGATGTCTCTGGGAAGCTGGATGCTGTTAATTAAAGTGGACTAACTGGGGCCACGGGGATAGGAAAGAAAGATTGGTGTTATTAAAGAAAGAGAACAACGCGGTGGTTGGGGAGGTGGCTTCTCCATGCCAAGCCTTATGGCCTGAGTTTGACCTCCAAGACTCACAGGGTAGAAGGAGAGCCAACGTTGGCAAGTTGTCTTCTGCCTCCACAAACAAACAAAGTTAAAAAAAAATTAAAAGAAAGTGCTGGGGCTATAACCCAGGTGACAAGGTACTTGCCTAACATGCAGAAGTTCCTGAACTTGTCCCCAGCCCCTAGGAAACCAGGCACACAGTTGAGGGGTGTGGGGGCAGGAGGCTGAAAAGTTCAAGGTCACTCTTGGCTACAAAGCGAATTCAGAAAGCCTGAGATCTGAGAGACCCATTTCAGAAGGAAGGAAGAAAAGGAGTGGGGCGTGGGGAGGGGAGGGAGGGAAGGAAGAGATAGGGACTAGACAGGACCCTAGTCTTGGTTTCCCTGATGGGTTTCCATTGCTAGCCTCTCTTCCTGCCCTGAGCCAGGTGACAGAAGGGAGACATAGGACTGTGGCTGTCACTGGACAGAGGAGGCAAGCATTTTATGTTCTGTGTAAAACCTCTCCGATTTCCCTACCTTCCGAGCTGTACTTTGTCCCAGTGCCTGGGTTTTTGTTGGGCGTGTTAGGGCGTCAGTAACGGAACAGGCATATAAAAGAAGTGTCAAGAAGGAGAACTGCGCCAGCTTAAAAAGCACAACACAGTGCGGGATGTGGAGAGCCCAGCTGCTAAGGGGACTCGCCTCCAAGCCTTCCCAGATCCACACTGTGAAGGGAGAACCTGTGTCCACCAGTTGGCTTCCTACAGCATGGCCACATGCCCTTGCCCACACACATCCACACGCACAAAATACATGTACTGCCTAGTTTTGTGTCAACTTGACACAGGCTGGAGTTATCACAGAGAAAGGAGCTTCAGTTGGGGAAATGCCTCCATGAGATACAACTACAAGGCATTTTCTCAATTAGTGATCAAGGGGGGAAGGCCCCTTGTGGTTGGGACCATCTCTGGGCTGGTAGTCTTGGTTCTATAAGAGAGCAGGCTGAGCAAGCCAGGGGAGACAAGCCAGTAAGGAACATCCCTCCATGGCTTCTGCATCAGCTCCTGCTTCCTGACCTGCTTGAGTTCCAGTCCTGACTTCCTTGGTGATAAACAGGAGTATGGAAGTGTAAGCTGAATAAATCCTTTCCTCCCCAACTTGCTTTTTGGTCATGATGTTTGTGCAGGAATAGAAACCCTGAATAAGACAATGCATTTTTTTTTCCTTTTCTTTGTTTTTTTCGAGACAGGGTTTCTCTGTATAGCCCTGGCTGTCCTGGAACTCACTCTGTAGACCAGGCTGGCCTCGAACTCAGAAATCCGCCTGCCTCTGCCTCCCGAGTGCTGCAATGCATTTTTAAAAATGTAAAAAAAAAGACAACAAGAAACATCCCCCTACCCCCAAGTGAAGTACTGTGCGTCCCTCCCCTGGTGCATGCCTGACTTACCCAAGTTCCAGCAGCAGCCCAGGCCTTGGGAGTGCTGCAGCCTCGGGTAGCTTTTTTCTTCTTTGCCCTCACTGTTGGGCGCAGGTTATAGGTGGTCCTACAGGTTATTTGGTTGTCTATAAAAAAGGAGAGACTTTCCTGGATTTGTCTCAGGAAAGCAAATGGCTTATAGTATTGAAGGGGAATGCTGGAGCTCGCTGAGCCTGACTGGTCAGTCGCAGAATATTTCTTTGTCATCCAGCCATGGTCAAATGAGTTTTTCCACATGTAAGACCAGAAGCTTCACACAGGGCGGGGAGACATCCCCTGGCTTTCCCTGAGCAGTGCGCCCAGAGACCCTGGTGCTTCTTGGTTCTCTGCTTCCTGCCCTCAGGGAAGAGGATTCCCCTGAGGTCTGATGGTCAGTCAAGGGCTCCCGTTGGGGCTGAGCCTCTTTGAGGGCAGCCACAGCAGCAGTTGCTTGTTCAGCTCCAAGCTAAGGCGTAGGACTCATTCCGCTCAGACCGTTAGTAAGAAGCTCATACATCTTACTTCTAAAACTGGGCGTGTTTGAGAGCACACGGGAAGCTGCGTGTAAGGGAATCATGCCAGGGGTTTAGGGATAACCCAGACCTGGCCTCACTCTGCCAGGGCTCAGATCTTGCTTTCAAGGCTTAGTATATTTGTGGTTTTGGAGATTTACTCTAAGACTGACTGACCTTCCTTACAATGTGCTAAATGCAGATGTCTTTTGCACTTTGTGTCCTGGTGATTTTCCTCCCTAAGTGGTATGTTAAGAGATACATGGGTGGCTGTTAGCTTATTATAATTGTTACAGTGCTGGGAATTGAACCCAGTGCCATGTGCACCACAGGCAAGCCTCGAGTCTCTTAGCCACATTCCAGCCTTCATTTGTTTTTCCTTCCTTTTGTCTTTGTTGTTTATCTTGGTTTTAGATCTCAACTGTAGCCCAGGCTGGCCTCCAGCTCCCAGTGATCTTGTGCCATCTTGCCAGTGCTGGGCTGCGGGCATGTGCCTTGGCGCCTTAGAGCTGGTGGAGTTAGTTTAATTCCTAGGGCCTCTGCTTCCTCATCTGCAAACTAGGCAAAGTTGCTACCATAACTTCCTAGCGTTGTACTGGGCTGCACATGAGCCCTGTCCCTGGATCTTGATCACTAAGTGTTAGCTATTGGTTTGAGTGTAATTGTAAGCAAACAGGATATCTAATCGGGAGGCTTTGCTTTCATGACAGAGCGGCTTCACTGCAGTTCTGCCTTTCCTCTCTAGTCCTTTAGACTCTGTGAGTTGGGTGGAAAATTAACAGGAAGTAGGGGACTGGGAGCATCAGGTGGGAAAGTGACATTAAGGGGCAGAGGCTCTCTGTGGAGTCTTGTTTTGTGATGTAGACGATTCCTGAACCCTCACCATCGCTTGAACCTGGGGATCAGCATTTCAACTGGAAGAAAATGTGAATCTAGTTTCTTCCTGCTTTGCTCTCAGCACAGTTTCCTAGGAAACCCATCCTGACTTCCATTAGCATCATCTGCTGCAGTCTTCTTCCTGTTGCTGGGATGCTTGATCACAGCCTTGGATTGAAGGACTTATTTGGGTTAACTTCCTTGGCAAGGAAGCAGATAAACCACATTTAATATACGCTCTCATTCCAGCCTCAGGGTATATGCAGGCCTTTAATAAGTAATACAAAGAAAGTTGGGACTTATTATTTTTGATTAAGGGAATAAACTATTAATGATGGATGCTTCTTTGTTGAAATTTAAAGTGCCTTTAAAGTGAAGTATCATTAAAATTGAAAGCCAGCAACACAAGGACAACAAAATGAATTTTTTACTGGCTTTTTAAAATAATGAACAGGAAAAAACTAAAGGTGCTATTCATATAATTAGATAAGCCAAGGATATTGAGATGGTGGAGTTGAAGACAGTCAGTCTCCATGATGCAAAACTGGTGTTGAGCAACGAACAGCCAGACTCAGGCTGCAGGGACTGTGGTGTGAATCACAGAGTGCAAGGAACTGAGGCTGGAGGCTTGTGACTGGGCCCAAGGCTGCCACCAGTCCCACCAGGGCAGGGCCCGAGTGCCCTGGATCCTTTCGTTTTTGTTTGATGCCAGTTTATGGGGAGGCTTTTATGAGTGCTATAAATGGGTTTTATGACTATATTTTATATAAAATGTAATTTAATATGGAGGAAAATTTACTGAGTTAAACTTTATATAAAAGATGAGAAACCTTTATATAAAGATGTATTAAAGGTCTCTAGGTAGGGCTATGCAGTGGTAGGTCCCCTTATCTTCATGTTGACATGCATCGATGTTTCATTCCTTGTAATTTAGATAGTGTCCCATGTGTCCAGGCTGTCCTCAAACTCAGCACGTAACCGAGGAAAACCTTGAAATTTTAACCCTCCTGTGTCTACCTCCTCAGTGCTGGGGAATAGTTGTGTGTCTGTGCTCTGTTTATGTGGTGCTGGGGGTAGAACCAAGGCAGGGCCTTCGAATACTATGCAAGCACTCTCCCAACTGAGCTACATCCCCAACACCCTGTGTCCTTCAAGAAAGAAGGTGTTTTGTTCACGAGGAATCCATTTCTGGTTCAGAGAACCTCTTGCCTAGAACTCTGAAGTTTAGGTTATTGTTTAAATAAGATTAATTCTTAATACAAGACAGCGCTTGAGTGTTCAAATTTTGCTACATTTGGGGGAAATAATAAAGGGGCTGCGGTAGGACAGGAATCTAGGGCCATGCACTTGGGAAGCAGTGCTGTACAGTGAGCCTCGTCGGAAACCTTGGAACTGCTCTTCTGATTAACAAACTGGACTAGCAAATTTTTTTAATGGCTCTAAAACCTTGCTTATGTTTCTCCAAGTTTCTGAAGATTTAAAAATATGAATGCTTATTTTTTTAGTTTTGCTGCTTTCGTTATATGTGATATGCACTTGACTATCTTAAGCTTTTGAGCTATTGTGTGGCATTACACACACCCATTCACTTCCTTTGTTGTATACCTATTGCCAGTGGCTACTGAACTTACTATCTTCCCAACCAAAACTCTATGTCATTAAACACACTTCACACACACCCATCTCGCAGCAAGGCAACACAGTGCTTGCTCCATTCAGTTTCCATGATGGGGTACACTAAGTGAGACTCATATCTCTTCTTTCTTTGCTGGCTTATTTCATTTAGCATATCTTCAGAATACACCCATGTTGTATGTGTCACAATACCCTTCTTAAGGCAGCATAATACTTTATGGGGGGTGTATGTGTATATAAATATGTATTATATGTGTTCATGTATATAATTTTATTTATCCTCTATCTTTCAGGGAATACTTGGGTGGTTATTTTTCCTTTTGGGTAGTCTGAATATTGATATATATACATAAAAATCTACGTTAATATTCACCTTTCTAGAAATGTTCAGTGTGTAGTATGAGCTATATTTTTTGACTTCCCATGTGTAATTAAAATGTCTACTAGAAATATTTTTCTTCATGATAGTCTATAAAATATTTATATTCATGTTTGCTCCTAGCATATTGGCTCAGTGTGACAAAGGTATACTGTTAAGCTCAGGAGGTGGTGCCTTGGAGAGGGTTGTGGGGACAGAGACAGTTGCAGCTTCTTCAGAACCTAAGGCTCACTCGCTGTAGACTCACAGTGAGTGTGCTGGGAGCTGAGACAGCTTCCTGGCCCCGGGCATCTAGCTGCACTTGGACTCACCTACACAGCGGCTGTTAATAATACCTGGAGAGCCGAAGCCAAGCTCTGGCAACAGACCTTTGTCAAGGCCATTCCTCCAACCCTGTGTCCTTTGCAGGGAAGTGTCTCTTTGAGTCCTCGAGGCTACCCTGGTGGAAGACATTTTTATTGTCATTGTGTGAGCCCAGTTTGAAAAGGAATACAGTGTGGCTCAGAGACATTAACTGTCTTCCTTATTGCCATTGCTGGTGTCCCTCAGGATGTCACTCACAGTGGCATATTGAATTGTGCCCTTTATGGACTGAGCTGTGTCTGTGAAGTCCGTACTCCAGTATCTCAGGGTGTAAAGTTTGGAAAAAATAGAGATGTCACACAGGCACTCAAGTTAAAATGAGGTCATCAGAGCCAGGTGTAGAGGGGCACACCTTTAATCCCAGCATTCAGGAAGCAGAGGCAGGTAGATCTCTTAGTTTGAGGTCAGCCTGGTCTAGAGTGAGTTTCCGGACAGCCAGAGCTACTTAGGGAAATCCTGTCTCAACAAACAAAGGCAGATAATTAGCATGGATCCTAATCCAGTCAGTATGACTGATGGCTTTATAAACTGGGAAGTGCAGACTCAGCTGCACATACATAGTGAGGAGGGCAGAGGACCATGAGGCAGTGGTGGGGAATAACAAAATGGCCTGCAGTGACCAGAGCTAGGAGGGAGGTATAGAATACAGTCTGAGGACCCAGTCTTTTGATTTTGGACTTTTAGGCCACCCCCCCCCCCCCCACCTGAACTGTGACTGAATATGTCTCTCCCTGTGTCCCTCCTACCCCCAGAGAGAATCTGGCTGTGTAACCCAGGTTGGCATGGAATTTGAGGCAGTCCTCTTGCCTTAGTCTCCTGTGATAGGATTATAAGCAAGACCTCCACATTCACATTTCTTCCTCCTCCTCCTCTTCTTCATTCTCTTCTTTTTCCCGCTTCTCTCTAAGCCACATGCTATGTGGTACATTGTTATCAGACTAATAACAGTGAACAATTTATCCTTGTGCTTTTTGAAGAATGGAGAGTTCCAGGAGCCCCTCCAGCCCCATTGTGAAGCTAGGTTTGATCACTGGGACCCGCAGAAATACTGTGTGTGCATGGAGAAGAAGCACGCATGGATGGTGTTCTGGTCATATGAGGGGACAAGGTGCTTCTCCAGGTCACTGTGTGCTTCTTGAGTGTCTGGGTTTGTCTTGAGGGTGGTGTCCCCAGTACCAGCAGAGAGTTAGCTCAGCGACCAAGGCCAACATTTGACATGCTTTAAGCTTTGTTTTTGAACCAAGACAGTTTCCCATTCAGTTACTCCCTAGTGCTAGGCTGGGGAAACTCAGGGCTTAAACTCACGGCTTAGGAAAGAGAAGCTGTAATGGAGGAAGGAGTATGGGCAGGCACAGGAGTGGGCTTTGACACTGAATCCAAAGAGGAGGTGCAGAAAGGTTTTAAAGACAGTGCGGCTGGAATACATGCGGCCCTTTATACAGATGTGTCAGGTCACGTAATTTTCATTTAGCTCTGAAAGTAAGAAAACAGCAAACCTTATTGTTGTTATTTTTTTTCTACATGTCACCCCCCCCCCAAAAAAAAAAAAAAAAACCAAAATAAAACAAAACAAAACCCATTCTCTTTGTTCAGGTAGCTCACTCAAGGTTAAACAAAACCCGGGCGTTTTAATGCCCTGTGATAGGGCTTTTCAGAAGCACTTGCATAACTTAACCCAGCCTTTTCTTTTTCTTTCTTTTTGTTTTTGTAATCAGAAGCATTGCACCAGGCATTGGGCTCTTCAGTACTATAAAGCTGAAATTTAAAAATAATCAGCATGCAATCAAAAGCTGATTACACACGAACAATAATGAACACGAAAGCGAGACCTCTGGAATGGAAGAAAAAGGTGTAGGAGCATTTGAAGAGGAAAGCCGAGGAGAAGGTGTGGTGTCCTGACAGGCACGTGGTGGGCACAGCTTAACACGCAGCGATGCTCCCAGACTGCAGCGGGGAGAAGGGGCATGGGGGAGAGTCACTGAGACATCCGTGCTGTCCACGAAATAATGCAGGGAAAGCCATTGGGTTCTAGGACAGAGGTAGGTCTGTTTAGTGTTGATGGAAGGCACAGGGAACAGGTTTGTGTCTTTCTGCCCCGTTGATTAGTTCTGTGGCTTTTGGCCTCTCTGAGCCCCCATCCCGTTACTAAACTGCTTACCTGTTCCGTGTGTGTCTAGACTCTTGCTCAGTGCTGGCTCGGTGTGTAGCTTTGCACGGTGGCTGCTGAAGCTGTATGCCCTGCAGGCCACTGGGACACAGATGAATTTAGGAAATCCAGGAAGTAGCAGCAAATCCCAGCACTCTGTAATCAGGTGATGCACAGGTGATGAATGAGGCGGGTGAATCTCACGCAGTAGCCAGCTATATTCAGAACATTTGACAGTTTATGCTCTGAAGGTTAAGTGTCACATGAATAAAATGTGCAGAGACAAAGTGCATGTGCCAAGAGCGTGTTTTCCCACAGAGGCATATAAACAAACAACAGCAGCCAGATGTAGAGAGTTATCTGAAGTAAACTCACTCCTGGAAGTGGCAGGGAAGCATTCTAGGATCAGTTCTGTGGTTTTGAAGAAACTGAGGTCACGAGATTCTTATTTTCTTGGAGTTTTCTCACAAGTACTCAGAATTCTTCTCATGGGACTCCATTCTTGGAAATAGTTCTGAGTGGTGTTTGTTTGTTTTGTTCTTTGAGAGAAGGCCTCATACCCTGTTAGACTAGTCTTCAGCTTTTAGTCCTCTCAAATGATCATCCTAGCTACTAGGTAGGAAATGCACACTACCACTTGCCTCACCCGGCCTGATTTATGCTATTAGGAAAAACCAGGAAGGACATGGTGCCTACAGTAGAGGGAGTGACAATCGGAAGGTTAAGGCTAAGCAAATCCTGGGAGGAGCCAAGGGCTATGAACTGTGGAGTAATTTGCGAAAAGAGTATTGCAAACAAAGTAGTAGTAAGTGCAGCGCCTTGGTGTGGGCCATGTGCTTGATGTGTTTATGCAATAAGCAGATGGTGGGCAGTCCTGGGCTTGGGAGAGGGCAGTAGATGTCCAAGTTAGACGTGTCCAAGTTTATGTTCCTGGAGCACACGCCACAGTGCCACAGATAACATAATATGAATGTTGTCTATTGTAGGAGTATGTTTCCTGGGTGTAACCCAGGCTGCAGGTGGTACGGATAGTCTAGTTTAATTGTGCACCTGCTGAGAGACAGTTTGCTTGTTTTCAGTTTATGTCCATCACAAATAACCATCTATAAACAGAGCTGTTTTAGTTTTTATTTGAACATATTTGTGTCTCTAGGGTATATTCCCAGGATAAGTAATTTGGTCACATTGTAAATGTATGTTTGGTTTTTAAAGAAACTGCTGTACTGGGCTGTGGAGATGGCTGAGAGGCCTAAGGAGCCATGCTCACAGCTGGTAATCTGATGTTCCCAGTTGTACTTTCCTTCCCAACAGCATGGCATGAGGTAACGGTTTCAGTTGTGTTTCCGTATGGCCAGTCAGGATGAATATCCTGCTGTTGGCTTGTTTGCCTCCTGCATATCTTCAGTGAAGTGTCTTTTCATGTCTTCTGTCCATTTTCTGTTTTGACTTTTTAAAAAGATTTTTAAAATTTTATATATGAGTGCTCAATCTGCATGTACATCTGCATGCCAGAAGAGGGCAACAGATCACATTATAGCTGTTTATGAGCCACTAAATGATTGCTGGGATTTGAACTCAGGACCTCTGGAAGGGCAGACAGTGCTCTTAACCACTGAGCCATCTCTCCAGCCCCCTGTTTTGCTTTTTAAAGTGTTGAATTTTGAAAGTTCTTTGTTTTCTGTGTGCTAGTTGTGCAGGTATGCACCCCTGCAGATGTGTGGTGTGTGGGTAAAAGCTTGTCTTCTCATTCTTCTAGCATAGCCAGAGAGGAAAAAGCTTGAACTGTGGTCAGCTCTAGTTTGCCTCCTTTTTTCTGATAGGCCATGCTTTTAAAGTCATGTCTAAGAACTATTTATCAATCCCTACAGCTGAAAGGCAACTGCTATGTTATCTTCTGAAACATTTGTATTTATTGATTGATTAATTGATTTATAGACAGAGTTATAAGATGAAGGTTGGCCTTGAATTACCTTACATCTTAAGGGGCTGACTTCAAACTCCAAGTGATCCTTAGCCTTCTGCCTCCAAAATACTGGGAGCTGTCAGCCACCACACCCATCTAAAAGGTGATTTTCTTTTCCTCTTCTCTTCTCTTCTCTTCTCTTCTCTTCTCTTCTCTTCTCTTCTCTTCTCTTCTCTTCTCTTCTCTTCCTTTCCTTTCTTCCTTCCTTCCTTTCTTATTTATTTATTTATTTATTTGGCTTTTCGAGTCTTTCTTTCAGCTAAATTTCCTTCCTCCCTCCCCTCACCCCTCCTTCCCTCCCTGTCTCCCTCCCCTCTCCCCTCCCCTCCCCTCCCTGCTTCCCTCCTTTATTTTTAATAGCTTTAAATGCACATCCTAGGTCCATGCTGAATATCTACATGCACACGGTTGGTTACAGTGAGCTTGCTTACTCATTCATTTCCGCTGCACATCCTGTTGTTTCAGCCCTGCTCCTTTGAAGGATTGACACCCCCACCAGTGGATGCTGGTGCAATGGTTCTCATTTTTCCCACAGAATCCCAGCACTTTAAACCATTATGTGATCCTGACATCATCCTTCACTATGAAACGCCTGAAGTTTTGAGCCACTAAGGTTGGGAGCCAGCTCTGCGTCTCTGCCTGCTGCCACCTTCTTCTACTGTGGGTCATCTGATGTCCTTTGTTTTGGATGTGACCTCTGTCTCTCTGTGGCATTGCTTGTTTTTTCAGATTCACTTATGTGTTTTGAGTCAAGGATCATTTGAGATTGTGGAAAGGGGTCTTTGACATTTGCTTTAATGTTCCCGTTGTCTCTTGGCTATAAAGTCAGATGAAGCTGTTGTGTCCGTCTACAGTGAGAGAGGTACTGCCCTTAAAACGTGATATTTTGAGCCGGGCGTTGGTGGTGCACGCCTTTAATCCCAGCACTCGGGAGGCAGAGGCAGGCGGATTTCTGAGTTCGAGGCCAGCCTGGTCTACAGAGTGAGTTCCAGGACAGCCAGGGCTACACAGAGAAACCCTGTCTCGAACCCCCCCCCCCAAAAAAAAAAAAAAAAAAAAAACCGTGATATTTTGGTGAACTCAATTTAGTTTGTCTTTGCATAACAGCTTTCTTCCTACAGTTTTGATGTGCAATGGGGCACAGGAATACAGACAGCGGACACATCAGTGGTAGGGCTCAGTCACATTTGTAACATGCTGATCAAGTGAAAAAACTGAAGTGGATCCAGAACTCCCAAAGGGAGGCACTTACTCAAGCCTCGGGTCAGCCGCGCACCCAAGAAGACACTGAGACCGGTACTTAAGATGTATAGAGAGCAAGATTTAATATAGCAACGACAAGAAAGCAAACAGAAAGCACATATACCAGATATCTGGGGTCGGACCTCATGCAGCCTGCAAGGTGCAGAGGAGATTCGGCGATTAGCCCAAACTTTTCACAAGCTTTTATAGGTAGGAGGCAAGGGGGGGAGCAGGGCAGGGAAAATACAGGTTTTACGTCACTAAGTGATTCAGCCAAGGGTTTTTCCAAAGTGCTTTTGCAACCGCGTCCCACACTTTGGCCATGTACTTGATTCATTGGAACTGAGGTTTTTACTCACACCCTTATCTCAAAAATGTCCCTGGCACAGTCCTTAGTTGGGAGGGGTTGGACTGGGTTCGTTCCAGGAGACCCTTATCTCAGAAATGTCCCCGGAACAGTTTTCATTTGAGAGGGGGTCTGACTCTGGTGTGAGAGTTCAGAATGTACTCTGGGGTGAGTGTTCTGGTGGTCAGTAATTTTCCTCTTTCATTCCCCCCTTCTTTTAGTAAATAATTCTAATCTTAGAATTTCAGATACTGCATAATGCACCAAATGAAAGACTCTATTTTAACATGGGAACAAAAACAGAACAAGAAGCATTAGTAAACAGAACTAGGCAGGGGCCCTTTTAGCGAGGCTTGAGGGTCTGGGCACGATGTAGGTGCACGTAGATCAGATCTCTGGCTGGAACTGGTGAGATGTCCTTGGGGTACCCAGCTCGTTCACTGTCTCAGCTGTTGGGATCCCTGGAGCAATGTCGTCCGCGTACTCAGTCCAATTTTTCCCAGTTGTGACCAGACCACCTGCAAGCCTTTTAACTTAGCATACAGATCATTATTATAACATCATAGGTTTAAACACATTATTAAAAACAGTAATGGGCATAGGAGTTTCATAAAAGATCTTAAAAAGAGTAAAACTGAATACGTTTGAATAGGGCATAGGGAAGGAACACCAAGTCTGTGCCAGTCTCCACGATTAATTTTGTCAAGGTCTGTCATAGAGTTTTAAACTAATTTATTTTATCCTGTCCTGAGCTCTGAGGTCTATACACACAATGTAATTTTTATTTGACCTCTAAATGCTTGGCCACACCCTGACTTACCTGGGCAACAAAGCAGGGCTATTATCTGACACTATTGCTTTTGGCACTCTGAACCTTGGAAAAAATTTTTCTTCAATAATCTTCTTGATGACTATGTGAGCAGTCTCATTTATCCATTTTGAGAACGTTTTTTTTCTCAGTAAAGTTTATTTCTTAGTTGATGTCAGGTCTGTCTTTTCAAGGGAGGACTAGTTTTCTTTCTTTCAGTTTTTACCATTTTATACAGGGTTTCTTTTACCAGTCTTAATTTGTCTATAACTTGATAGTCTTCAGACTGCCAGGATCATTGCTCTTTGGGATGCCTGTTTTTGGCGGTTAGATCTGCCATCTGATTTCTACAGCATCTTAGGTCTTTTTCTGTAGATGTCATTTATAAAGCTTGTATCGAAACCACAAATTCAGCTTTCTGGGCTGAAGTCCCTTTAGGGAGGCTGCTGGCCTAGATCACTTACTTTTTGTCCACCACTGCACTGCTGTCCCCGCCTTCCGCTTACCTTCAATCGTGAGGCTACTGCTGTCCGTGTACCAGCTCAAACTCTCAGGCCAAGGCTGATCTGATCTTTACTTGCCGAGGTAAGTAGCCCCCTCTGTTGGTAGATGGCCCCATGGATATGAGCTGCTTTCCATCAACTACTGCTGCTCCTGTGACAAAGCTGCTGCCATCTGTGTACCAGGCAGGCACACCTGGCCAAGGCTGATCAGTCAGATCTCTTCTTGTTCCAGTTTCTTTAGCCAGGACATCAGCACATTGATGTTCAGGAGTGGAGTCATCCGCCAAGGAGCAGTAAACTCTGGTAGTGGGTATAGTCACATGCTGACCCAGAGTAAGCTTGTCAGCGTCTTTAACAAGCAGGGCTGCCTTTATGCTGTCAAAGGCTTTTTGGTGTTCCTCAGTCCAGGTGAATGGGACTTTTTCTTTCTGCAAAAGCCCGCCGTCCTCAGAAACTCACGTACTTGGCGCGGGGTGGTGGGGGTTGGGATCAGCATCACAGTCTTTTTTCTGGCCTCGGTGAGCCACCGCTTTTCGTCGTCTCGGCACCTCGGTACGACATAACTGAGCTTTCTTGGCTGATACCCGGTGTTCCAACTCACCCAGTTCATTCAGGAGCTTCTAGGAGGGCCAGAATTTCTTCTTTGTCTTTGATGTCTCTGCCTTCAGCCAACCGCAGGGCTTGGGTTAGTGCCAGGAGTTCAGCCTTCTGAGCCGAAGTTCCTTCCGCCAGAATGTCAGAGCATTAGTCAGCCATCAGTCAGGGGGCTGAACCACACTTTTAGGGCATGTGCCAAGTTTTGTCTCAGAGTCAGTTTATCTGCGTCCTTGACCAGAAACCACTATGTGCAGACAAGCAGGTCATCTTACAGTCACCAGGTCTAATTTTTACAAGTATGCCACCGGTCTTTTTCAGGGTCCCAATCTCTGAGTAAGAACCTCTTTGGCAATACTTTTGTTCTCAGTCACATCTAGGAGTCCCAAAGTTAGGGACAACATTAGGGCAGTCTCAATAGCATCTAAGGCCATCCAAGGTTGTTCTTTTATTTTTTATACGAAGGGCTGTTTATCTTTTTAATTCAGCAAAACCTGGAATCCACAGTTTGCAAAGACCTGTAGTGTTCAGGGACCTTTTAAACTTGCTTTGCACTGGTCAGTGGAGGAATATGAAACACAGTCTCTTTTTAGCTGCTTTTAACAGGTAGACCACCGGTCTCTTTTAAGGACTCAGCTTCTGTGTTAGCACCCCTTCTGCTATTTTCTTACTTTTAGCCACGAGCAGGTGAAGGGTTTGGTCATGAGGGGGGCTCTTCTTCTTTTTGTTAGGGCAGTCTCTCACTCAGTGCTCTTTTTCTTTAACAGATAACAGTAAACACTTTGATCTTCAGCCAAAAGCTTGCTTTTGTTGCCGGGTACTAAGTTTTCTAGCTTCCCTGACTTTTGTGACCAGCATTTCATTTCTCTTATCTTTTTTAGAAAATTTTCTGGCTCCTTATTTCTTACAGATCATCTCTAAGTGCTAGTATTATTAGCAAGTGTCACTTTGCTAGGTTCTAGTCTTTGTCATTTATCTCTCTTTACTCCTATTTCTTAACTGCAATGGAGATCTCATATAATGTCTCTCTTTCTATCTATATATATCTCTTTTTGTCTCTCTTCTGAGACTGCTGAAGCTTTGCTCTCAGCTCTTTTTTGCAGACCTCTATCCTTTTCTTAACCAGATCGTTGGGGCACTTTTTAGTCCCACAGAGACGAGACCTTTATCAGAGCCTGGCAGTTAGACCCGTAGGTGCTCCTTACCTTGTATGTCTCCCTCACCGGAGCCCAGAACAGACTCACTGCCAACAACTCAGGGCAGTGCCTGAGAAGAGAAAACACATGGGGCAGAGAAGGGAGTGCAGTTCTCACATCAGACCACTGATATTTCAAAATGAACACAATTTTTTCTGTTAACAGTTAGCAAGAGACAGGATACAGGGGACAGGAGAATGAGCCTTTCTCCCACCCAGGAGGCAGGCAAAGGCTGAAAACAGATCCTTTGATGTGAAGAGCCCAGCGCTGAGTCTCCGCCGCGCGCAGGAAGCGGCGTAAACTCCTGGGAGTGGCAAACAAACGCTGGCAGGCAGGCAGAGGCAGCAATTTAACTATTTAACTACCTGATAGACGCCTGGTGCTCTCTGCACTGTCTTTGGGGAGGGAGCACGCAGCCAGGCCGGCACAAGGGAGTGCGGGTAGACTCTGGGGGCGGGGGGACCAAAAGAGGGACGCTGTAGTCGGCCCCTCCCCAGCTGTGGCAGGCTTCACGGCCACTCCGGGACTGGCAGGCGGGGGCCGGCAGGCCGCTGCACTCACTATCAGCATCTCACAACTCGGGGCACAGACAGCCTCTGCTTCTGCCGTGCCTGCAGAAGCCAGAACCTCAGCGCCACTGCTGCTATCAAAGCCCTACCCGCGCTGCCAAAGCCGGAAATCTTTAGCCCAGCTCTGCATTTCAGAGCTCTTTTGAGCAGTCTGGGACTCACCAGCACTGAGTTTTTTTTTCCCTTTTTTTTCCTTTTTAAAACTATTGCTGACAAATTTTGTCCTGACGTCAATCCAAGTCTACAGTCGACAAAGGGTTAACACACACACACACACACAGTCTTGTCACGTGACACAAACACAACCAGCCAAACGCCACTTTTTGACGGGGTCGGATTTCACATTGACTCTTTTTCCTGATAGGGGTGGGATTCCACATCCACTCCCGCTCTGGCAGAGAGAACACTCTCTCTCTCTCTCACTCTGCCAGGCAACAGCCAGGTCTTTTTAACTGTTCTGTACCCTGGGCACTCCTTCCAGGGTCTCCCTTGGAACATCTCTTTTGGGGTGCGGACCGTGAGGCCATAGACAGTCGTCCTCTCACAGCCACTGCCAGAATAAACCCACAATCTCAGAATACACAAATGCAGCAGTTCCACACCTACACACCCAGCAGATTGTCCCATTTCTAGAATAATAGCAGACACGAGAGCAGACACGAGAGCAGACACGAGACTCAGATAAAAAGAAAAAAACCAAAGCACGAGGTGGGACTCGAACCCACGATCTCGCAACCTGAAGCACGAGGTGGGACTCGAACCCACGATCTCGCAACCAGAAGCACGAGGTGGGACTCGAACCCACGATCTCGCAACCAGAAGCACGAGGTGGGACTCGAACCCACGATCTCGCACCCTGAAGCACGAGGTGGGACTCGAACCCACGATCTCGCACAGAGGGGTCCACTAAGCGTCCTTAGTCCTCCCCTTGTCCTCCTGGGGCGTCCCCCAGGGCGATCGGACGGTGAGCACCAGACACGTCTGTCTCTACTCACCCCGTGCTCTCTATTGAGACCTGCTTGGTCTCCAGTCAGATGGCCTCTCCCAGGCCCACAGTCCCGGAGCACGGTCTCTGGTGCTCGTACTGAGCACAGAGCGTCACGCAAACCCAAAACAGCGATCGCACCAGATACAGATTCAGATGGCCTCTCCCAGGCCCACAGTAAACAGAACACAGACACTAGACCAAAGCAGAACAGTAAATCTTACTTCTGAGCGGGTCCAGGACTTCTGGGTAGTCGCGCTGATTCCCGGCCAACGCACCAAATGAAAGACTCCAGAACTCCCAAAGGGAGGCACTTACTCAAGCCTCGGGTCAGCCGCGCACCCAAGAAGACACTGAGACCGGTACTTAAGATGTATAGAGAGCAAGATTTAATATAGCAACGACAAGAAAGCAAACAGAAAGCACATATACCAGATATCTGGGGTCGGACCTCATGCAGCCTGCAAGGTGCAGAGGAGATTCGGCGATTAGCCCAAACTTTTCACAAGCTTTTATAGGTAGGAGGCAAGGGGGGGAGCAGGGCAGGGAAAATACAGGTTTTACGTCACTAAGTGATTCAGCCAAGGGTTTTTCCAAAGTGCTTTTGCAACCGCGTCCCACACTTTGGCCATGTACTTGATTCATTGGAACTGAGGTTTTTACTCACACCCTTATCTCAAAAATGTCCCTGGCACAGTCCTTAGTTGGGAGGGGTTGGACTGGGTTCGTTCCAGGAGACCCTTATCTCAGAAATGTCCCCGGAACAGTTTTCATTTGAGAGGGGGTCTGACTCTGGTGTGAGAGTTCAGAATGTACTCTGGGGTGAGTGTTCTGGTGGTCAGTAATTTTCCTCTTTCAGATCCTGGTGGTTGATAGGGCTCTGGTTCTCTCAGCTTCCTTCCTTTCCATCTCCTAGGAAGGAACTGACAGAAGCTCAGATGGTCTTAAGAATCACACACGTGCACTGAAATTATGCTTCCGTGGTGGGTTATAGTATTTTAGGACTGTAAGTAACTGTGGAAATGATTCAGCCCCAACATAGAAGCCAACACTGATTTATATGGGCAGTGAATATATGCTTCCAGGGAATAGAAACCTGCTTCATGTCTCATGAAAGTCTGGCTGTTACACAGACTCACATTACTGTGCCAGAGACCCCTCTCTCATTCTGTTTTATAAACAGTTACTGTAATCACAGGCTGTCAAGGCAGACTCCTGGATCTAGTCCCTCCCCTGACCCTGATGGGTCTGTATTCTTGGGTAGGTCATATCACTGCTTAGAGAACCCAAGGAAACACAAGGTACCAAGATGGCTTTAAGAGCTGAAGACCATATGGACAGGTAGGGTGGCCAGCCAGTGGTGGTGATTGAACCCTTAGAAGCACATACTTTTTTGCTAGTGATGCTAAATATTGTGGGTTTTTTTTTTATGAAATATGAGGATTTTCAAGTTTTCCCTGCTTCTCAAGAAAGAATTCTTTCCTCCAGCTTGGTTACTTACTTACTTTCATTAAAAATTTTAATACTCACATAAATAAGTAAATAGGTAGACTTTTTTTTTTTTTTTTTCCAGGCAGCTAAGACATTGTGTCACTTTGTAGCTCTGACCTAGAATTCATAATGCAGTCTATACAGGCTTTGCACTCCTGGTGGTCCTCATGCCTCAGTCTTCCAAGTCCATGGATTAGAGGCATGACCTACCACATGCAGCTTAATATATTTTTCTTAATATATTGTTAAATCTGTGGGCAGTCTGGCAGTAGGATTATATGCTATACTTGGTTTTTTAAGATTTACTTTTAATTATGTGTGTATGTATGGGTGTGTGTGTGTGTATTCCTTTGGATGCTGAAAGAGGCTTTAGATCCCTTGGAGCAGAAGTTACAGGTTGTGAGCAGCTAGACACAGGTGCTGGGAACTGAACTCTGGCCCTCTGGAGGAGCTGGAAGCACCCCTAACCACTTCTTTCTAGCTTCTGTGGCATGCTTTCTTAAAATAGGAATCTGAGTAGGTTAGGTTAAGCACTGGGTAACAAAACAACAGGAATCTCTCTTCCGTCATTTCTTCCATGACAGGCCCGGCTGGGTGAGCAGAAACTGTTCACTTGTTGCAGTGCTGCTGACCAAATCCGGGTCCTCTTGTGTATCAGGCATAGGCTTTACCCTGAGTTCTGTCCCCACTGAATAGAGTTTCCGGTACCACATGGGCATGTAGACCGCCAACCTTCTGGCCCTCTGTTCTCTTTCTCTACAGCTTGTAGAAGTGCATGCAGAGCCCCCCCCCCCCCCCCCCCCCGTTGTTAAACTGAGCTGTGAGGTTCCCTCTGTCTGTGGCCTAGATGTCCTTGCCTGTTTCCACATTGCTGTGGAGTGCCTCCCCTCCCCCCACATTTCTTTGTTTATTCTTAGGATGTATCCCAAATGGTATTCTGTGACATGTTTTCTGTTTCTCTCTGGTTCCATCCTCTCTGGACATTTGGTGAGTTCCCTTCATCTTTGTGTCTTTAATGTCTTGAATATGATAGTTGTGTAGAATTAAGATGTCTGCTTGCTGCATCGGCAGTCTGCTGCCGATGAATGAAATATATTAACTTTGAGTTCTCCAGAAGAGAGTGTGGGCTTCTGGATGACATCACAACTTGCAAAGTAGAGAGATCAATTTTATTTCTCATTTAATGAAAAACTGCCCATGAATAAGTGATAAAAATTTAATTGAGAGGATAATCAGATATTGCTTCTAGCCTTATCTCCCCCCAACCCCCGTGTAAAAATCCAATTAATTTACCCCCTTTCCCGAGAAGCTCTTTAATCAGTAAGTTTGCAGTAGATCGTGAGGAGTAAGTTGAGATTTGATGGCTCTTGATTTTCAGGCTAGAAAAACTGTAACTCTTTCCCCTTCTTGAGTGCTGGTACTGAACACAGGGCTTGAGGAGTGCTGGACTCTTTCACCAAGGAGCAGCTGCTGAGTCTCTCCCTCCCCTCCCAGGTTGATTCTGTTTTAACTGTACCTCTGTAGTTAGTTTCCCGATTTTACTTGGTGACCATTGAGAGGTTAACTTCCCTCCTGGTCTGAAATGAAGGAGCAAGTGAGTCACTTGTCACTATTGTGAGAAAAGACAGCCTGGTTTACAGTGTGTCATTTGTGTATGAGATAGAATTACATTAAGGAGCTCTCTCTGATTAAAAGACTGTCCTTACTTTGCCATGGGCTGGGCTTGTTAGGTGCCTTTGGCTGTCCCCCATGTTACTAGCGTGGTTTTAGAAGTCATCTGGAAGGAGAGGAGAACATATCTTCTAGTTTGACAGGTAGCAATTGACTTGACTTGCTGAGGCTTTGGCTCTCAGAGCCTGAGAAGACTTAAAAGGGCTCGTTTGTGTAGATGGGCCCTTGAGAGATCAGGCTGCTGCCTTGACCCACCCATTGGCACAGGGACAGCCTTGGAGAAGTCTAGTTAGATGCATCTGATCTAAAACAGGTGGAACCACTTTTCTGATTTTAATTTGATTTGGAAAACTTAGCGAGCTGACTGTCATTACAAAAAACTCAGAAAAACAGAAAAATACTAAAAGACTATAATGGTTCCTTGACTCACCTGAGCGCTAGAGAATGCCGTTGTGAGTGTACTGTGGACTGTTGTGATGTACCCAGATATGCCATGTGTTTATCACTCCTTTTAACCAGATTTACAATCATAACTAGTCTTCTAGTTGATGTTGAGAAGCACTTACCTACTCATTAAGAATTTATGGAAATACTAATTTTGATGGCAAAGAACTCAAGGGAAGTGAAGACTGTGCCCGAATAGCTGTAGTCTTTCATATTTATTTATTTATTTATTTATTTATTTATTTATTTATTTATTTATTTATTTATTTTAAATTTATTTGTATATGCTAATTGCCTATTGTACTGGATAGTTTTGTGTCAACTTGACACAGCTGGAGTTATCACAGAGAAAGGAGCTTCAGTTGAGGAAATGCCTCCATGAGATACAACTGTAAGGCATTTTCTCAATTAGTGATCAAGGGAGAAAGGGCCCTTGTGGGTGGGACCATCTCTGGGATGGTAGTCTTGGTTCTGTAAGAGAGCAGGCTGAGCAAGCCAGGGGAAGCAAGCCAGTAAAGAACATCCCTCCAATGGCCTCTGCATCAGCTCCTGCTTCCTCACCTGCTTGAGTTCCAGTCCTGACTTCCCTGGTGATAAACAGCAGTATGGAATTGTAAGCTGAATAAACCCTTTCCTCCCCAACTTGCTTCTTGGTCATGATGTTTGTGCAGGAATAGAAACCCTGACTAAGACACCTATGCTAACAGTTTCATTGTGACATTCTCTCGCAGCCTGTCATCTTCACTCCATTGCTGTCTGGTTCCCTCCTTTCCGCTGCACTCTGGTTCCTGACTCCTGCAGAGCCCTTTCTTATTCCTTGCCAAGTTCTTTTCTATTTCCACGGGTGTGTGTATGTGTGTGTGTGTGTATTTAAAATTTAATTTATTTTATTTTGAATTTTTTAACACTTTTTGAGATTATTAAATAATTAGATCATGTCTCCCTTACCTTTATTCTCTCCAAACCCTTCTGTATACCTCTCTTTGTTCTCTTTGTCGTTCATGGCCTCTTTTTTATTTAATTGTTGTTACATGTGTGTGTGGTGCATGTGGGGTTTTTGTGTGTATATGTGTGTGTGTGTGTCGGGGGGGCAATTGTGTGTGTCCAAGTCTGTGTAATATTACTTGCATGCATGTTTTGGGGACTGACAACTTGGGAGTTTGATAACCAATTAGTAAGCCCTTCCTTCCCTGGGGAAGACTGTGGGCCCCTCTCTCAGTATCCCTTGGTTCCCTGTGGTTCTTTGTGTAGAGCTGAGGCATCGTGAGTTCCTTCCCCCATCCATGTTACCATGTTCTTTGCTGATGTCCTTGTTCATCTCCTATTTGGGCAGTCATGTTGGTGATTATTTATGGGCAGAGCTTCTGATGTTCCTAGGAGACAGAGTCTCATGGCAATCTCTGTGTTCCTCTGGCTCTCAACAGCTTTTCTGACTCCCTGCTTTGCAATGATCCTTGAGCTGGAGTTGCTGGAGTTGTGTTCTGTGTGGAGTCTGGGCTCCACACCTCTGCATTTTGAATGGTTGAGGCTTTCTGAAGTGGTCTCCTGTTGCAAAGAGACGTTTCCTTGAGGAGGAGTGAGGACTAAACTTACTTGTCGATATAAGGACAAATATTTAGAATGTAGCTAGGGATTGTGATTGTTGAGTAAAATGAGGGTTGTAGTTCTTCTTTAGGTTCTGTGACCTCATTAGCTCTGGGTAGTTGCTAAGTTTGCTAAGGTTTCCCTTTTAAGTCTTAATTAGAGAAGTGTTCTTTAGCACCAGGGCATGTGTGCTACGTCTGTACCCGTAAAGTTTCTTTGTGTCTGTGTGTGTGTGTGAGAAAGAGAGAGAGACAGACAGACAGAGGGAGAGACACACACACAGAGAGAGAGAGAGAGAGAGAGAGAGAGAGAGAGAGGAAGACAGAGGAAGAGGAAGGGAAGTGGGAGAAGGAGGGAGAGGGAGAGAGAAATTGCTTGTGTCTTAGGCTTTGTCACATGATCCCAGGTTAGGAATTGTTTCTTTGGCTGTGAAAGAAAATGTCTCTTCCTCCCCTCCAGGACCAGTAACTGTGTAGCTCTTTAGGGAGGGGTGGGGCTCGCTCTAGGAACTCCTACCCCTAGCTACCCTTATAACCTTTAAATCCTTGGTGAGAGACAGGGCTGGATGGGCCCTTCCCCCACCCACGGCCTGATGTTGACAGGCTCAGCCTTGGGTATATCTGTCATAGCTGATGCCAAGGGCACAGCAGTGTTGTGGTGCTCTGAAGACAGAAGCCAATGCTGCCCCTCGCAGAGCTGCTCCTGCTGTGCCGCCTTCTTGATCTTGCCTTCTCTCCACCTCTTCTTCAGAGATGCTCCCTGAGTCCCAGCCACACCACGTTTGATCTGTTATGTTTCTGGGGAGATTCTCTGGAGTTATCTGTTTTGTCCTTTACTTCTTGGTGGGCATTAGTGCTGTCTTTAAATGTCGTACTGTTTAATGCTTACTCATCAAATGAGCCCTGTCAGATTTCCCTCCAGAAAATCAGTACAATAATCATGATAATGGCTACTACTTATTAACAACGCTGATGCTAAGCATTTTGTGTAGATTAACTCGCTTATTCTCACAAAACATTGGCCTTTTCTTTTAGAGATTAGGGAACTGATGTGCCATCTATGTGACTGTGTTTTCGAGTACCCCGACCAACATCAAATATGGTAATTAAAAGTATTTCCAGTTCATTTTGTGTGAAACAGCCTCTCATTATTTCAAATTGTATTGCTCTGGTGCAACGAAGATTGTACTTTTCTTCAGCTGCCAGACGGCAGACATCGTTATCCTTTTCCACTTTAGACAGAAATACTCTGGAAAGTTCACTAGGGCAAATTCTAATATCTTATAAGTAAAAAAAAAAGTTATTAATTTCAACAGGATTTCTTTGAATGCCTGCCTGAACTCCAAAACTAATATCAGTTATTCTAGACACCATGAGATATTGATAAATGAACAGTTGTCATAAAGTGATGTAACAAGATGGTGTCCTTCCATTGACCACATGGTATCCCTGTTAGCCATATTGCTTCAGTGGTTTTTTTTTCTTTTTTTGGTTATGTTTTTGTTTTTTCCTTTCTGGTTTTATGCTTGCTGCACTTAATATTCTGCTTATTGATAATTTGATGTTCAGTGTTTATTAATTGAAACTTTCCACATGCCTCACTTAAGACAAGCATGGTGTAGAGGAGAAATATGGAGAACGATGCAGATGCTCCATGGAATAGTCTCTGTCACCGGCTCGAAGCCCGAGAGCATACTTAGGTTGTGTGCACATGTACACACAAGTCCGTGCAGGGTGCTTCATTCCCTAGTTTTTAGCTGCTCACAGGGCATGAGGTACCTAAGGCATTTATCCTTTTAAATGCAAATAAGTGCCATGTAAGGCCAGCACGGTTTGTTAAATGAAATTCCTCATTAACTTGCATTCTTATAACCTGATGGGTGTATCTCAGGGCATTGCTCTATTATAAATAATTGGGTTTAGGGAGTGGAGCTGAAGTTTATTTCACATGATACTGCTCAGCTGAGCATTTAAATTGAATGTCGCCAGTAGAAGGTTTGAGGTAGAGATGGTGCCCATGGAATTCAGATCCAGATGAGTGGACTGCTGTGCTTAGGGACAGCCTGGCAGAGTGTAATTTGGGGCTTTTGGGAAGCTCCTGTGTTGGAAAGTCTTCAGTGTGATCCCTGATCACTGGCACCAAGATGCCCTGGGAACTTGCAAAATGCCAACACCTGGGGTCCCTTAGGCGTGAGCTGTGGATGGAGCCCGGGACTCTGAATTCCTTGAAGAAGTCCCTGAAAGAAGTCTTCACTTAGAGAGGGTGCATTTGTCACCCTCCCATGTGGTAATCAACACGGCCCATTTCACTTAGTTTGTAGGGAAAAACCCCCAAAGACCCACTTAGGCCTGTTTGAATTTTTGTTGTTGTTTGTTTTCCTTTTGGTTTCCTGAGGTAGGGTTTCTCTTTGTAGCCCTGGCTGTCCTGGAACGTGTTTGAATTTTCAATAAGAGAATTATTTTAGTATATTTTTGAGAGTATGTTTTGAAAAAAACCAATTTTATTTCTTAGAGACAGAATAGATATCAAAAAACCTGCTTTTGTTTAAAGTTTACCTTTCTCCTGAAGAAGTTTGTGTCTCTCTTACCAGGCTTTGTCTCCATGATCACTGTAAGGATTAGGTCACATGCTCTTTGCTGAAGCCTTCACTTGCAGAGATGAGGGAATGCCTGTTACTGCCCGAGCTGCTGAGTGATTAGCTGAGAGGCTAATGTCCCTCATCATGGTGCAAGCCCATCACTAGTGAGCCGCAGAGCTCGGTTTGTGTGCTCCACCCACCTGTCAGATGGTTTCTAGAAATACCTGAGTACTTGCCAGGGAGGCTTCAGGATGTGTGTATGGGGAGTGTGGAGAGAGGGAGAGAGGACAGGTAAACACTGATTGGCTCACTCTAACCTCCTGCCTTACCCTTTCAAGCACTGCGATTGCTGACATGAGCCTCTGGTTTGGTTTCTTCATGGATTTAGACCTTGGTGTCCACTTATTACAGATTATGTTGAGTATGTGTTAGCTGCCTTGATGAGTCATGTCTGCCTGATTTTCTACCTGGTTCTCTGATTTGAATGCATCATCTGGTTCATTGCGTCTCCAGTGGGCTTCACATGCAGCTGTGTGTTGCCCCTCTGCGGTGGGAACACTCCAAACTCTCAGCAGAGGCAGATGTGCAGGTGTGATGTCAGCTGGGTGACTGAGCGTGTTCCTCAGCTTGGCTGGATGCTGTTCACTCTGTCCTGATCTCCATCTGCCTCCCTTTGCTGAGGGGTGAGTCAAAGCCTGGGGAGGTTAAGCCGTTTGCTTACACTTCCCAGATGGAAGTGATAGAGTCCACATCAGGGGTATGGGAACTGAAGCTTGGAATTTTATTGAAGCTTCCTAAAGTTGTGAAATACACCATACAATACTAAATCCCAGCATAATACAGTTGTGTAGGTTGACTTGTAACGTGATCTGACAGTCCTGCTTCAGCCTCCTGAGTGCTGAGATCACTGGCTGGAACCGGAACCCCAAGTTTAAGTTGTATGATTAACTTACCTTGTTTAACTTTTAGTGAATGGTAGATTGGTGGTGATTTGAATGGGAAATATCTCCTATAGGCTTGTGTGTTTGAACATAGAGTTTCCAGTTGCTGTTATTTGGTCAAGTTACAGAATTTTTATGAGGGGGAGACTTTCTGGAAGAAGAGGTTCGGTGACTGGCCTGGAGGGCTTACAGCCAGGCCCTGCTCTCTGTTCACTGTGTCCTGAGTCAGATGTGATGTGACCATCCGGCCTCCCCTCCTTTCCCGACTATGCCTTCCCCACCATGATAGAAGATATCCTTCAGACTAATGTCTGCAGAACCTTTCTCAGCTACAGTGCTCTTGTCAGGGTGTTGGATCCCAGCAACAGGGAAATGACTACAGTTGGTACAGAAGACCATGAGGACAGGAACCCGAGGTGTAGATACACTCCTTCTAAACTGAGTTTACCTGGGCAAATCTCCTTTCTTTGAAAAAGAAGAGTTAGGTGAGGTGAGTTCTGAATCCCCTGCCCACATCAGGTAGAGAAAGCGTTAGTTAGCTGAGGAGCAGGTGGGCAGCAGGCAGACTTGCTAGCTTCTCTTTGTTGCTTTAGTACGGGGCCGGTGGTGGTATGGAAACCATTACTGAATTCAGCGCAGCCGTCAGTCATTTCAAGTAGTAAGTGTTTTGTTCATTTATGTAAGTCAGTAAGTTGCCCTTCCACCTTATTGATTAAAACGTCTTAGCTTTTGAAGGACTCGCAGGTATAATTTCTCCAATATAGATTGTACTTTCATTTTTTAAAATCCACGGTTGAGTTCTGTGCATGATAAAGTGGAAGCAAGTGCTTATCAATTTTTTTATTGAAATCATCTGAATAAGTGTTTTCTCTTGGTTAGTTTCACACGGAGTCACATTCCTGAATCTAATTAGAGGCAGTTCATGTACTGTGGGCTTATTAAGATTCAAGGCACTTTTTTATTTTAGCCTGGCTGATATCCCTTTTTAATTTCACTTAAATTTGAATGACTCTAACGTCTTCTGGGTATATTGAAGATACTCAGTAATATTAATAATGATGATGTTGACGAGCCTGTCTCGTCTCATTCTCCCGACTCACATAACTTTATGTTGCTTCTGGCATGTGAATATTTACGCTTCTATGTCTTCTGTGGCAAACATCAGTAATCAATCATGAGTTTATTCTGATGGGTCTAGACAGAGCCTCGTGGTCTTACTTGATGAAGCACGTGAGCCACCATTCGCATTTGGTGAGAATTGGCAGAAGATTGCTATCTCCCATCCGGATGTTGATGGTCTTGAGTATGTTACAAGTGTGTTGCCTATGTGTCATCACCTGTGATGTTGTTTGTCTTGGGTATGTTACATGCCTGTTGCCTGTGTGTCATCACTTTACATTTTTATCTTTCATGCTTTTGGCTAAAGAGCGTCTGCCTTTGAAGACCCCTCTATTATTCTCACAGATGTTTCTGAGCCTCTGAAGCTGCAGGAGCCATGAACCTCAGAACAAACTCCAGGCTTGTCTGTTGACTAGTCTTTGCTGCCTGTGTAGAATTTCTTAAAAAGGAAATTAAATTGAGGACTTTGCTCATTCATTTTGATGAATTCTTAAAACACTCTTTTTGTGTATGAATTTGTGTTTCCTGGTTGCCTGGATAGAACGGAACATCTCTCATCCCTCTGGGTGGTATGTCATCACCAGGCTCCATTTCTCTTGTGGCTGTGTTCTCTTCACTGATGGACTGGGCTTTCTATACTGGTAGAAGCTGTTCTGGACAAAACACCCAAAACAGTAACTCAAAGGCCCTAAAAAATAGAAGGGAGGGAGGGAGGGAAGAGAGTTGATTTAGAAAACCCAGGCATGTTCTAAACTTCTGGCTTTTACTTTGGGATTTGATTTTAGTGACAGAGCCCTTTAGTAGAGGAATTAAAAACCAACTGTCTGAGTGTGGTGGTACCTTTAGTCCCAGCCTTCTGGAGGTAGCAGCAGAGGCAGACACATCTCTTTGAATTAAAGGCCAAGCAGGGCTACATAATGAGATTCTCTCTCCCCCCCCCCCAAAAAAAAAATAAATAAACAATCAGTGCTCATTATCCTGATGAACACTAGGACAGCATTCATGGCCCTCCCACATGGCAAAGTGGAAGTGTCTCCAAAAGTTGGAAGGATGGGGTCCAGACTGGAAGGTGTGCCCTGAACCGTGCTTGCATGAAGCTGACTACAAATGGCGTAGCTAAAGTGAGAGCACAGATTTGAGCTGCTGCCTACGGCAGGGTTTGCAGTTGGAGTCTGGGTATGTGTCACTTGTGAATCACTGTTCACTGAGATGTCAGCTCTTCTCAAGCACGTCTGATAGCACAGTGTAAACACGCTTTCCTACTGTTCACTTGCCTGTCACGGCGTCCTATGCCCAGTTCACCGTTGTAGTGTAGAAAGGTAGGCAGGTGGTCAGAAAAGTAGTGTAGTTTCTCAGACCTGAGAGCGAAGCTTGATGGGTTTGCCCCCAGTTCTGCTCCTTCTGCAGTCATGAGTGTGCTGTGAAGCTGTGGCTCATGCCTTTGAATACTATGGGCTGTATACTGTGGGTTATCTCATGTTGCCTTTGAAAGCATTGTTGAATTTTGCAAGAATCATACTAAAAACTGATAATAGATGGTATGTTCAGTGTTGCATGTAAATACTATTCTAAGCACTTTGTAGTATTATTCTTATAATATCCTACTTATCATCTCTTTTACAGTTAAGGAAATAAAGAGGTGGCTGTGTACCTGCTTAGGATAGAGCCAGGAAGCAGTAATCTAAGGGAAGGAAGTAGGTTAGTGGGACGTGTACCCTAGACGATAGTGTCTCAAACACAAGGTTCACCTGATGTATTATTCGGGCTTAGTTCCATCAGATTCCTGAGAAAGGAACATTTGGGAAACACTGTTTTCTGTTATTGTGTCTTAACAATTTTGCTAGCAGGGCTTTGGCAGGGGAGAAGTTAAGAGCATTAGTTAAGGCCGTCAAGATGGCTCAGTGGGTAAAGGCACTTACTGCCAGGCCTGAGAACTTGAATTTGATCCCCAGGACTTACGTGGTAGGAGGAGAGAAGTGGATCCTACATGTTGTCCTCTGGCTTCTGCTTGCAAACCTGTGGTGCTCCCCTCCCCACGGGCATGGGCAAATTTCTGGGTATGGTTAGAATGAGAGGATGAAAATGAACTTGATCTGTAGACCAGACTGGCCTCAAACTCAGAGATCTGCCTGCCTGCCTTTGCCTCCCAAATGCTGGGGTTAGAAATGTGTCGCACCACTGCCTAGACGACGACTACTACTACTACCACCACCACTACTACTACTACTACTTCTACTACTGCTACTCCTCCTCCTCCTCCTTCTCTTCCTCCTCCTCTTCCTCCTATTAAATGAGACTTATTTACTTTGTTTTTTTACTGGGAATCTTGAAGTCTGCCTGAAGATTCCTTGGGCTTGGGTGGTATGTGATGGTGGTAGGGGTCTCAGGCAGGACTTGGTGAGGAGGAGATAGCTTTGCCTGTCTTGGCACCAAGGAAGGTCAGTGGTACCATGAGCCCTGTAAAGTGCTACAGTGAAGAGGTTGGACTGTAGGATCTGTGTGGGCACAGAAGTGGGGCCTAGGAAGGACACACTGTTTCAGCTCTGGTCTTGAGACACATCTGCAACTATGTCTCTTCTGAACTGGCACTGTGGCTACCTGTGGAGTAACGTGTAGGACACCAAGAAGTAACAGGGTAGCAGCTTCCAGATACAATAGAATATATGGGACAGAGTTAACAAATACTAAAATAGCTGAAGGTTTTGTAGCATAACACATATGAGGTCCAAACTGGATTCCACCCTTGAAGTAGGCAGGCCTGTGCTTACAGCTCTTTTCGTCTGAGGTTTTCCCAGCCTTTAGGATGCAGCAAACCACTTCCCATGCCAGGGCAGTGTCTCTCATTTAATTGTTCTTGTTCTCTAGAGACAAGTTGGCCCCTACCTCTCATCCTCCTGACTCTACTGCTTTGGTGCTAGGATTATGAGCGTGTACTACCAACTAGTGGTTTTTCCGTTGTTACTTAATAAAACTGTGGTTTATTGCTGCCCAGAAAACTCACTGCACACAGATGGTAATATGAAGAGTTGTTTTATATCTGATAATTTGCTATAACCAGGTATTTCCCTGGAACTTCATTATGGAATATCAATTTAATTTCATGCCATCTTGGGGAGCAGATAATTGGACTTCATCCGTTTCATTATTATATAGGTTCTAGAACACATGGAAATCAAGTATGGAGTGCATGAGTCAGCTGTGAAGTGAGTGAGTGTGTCTGTCTGTCTGTCTGTCTGTCAGGGCTTAGAATTTGGATTTTTAAATACAGAGGATTTGCTTTGCTTTGTCTGTATTTGAAAGCTTGACCCCTCTAAATGACTTGGATACAGAAACCAGTCGACTGTAGTACTGCATTGTTTATGAATATTGATATGATAAATATTTAACATTTTCTGGTAAATACTTATCTGACATAGAGTTGGAGAAATTTTACTTGAAACCCTCTGTGAAACAACCAGACAACATCCCCACGTCCTTCTGATAACACGAACCACAGTTTGCTATTGCTTGCTTTGCTGTGCTTTCTGGTTAAAGCACGCCCATTTAAAGCATGCAGGCACCATACAGTGGAGGCTGCAGCGCTGAGTGGAATGAAAGCAAAAGGGAGGAAGCTCAGGTTTCTTTTTCAATATGAAAGATTATGAACATTTTTCTTTGCACACATTAGTAGAATCTGTGAGATCAGATGAGTTCCCTGCTCGACAGCCTTGATTATCATGCTATAATAGTTATGGACATAAAGGCATTGTCGAGTGCCTACTTTGTGTTAGGCAAGGTGAGACATGTTTAAATACAGTACGGCACTGATTGCAAATGGTAAATGACAATGGGGTGACCTAAGCAGGGGGCTCCGGAAGGTCAGTTTGACTCGTGATGTAGGAAAAGTATCATAGCTGCTCAGAACTGCACAGTGTTCTCAGTTTCCCCTCTGCACCTAGAGACCATTCTGTATCTACTCCACTTCATTACAAGCTTAACGCTGGTGGGGCTGGAAAGATGGCTCAACAGTTAAAAGCACAGCTGTGCCCTTCCAGAGGACCCAAGTTCAATTCCCAGCACTTGCATGTTATCTGATAGCCATCTGTAACTCCAGCTGAAGGGGGATCTATGCCTCCTTTTGGCCTCCATGGAGACTGTACTATACACATGTGGTACACAGACATATGTGCAGACAGAGCACCCACACATACAATTAAAAATAAAAGCAATAAAAAGCACTGTCACAATGCCACTGTCCCAGGTCACATCATGTTACAGGTTTGTAGTCTTTGTCTTTGTGGGTCTAAGACTCAAAGGCAGGTTTCTGTCTTCACTGCCCATGATCTTAATCATTTTCTAGCCACTGCCTGACCTATACCTATTGAGGTACTCAGCTGGAGTTCTTAGGTGCATTTTCTCTGTGGATTTGTATTTCAGCTTGCTTGTTTGGGCGTTGGTATGTAATGTAGGGCTAAATGAAGGAGGAAACATCACAGCTTTGGAGTCTTTGAGATAAAATGAGCATGTAGACTGAAAACTGTGTTGTTCTTAAAACAGGATGATAAAACTGTTAGGTGGGAACCACCTGCCCTTGTCTAATATAATTTAGTGTCACAGGGGCCATTGTTATTTGCTCTCTTTGAAGGCAGGCTAGGCTCTCTAATTTTTAGATTGACAATCCTTTCGTCAGTAATCTGTGTATCTAATTATCATTTGCTGTCTACTTAATAACAATCCTAGGCATAGGGAATGCATTTGGGAATGAATTAGACATGGTTTTTGCCTTTGGGACTATTGTAGTACACCACAGATATTCACACACACACACACTCTCTCTCTCTCTCTCTCTCTCTCTCTCTCTCTCTCTCTCTCTCTCTCTCTCTGCCACAGTAGCACAGTAAGAATTTTAAGGGAAAATGATGGTTCATCCAACCTCCTGAAAGTACCTTACAGCAAATATTTTAGACTTATACACCGTATGTTTCCTGCTGCAACTCCTTTATTCAGTCATCGCCACATGAAAGCAGTCCTCAGTGGTGTATAAATGAATGGACACAGCTGTATTCCAATAAAACTTTATGTGGAAAAATAGGCAAATGATTGAATGCAGTACACAGGCTTCAGTTTGCAGACTCTGATTTAGAGAGTTAAGAATGTTTTTCTTGTGAAAATTATTTATTTGAAAACATGATTTATATTCTTGAATCCAAATGGTAATGCAGAACTTTAAGTAAAAGTCAACATCCTCACACCTAAGTTTTCTCCTGTAGAGTGAAGTGTGCTTGCTATAGGCACTGTAGTGAGAATTTTGCTTTCTTTAAAAACCCGGTTCTGTTATGTGACCACGTCTTTGTTTTCATCCCAGGTAGGGGATATGGGCTACTTCAGACTGTCCACAGCAGCTGTGATGTGTCTCCTGCTCTAACAGGAGTGTGATTCTGTCAGCTGAAGAGAGTTCACTTTTGGAATTCTAGGGACTCTTGAGAGAATATAAAATGCCAGGTCGCCTAGAGGCTGTGATGGTGATTTTGCTGTTTGCTGGTATGTTGGGTTGCTGGTTGAAGATATCCTGGTGGTGAACATTGAACTTGTACTAGGAACTCAATGCCCTAGTCAGCAGGAAGTAGGAGAAAGAGACCTACATCCCTTTCCCCGCTAACCTTAATTCTTGCCTAACTAGTGTTGAGGGGCCTGGAAGGGGGGTGGGTAGAGAAGGGTAGTAGATATCGGAACCCAATAAAGTAGCCCAAAATATGGTTACATGCTACTTTCCTTTGTGAAGAGTTTATTTTGAATAACCAGTACCTAGAAGTGAGAAGAGGCATCTGGTTATGCTATAATAAAACTCACTGACGTGGCTGAGGAGAATTGATTGAGAGTTACTACATTAGGCAAGTAGGTTTGCCTTGGGTCCCACCTCTGGCTGATAGTCTCTAGTCCATGGAGGACTGTATCATGATGCTGCTGACCTCATTCTCTGTGGAAAAGGAGGTGGTTGATTCACCCTGTCAGGCAGGGTCCAGCTTTACGAGTCCAGTGCATATGCTGTGCTTTTTTGTTTTTTGTTTTTATCTTTACTGCTAGGACTAGGAGTGTCTTGTGAGCAGATACTGGGTCATTTATCAGCTGTTTAACAAAATAGTTAACTTAAGAATGCTTTATCAGGAGCTGGAATGGTAGCTCAGCAGTGGATCACATGCTACTCTTGAATAAGACCCAAGTTCAATACCTCACACCTACTCCCCATATAAATTAAAAAAAAAAAAAAAAAAAGTAAGGTTTACAAATGAAAGGACATTTAGCTTGATGCTGTCCTACAAAACCACCTTTAAGCTATTTATAAAAAACAGTGCTTGCTAAATGCGTATAGCATTAACATAAATATTTGTTTATTTTAATGGTTTTTCTAAGAAATTTGTTGCTTTCTATGTTTAATGTCCTTGGCCATCAATATTTTACCTTTCTATATAATAGAACAACCAGAGTCAAGGTTTAAATTATTTTGTTTCAGTTTGCCCTTAAGATATTTGTGATTAAGAAAGTCACATTTCTTACAAATAATATAAACAATACAATGCAATTAGAGTTTTACATTTCTTTTGAAGTATATAAAATGCTCAATCCAGGAGCAGCTTTTTTCATTCCTGCTTATAAAATCAGTTTCATGCCTTCATAATAATAGAGTATAGTACTTATATACTTAAAAAATATGCTGTTGAATCCGTTTTTTTATAAGCACAGTATATGTACTTCACCGCTCATTGAGGTAATGTTTCTTTTGTGTGGGGTTGTAGGAGGAGACAGGCAGAGTCAGTGTTGTAATTAAAGTTGACTTTCCTTAGGATGTCATACACAAGGCCCTGTCTGTCTGTCTGTCTATCTATCTATCTATCTTGTATGTGTGTATTCCAGTTGTGTGTGTTCCAGGTTCCTGGCCAGACCTTCTATCCTTCTATAGCCCTAAGAACTTGAATTTTCTAAGCGATAGGATCACCTTTATTGTTTATAAGCCCTCCTTTCAGACTTATTTGAGTTGGTTCGTGTTGATGAGGCCACCCTTTGAGGACCTTGAGACAGTTTAAGGAAGGTGGGGTCTGCCATACCTAGAGAGTCAGTCAGTTGAAAGCTCATGTCTACCACTTACATATTATCTACGGATTGAGTTCACTCATAGCTGATAAATCAGGATTCTGAGAGAGTTGGAAAGTTATGGGAAAACACTATGGATTTGTTGTTAGAAAGTACTACACTTCTTGTGTGTTTTTGCTGATGTTTAACTCAGTGTGGATCTTAACACTTAACACAAAGCACCAACAGCTATAGCAGTGGTTCTCAAGACACATTTGGGGGTCACATATCATAAACAGATATTTATGTTACGATTCATAACATTAGCAAAATTACTGTTACGATGTAGCAACCAAATAATTGTATGACTAGGGACCACTTAATTGGATGAAGAGTCACAGTATCAGGAAGATGGAGAAGCACTGCAGTACAGACTGCCACTAAGTAGGCAGCAGTGAAGATTTTCAGGGAGATGGAAAGGCATAGCAAGTCACCAGCAAGCCTCAGGACCTCCCATTGGCTGTGCCCCTCCACCCTGCCCAGCCCCCACTGAGAGGTGAGCACTGGCACTATACCCCTCCTCCATTTTTACATAGTTGCATATACCACAAAGCCCTGCCAGCTAGGTTCCTTTCTCTCTGATGGGAGTCAGGCCACCTTTTGTAATGTCATCTAATTACCCCGCATGACTTACCAATCTATACCATAAGGTTAATCTTGATTCTCAACTTGATTGGATTAAGACCCTAGGAGATTTGTGGAGCTCACCCCCATATGTCTGTGAGAGCCTTCCCAGAGAGGATTAACACAGGGAGAAGACACTGTGAGTATGGGGCGCCCTATGGTGGGATGTGGGGAGAGCCTGGCAGCCTGACGTGAATTCATTCCCTCTCTGCTTCCTGCCTGATGGTGTAAGTGGCTGTGCTGTTCCACTTGTTGCCTTTCACACTGGAGGAAAGCCTCAGCAATGGGGCAGGCTGATGCCTTCCTCCTTTTGGGTTGTTTGCTAGACATTTTGTTAGAGCAGTGAGAAGTTTGTTCCTTCATTTGTTCTTCACACACTCCATCATTCAGGGAAATTAGTACTGAGTGTGTGTGGTCAACTGCCAGTGCCGAGTCCTGGTCAACAAACAGAACAAGCATTTGCCCCACAAACTGCTATTTTAAACTCTATAGATATTTGAAGTATAGTTACAGATATGAATGTATGAAATGGAAAGAATTTACAGATTTAACTGTACTCATATTTTCCTGCTCCGCCCAGTGTTTGTCATTTGAACCCAGTTAGAACTATAGAAGCTGTGTGAGTTTCTGTCATGGAAAAAAATTAGCAAAAGGAATAGATGAAAGAAATACTGAAGGGCTAGGTTAAGCAAAAACAAAATAAATGGTAGACTTCTGAATGGGCCATGGCTTCAGGAAGCAGCTGCTGCTCCTGGAATGCGGGAAGCGGATGAGCTTCTGCAGGAGCGTGTGGACTTGGAGTGGGGTCCTGCAGAGCTGGGGCTTGGCAGATGCCATCTTCATTCATCACCAGCTTCTTAGCCTCCGTGTAGAGCCGAGGTTGGCAGACACTGTGGGAAATCAGGGGACAGAGGGGAAGAAGTTCCCACCAGGCAGTGAGCACTGAGAACTGAGCTGAAGTTTCACTGGCATCACGGGCAATCCTGGGATTTGGGCCAACTTCATCCTGCCTGTGTTTTAGTGCACCAGATCCCAGAAAGCCTGACTGAGAGGGAAGGAAAGGGTGAGGCACTGCTTCCCAGAAGCCCCTTTATGCAAGAGTGCAGCACCAGTTCCCTCTGTGTGTACTTGCAGTTTTGCAGAGTATAGCATTTGGAATCTAGTCCCATGGTCTAAGTAGATGTCAAGTAAGAATTAGCTTGGAAATAATTCAGTAACATCAAATGTCTTTCTTCTTCCCTCCCTCCCCCTCCTCCTCTTCCTCCTCCTCCCTCCTCTTCCTCCTCCTCCTTCTTCTTCCTCCTCCTCCCTCTTCCTCCTCCACCTTCCTCTTCCTCCTCCTCCCTCTCCCTCTCCCTCCATCCCTCTCCCTCCATCCCTCTCCCTCCATCCCTCTCCCTCCATCCCTCTCCCTCTATCCCTCTCCCTCAGTCTCTCTCTCTCTCTCTCTCTCTCTCTCCCTCTCTCTCGTGTGTGTTGGATACATGGAGTATGCAGGTATATGTGCCTGTGAGCAGGATTTAGGGTGTCTTCCTCTGTTATCTGCCTTACTGCCACCAGACAGGGTTTCTCGCCCTGAAGCTAAGCTGGTTGTGGAGCTCTGGGAATCCACTGGTCTCTCTCCCCAGTGCTGGGGTTACAGGCACCTGTAGACATGCCTGGGTTTTTATGTGGGTATTGGGGACTTGAACTCAGGTTCTTATGCATGCAGAGCAAGCACATTTACCTACTGGGCCATAACTCCACCCACCACATTTTCTTTTCCTTTTTTTTTAATGATTGGACCCTCAGAACCTCCATTAAGGCAGTATATTGAGAATCTCTGAGTCTTTCTAAAACTACATTGTTTTGCAAATATTTGGCTGCAGATCTTTTCCAGTTTATAACTATTTTTGTCAAACCCATGTCTCCATAATCATTTTCCAACAGTTAATTAAATATTTGAGATGGCTTGTTATTTCTTGGGTGGGTTTCTAAGTCTTTTACATCTCTGGCATGTTATACTTTCATAGAGCGGTGCTTTGTCTGCTTTGGAGTTAATTCTGTCTGTTTCCTTTTGTGATATTCCTGGGTGACATGGTTAATCCTCTTTGTCAAGCTGACTATGTTTGGAATCACCTAAAAGGCACTAGCCTGCCTGTCTGTCTGTCTGTCTGTTTCTCTCTTTATGTGTCTGTCTGTCTCTGTCTCTCAGTCTCTCTCTGTGTGTCTGTCTGTCTCTATCTATCTGTCTGTCTGTCTTTGAGAACATATTTAGAGAGGTTTAAGCCAGGAGAGAAGCCCTATTTGAATGTAGGTGGAACCAGAAATGAGGCTGGTGGCCTGAATTGAGTAAAAGGGGAAGGTGTAGAGACTGAGTTGATTATCTCTGTCTACTCCTCTGCTCCCAGCCACGCTTCCATGTCTATCAACTCTGCCATGATGGTCACTACCCTTTCAACCTGTGAGCCACATGAGCCCTTCTTAAGCTGCATCTTATCCTATGTTTGGCTGTGTCCAGGAGGAAGGTAACTAATGCATGGGCTCTCTCTCGTTCACTGTGCAGAGTGACTATAGACATGTGTATATCAGCCACCGTGATGGCTGATGATCTTATCTCACATAGGAAAGTAAGTTACCTGCCGGTCTGTGGTAGGTGCAGATGGTGGTTCATCAGGTTCTCAGCTTTATTGATCAGGCAGTTTTCTGTTGCTGTAAGGAAGTACTTGATACTTAGTAAGTTATAGAAAAAAACAAAAAAACAAAAAACCCCAGAGCATCCATTTCCCATAGTTCTGGAGGCTGGGAGTCTAAGATGGTTCCAGCAGCTGGTGAGGGCCCTCTTACAGCAGCATCAAATCCATGATGAAGCAGAAGGGCTAATGGGCACATGGGAGGAGAACAATAAAGCAAACCTACCTTATCTACTGTTGTAGGGAGAATGAGCCCCATGGAGAAGCCTTCACTTGCCTTAATGACAGAGGCTTACCTCCCTGTGTGACCACTGTGCTAGTTGTATTTCAAAGTGAGCTTCAAGGTAGCAGACGACCCAGACTGTGAAGCCTGCATGCTCTCTGTCACCATGACATCCAAGAAGACACACAGCATGGCTGATCCTCTGCTCATTCTCATTTTCTTTGGACTTTGTTAAACTGTAATGATGATACACAGTCTCACAGTAGCTCCTGAAATAAGTGTTACCTGGACTGTATGCTCTTGGTGGCTCTTAGGGCCTTTGGCTACCCCAACTTTACAGGAGTGTAGATTTGATTGAAGCTGAGTTTCCTTGCTGCTTTCCTGTGAAGTGTCAGATTGTCTGCTGTGCCAGGGTGCTTGTGTCTGCCTGCAGATGCTTCTCTGAGTTCCTGATCCTCACTCTGGCCTTTGAGAGGGCAGCATTTCTCCCCCATGGTTCCCTGGAGGACAGTGCATGGCATGCACTCTGCACCGTGGAATACAGCTCCCAGTTTGCTGAGCGCTCACTTTGAGTTTGCTTTCTGTGGTCATACATTCAGCTAAAGGTAAGGCAGTTCCAGGGAGAAGGCCAGGACAACTCCAGGACAACTCGAGTTTCATCTCCTGTACCCTTGTGAAAAAACACAGCTCCAGCTCCAGTGCTGTGTGTGGAGGGTTGCTGGAGATTCCTGGCTCTGGCCTAACTGGAACAGCAAGCCCAGGGTCACGGAGAGAACACAGCTACTAGGGAATAACTTCCTGCTAGAGAAAGATGTCAGAACTTCTCTGGCTTTTGCATGCACACTTAGCATACACATCTCCTTTTGTGTAACACACACACACACACACACACACACACACACACACACACACACATGATTGAGACAATTCTCTTCCTCTTCTCAGCCAAGGAAACCCAAATCATTGCACAAGAAGAGATAACTTATGCAGATTGCAACTCTCAGCATCCGGTTTTCTTGTGTAGCTCAGACATTTTATGTAGATTTATTGGAGAATGAATGCAATAGAATTTAATCCTACAGATTATAATTTTTCTTAAGGAAAAACTCTCAAACTAGAAATCTAGTTTTCTGTTGCAGTAATATTGCATTCATCAACTACAGCAAAGACGTTAACACACAGAGAATGCCTTTCTCAACATAAGCAGTGGACTGTAGGCCTCTCTGACACTCAACACAAGCAGTGGACCACAGGCCTCCCTGACACCAATTAGTATTCTGCAGAGAGAATGTGTAGAATGTCAGAAAGATGATCTCGGGAATTTCTCCAGCAAAGGTCGCTCATTTACTCCCCTCCAAGTCATTGCTTCAGCTTCCAGGATGACAGGTGAGCCTGTGAGATTGAATTAGCCAGGTTGCTCAAAACTGTGGCTTTAAAGAAGCCATGAGAAGTCTATTGCTAGCAGGTAAATCCCATTAAACTCAAATGTACCCTCAATTGTTGAGCACTATTAGATTATTGAAGGAGCGGGAGGGAGTTGATTGAAATAAAGTCTGCACCTTGCAAGTTTCTAACAGAATTTATTGGAAAAGACTGTGGGGTGTAGGCGTCACTCAGGGACGACTCAAAATTGGAAACTGAGGGTGATGGAGATCGGGATCTGGGCCCTGAGGACCTGTCTGATCTGGAGAGCACGGCCCCAGCCAGTGCTCTGGTGATGCCGTGCGTGTGTTTGGGCTTACAGATGTGTGCAGTTTCCTAACAGCAGCCTAGGCAGCTGTGGGGGTGGAGGTGGGTGGGGGGAGGGGGAAGGCCTTGAACTAGCAAGCACATCTGCTTTACTTAGTGTCCGGGCAGATGTGTTTGGGCAGGGCAGTTGGAGTAAAATGTTATACTATTTTTCCTTCCTGAATATTAGATATGGTTACTCTGATGCCATGTGTAAATGTGTAAAGCTGGTGTGGTTGCTGAGAAGCTAATGGACCAAGAATAAAAATGTCCTCCTCCTCTTGGAACTTGGGAGGAACTGCACCCATGGCTCTTGTGTTAATAGAATATACTAACTTGGTTTGCAGTGACCACTTTTATATAATTAGGGCCAAACTTTCTTTTGCCACCAGAGGCTCACTTCAACAGGTGCCAAGAATGATGTGTAGGGGCACAGAGACACACACCCACACCACGAGTGATGTGCAGGGGCACACAGACACACATCCACACTACTTACAGTCTCACTCGGTAAAAACTATGATGAAGCAGTGCCCTGATTTTCCTAATTCACACTCTCCATGAACTTCAGAAACTCAAATTTTAAGTAATATGCCATAGCATATCTCATGTGACAAAATACCTGGCAAAGCACCTGAGGAAAAGGGTCTTTTCTTGGCTCCCAGTTTGAGGGATACAGCCCGTCATGGTGGGAAGGCTTGAGGGAGAAGTGTGAAGTGGCTGCTTACCTTGCATGCTCAGTTATGAGGCGGAGTGGAGTGTGCACTCCTTACTCAGTCCAGCTCCTTAGCTCATAGAGTGGTGTGGCCCACATTGAGAATGTGTCTTCCCTTGGGAATCCCTCACAGAGATCCCAGAGCTCTCTTTCCCTGGTAACTTTAAGTTCCATCAAGCTAGTCGTGAGGATGAACCATGATGACTGTCCTCATTCTTCCCTCTGTGGGGCTCACCTGTTCCATGAGATGTAGCAGCGATGCAGAGGCAGTGCCCAGGCCCAGGGCTGGATGCCTGCGCTAGCTCACTGAGGAAGCCACAGGTTGAAGGAGGGCCTGTACCACCTGCACACTCTGGCTCCTCATTTGCAACATGGGCATGCTGTGATCTCAGATTTCTTCCAGAACTTGTTAGTCTTTTAAAAGTAATTAAAAACTAAGAAAAGAAAAAAAAATCTATGGGAAATGTAATTGGAAAAATTAGTAGCCTTATTAGAGGTAATTAGAAAAGTTACCTTTTCTAGCTTTCTTATTTTTTGATTAATAAATCGAGTCTTCATGGAATTACATGTGCTTATTACATTAAGCATGCAAGTATTTTGACTTAGATGGAGAGCATAGAGATTAATACCACAGTCACATACGGGTGCAGGGGGCAAGTGTTACTTGTTTGGATCACAGTACAACTAAAAGCATACCACAGAAGTGCTGATGGTGACTTGCCTCAGACCCACACAGCCTCTCCTGGTGCCCGTCACTGGCCTGAGCCTCCCCCTTCAGGTTTCTGTGATACACAGGCATGCATATGTGTGTCTACAAGAAGCTTTGCTATAAATACCTTCCATAGTCAAGTGTGCATAACTGCTGTCTATGGCTCACTTTCTTCCTGTTGCTTGTTTTCCTATTTTGCCTCGGAAAATATCTGTCTGTGTCAATGCATTGCAAGAGCTGTTTCAATAACTTGAAACATTTTCCATATTATAGATATATTTTTTAGATCAGGCCTCTTGTAGAATCGGCTGTCCCGTTCTCCAACTGAAGGCAGCCTTGAACTCCTGATCTCCTCCCACCCCTTCCCAACTGTTGGGATTACAAGCTGGGTCACCACCTGGCAATGAACCTTCCTCATTTCTTTCTGGTTATTCCTACAGAATGTCACCTTCTCCTTGGGGAGAAGCTTGCACCATCTATTGTAGCAGGCTGAAGCCGTAGCAGGTAGTTCACTAATAACCCAGGAGGATTAATACTAAATATGGAAGAAAGTTGCAAGATCAAGGACCAGGCAGCTCCGATGTGGTGGAATGATGTTCTGGGATGTCAGTAATTAAGTGGATTACAGAGGCCAGTCAGTTTGAGCAAAACTGCAGGTGTTGTTTCTAAAGAAATAGTTTTAAAAAAAATGGCTGGGGAATTCCTAACCCAGCACATTTGTTGGCATTAAGATTACCAGATGCCAGTCCCATTCTAGATTGTCTTCCTCTTCAGCCTCTGTCTGGTCACTTTGTAAGAATTTGCTTCGCCAGCACAGTCTAGCCAGAGTCTGTTCATCTCAGTGTCTGTCTTCACCATGTTCTCTGCAGGGAACGAGGGGCAGCAAACCCCCATTCTGTCTGTAACCTGCTGTCTGTAACTAAGGCTTTATCAGAACACGTCCATTCCTTGTCTGTTACCCGGTGGCTCCTCTGGGCTGCAGAGGCAGAGCTGCATAACTGCAGCAGAGAAGAATGTCTAGTGTTCTATACTCCGGCCCTTGGCTGAAAATTTGCTGACCCTGGTTTGTGTATTACAGCACTCACTTAACTGGCTGTATTCTCTACAAAGATGACAGAACGGCTTTTCCAAACTCTGGTTTTGATATTTTATTTTATTTTATTTTTTGAAACAGGGTCTCACTGTGTAGTTCTGACTGGCCTGGAGCTTGTTATATAGACAGCGCTGGCCTCCAACTCTCAGAGATCCACATGTCCCTTCCTCTGCCTCTCGAGTACCCCAGTCTAGTGCATTGATCTTTTCAATTCACTTCAAATTGTGGCTTAAACTAAGTGTAAGCTACAACAGCAGCCTACATTTATCTGCAGGGTCTGGCCCGCTCTGTATCTTATCCTTTTCTCTCAGAGTCTCCGGATAGTCAGGCCTGCCAGCCTCCTGTGCTCCTGCTTGGAGTTTCTTCACATATCTAGTTGTTCTCTAGCCTCAGATCTCTGCATATTTGCCATATCCTTGGAGGAGGTGACCCAGCACAGGGCTCATCATGCATCTCATACTTCCCACTCTATTTAATCACATTCACTGTTTGAGCGTCCCTCCCTTTCTTCATCTTCTCCACTCCAGGGACAATGACTTCTTGCTAGCAGAGAACTTGTCTGTTTACCCGGACACATCTGGATGGCAGACTCCAGGTTCACTGCAAATCTAGGTGCACAGAGGAATGTTGTGTATGTGAACACGTAGAACTTCTGGCAGTTTCCATGGAGGGGCTTTGTCTTCATTTTCTGTTGCTATGGTGGAATATCATATCATAGGTCCTTGTAAAGAAAACACATTTATTTCTTACTGCTTTAGAGGCTGGAAAGTTCAAGGCCAGGGGCTGCATCTTCTTGTTGAGGGCCTTCTTACTGGGGTCCCTGTGGTGAGAGGAATACATGCATGAGACAGGGCCAAACTGACTTTAGAGCAGCAGACCTCCTTGAGATAAGCCTTTAATCTACTAATCCACACACAGATTAATCCATTTAGTAATTAATCACTCAGTATAGGTCCAGCCTCTTAGTATTTCACAATAAGGATTAAGCTTTGCTAGCGAGTTTTGCTATGGACATTGAAAGTGCTGCAGAGTTCAGTTCCAGGGTATGATTGTGCCTCTTTAATTTGTTTATCTACAAATCAGTGTTGCCTCCTTCTGCTCACAATGCAAAATGAAGGTGCTTTTCTTCTGCAGTAGCATAAGGCTGGCACATTCTCTGGCCAGGATCAGAGAGTGTAGAACTTGCAGATGCTGGCAGGCATTTGGAAAGGATGCAGCTCGGGGTTTTGGAGTCTTTTCCATGTCTGTTTCTGCGGTTGTGCTAATGTTTATCAAGGTCACCTGTTTCTCTCCTTTCTTTGCTGCTGACAGAGGAGCTGTGCAAAATCAGGAAGGGAATTCTCCTTTGGGCATTTGTCCTTACTACAAAGAGTTTAACCGTATATGCTGCTTAAAAAATAGGTGTGTTCTGCTGAATTCAGGATAAAAAGAAAGAGGCAGTATCTCTGAGAATCTTAATTCTTTGACTTGTTGAAACCCATCCAGCAACCTCTTTCACCCAGGGCTCCAAGTTTTCCCACTGAACCTTGTGCTCATTTACCACAGCCCCGAGCCTCCCTGCAGTCAAAGCTTTCCACCCCACCCCACCACAACCCCTGTCCCCTTCCTCAGTTGGCTCCCTGACTCTGTTGGCAGCTGCCTCTGTTGTCTCCAGTTTCCTCTCAACTGACTATCAAAGGCTCTGCATGCAGTCAGACACACTTGGGTTTAGAGAGTGACTCTTCTTCATCCTCACCCTGAGCAAGCTTTTCACCACTCTGAGCCTTCATTTGCTCTTCCATGGAATGGATTTCTGCCAGCCTTGTTAGGCGAATTAAATGAAGTGATGTTGAAGTAGACATGGAAGCTTTTAGAACTTCATGGAAATCAGATATCCCTAAGTATTCAGTTAGAGTTAAGGACATAACTCTGGCCACGATGTGACTTAGATATGGAGTGTTGTATATAGAAGTCATTTGTATACAGGGAGCACCAGGTGAAGCCCAGCGTGGATAACCTAGATGTGTGGGCGTGTAGTCTTCTAATCCTTGTACTTGCTGTAAGTTGAAAGTCAGCCTTGGCTACATGGGGAATTCCAGGAATTCATTTGACCCTGTCTCAAACATAAAATAAATGTCAAAGCAAATCAAACAGAAAGCGAAAAAGTAAGAGTTTGTTAAGGAACTTCAAGAGACAGGAATTATAAATATGAATCTGGCGTAATCAAGTTTCTGAATGGTCCAGAGCTCAATTCTCAGTTCTTTTCTGATAGGACAAATAATGTGTTATTAGTTTGTTAAGCAGGTGCTGTCCGCCTTACTGCTGGGTCTTGCATCTACAATGATGTATCAGATAGTGGAGCAAAGTTGGCCTGAGGCTCTGGGTCTGATCCTAGGCTGGTTTTCTGTGAAGAACAGCTCGAGCTTGGCCAGGAAACTGTAAGAACTGTAAAGTACATCTCATCCTACAGTCATCTGTTCTAGTTAAGTTTCATGTCCCATCATGGCCAAGGTCTCAGGCCTACGGCATCATGGTTATTATTTCTTTTTTTGTTTGTTTTGTTTTTTGAGACAGGGTTTCTCTGTGTAGTCCTGACTGTCCTGGAACTCACTTTGTAGACCAGGCTGGCCTCGAACTCAGAAATCCGCCTGCCTCTGCCTCCCAAGTGCTGGGATTAAGGGCGTGCGCCACCACACCCGGCATGGTTATTATTTCTGATTCATCGATAATGTATATTTTAAGGTGGAAAGTAATATTGTTAGGTCTTTGTAGTGTGAGTTACTTTTCTCTACATTTTCCTCGAGCTGATGAGTGATTCAGGTATAGAGTCTACAAGTACCATTACCCGTGGTCATGCCTTTTCTTTTTTTAAAGAATTTAATTTCTTAAAATTCATGTGTATGTGTGTGTGTATGTAAATTTATGCATGCCCTGTGCATGTAGGTGTCTAAACTGAGAAAGCCAAAGAGGCTAGAGCCCAACTAGGCTATAGGATGTTATGAGCAATGATGTAGATGTTGGGAGTCAAATGTAGGTCCTTTGCCTGAGCAGTAAGCAGTCTTCTGAGCATCTCTCCAGCCTGAATGCCCCATCATTTTTTTTTTTTTTTTGCTATTGAATTCACAGACATTTCTCCAGTGTTATTGTTATAGCCTAGTTAATTTATATATAGTACACACACACACACACACACACATATACACACACACACACACAAATACACACACATCTTTTTCCCTATGCTTACCTACTGTTTTAAGAGAAAGGCCAAAGCATTTTTAGGCAGGGGCTTGGATTGAGGTCTTCACTATTACTTAACCAGTAGAGTGACCTTAAACAGGTCAGTTCAGTCTCTGACTCAGTGTTCCTTGTCTGAGATGGGAAAGTCCTAGCTCAAGTGGGGTGCACCGTGAGTTTACTGGATTCTTTGTAAGATGCTTACATTGTAAATTACTGCTCTGTCTTTCTGTGACTGTTGAGTGAGTCGAACACTCAACAGAGTTCCACCATTAGAGTTTAAAATACCTCCCCAAATGCATTTAAAGCAAATGGCAGGGCACCGTGGCCACCTTCCTCTTCTCCTTTATGCGACCACCTATGACTTCTATTGCAGGGACTGCCGGCGTGTCTCTGTCTTTCATGTTTCCTCCTCCATTATGTTTTGTATTAAATAATAACAGCTAACATTTCTGAGCACTTATCTTGAGCTTTCTGATTGGCTTGCATATATTAACTCACATAATCAACAAGCAGCCATGAATTTGAGCCTGTTAGTATTCTTCATCGTATAAATGAGGGATGACAGCTTAGCTACCATCTTCCCATGTGATACGGTCCAGGAAGATCCCTCTCAGCTCTGCTTATAGTTTAAGAACTTAGCCACAGGGGGCTAATTAACTGGCTAATTAATTTTCTTACAACATGCAAAACAGGTCTAGGCTAAATGGAGCCTGGTCAGAGGCTAATTTGTTTTCAAAGGTGACTGCAGATGAAGACCCTGAACTTCCCAATCTTGTCTTCATCCGACTCTGGTCGTTTTCAGACACTTGGCCACTCAGTGCCACTGTTGCTTTTCTACTGCTATGGCCTGCTCAGGCTGCAGAAGGTAGCATGTCTGCATCGTCAGCATCAAGCCCACTCGGAAAAGGTATTCTTACTCCTCTTACAATTAGTGTTCCACTTAATCATCTCTTTACAAGATGGCGCAGTTAAGAGGCCACTTCATCATGGCCTGTTTCGAGCAAACCAGCCTTTTATTTTATGACACTTGTAGTAAGACGCATTGAGTTATATCTGTCTTTTCCTTGACACCAACACATTTATTTGAGCTCAGTATGTCCAAGTAGTGTGACCAAGGTAGATTTATGAGGACTCATTTGCATCCAGAACAACATTGGCAAAACTGAAATATCACAGACACTAACTTTTGGCCTGCCACAGCTCACTGAGCCTTTATCACTGGGCCTGTAATGAGAGGGAAATATATTTTTCTGGTGTTTACAGCTAATTCCTTGTTGCCATTCCACTGTTGTCGTTGCTGTTGAGAGCTGGAAGTGAGGTTTAAGAGCCTCTTCATAGCTAACAGCAGGAGCTTATGTGTGAGGAACAGACAAATGAAGCTTCCCACTTCCACTCCATCCTGGATTTAAAGAACTCTGTCACAGTTAAAGAACTCAAGCTCTTTATTTTCCCAACAAGTTAGACCTGACTTAGTTGAGTCAGTACCTGGATTTGATGACTCCTTTTCATGCTTATTCTTTTTTTTTTTTTTTGGTTTTTTTGAGATAGGGTTTCTCTGTATAGTCCTAGCTGTCCTGGAACTCACTTTGTAGACCAGGCTGGCCTCGAACTCAGAAATCTGCCTGCCTCTGCCTCCCAAGTGCTGGGATTAAAGGCGTGCGCCACCACGTCCGGCTTCATGCTTATTCTTAGAGTAGATTGGTTTTCATTGCTTCTAGCCCACCATTCAAAGATAGGGGAAGAAAAGATGGTAAATAGGACAAGGGGATGTGGACCTATTTAGAAGTAGTTCCTTGTGGGTGATTCCAATCTCTGTTGTCAGGATGTCAGCACAGTACTCTTCAGTAGTGTCAGGATACCAAACACAAATCAGCAGTAATGACAGGATCCAGCAGAAACAGCTAGGCTTCCTCTGAATCAGCACAAGTCAGCTCGAGCGACTAGAACCAGCTGGGGTGACAGACACCTACTTTTCAGGACCCAGAGCCATAAGCATCTGCAGATTGTTAGCTCAGCTCAAAAATGGGCCATGGCATTTAACAACCTGGACCAACACTGCAGAAGCCTGACTGTGATCTCCTGTTTATGACCTCCATGTGGACAGAAAACAAACAAACAAAACCCAGCCAGATGATTGATACTAGGCTCTTTCTTATATATCTATTTGTATATACAGAACACTGCTTTATGTGTGTACATGTCTGAAATAAAATGATATTCTACTGAGTGTTGAGTGTGCCTGATCTAGTCGGAGTCTTTTTTTTTTTCTGTATTGCTGGTTTTCTTTAGTAGTGGCAGTTTCTCTTTGCAATAGGCCATGGAGAATAATCTGTGTTAGCATGCTCAGATATAATAGGCTAGAAATAACTATAATGATTATTCCCAAATACTCAGTAGTTGATATATCAAAGACTTACTTCTTACTGTCTGATTTTTAGGCAAGGTGGCCTAAGGACTGCTGTCTTCCTTAGAGTAGCTCAGTCCAGGCAACTTTTGTCCTTTCGTTCTATCATCTCCACTTGTGGCTTCTGGGTTACTATAAGCAACAAAGAGTTCTGCAGTGCCATGCATGTTTTTGAAAGTGTTGGCATACTTGGTACATGCAGGGGAAGATGTGAATACTGGTGGTCCTGTGAGGTCACTGATGGTTTATATGGTTCCTGAACAGGTGTTTCCTCTCTTGTAATGGCATGTTGTACCACTAGACCTATAATACATTGAAAACATCAGGTTCTTAACACTCAAGCTTGAGAACCTGAGTCTGGTCCTCAGAAACCATGTAAAAAAAACATGGGTGTGGCAGGGACCACTTGTGAGCCTTGTGATGGGGAGGTAGTGTCAGCAGAGCCCTGCCAGCTCACCTAGATGTGTTGGTGAGTTTAGGCCAGTCCAGCGGAGCTCCCGAACGAGGTGGACTGTTCCCGAACAGTGTCACGCAGATCTCCACAAAGCACACACAACTGAACCCATGATGACCACATGTAAGCCAAAATCCCTCGCCTAGGGAAGCGCACCATGAGCACCCTTATAATACTGATCATCTTACAGTTGGGTAGATCGGCCTATACAAAGCCCATTTCATAATAATGTACCGGGTAGCTCATTGAGTTTGTGGAATACTACATAGAAGGGGAAATTAGAATAGTTGGGGGTTGTGGTGGAGGCATGTTCTCTCCATTATACAGTTGACAGAGTTAGGTGAAGACATTGTGAGTTGGGACCAGCTGCCATTTGATCATGTCATGACTTTGGTAGCCACTCTTCTATTTGGTGGCATTTGGATCATTTTCAGTACTCCACTTTATTATGAAGAACAATACACAGGCATATCTTATGTTTATCTCAGGTGTATGCTATAGTAGTATAATCATAAAAATAGACTTTCCAGGGAAAGAATAAAGATTTGTTTTCCTTTTTACAAATGCAATTAAATGTTTCAGAAATACAGATAAATGTGATTTTGAGGCACGCTTCATTGTGTAGACAAAGTTGGCTTCAGTCCAAAGGCCCTTCCACCTTAGCCTCTCAGGTGATAAAATTCCAGGTATGTTCCAATGGGAATGGCTACTACGCTATCCTTGAAGGTGTTGGTAGCACTGGTTTGTGTGGATAGGCAGAGTACAAAAGGCATTATCTCACTGTGATTTACACAATGACAGATCACCCCCCTCCAATAGCATCTTCGTTACTTCTGGCCAAGAGGCGTTTCTTATACGTTGACTCTCTAATTTCTAGCTTTGTACTATGACAAAAGCTCTTTCTAATGTTCTCTTGTGCCACATTCCAGAGTGATGCCTAATCTGGGCAAAGTCAAGCTGATGATGCCACATTGAGGGCTTGTAGCTCACAGATTCTGTCTCCAGGGGGTGCCTGGCACAGTGACACACCTCTATATGTTCCCTTCCTCTGTGGTGCTGTTTCAGCTGTCTCTACACTCTGACTTTGAAACCACAGGGTGAAGATGCTCTCTCAGACCTGTCATTCTTTAGACAGAGTAGCTGTCTAATTTTGGGCTGTGAATTTTCTTTCCTGTGCATTTTTGCCTGCTTAGTCATTGTCTTTGTATCTCTTGGTTCTCCCTGGCCTTCTCATTTTCCTCCTCTGCCTCTGCCCCCATGTCCCCAAAGGCCCTGGAATCTTTACATGTTATTTTTCTTTTAAGTCATATTTCCTCTACCCCCTCAGCATAAACATGCTTGCTCTATCAAAGAAAAGCAAAATGATAGAGCAATGGGAAGGCCATTGTACAAGTCTCCAGGAAGCTGCACCCAGTCCCTGCACACTCCAGCTGGTTGGGGAATGGAACACAGTTCTTAAGGTAGTCTGTCTGTCAAACTTTTGTGCATAGAAAGGACAGAAAGTAAGAATTAGTCCAGATTTTAGACAACCCCTGGTTCTATACATGATCCTGGGCAAGGTACTTCCTCTCCTCAAAGGTTTCTGATTGTAAAGGAGAAAGATAGATCCCAGAGGACCTTTGTTCCTTGGAACCTCAAAAGGTGAGAGAAAATGCCAGGCAGTTCCTCAGCACAGGATCAGATGGCCCTCTGTAGTGAGTCAGTGCACCCACTTCTTTACTCTGGGAGCTCCATGTCAGGGCTCCACGAGGCCTTGCACAGTTTTTCGGATCACTCACCATTGGTCACAAGGGGCAAAACTCAGTTATAAAGGTTACTAGAATTGGGTGGCAGAGGGGCAGGGGAGGTTAGCAGACTGAGTTCTTGGAGATGAACAAGTCAAGACCAGCATGAATCATGGCAGGAGGAGGGGGTAGGCTGGTAGAAGTCAGGGAAGTCCTAGAGCTTCCGAGGAGAAACAGTCCTGATGGAGATGCTGCCTCATGCGGAAAAAGAAGTCAGGGCCTTGGCATCGTCTTTCCACTGATCTCCAAACAAAGTCTCAAAGTCAAGCGTTTTGCAGAGGATCAGAGGGCACGCAGGCAAAATCAGGAAGAGTCCTCCTTGTCCATTCTGTTTGTTTCTTTGTATAGCTCTGGCTGTCCTGAAGCTCACTCTGTAGATCAGGCTGTCCTCAAACTCAGAGATCTGCCTGCCTCTGCCTGCCAGGAGCGAGATTAAAGGCGTGCGCCACCACTGCCTGGTCCCACATTACTTCTTGTAGTTAAAAAACTAAACAGGAGACTCTAGAAATAATTTACAGAGTTTAAATAACCATTTTTAACATTATTGTAATTCTATTTTATTGTTTATTTTTCCCTGTTTTATTTTAATATGGTAAAATTACATTTTACCATAGGTAAGTATAGATAGGAAAGCAGAGTATATGGGCTTAGTATCATCTTCAGTTTCAGGAATCCTCCTAAATTTCAAACCGTATTTTCTAGACAGCATCCTCTGTGGATTAGAGAAGACTCTGTGGTAACTGGGAGAAACAAGAGAAGGCCCTAGGTTTAGTGACCTGTGAACTTCCTTTTGTCATTTGCATTCCAGAGTTGGTGGGACACTTGAGGACCTTGCTAGCTTCTGCACTGAAGATACTGTTGTAGGCCTTAGGGTTTTAACATGTAGCTCTTCCTACCATTCTTGTATTTCTCAGGATGACTCTCCCTTTCCACCTCCTCCTTCCCACAGCCAACATTTCATGCAGGCTCTATTCCTGGTAAACCTTCATTCAGTCTTTTGAAGAGGAAAGTGTCTTGTTCATCTGTATCACTAAGGGACCCTTGGAAACATGGGCCAGAACGTAAACACAGGGAACCAGCCATGCTAGCTGATCAGCATCTATAGTCACAGACGCTTTCGGTTCTACCTCTGATGCCTGTGATGCTATCCTAGTGACTTACACGTCTGCTTGGATTTTCTTATCTGCAAGATGGTTCTATAAAACACAAGTTTCTTAGGCTCTGGTCTAGGTGAGTTTGGTCTGCAGTAATAATGACCCCAGATCACAGTGTCTAAAGTCCACAGAGGTTTACTTTTTATTACATGTTTGTCATGAGCCACTTCTAGGTGTCTCTCTTTCAAACCTGTGGCCGATAGACTTTTATTTTGAATGCTGTTGCTCCTCTTGTGGAGGGAGTGGGGGAAGAACAAAAACCAAGTTGAGGTGGTGAGTAGTAATCTAATGTTTGCTTGGCTCTGTCACATATAATATGGCATGTGTCCAGGGCTTACTGGCTGGAGTTAGTGGCATGGCATCACCTAATTTCAACAAAAGGAAGAAGGCTGAGCATATTATGGGTTTGCACTAATTGACAGCATGGGGAATTTAATACTTGACTTCATGATGGCTTCAGCCATTAGATCACACGAGCACATGGTGAAATGTCTAGTACAATACAGCACTCGACAATATCAGAAAAATTATTAGAAATGGTTACTATTATTTATAGCATACTGTTCACCATTCATTTTCTTAGCAAACTTCTTACCTCTAAAAGTGCAGAAATAGACAAAGTGGTTCTTGCATTGACTTAGCAGAAGGATCATATTCTCACACTCATGAATACATACACATATGTATATAACATGTGTTGGTAGATGTGTGGGTATGCGGTATGCATGCATGTGTAAGTGTGTGTGTGTGTATGTGTTCCACAGGACAACCTCAGGTGTTGTTCTTTTGGTACCATATGCCTGACTTATTTATTTATTTATTTATTTATTTATTTATTTGAGACAGGCTTTCTCATTGATCTGGAACTTGCCAAGTAGACTAAACTGGATGACTGGCAACTGAGTTTTTGCCTATGTTCACCTCTGAGATTATTAAACATATGCTACCTTGCCTAGCTTTACATGAGCTCTGGGATTGAACTCAGGTCTTCATGCATGTACACAACCACCTAAGCCACCTCTTCCGCCCAGCACAAGTTGTTAAGAAGTGGAGATGACTTAGAGAAGTTGAAGTGTAGTCAATGACCCTGCTCTTACAAGTTTTTGGTTGAGCACAGTCATCTGATGCTTCTGTAAGAGGGTTACTCTGTGCAGTGATAGACAGGGCGTTAGCACAGGCCTTGCAAGTCTGCTCACTGTCTTGGTTTTCAATTTAAAAGCAAGCGACTTTAAGCTGGCATTCATTTGGGTCAATGTAGAAGCAGTCAATATGTATTATATGTCTTTGATGCTGGTCTCTGGATCAATTGCAATTAGTTTGCTGCAGATTGCATTAACATATCTGAAATTAATACGGCCAGTGGTCTAATGAAAAGGAATTGACCGTGACCACACAGTGGCTGTTTTTAGTTTCTCTCAAATGTGCTTTTCAAACAGTACTTTTTCTTCTTCGGTTAATGGCTTTAAATTGGTATGTCAGCATAGGCCTAATCTATTGATCCTTCCCATTTGCCTTTTAAAAGCAGTCCCTGATAATGACATGTGTGTAACATTTAATGTTTTCTTTCCTTAGATGGCTTTTACTAAATAACTTAAACTCATGTTTTTCTTGGAATCTTGTGTGGAATGCAATAGACTATTAAGGCCTTGAGTGTGTTCATTTATCAAATTTGTGTTGTCACTAATGTTTCATTAAGACTTAGAAAGTCAGAAGTAAGACTGTAAAGTATTAAAAAGCAGATGGTGTGAACATTGTTTGTCCTGCATTGGATTTTATCCAAGTATTATTAATTTTAAAGAGAGATTATGATCAGTTTCAATATTAACATTGTAAGCAATATAAAATAATTATATTAATATATAACATATATTAATACATGTAGATAGGTGGGAGTAGCTATCTTTAGACTTGATCATGTCAAAAGCTTGAATACTTTATAAGTGTTCATGTACATGAATTATGTTTATTTCAAGTCCTAAGGGATGACTGTTACCTTTTTAGTTTAGAGGTAGGCAGTTTCTAGAACTGGGACATTCCTTGAAACAAAAGGTGGGGTTTATTCCTTTGGAGTTACTTTTGATATTTTCTATCTGACAAGTAAGGTATCCTCCTAAGGATCTCAGAAAGTTTAGAACACACTACCCTTGAGTAGAAGCTCATCTCTATGAGGGTCTATCAGGGGTATCCAACCTTTTGGCCTTGTGGTGTGACACCATGTTCCACAAATGTGTTGGAGCATATTTATAGCTATTCTGGGGTACACATGGTCAGTGAGTCTCAGTGGGACATACCTATGAGCCTCAGAGGACCCCCTGTTAGAGCGTCATCCTAGTTTGGAGGCTACAGGAGATGACATTTTAAGGACCCTTCAGAGATTCTGAAAGTGATTGAAGCAGCTTCAGTCACTTTCACTCACTTTTGAAAGTGATCGAATCACAGCCCTCAGGCCCTCAGCAGTGTAGTCAGTTTGACATTGCCTTGCACATTCATGAAGACCACTGTAGAAGCTAGTAGGGTATGGATAGCAGGTTATTTTTCACTCTGCCAGCTTTGAAATCTAGCTATGATTAAATATTTAATTTGTGTTAATGGGTAATCATCTCTTGTAAGTTCCTTTACATTATGACTCATGGATGTAAACATAACCAAATATATTCCTTTTTCATTGAAAATGAGATTTATAGTTTTAGTAGGCTATGCTGTTGATATTACTGGATAAAATACAAAAGTAATTTACTGGGTTGTCATCTTGTTCTTTATATTCTTTTGACATAAATTAAAAAGTAATTGATAGTGCATTTTGAAAAAAAAAACCCACTTGTATTGGCATCTTAAGCAAGCTGACATAATCTCTGACTGCGGCTGAATGGTAGTGTAGTAACGAGGACTCTCAGGTAACAGTGCTCAGTATCGGTACGTGAGTGAGATCTCATCATTCAAAATACCTATCCAGGCACCACTAGAAACTAAAATCAAGAAGAGATTTGGGAGCTGGAAAGATTGCTCAGCCATTAAGAGCATGCACTACTCTGGCAGATGACCTGAGTTCAGTTCCCAGCATCCATACCACATGGCTCACAGACCTGTCTGTGACTTCCCTGTGTCTGACCCCCTGTGACTCCCACGGCACCAGAACACATTTGGTGCACAGAAACTCACACAAGCTCACATAATACACATTTACAAAAAATTTAAAGAGGAAAAGAAAGAAGTGAATTAGTCTGTGGCTCCATGACCTGTTAGAGTTAAGCTTACTTCTCCTATGATTTCCCTGGGTATGACTGATGGTTTGCATTGGTTGTTAAGACAATGCTAAGAGCTTTTCCTTTTGCACCTGGTGACTGAAGGGAGGCAGAGCTGTATGTGTGGACATTTATCATTTCTCCAAAGTAACCCTGATCTGAAAGTACTTCCCAGCTCACAGAAAGTCACAGTACCCAGTGACAGTCCCATGATCTTCACCTGCGTACTTCCTCTGATGTGAGCATCTGACACAATTCTAGAACAATACGAAAAACAGAAACTCACACAGATGGTTTTTCTTTGCCTAAGCTATTGAACTTACTCTGTTTTTACCATCTTGAGGGTTAAAATGAACATTTATTAAGAGTTTTACTATGACAGCTAAACTTTTTTTATTTAGTTTTTGCGTTTTATTTTCCCCTTCCCTTCCCTTCCCTTCCCTTCCCTTCCCTTCCCTTCCCTTCCCTTCCCTTCCCTTCCCTTCCCTTCCCTCCCCTCCCCTCCCCTCCCCTCCCCTCCCCTCCCCTCCCCTCCCCTCCCCTCCCCTCCCCTCCCCTCCCCTCCCCTCCCCTTCCCTTCCCTCCCCTCCCCTCCCCTCCCCTCCCCTCCCCTCCCCTCCCCTCCCCTCCCCTCCCCTCCCCTCCCCTCCCCTCCCCTCCCCTCCCCTCCCCTCCCCTCCCCTCCCCTCCCCTCCCCTCCCCTCCCCTCCCCTCCCCTCCCCTCCCCTCCCCTCCCCTCCCCTCCCCTCCCCTCCCCTCCCCTCCCCTCCCCTTGCTCTTTTTCTAATTCATGGCTGCTTCTTTCAGTAATATTGCTGTTATATACGTATATGCATATATATTCCTAAATATAACCTGCTTAGTCTGTATAATGTTACTTGTATATATGTTTTCAGGGCTGACCGTTGGGTATTGGATATCCAGTTGGTGTTCTTATCTGGGGAAGACTATTTCTCCAGTGCTCAGCATTCCTTAATTGCCAGTAGTTCTTTGTGTAGGTCTCTCGGGCTTTCTCCTGTCCACATTAGCGTGTCAATTGTTGCTATTCTTGTTCAGCCCTTGTTTAGGAGGTCCTGCTGGTGAGACTTATTGCATGTAGCTTCTGACATTGCTAGGAGACACTACATCTTAGCAAACTCCCTGATCCTTTGGGGATTTTTTTTTTTTCTTCTGCAATAATTCCTAAACCTTAGGTGAGGGGGTTGTTTTGTTAAAAAAAAAAAAAAATCCTTTGGGACTGGGCTTCACAGCCAATTTTGATTGGTTGTGGTTTTCTATGGAGGTCTGCTTGCAAAAAGATGTTCCTCTCTGAGCATACATAAGCATTTAAAATGTAGTCAGGGATGATGCTGGCTTAGTAAAGGGGTGGTTGTAAATTCTCCTCTAAGATCCATGATTTCACTAGCCATGGATAATTGGTGAGGTTTCTAGACCTAAACATGATTTCCCTCTTGTTGAGCAAGTCTTACCTATAGTCAGAGGACTGTTGGTCACTGCCAGAGCCTGCTGCACCCTCCCGGTTATTGTGCCATGTTGGTTGTTGTGGTTCATTGGTGTCATAGCTAGGGAAGACTGTTGTTTGCTTTCTTCCTTTGGAACCTTCCGTGGTTCCTTGTGGTACCATGAAAGCTAGTCCCCAGGGAGGAGGCCTCAGGTCAGCTCCAGCTCAGGGGTTCCAAGGGCTTTTTATCTGAAGTGCATGGTGTCTCCAGCAGTAGGGATTTATCATCCACGTCTGGGGCCAACCAAGGGCAATAGCAAGAGCCTGTAGTGTTTTCAGAGTCTCTTGGTCAACCCTGACCAGCAACTTAAAAGGGGCCTTCTTATGCTTGGGGTAGGGGTTCTGTTAGATGTAGGGGCCTTTGGCTCTAGGAGAGAACATCATCAGCCCAAAATGAGAGAATTTCACTTAAAGGTATAGTTATTCACAGACTTATATGTATTATAAATTTCTTAGGTAGATACTTAATAGTATGAAAATGTAATGTAGGAATCACATTATGACATTTAAAATTTTTTTTACCCCTTATTACCTTCTCTTGCCCCTCCCTCTCCCAGTGATTTTTCTCATCTTCCAAGCCCAGTACCTCTTCTGTTTCCATGCCTCTCCACAACTCTGTCCATCAATCTGTCAGTCTCTCTCTCTCTCTCTGTACTTTTTTTTTTTTTTTTTGACATTTTTGATTGAAGAAGCCTCATGGCAGGTTTATTTAGATTGTCTCTTTACGCTGAGTGTTGCTCATTGCTGGTGGATAGTACCTGTAAGACGACAGTGTTCTTCTTCCTGTTATTAAGTGTCCTCTCTCCTCTCCCTAGGCAGGTCACTTAACCCCCCGAAGATGGCTGAACCTGCAGGAGTACCAGAGCAAGAAGCTCATGTCAGAGCACGGAGTGAGAGTGCAGAGGTTCTTTGTTGCCAACACTGCTAAGGAGGCTCTCGAGGCAGCCAAGAGATTGAGTAAGTTGTTCCAGAGGGTGAGTGCCGGCTGCCGTCAGTGAAGACAGGACAGGGCTTCCCATTTCTGTCCTTTTATCTTCTTACCTGGGTGGGAATTTTGAATTGCAAAAGCAGAAGAATACTTAAATTAGGAAAACTTGATTCCTTCTCTTGAGATAGCAGCACATGGGGTCACCTTGTGGAAATTTCTTTCAAGTTTTCCTTTGTGCCCTCTTCTATCAACTATAGCTTAGTGGTGGGAAGAAATAGGGCAGGTAGATTGGACATGAGAGTGGCATCCTTCTAGAAACCCCTTAAAAGCTGGGATGAGTGATTGGAAGAGCACGGGGTAGGCAGGCAGTGACCTTAGCTTTGTTATGTACTCCATGTTGGCCTCCAACTTGTGATTCTCCTACTGAGGCTGAGTGCTGACATCACAGATGTGTGCTGGTGGAGCCTGGGCAAGAGCAGCGTTTCAAAGCCCAACTCTTTTGTTCTCCCATGACCAGTTCTAACTGTCTATGAAGTCCTCCTCCTTTCTGTCTCTCTGGTTCATTAGCTATAGAGCAAAGCTGTGTTTCCCGCCCATCACTGTCTTCAGGGCCTTATTCATTGCAGTGATGACAGGTCTCAGCTGTACATCTAGCACTGGATGGTGGAGAATCAGATCCTGCCATCTTCTTTCCAGTGTAATATTTTAAACATCCTCTTATTGTTACTTAAATTATCTAGTATAAATAAAATGGAAACCACATAGTATATTTAAAATCTATAGTAGTCTTTGAAAAGAAAAAAGTAATAGGTAAAATCAATTTTGATAATACATGATATGTAATATACCCAGTTAGTAGCATTTTATCATGAGACTGATATTAATAAGTTATCAGTATTTTTCTCCTATTTCTTTTGTTTCCCTGTTTTTGTTTTGTTTTGTTTTTTGTTTGTTTAAGATAGTTTATGTAGCCCAGGCTGGCCTTAAAGTAATTCTGTTGCTGAGGATGATCTTGAACTTGTTCCTGTCTGCCTCCAGAGTGGGAGGATTATAGGCTTGTAGCATTATCTCTGGCTCATATGGTCCAGGACTCAAACCCAGGACCTTGTGCATCATGTAGGTGAGAATTCTAACAAATGAAGTATCCACAGGACTGAAGTCTCACAAATCTTGTTTTTATCTTACACTATAACACGTTCATTTCACACGAGTCTCACGTCAGATGTTCAGCAGATACTGTGTCAGCTGGGCTATCTGGACAGTGTAGTTCTGGACACTAGAAGGATTTAAATATACCTACAGCCTTAGGGCTCAGATTTTTCCTGCTACTCTTGGAGAAGCACCCTACTGTGCTCCGTAACCTGATAAAGAATGATTTCCTAGACTTATCCAAGAAGGGACAAGTTTTGTTTTAGGGGTTTAAAAATGAGAACAAAAAATAAAGTGAAGTTGGTCTTCGCTTTTCCTTGCCTTGGTTTTCAAGGCCGAGGCAGAGTCCTGGTGTTGAGGCAGCAGCTCATTCAGTGAGCGAGCAGACAAGCAAGCGGGCACGTTCACACTCAGAGAGTAGTTGCTCTAGACTGAGGGATCGTCTAGTTTCTGATGTTGGATTCTGTTGATCCGAGAGGAAATTAATGACATTTAAAAGGAGATGCTGAAATTGTAGGTTTAAAATGAAACAAACTGATAGTGAATGTGAAAGGTGTCTGTGTCATTGTCACTGGGATTGCCTACAGACAGCCAAGGAAAAGAATCTGGCCGAACTCCACAGTGTTCATGTTCTCACTACTGCAAGAGCCACAAGAACACTTTTACCAAATATGTTTGAGGTTAAGATTAAAGCTGTGGAACATGTATGTCTTCCTGATTGTGCTGAGATTATATATATGTATGTATATGTATATATATGAGTGAGAGAGAGAGGCTGGGCTATAAAACCTTAAGAGGTCTACTTTGCCTTCTGAGGTTTTGATTCCTCAAGATTTACAACTTTTCAAAATGGCCCCACCAGTTGTGGTCTTCGTGAACCTATGTGTGATACTTTATATTTTAGCTACAATGGACATTTTGAAGTAAAATGATATATTATGAAAGTTTTTGAAAATGCGCCTTGATATTAGTATACCTATGTTCCAGTGTAGTCCCTGCATCCCACTCCCTACGTCCCTTTCTTTCATGGTATCTGAACCCATATACCCGGTCGTCTGTGGATCAGCCATGTTTGTAACTCTCCTGGACCAAACAGAATGTTACCTCTCAGCTCCCAAACGTTTTCATTGCTCCACGTCTTCTGTGGTGCCTCTTTTGTATTTAGTCAGTTACCAAATCTTGTCAATAATTAGCTTAGCATTTTTACTTTATTGACAGAGAAGCAGGCGATGTAAGGTTAAAACACTTGTCAGCATTGTGAAGTTAATAAGCAACAGAGATGGGATTTGCCCCCAGCTCTGTTAGATTACATACTGCCCGCCATGCCTTTTCCTCATGGCTGACTCTTGGTGATGCTCTAGGGAGATGGTTTGTGTGCGTCAGCATGTTTAAGATGGAAAATGCGTATTAATAAAATTAGAAGGTTGTATTAAAACTTGATATGGAAGGATCTTAGATGCAGTTTATAAAACCTGTAATTTGTGGATATTAATGATTCATTTTGTTGTATCTCTTTGGGCAACAGAACATTTTGCTGTCTAGTTGTGGAAGCTTGTTAAACTTGAACATTTGTTAAAGTGGTCAATACTAAACTATTGTTTCTGGAATACAATTTATAATTCTAAGATGTTGAACAAGATTATCATTGCCTTGCATTGAAAACAGGTTTATGCCTAACTGAAGAGAATAAGTTTGGCTTGGTAAATTAAGATTTTACCATATGAGCAGTTCTCACTTATGCAGAAGTTTATAAGAGCATCTGAGTATGCTTTAAAGGATGACTGATTGGGCTGGAGAGATGGCCCAGTGGCTACAGCTGCATCCATGCCTCATCGCCTGACTTTGATTCCTGGGACCAATGCTAGAAGTAGAGAACTGATTGCATGTGCACACAAACACACACACACACGATAAATATCTCTAGGAGCCTTATTAAGGCATATCAATGCATGCTTTCTTTTCATTTGGACTATGGAATTCAGAGGTTGTGAGAGCAAACCCACTGTGCGCAGGACTGGTGTGTACACTGCCCTTTAGTTCTCTCTAAGATACACCGAGGATGTTGGTGTAACTCAGAAGTGCTGTAATATAAACACAGATAAAACATGGGGCACTGCCACGTTCAATCTTCAGAATCTACAATTTGTTAGCTATTGTCTTCACATTGACTGAAACTCTTGACATTTCATTAAGCAGGAAAAAGTATATATGAAAGCCTCCAGTTTGTTTTTTTTAAACTCAGGAAGGAGAATTAAATGGAGAAATTAATCTTCTCTGAGCTAACGACATCCATGTGAAATGCAGATGGGAGCTCTCATTGCAATCCGCTAGCTTGGGTTGCTTTCAGCTAGAGCATGTTTCCATTCATCAATATAAGAACTTAACCTTGTTTTACATAATTACATCCTGAAGCCTGGCAAATTACTTACCATTAAGGAATTGTACTTCCTGTCTTAAGGGAGCTGCTACCCATTGACACTGAGTGGCAGCTGCTGTTGGTCCTGTAGACAGTTAAATACAGCAGCCTCAGGAGCTGTTGAGGCTTTGCCATGCGTGGTTGAGGTCTTCCTTTGTACTGAGCAGATCTCTTTGTCTTACAGTGACAGTCAAGGCTAGCTTTGATCTCTGTGAAGTAAATACTCATTTTAGCAGCCTCTCATGAGTCTCGGGGATCAGCAATGCAATGATAGAATTTGAGTCCCCTGGGTGTGTGTTCCCCTGAAGTTCAAGAAGGTCTACTTTCCAGAGATAGCAGTGCTGGTGCCAGAATGAAAGTTCCTAGGCTGAGTCAAATGCCTTTCTGCCTGCTAGTGGCCCCTTTGGTGCTTTTACCATTTCTGAACCTGATTCTCTGGCCTTGATGAGTAAGTGAACTTCCTAATACTGTTTTTTTGTTTGTTAGTGGTGTTGTTTTGTTTTGTTTTTGTCTTTTTTATTTTGTGGCGAGTGCCTCTGTATGTATGTGTGTGTGTGTGTACACGTGATTATTTCATGTGGAACACCTTTTCTTTTGACGCCCTTCCCTCCTTTCCTCTGCCCCTTTGTGTAGCTTAGGCTTGCACTTGGGCTCTGACGACTGCTAGGCCAGCCTTGTAATTAAGGGTCTACATCCACATCCCACAGAGTTACCTTCTGGTTGGTGCTAGTAACCCTGGCTTGTCCAACATAGGTCCTGGGCATGGAGTTCACCATAGCAGTGTTGTGCTGCAGGAAGTTATCACCCATGTAAGCTATGCACGGTTCCTAAAAGTATCTGAGTTGACATAATAGTTGGCCTAACTGTATTCCTGGAAATAATTCCATTCATCAAGCTTTTAATGACATTTCCCATTATATGTATTTTAGCAGAGAAATCTCTCTCTTCTAAAATGTTCTTTCTCTTTTTTCTGGTTCTTCAAATATAAATGGGCTTCTCCTTGGAAGACCTCAGGGCAGGGTTATCCTTTAAGTAACTGTCTTGTGTCCCTGAACAGAAGCAACAGGAGAGCTGTGGAGTCAGGGCCATATCCAGGCAGGCTCTGGGAGGCAGGCCGAGGGGACGGACTGCACTTGGAGCTTCCTTTCAGTCTCCTTAGAAACGGTGTGAACATGCTTTGAAAACCTGAGCTGACATTCAGCAGTGCGAGAACACAACACTTTCGAAGACACAAAGAGTCAACCTTCTGGCCCAGACCATATGCCTGGCATCCTGTCAAATGTGTGACTCCATTGTTTCATGCAGTCTTCACTTAAACCAAAGGAAACGAATCAGGAGATTTCTGTGTGTCCTTCCGTGTGTCTCTATCACTAGTGTGCCTTTCATAGAGTCAGGTATCAACTTGTTTTGAAAACCTGCTCATACAGTGAACAGGAGGGTTGTGTTTCACACAGCCTCATCTCCCAGGGACTCATCTTCACGAACTTTGCTATACAGTACTTACTCTGCTCTGTCTTAGTTCATTTGTGGGCTGTACTCCTGAGTGTTCACTGAGTGTCTTAGACAGTTGAAAATGCAGAAAATGTGCTTGGAGGAAATGGCCCAGGGCTAGTGTTGTAGGACCTCTCTGTGGATGTTAGGACTTTTAAAAAGAAACTTTAAACACATAAACCTCTAGTAATTTTCAAGATGTTTAAACACATACAGCTCTAATAATTTTCACGATGTTTTAATCTTGGAAAACCCAGAAAAGTAAAAAGCAACATCAAAACTAAAAATTTTTTTAAAAAAAGAAAACTAAAAATCTTCTTTTATTCCATTATCCAAGGGGAACCTGTATTAACGTTAATATTTCCTTTCACATTTTCATGTTAATATATTTTTTCTTTCCTCCATTATTTGACTGTATCTACGTGATTAAATAGTATAATTGCAAGGTAATGAATTTGCTTATTAATTTGGAAAACAACATTTTTAAAAATCTGCATGCTTATCACTTAAATAGTATTTTTTTCTTAAAAGTATTATTTTTATTATTGCATAGTGTCCGCATTGACCACCGTATTTCATGCTGTGAGTCTTTGTCCTGTTGTCATATGGGTAGAAGATTCGTTAGCATTCCCTAGCCCAGTTTAGCTCAGATAAGAATGATCCCCATGCGGAAATCCCCACGCGGTGATCTTATTCAGCCCCAGCGACTTATACTCCCTTTATCTTCTCACTCTGCCATCTTCAGCAAGCGCTTCCAGAGATGACCCGAGGGAGGAAAGGCATGGCGAGCTGCCAGGAGAGATCTGCTCGGACTACCTGCCTTACCTCACCTAATTCCATTGTCTGAGACTGGCTGGCTCTGGGCTGTGTAGACCAGGCTGGTATGGAGTTCACAGCTGGCCCAGTATTTAGACTTAACCTTTTTCTTCTTCTACTCCTCTTCTCTCTTTTCCCCTCCCCTCCCCTTTCTCTTCCTCTTCTTTCTCTTTCTCTTCCTCCCACCTCTCCTTTTCCTCTTCCTCCTCCTAGTATTGCATTTGTTTATTTATTTGTGTGTGTGTGTATGTGTGTGTGTGTGTAAGCCATAGCACTTATGTGGTGATCAGAGGGCATCTTGCAGGAGTGTGCCCTCTAATCACCCTGTGGGCTCTGGGTGTCCAATTATAAGCCGTCAGGGTTATAGGTAAGCACCTTTCCCTCTTTGGCCCAGTATTTAGACCCGTGAGAGAGCCTTTGGTCTTTGATTGGAGGCTGATGTGATAATGGGCCACATCATCAGGTTGATCATCCCCCTCCACTTTGCTGGTTATTTTCAGCATACAGTTTGCTTGGCTGTAAAGTTGTGACTAATAATATGTACCTAACAGATGATTTAGATTTAGGAAGAAAGATGAGAGACTCACTAAGTTCCTATTTCTCTTCAGAGTGAACAAAACCAGTGTTTTGAGCTTTCATCAGAAGAATAAAATAGCTATTAACAATGCCAATAGCATATAAAAAATAAAATTTCTCAGTGCTTTTGTGATAGCAGCTAAGTGTTAAACTCAATTTATTTACATTCTCAGATGACTTGATATTGAATATATTATTACTCATATTTTGCTAGTTGGTATTTTCTAGGAAGATGGTGGTATATGAAGTCCAAAGCTGCATAATTTTTAAAGAAAATGAAAATCACATTGCAACAGAATAAATATTACCGAAAGAATTATGCTTTTAAGATGCTGTGCTATTCTCCAAGGTGGTTATTATAGACACTGACAGTGTTTAGCATGCTCATAAATAGCACTAACTCTCCACCTGCATTTTCTAGGTTATCTACAAAATATAAAAACTCTGGAAATAAATTAGAAGCTTTAAAGGGATGATACCGCTTCATCTACCTTAGAATGAAAATTGATGTGTAAACAGCCAGCCTCAATTATGTATTTTTTTTCTTCATTCAGTGTAGAATAAACTAAGACATTTGGGAGCCTGTTATTTCTCTCAAATTAAATGTGAACCTAGTATTGCAATTTTTCTTTTCTCTTTAGCCTTTTGAGTGAATGTAATAGTTACTGCTGTATGAGGAAAAGGAAACAGATGGGGCATAGCTAACAGCGAAATAGCACTAGAAGTATTTTATATGCAAAATCAGTGTCTTCAGATGCTGTGTGTGGAAGAAAAAGAAGCAGCTGTAAATACATACATAATTTCTCTGTCAGTAACTTCACCAGCATCATACACAGGTGAAAACATCTAGATTCTTTTAGGACACTTGCTCGGACTTTCTTTTTCACCTTCTGTGGATGCAGTGTACAGTCACTGTTGGCATACAGGATAGGGTTGCAGGGTGGCAGGGCGCCTTTCCCAACCCATCACCCTTTTGCTCCTTCCCATGTCTCCTGTGTGTCCCTGTCTTGGCATCTTTGTTCATAGTTTTCCTCTACAGTGCGACTACTTGTCTTTTTCTTCCATCCTTTTTATTAAAACTATGTATTTTTCTCACATAATCTGTTTTGATTACAGTTTCCCCTCCCTTTATTCCTCCCAGTTCCTCCCACCTCCCCTTCCATCCAGATCCACCCTTGTCTCTCATAAGAAAACAAGCAGGTTTTTAGGTATAGTAGTAAAGTATGATAAGAGAAAAACCAACACATCAGAACAGGACAAAACAAACAGAAGGAAAAGAGCCCAAGAAAAAGCACAAGAAACAGATGCAGACTCACAGACTCACTCGTTCATACTTAGAAGTCCCATAAAAACAGCCCACATAACTGGAAGTTATATATGCAGAGGACCTCTAGGGTAAAGGTAGAGAAAAACATCTCAATATATTAATAAAGTAAAATTAAAAATCAAAATTAAGATAGAATACAAAGTAAAAAAAGGAAAACCCTTTGGCAGCCTTCAAAGGTGCCATTGAGTCTGTGTTCTGGTGGCCATTCGCTGCTGTGCATGGTGCCTACTCTTAAGAGAATTTTGTTTACTTGGTGTGGTGATTTAATTCAGCATGGCTCCCATAGACTTATAGATTTGCATGCTTGGTCACCGGGAAATGGCATTATTAGGAGATGTGGCCTTGTTGCTTTGTTGAAGGAAGTGTTTCACTGAGGGCAGACCTTGAGGTTTCAAAAGCTCAAGCCAGGCCCAGTGTCTTTCTCTCTTCCTGCTGCCTGTTGATCCAGATGTAAAACTCTTTCAGCTACCTCTCCAGGACAGGGTCTACCTATGTGTCACCATAACGGACTAAAGCTCTAAACTGTAAGCCAGCTCCAAATCAATATTTCCTTTATAAGTGTTGCTGTGGTCATGGTGTCTCTTCACAACAATAGAACATTGACTAAGACACTAGTGAGAGTTCCTTGAAGAAAACAAATTTCATTTGCAAGTAATTATGAATTAGCTTCTGGGTTAGGGGACGGGGGCATATGCCCACTTGTTCTTTCAGCTCTAGGACCCCATCTGGTACAGACCTGTGTAGGCCCTGTTCATGGAGCCTCATGAGTTTGTATGTGCATTGATCTTGTTCATTTAGAGGGTCTTGTTTCCTTGATATCCTCCATCCTCTCTGGCTCTTATGCTCTTTATGTCTTCTCTTGTGCAGGGTTCCCTGAGCCCTGAGGGGAGGGATTTAATGGAGATACTCTGTTTAGGGCTTGAGTGTTCTAAGGTCTTTCTGCATGTTATCTGACTATGAGTCTATGTTTTGTCCCATCTGTTGCAGGAGGAAATGTCTCTAATGATGACTGAGCAAGGCACTCATCTATGAATATAGCACAATATCATTAGGAGTCTTTTAATTGCTATATGTTTTTAAACGATTGTATTTGGTTTTCCCTTAGGTCCCTGGGCTTTTTAGTCTCAGATTCTTGGTCACCCACAGAGACATTTGCTCAACCATATTCTTTGCTGCTTTATTTATAATAGCTAGAAAATTTAAGCCACCTAGATGTCTCTCAGCAGATAAATAGATAAAGAAAATGTGGTCCATTTACATAATAGTCTATTACTCAGCTGTTAAAAAACAAAACAAACAAACAAAAACAACCCCAAATCATGAAATACAGAGATAAATGGATGAACTAGAAAAAAAAAATCATCCTAAGTGAGGCAGTACATATCCAGAAAGACAAACATGGAATGAATCCTCTTATATGTAGATATTAGCTGTTATGTCAGTGACACTATAATTAGTAAGAAGGGACTTGGGGAGGTGGGGTAGGGCGTATGACACACAGATAGATATCCCTAAAAAGGAAATAGATGGTTATGGATGGATGAGGGAGGATTGAAAGGGAGGATCAAGTGGAGAGTGGAAGGGGAGAGAAGAATGAGGGGGGAAATTCAGGGGGAACCAGCTAAAATTAGGGACCATTCGAGGGGTATTGTGAAAAGCTAATACAATAGAAGCTTCCTAAGTATATGTGTGTGTGTGTGTGTGTGTGTGTCTTATCTACAGAAAAGATAAAATAGGATCTAAATGAAGTCGCCCAATAAGGATAAAAAGCTACTGGACGTGGCTTTTTATCAAATGAAGCTTCCAGTGTGAGGGCTGGGTTACATTGTTGAAAGGGGATCCCGTGAAACAACCCAGGCTGTTGCCAAGACTATTAGTTCCTCTCCCCAAACAGACAGCAAGGCCCTATTGCTGAGTAACACCTCCCACAACTCTCGAAACATGGAGAAGATGAGCTGGTATCTACAGTAAGCCTTCACCTCTGTATTCTAGGTATGGGAAGGTGATCTGATGCTACCAAAGGAGAAATGTAAGCAGTAACCCAGGCCGACCCCTGTTGGTTGATCTGCAATGGTGTTCTGGCTGCAAAATCCGCCAGTGCAGTGGTGGGACTAACCTGCAACTGTCTGCTCTGACTTATGGTCCATTCCATGGGATAGACGCAGTGCTTGGGCAGTGGTTGGGGGCAGTGTGACTTCTTTCACATTGAGGAGGACCCTGGTTTGCCCTGATTTCTCTTTTGAGACAGTTTATCCATCTTTCTTTGTTTTGCCTTGACTGTTATTCTCCTGCCTCTAATTCCTGAGTGCTGAGATTACAGGTGTGTACCACCACACTCAGAGCTAAGGAGTCTTATGAAGGAGCATGATAGCTTTAAATAGTAACCCATTGGTTCACAAAGTGTTTAAATGAGGGTTGAAGAAAATGAAAATAATAGGATTGAGTGCTGGGCCCCAGTGGATGGCTGAAGGCTTGCTTTGTTTCAGGGCTGAGACCATTCCATTCATCTCTATTTCTCATCCTCTTACTTTGAGGCAGGACCTGAATTGCAGGTATCTTGACTGTAGTGGAGGTTCCAAAGGTAATGACTGAATGGAAACTTTAACTAAAGAGCAAAGCAAGCACCGAGCTGTCCATCAGCAGTGAAAGTTGTGGTGTGTGGCTTCTCTATTTTATGTACTTGGGTATGTCCTTAACCTTTGTTTAATGGGGAAGGCAAAACCAAGGGATTGTTATCCCTCTGGGCAATAGTGAGAGGGGAGCTTTGGCCTGCTGTTAGCCTTGGCAGGATTTTCTCTAGAGAGTCTCCTCAGAGTGGTCTTCAAGTCAAGTGCCACAAAACAGCCTTGGTCACAATGTAGCAGTTGTTAGATCAGTTGAATCTGCTTAAACAAAAACAGCTCATTAGCCTCATCTTCGTGAGCACCATCAGTTCACATTAATACAGGCCCTGGTCTACAGTGGCTTTTTATTCTTCTTATATTTGTAAACTGTGCTTTCAACTAGGGCATCTTTGGAAGTGTGCACATTTCATTTGAAATGTGCCCCAAATATACTCATTCTGAGCCTTTTTAAAAAAAATCACCAAATCCCCTGCTCCTGGACAGGGGTAGGGAGGGTGTGTGTGTGTGTGTGTGAGAGAGAGAGAGAGAGAGAGAGAGAGACAGAGAGACAGAGAGACAGAGAGACAGAGAGACAGTGACAGAGAGATCTGATATTAGATCTCCAGCTCTGCCTGATTTTTGTTTGTGATAAGGTGGGATAACAAGGAAAAGATGGGAAGACTCACACCTTCCATAGCTCTTAATTCATTGAACAGCTGCTGAGGTTTTAAGGATGATGGAGAGTGTGGAACTTCTGAGACAGTCGTACCCTAACGGAGGCACTATTGCATGGCCCACAGGAATACAGGGAGAATAAAGGCATGGCAGGAAGGGGTGACTGCCCTACTGTGACTGTGGTGGTCAGGGAAGCCTCCTGAAAGAGGTGAAGATGGTCTCTTTCTTGGATTTTCATTTAATCGAATGTGTTTAATGAGCAGACCTTGTTCTGTCCTTTAAGTAGAGACATTGGCATTTCTCCCCTTCCTGTTGAGTCTCAGGAAAATGATATCTCAAAATAATTGGCACAAAATTAATACTTGCTTTGAGCAAAGATGTTATGACTGCTGGGTTTGCCATTTGTATGTAAAGCTTGTTTCTTGGTAAAGAGCAACTGCACACTGACAAAATGAAGTGGTTGTCTCAAGACCGGGTATTTGTATCTGTGCTCCTGATGTCTTAGCCAAGCATGCCTTGTTTTGCTTCTATGTCGTTTTTAACCTCTTTAAGTAGAGCCCGATTTGACAAGGTTGAGGCTTTCATTGGTGCAAATATATGCTAGGTGGCAGAACTGTGATAGCTGACGTGCTTGGAGAATTTTGTTTTTGTTTTGTTTTGTTCTTGTTTTTGAAGCAGGGTTTCTCTGTTTAGCCTGTCTGTGGAATTCATTCTGTAGGCCAGGTAGGCCTCAAACTCAGAGATCCACTTGCCTCTGCCTCCTGAGTGCTTGGATTAAAGACATCTGCTATCATCACCTGGCCCCTGATGTTTGGAGAACTCAAGTGCTTTGTTTACCTCATCTCGATGAAGATTGAATTTTCATTTTTGATAGTAGGCCTTGAATGTAGGGCCCATGCATGCTAAGCCAGCGTTCTGCCATAAACCTGTGTCTAGTCTTCTTACATTAAAACAAATTGTAACAAGTTCTCACAGTGTTACCCAGGCTGACCTTCAGTTTGTGATCCTCCTGCCTCAGCCTCCTGAGGAACTGGGATTACAGGGGAATGCCCCCAGGCCTGGCCTCATGGGATCTTCAGGAGACCTCTTGGTAATGTGTCATTATCCTTATCTATAGTTCAAAAAAGAGTCCTCTATGAAGGAGAACAAACATCTTTGCCTAAGAGGTCCAGGCATAGAGACATATTCAGAAACAGGGGAGTAAGAGTCAGCACTGTAGCCCCTAGGATGCAGTATTGTACCTATTAGGCTGCATATCATCACTCAAACTCAAATGGGTCTCTTTATGCTTTCTTCTCTCCTAAGAACATCACAGACTTGAGGGGTTCCCACAAGGCCCTTCTTTACTGTTGGAGGTCTACCTGATGCCCCAGGCCTCCCTTTCTGGTTGACTTTCAGTTAGCATTTTCAGGGATTCTGGTTCTTTTCGCCTCCACCATGACAACTGCAAGTATCAACCATTAACTGGCGGTGGAGCTGGCTCTTTGTGTTTCATGTTCCCCAGTATAGAAACATATGTGTCTTGGTGCAGGGGTTTCCATTTCATGGTAGTTGAGACTTAAAGGGGTCTGTTTTGAGTAGTGAAGTGCCTGAAAAAGGATAAGAACTTACGTTTTCCATGTAGCCAGGATAGAGAGTCAGGGAGTGGGGCTCTCCTTGCTTCTGTTTGGAACTGTGTAACCCAAGATTTGTGTTCCTACACCAAGGCACACACCTTCCGTATGCTTCCTGCCTTTGACTTTAGCAAAGTAGTTCTTACTGGTGGGGGCTTCTGCTGGTGCCGTCTGATAAAGCAATGCTATTTCATTCAGAAAGAGGGATTCAATTGAAAAAATATGGTCTACTTATTTGTGGTTACAGCATTATATCCCGTTAACATTTTCTCATCTATCCCCTATAGAACTTTAAAATACAATGATCAATAAAAAGTCATCTGTTTATTACCTTTTTTACTTTCACTTCTATTTTTATTTATGAAAATCCTTAGAATTCAGATCAAAAGATACCAGGTTAAGAGGTTTTGTAACCCTTAGGTTTGATATCTCTAACTTCATTCAGAAGGTTTGTTGTTGATGTTTTGGTTTTGAGATAGAGTCTTCCTATATAGCCTAAGCCTTACATTTATAACTGTTCTGCTGACTTCTGGGATTGCAGGTATGTTCTATCACACTTTGCTTAAGAAAGGATGTTTGAATGCATGAGTTTAGTATACAAAATTTAATCAGACCAGCAAATGCTTATAGATTTTAGGGAGAGCTGAGATAGTAATAAAATTCAGATAAAGTCAGTAGGACTGAGTGAGGGAGTTGAGGGTGGTTTCCCTGGGGAGGGGATTTCTAAGCTAAAGTAGAAGATGACTGGGATGAAGGAAGCAGTTGAAATTTGTCTCAAATAGAGACGAGGTGCAGGAGGGGCTGCCGCAGTGTGAGAAAGGAGAACACTGAGAGGGGCAGTGGGGGCAAGGTCTGAGAGTGGGGAGCACAAAGTCTCTAAGTTTCGTAGAAGTAGTTAAATTCTCTGGGTTCTATTATAGGAGAGATGAAGTTTTGATAAGACCCTCTGAGATTTTTCTTTTGTTAGTAAAGCTAGCTGGCAGACCATTTCTAAGGTCACGGAGTCCATTTGTTCTTGCATAAATGGCCACTCATTGGCAGAGATAGGCAGCTTCTCTTGACATACAAGCTACAGTTTAGGACCAGAGCTGCTTTGTTGGCCATTCATCCTCCTTGGTGCTGCAGGCTTGCTGGAGTGCGCCCTTTGTAGAGACAAGGCCACAGTGTGAGCGAACAAGCCCAGGCAGAAGTGTTTTCCAAGTGTCTTCCTGTAACCCTTTGGTGAAACTCGGTCAAAGGACCAGGCATTGCAGTGAGAGGAACTGTAGCATTACAGGGCAGAGTGTGGATCCAGGAAGGGCAAATGGATTGGGAATGGAGGCTCATCAACCCAAGCACTGGCCGTAGTGAATTCAATTGCTCAGCAGTAAGCATTTCCTGGGATATGGGACTTGGAGTGACCAAACTTGGGAAGTCCCAGAACCTTGGTGAAGAAGGTGGAGGACTGTTGTGTTATCCAAGCGCACAAAGCTGGCTTAGATGATTGAAGTCACACAGAAGAGGACTGTTTGGGATGTGGTTTGGAAGTAGAGCTCATGGGACTTGATGCTATTTGAGATGTGGGTGCATGAGCAAAACCGTGAAGGGTATGTTGAGCCATTTGAATATGTCCTTGAGCAAGATGTAAGATGATGCTGTAAAGGAGAATTGTAATTTTGTAGTTGTTAGTATAAGACCATGGTAGTAAAACCATGCTTGCAAAATCATTCCACGTTATGGTTTCATCAGAGTGGTACTGAAAGTATACGGGAGGGATTGGAGTAGCAAATGGAGGTTGGTGTGCTGCACGCAGCAGAGATGCCAATAAATTGTTACAGAAAAGTGATTTCCACGAATGAAATAAATGTTCCTAAAAACCTAGAACGGCTCTCCCACAGCCCCTGCTCAACATAGGAGTTTGAAAGATCCTTTCCCTTACGCACTGGGACATTCAGTTTCCATGTGTTGTGCCTTGCACCACATGACACTGCTGAAAAACATTTACCTGTAAAAGGTTTAACTGATAAAACAGTAGGTTTCTGCCAGATTTCTATCCAACTACTTAACCTCTTTCCTTGTTAGCAGCCTCTTGGAATTTGACCTCTGACTAAAAATCCTTTCCAGTTCTAGGCTGAGGGCTCAGATAACTTTGTTAATGTCTATGACCTGGCTTTTCTATCTGCATAAGGAGCTTGGACTAATGTTTGCATTCGAGACTTGCTGTGAGCATCCTCTTTATATGAGGTCAGTGTGTGAGGATCAGAGAGGCCATTTGTGTTATAGGCTCACTGGATATTGGATGCCCTCCTTTTATTTCTGTTGTTACTTAGATGTAGACTTCCTGTTGTACTTTCTTGATTTGTAGGCCTGAGAACTGGAAAGCCAATGTCCTGGTAAACTTTAAAGGTAATCTGAGATTCAGTTCTAGTATTTAATTTTTGATGGTTTGAAAAGTTTTTTCTACATGGGTTTGTTTCCTCCACTTGATAAATATATGAAAAGGACTTTTGATAATGTAAAATGGAGTTGCTTTTCAAGCCTAAGCCCAATGAAATTTGCCTTGCTTTCTACTTGTTCTGCATGGCCAGAGTCTGCTTTGTCTGTGATAGCCTTCCATCTGTTGTCCCGCCCCACACCCCCCTTCTTAGGTCCCTGGCTTCCTTTGTATGCCTTAGCTTCTTGTGTATAGTTCCTGTGCTCTTGATTTAGTACAACTCCTTTCTCTGGGTTGGGAAGGAAGACTTCGGACAGATAGGCTGGAAGAGCTAAACAGTCCCTTGGGACTCCTTGTTCTGTTTACTGCACCTGATTAAAGATGACTAAATGTGCAGTAATGAGTATATTTTGCATGTTTACTGGAATATAGGTCTGTAGTCAATGTCTGAAGAGCGGAGATAGCTTTCTTCAGTAGGCAGGTCTCTACAGCTGCACAATAGTATCTGGAAGTTGTTGTTGTTGCCCTCCTCCTCTTCCTCCTCTTCCTCTTCCTCCTCCTCTTCCTCCTCCTCCTTGACACTGGATTAGTCATTGTCGCTGTAGACAACAAGACAGATGAACCTCATGATAAAAGCAAAGCCCAGAACTTTCTCTTTCCTTAATATCTGAAGTGATGGGCAACTGAGCATTTTTTGATTTGAGACTTTGATCAGTGGAGAAACAGTTTCAGAACTGTTTGGGCAGTGTGAAGACAGTGCAGTGAAAGCCTTGTCTGTGGTTCAGAAGCCTTGAGATGGGCCATGCACACTGTTCAGTCCTCTCAATGGGAATGCTTAGGGAGGTATGCAAGAAAGAATGTCATAGTAATATTTTAAAATTTTGCTTATTGTTGGATTATATGTGTAGTCTCTTTCTTTACACAACTACTGTTAATAGGAAAGGAATTAAGTTTGTTTTTTAAATGAGGAATTACACATAGTGAGCTTAAGGTAATTTGTTAGGGTTATCACAATAGCAGACTGGGCCTAGCTCTAACACTGTAGGACTTGAACCAGAAGACTTTTCATTGAGATAATTTAAAAAGAGAAGGGGTTTGCTTTAGCTCACGGTTTTAGAACTTTCATTCCATAGTTAGCTGCTTCTGTCATTTCTGGGCATGCTGTGGTAGAGCACCATGGGAAAAGGCTGTAAGAGCAAAGTTACTTATTTTATGGTGACCTGGAAGTAGAAAGAAATACAAGAAGGGGCCAGGGGCCAAGGTATCACTCCCAAAGACACATTCTTAGTTACTCACTTTTATTCAAGTTACCGTACCTCTGAACATTCTCATCATCACCTAATAATACCATTAAATTATAACATTGGCGGATAAGCCAGTTGGTTAGGCCGGAGCCTTCATGCTCTACTTATATCTCTTAATGACTGGATCCACCACCTGGGCACCAAGCCTTTAACACATGAGCCCTTTTGGGGAAAACTTTATATATCTAAGTATTTCCAGGAAAATGAATGTGTGTGGTAGGGCATATATAATCCCCTCAGCCTTTAGACTTCCTCACCCTAGCATGCAATGATTGTGAGGTCAGGAGTGAGGTGTTAGGGATACAAATTGAATATTGTTCTAGTTAGCTTTAACTTTCAACTGGACACAGCCTTCTGAGAAGGGAATCTTTATTTTATTTCATTTTATATGTGTGTATAATGTATGCATGTAGGCATGCATGCATGTATGTGTATGGGTGCTTTGCCTGCATATGTGTGTGTGCTGAGCTGTCTCTCCAATCCCAGTCTTTAACTTTATAACAAAGCTAAGCATAGGCATGCAAGTGAAGAAACAAGTAGCATCCCTCCTTGGCTTTTGCATCAAGGTCCTTCTTAAGTTCCTGCTTGAGATCCTGACCTGGCTTCCCTGAGTGAATGTAAGCCAGAGAGAACCTCTTCTCCCCCAGTTTGCTTTTCATTGTGGTATTTGTCATGGCAACAGAATGAAACTGAACAAATATAGATTTGTTGATTTCATTCTATTATAATTACAGTGGTTAGGTTAATGCAAACAGTTTATTTCTTTATCAGTGTGCACCTGTATGTACACATTTGGTGCTGGATAATGTAACTGGGTAGGTATGTTTTGGGGAGGGGGCTATGAATCCTAGTTAGAAAAGATAGAAAATAAATGTGTGAAAAGTTACAAAATAATGTTACAAGTTTATCAGAGCTATGAGGAAATAAAAGGGATGGTGAGATAGTGAGGGGAGGATATGGCGGGACTAATGTGGAGGGATGCTGTGCTGTGACATGTGACTGTGGGCTACTCTTGTAAGAAAATGGGATGCTTGGGAAATGAGCATGGTGCCTTCAGCACATAGGGTGGCGTTCATGAAAGCTAGGGTTATGGTTGGTAGGGAAGTGGAAGGAATTCAGGTTGTAGAAACAGGTGTAACATCCCCTAGGTCACTTGGCCTGTAAAGGGGTGTGGTTTTGTTCTGTGGGATCTCCTCGCTTGTAATGGAGGAATGTTAACATTCCTGCTGGAATCACTTCTTACTTTAAGCTATTGTTGGTCCATTCAAGCCTTAATCATTTTACCAATGTTAACTGAGCTCTCTGAACTGTCCCTTAACATTCCCACTAGAATCACTTCTTACTAGCAGTCCATTCAAGCCCTAATCATTTTACCAATGTTAAATGAGCTCTCTGACCTGTCTCTCAGGGAGAGAGACAGTTCCCCCTTTCTTACAGGACTGGAGTGTCACAGTGCCATTGTTACTTTAAAGGCTTGGTGCATGTAGTTGCTCCTCACAAGTGGTGAGTAAAACCTGGCCATATATTTAAATATCAGGCATCATGTCTTCTGATGAAAACATAGGCTGAAGAGCTCTGAGTATAAATGCAGGCCTGCTCTTGCTGTTGGTTATTTCAGAGCTTAGGTGCCAAATGTCTTCATCTTCACATGATTTATAGTAATGTAAGTAATGTGTTAGAGACTAACAAATCAAAATCTCATTTCAGACGTGTGACACTAATGCTGTGTTGACTTACTGTTTCACGTGTTAGATTTCTGATAAAATTACGGGAATGCTTTCTTGAAAGGAATAACCGGAAGGACGTGTGAGGCCTCAGATATCAGCTGTCTATGTTTTCTCACTAAGAGGAACCCAGCAGTAAGCTGACAATGTGTTAGAAGTGTAGCAGAGCCCTAGGATGTGAGCACCCAGCAGCGTGCAGTTCTGGGTAGCAGAGGACTTAAAGTGTTGGGATGCTTAAAAGAAAGCAGAGGCGATTTTAGTTTAAATTTATTGTTATGATTGTTTTTACTATTAAAGGCATTTACTCAATAATAACCAGATGTGTAACAGAAGCGGTGGCATGAAATTTTCATTTTTATGCATCATATAAGAAATCTTAGACAAAAGCTTATTGTGTTATGGAAAGGGAAATGGCCTTTTGTTGGTCTGAACAGCTGTGTGGAACAGAATGCTAACATCCTCTCCTGTCTCCTAGTGGCCATCTGTCTTTAAGGGGGCTGACAGGTAACTTACTAATTTTAAGAGGCTTGTTTTAGTGAGATCTGGTAAATGTGCAAGGAACATCCATTTTTGGAAAATACTGCAGAGCTCTGACATTTTTCTGATCTTCTAAAGGCAGTCTCTTTAAGAATTCCATTTTTTAAGCTATTGGCGTAATCCCTGCCCTCCTGGAGGTAGAGGGAGGGGGATTCGAGGTTATTTTTCTTTACATAGTAACTTTGAGGCCAGTGTGGCTGCTGTAAGACTCTGTCTCAAAATGTAGATTGCTTGCCTAATATCCACAGGCCTGAGTTGGATTCCCAGTACTACCTAAAATCCCTATATTTGGGAGGTGAAGGTAGGAGGTAGGTGGATCAGGACTGGCTGCATATCAAATGAGTTTGAGCCAGTCATTGACTATATGAGATGTCTTAAAAAAAACAACCCCCCCCCAAACAACAAGGAAACATACCCCTTCAACTCCCCCCCCCCCCATATTTTCAAAAGGACAAAAGTGCATCCAATGCACGATGTTGCGATGTGGGCATTAGTGACACCTTTCAAAACCGTTTCTTTTGTTTTGGGCCAGATTTAGTAATATTAATTCTATTAGTAAAATGTAATTTACTTAAATTTTCATCACCTCGGGTTGTTTCTGTTGTCTTCCTCTCCTTGGTTTTGTGTGTGTGTGTGTGTGTGTGTTTACTTGTTGACTTAGGGACTCACTAAATTGCCTAGGCTGCTTTCAGATAGACTCTGGAACCAATAGAAGTCTTGAACTTGTGAGTTTTCTACTTCAGCCTCCCTAGTAGTTGGGATTGCAGGCCTGTATGCTAGTTTTCAATTGTCTTTTTAATGTAAAAGTTAAGCATACCAAATAAGCATGGAACTCCTTTCAAACTCTGTCCTCCTCCAGTCCAGCTGTCACTGCACTTTCCAAGGGTCCTCCTGGCATCCTCTCACACTCAGAAGAGATGTGAGCTCTTTTTCACATTCATTTGTCACTTTTAAGGCTCCACTGAATTACCCAGATGGAATGCAGAATGAGAAGAAATGCCATGTTATTATGCTGACTGCAGACACAATGTGGGAATTCTTTATGATAGGCCCTTACTCATGTCTTACTGCTTTATTTATTCCAGTGTGCTAAGCACGGCAGCTTGGCCTTGTTTCTCTCCAGGTAGATGAGGTGGCTGGAAATAGTACTACCTGTTTTCATTTGGGAAGCTTAAATGTTTTTAAGATGAGTGATCATGCCGAGTGAATAGAGTTAGCGTCATCACTTCCTGCTCTGCTTCTCAGTCACCAGGCACTACCAGGAGGCTTAATCATATTTAGCTGAGTTCCCCAGTCTGTAAAGTAAGGTTCACTGGAGTAGCAGGAGAAGGATGAGTGAATGTTGTGTGTTTGACTAGATGGCATTTGCTGAGTGTTGCTTTTCAGAAGTTAAGACTTAATAAACTACATGCACTTTTAATTATCATCTCCAGTGTGACTGAGAGTGCCAGCGATGGGTGTTAACATCAGCAGCCACAGAAAATGGGAAGGTCCTCCTCCTCTAAGAGAGTACCCACCCCAGGATATGGGGGCCAGGGCGCTTTAGATCACGTCCTGTTCCCACCACCTCCTAAACTTACTTATGATTCTGAAATTAGTTAAGTTGGATTTTGCATTTGAGCCTAAGACTGTCTGAGCCTCTGTCCCCATCTACTAGACAAGGTGTCACTTTCAAACTGAAATAGCCAGAGTATGTTCTAGAATGTTGAACATTTGAGAAACTCAACCAATAGAGCACACAAAAACAGGAGATCCCAGAGACACCCTTACCTTCTCAAAGGACTCCTTAAGGAAGGAGGCATCCCAGAGTGTCAGGAGCACCGCAGACGTTGGGAAGGGCACATTAGTTGGCTGCCTGGTGACTGAATTCGTGTTATTGGATTTTACTACAAAGATGGCTTATTTCTGGATGCTCAAAATCAATGTCTCATTAATCCCCCTCTCCTTCCTGTTCTCTCCTCTGACCCCTCTCTCATCCCTCTCACTTTCTCTCCCCCCCGCCCTTAGCCCATTTCCTCCTTTCATTTCCTCCTTTCCCCTCCACTCTCCCTCTTTTCTTTGTGTGTGCATGCACATGTGCCTATGAGTTTGGCGGTCAGAAGACAGTCTTTGGTGTCTGTCTTTGCCTCCTATCATTTTGACACAGGATCTCATTTGCAGCTCCCTCCACCAGCCTAGCTTCTCTCACTTCCCCATCCTCTTCCCTATAAAGCATTTCATTTGCAGAAAGAGAATTCTGTTTCAGCAGAAAGAGAATTCTGTTTCACACAGTCTAGGTCATTTTAGGGCTTGGTGAGTATCCAGTGCCTTTCTGTCGTTTCCTGGTGTTGGTCAGTGGTGTTCTAGCTTCTGTCCTGTGGATGTGGGCTGGGAGGTTTCGCTCAGTAGCTTAAACCTCAGTGGATATCCTTGAGAGTAACATACAAGTAGAGTTTCTTGTCTTCTTTACAGAAAGAAAACAAACAAAACACCAAACTGGCTTTAAAAAAGTAGAAGTCGTAGGTTTCTTTTGGAGAGGCTTTGCAATTTATTTAACTGCTTATGTGGTTATGATAACACAGGATGATTATTTACTTATTGCTAATTTGGGTAGGGGTTGGTTTTCAAGAAGCTGGCATTCTTGAGAATATTGAGGGAAACCTATGATGAAAATAATTGCAACAGGGAAGTCCTCGTGGGTAGGAGTGACCCCAGGGAGAAGGCAGCTCATCATGGAGGCTGCATGTGCACTCAGCTCTTAGATCTCCGCAGCTTATGTCAGCTGCTTGCAGCTCGAGCCAGATGATGGAGTGTTCTCGTTCTAAAAAATACCCCCTGCCTGATCTCTAAGCCTCAGAGATCTTTTTTTACCATGTGATCAGTTTTCATTAATTCTTCTTCTTTTCCATAACAGCATAAGGACCAGAGAAGTGTTGTCTGTCATGTCATGTTCCTTCCAAGGCAAGGCCAGGTCAGATGAGAATTAGTTCAGAAAAGAGCCAGTGCTAGCCTAACCCAAAGGGTTAGCACTGGAAAGCTCTAGACAGGCATGGGCCTTAAGTCGTCAGGTGTCAGGTCAGTATAACAGGATCAGGCCACAGAAGAGGTCAGGTCGGAACCTGGGAATAGAAATTGGATTGGGCTTTGTGAGCAGTCAAATGCAGGTATTTATGCTATGAGTTTACATGAAAGGGAAGAACATTTTACAGACATGATATTTACTTTTTGATTCTAAGAAGTTAAGTTATATTTTTATATCACAAACTTACCTACATCAGATGTTCATTTCTGTGGCCTGTAATAAATGTCTCATATGCAGTCCTTAGCATTGTTCAGTTTTAGAACAGTGTTATTCTCCAGGCCCTGCACTGCTAATTATGCCGGCTCCCTGTTCCAGATGATTATGAACGTACTTTGTGTCTTTACTAGCTTGTCTTTTTCCTTTTCTTCTCTTTTCCCCCTCCCCCATTTCTCACTTCCTCCCCTCCCCTGCTTTTTGAGACAGGGTCTCACAGCTTACCTCAAACTATCTTCATACTTCTACCTTCGAAATGGGTAACATAGGTGCACTACCTATGCGACAGGCTTTTGAACAGTGTGATGTGACGTGTGGCCAGCGCCTAGCTCTTTCTCTTTAGTATAATACTGCTGAGGTTCATGTTGTTCTTTATGCTGCTGAGTGGCGTGTGATTGTATGGACGGAGCACAGTTCATCTGTCTCCCACTTGGTGGATCTTTATGTTCTGAATTTCCAGTGCTCGTGCTTAATGCTGCTATCATGTTTATGTTTGAGGTTTAAAAAAAAATATGGTAACATTTTTAAAATTGTGAGTTTCTATTTCAGTTTGTGTATGTGCTTGCAGTTGCCCACAGAGGCCAGAAGACGGTTTCCGGCAGCTGCCATACGTGGGTGCTGGGAATTGAGCTCCTGTCTGGCAGAGCAGTATGTGCACTTAACTGATGAGCGATCTCTGCCATCCTGAGTTGTTCTGCAGGGCATGCCTTTATTTCTTTTGGGTACTGTGATAGGCCAAAAATCTGCTCTCAGGACTCTTGCTGCTGGCATTACACCTGTGAGTGTGTGGCATTGTGTGTTGAAAAGGACTCTGCAGATATAATTGAGGTTGCTAATCAGTTGGCCTTGAGACTGGAAGATTATCCTGGATTAACTAAGGGAGCCAGTGTGATTATAGGAGAAGTCAGGAATTCAAAGAAGTATAGAAATTCAAAACAAGTAGAGCAAGCAAGGACTCAGTGTACTGGACTGACTTCAGGAGACACAGACCTCTGTTCCACAGCTCAGAGGAACACAATGCTTCTGGTAATTAGTGAGCTAAGAAGAGGACTCCGAATCCCAAATGAGAATTAAAGTCCTGGCCAATAGCTTGATTTAGCCTGTGCAGACTATGGAGCAGAATATCTTATCACTTTATAATAAACTTCTGACCTATAAGCATTATCATGCAATAAGTGATTCTGAGTGCAGTTGAAACCATCACACTTAAGGTAATTTGTTATAATAGCAAAAGTAAAAAATATAGACAGACCCTCAAGAATTTAGTGATAAATATCCACTTTAAGAAGCTTTGTATTATTTGAGTAATATTTCCAAAGGACCCACTTGGTTGTGTTGAAATTATCCAGTGAGGAGCCAGAGCAGAAGCAGGGAGACCAGTGGGCAAGGTGTGCCAGGTAGTGATGTTCAGATCAGGGTGGGGTCAGAACAGGAGATAGAGGTGGCCTGGTAGAAGGTGGCACACAGGAGGCGGTGTGGTGGAACGTGACAGGCATGTGTAAGAGCCCTTGGTAAATGCACAACCCAAACTGAGAGGTTTCAGATGGAAGCTAAGAAAAAAGTTCATAATTGACTCAGGGGATAAAAGAAAGCTGCTATATGGTATTTTCTGCTTTATCAGTGCATATAATTAACCTGCAGAGACAACCTAATTACTAATAGGAGTTCATGGGAAATTGACAGAAGAAACCTACCATCAATGAATAAACTCAGAGTGGCTTTGTGGGAAAATAGTTGTATGCATTATAGTTAAAGGTAGGGCTTAGGGGCAGAGAATGCTGTTGTACAGGTGCATATGTATGTCATACTTTCTGCAAATGCCCTTAGTATCTTTTAAGCATTAAAACAACAACAACAACCAACAACAACAACCAAAAAAAATTCCAAGTGACCCAAGGGCAGACATGCTGCTGATGTGAGAATTAGCAGTGGTTTTTACTTTCTATCCTGGCATAAATCAGTATGTAGCAGAGGACTGTCCTGAGCTCCTGATCCTCCGGCTTCTGCTTCTCTGCTTCTGTTGGAATCACAGGTGTGCACCACTGCAGCAGGTATGCACACTGCAACAGGTGTGCACTACTGCAGCAGGTGTACATACTGCAACAGGTGTGCACTGGTACGCTTGACTGTTTATTTGACTTTGCTAATTTGAGTATTGTAAGTTAAAATGTAGTAGTTCAGCGACTGGAGAGATGGCTCTGCAGTTAAGAACACTTGCTGCTCTTTTAGAGGACCAAGTTTAGATCCCAGTACATACATCACAAGGCTCAAACTAATGTAACTCCAGCCCAAGCTGCTCTCTTCTGGCCTGTGTGCTCATCTAACCACACATGGAATATACACACACGGTCACATAAACACACAGACACACACACACACACAAGTCTTATTATATAGCCCTGGCTGGCCTAGAGCTCCCTATGTAGATCAGTCTGGCGGCTTTGACCTCAGAACATCTTGTCTCTGCTTTCCAAATGCTGATATTAAAGGCATGGGCCCCCTTACCCATCCATTTGTACATCTGATAAGCTTATGTAATTCTTGCATATTACAGACTTTATTCTTATCATATTGAAACCTACCAGCAAGCTTCCTGTTACTTTTGGATCTTTATAATCATTGTTCACTCCTTAGGTTCTTTAGTGTTCACATTTCCTCATTGGACAGTGCTCTGTTACCCAGAAGTCTCTCTGCCTTTCTGTGCTTGAGTTGGGCATCTCTTTGGGATGCTACTGCGTGGTCAGTTCACATTCACGGTGTTTATCTCTGTCTGCTTCTGCTTTCCTACATGCAGTTTGCACTTCATAAGTTCAAGGCTTACAACTGCTTCTCTGGCATAAAGCACTTGCCATGAGGAAGTTCTTACTAGTACTGATGGGGTCAAATCAAGGAGGCACAGTGCCACTTGAGTGGACACCTTTCTCTTAGAAACAGCGCAGTCTCTTCTCTCTTGAAGAAGAGTGAGGTGTCTAGAGAAAGCCCGAAAGGGAACTCCTCATGCTGCATGCATTGTGTGGTTACACCTGGTCGCTACTGTTTGGGGGTAAAGCACATAGCTATGTGTAAAGCAGATTTAGTCTTGTGCCGTCTTAATTTGACTACATTTCTGAAGTTTGCTCTTGAAATGACTACCATGGGAATGTCTGAGGAAAGTGTTATCTAGCATCTTTATGCCTTATAACATGACACCACTCCCACCTCTTACCTACTAGCACCCCCAGCTGCATTTATACACAGAGATGCATGCCTGAGAATCGTGTTCACTGGGAAAGGGACTGGATAGGCACACATTTAGAGGATAAAATTTTCTTGAGAAGTTGCCAGGCTGCACTGTGCAAGGAACCATGAAGGTGAGACCAGCCTTGGCTTCAGCTCCTCAAACTCAACCGAATAGACAGGTCATAGTTACAGCAGGTCTGGCTCAGGCTCCCATACGTTCTTGCAAACAGTTCAATTTTATTTGACATTTATTGGGTCATACTTGACATTTCTGAGTAGAGTAGGCATTTTTTCTTCCTGACAACTTAGTTGTGAAGCTATGATTGACACTATAATGTTAAGTTCAACTTGCTTCAAAAGCAGGCAGCAATGTTGAAAAAAGAGTCAGCTCCCAATATTACCTGTGATCCATAGGCAATATTATTACTGAAGGAGGAGAGAAAATGGTTAAACAAAGATGGCTTCTGTTGGTTACCTGGGGTCTCAGGCTCTCTGTGCTGAGTACCCCTTTGGCCTGCCTGTATGCCTGAGGAGATCCCCAGCAAGGAAAGCAAATGCATCCACTTTTAAATTGTGCTTGCTTTGACTTTTTAGCACCTTTTCTCATTTAAAATGCACGTATGCACACATACACTCCTGCTTCCAAACTGTCAAGTTTGGTGGAGACTTTTCTCAAAAATAAGTATAGAAAAGATCAGCTAGAGTCCACTGAAAACACAGTCTACCTTCTCAGTTTCCTTTGTAACCTTCAGATGTGCCTTTGAATGGAAAAGTACTCACAGACAGCCATAGAATGTACTTGTATCGTACCTGCTGTGGATCTCCATAGTATTCATTGCGTGTATGTGTGCATGCATGCACACATATAAACATATACAAAGTTGGTACCAGATACTTATTTAGCTAGTGGTGTAGGATGCCTGTGCGTCACCTCTATTATAACCGTGCCTCGCAAGCCATCTTAGTCCACAGGCTCTTATTCTACCTGTATAAGTTGTACTGGCTAGTTTTATGTCACTTTGACACGGCTAGAGTCATCAGAGGAAGTAACCTCTGTTGAGAAAATGTCTCCTTAAGATTGAGTTGGAGGTAAGACTTTGGGGCATTTTCTTAATTAGTGATTGTTGTGGGAGGGCCCAAACCATCATGGTGGTGCCATCTGTGGGCTGGTGCTCTTGGGTTCTGTAAAGGTGCAGAACAAGCAAACCGGTAAGCAGCGCCCACCATGGCCTCTGCATCAGCTCCTGGCCCAGGCTCTGGTGGGACATGAATGCATGCCCTCAGGAACTGTGAACAAAATAAACTCTTTTCTCCCCAAGGTGCTTTTGGTCATAGTGCTTCATCACAGCAATAGCAACCCTCACACAGTAGTGCTACAGGAGTTGTCTTAGGGTTTCTATTCCTGCATCATGACCAAGAAGCACTTGGGGAGGAAAGGGTTTATTCAGCTTACATTTCCACATTGCTGTTCATCACTGAAAGACGTCAGGACTGGAACTCAAGCAGGTCAGGGAGCAGAAGCTGATGCAGAGACCATGGAAGGATGTTCTTTCCTGGCTTGCTTCTCCTGGCTTGCTCAGCCTGCTCTTTTAGAGAACCCAAGACTGCCAGCCCAGAGATGGTCCCACCCACAAGGGGCCTTTCCCCCTTGATCACTAATTGAGAAAATACTCCACAGCTGGATCTCATGGAGGCACTTCCCCAACTGAAGCTCCTTTCTCTGTGATAACCCCAGCCTGTGTCAAGTTGACACACAAAACCAGCCAGTACAGGAGTGAACATGCTGATTGCCAAGTGTTTGAATGTAAAGTCTTCTGATTCTTATATCTTCAAATTGTACCAGTGTACATTCATAAGCATAGCCAGTGACTCAATAGCTCCTAACATTAGTGACTTCTATACGAGGTTGTATATCATTGATCTGGAGTTTTTAATACAAATAGCCATGCCATTGTCTAGAGCACTATTAATCCGTGTGGGGTTTTTCTATAGCAGTGATCTTCAACTTAGAGACTGCGACTCCTTTGGGGGTTGAATGACCCTTTTATAGGGCTCCCATATCAGATATCCTGCATATCAGATAGTTTACATTATGATCCATAACAGTAGCAAAATTACAGTTGTAAAGTAGTAACAAAAATACTCTTATGGTTGGCTCACCACAGCAGGAGGAACTGTATTAAAGGGTTGCAGCATTAGCAAGAACCACTGTCTTACAGTTTTAGAGAACTTTTTAAACTACTGTTTATTTGGAGCTGAGGATGAAGCCATACAGGTGCTCAGCATACACTTGATTACTGAGCTACGCTCCAGCCCCATTGTTGAGTTTATATTCTTTAACAGCCAGCTTATTGCTTTATTTGTAGTCTTCTTTTACCTCTAAGTCCACTTTGTAACCTGCCTACGGACTTGGGCACCTTCCTTTGTATTGTACCCATTACCCAAAGCAATCCGTGTGCCCAATAGCACTTTTAGTGGAGAAGTTTCAATTTCTTTTGCTTATTAATATCCTCAATTCCTTTGTATGGGCATTTCCCAGTGGCTTTTTTGCTATTATTTTCTGTTTTGTAGATTGTTTGGTAATTTCATAAACGTACATAGTGTGTCCTTTTTTTCCTTACTACCTCTCATTCCCCCTTCTCAGTCCCCCACGACACCTCTAAGCAAGACCCCTTCCATATTTTCTTCTTCATGTATTACCCTTTCCTTTTCTTTTCTTTCCTTTCCTTTCCTTTCCTTTCCTTTCCTTTCCTTTCCTTTCCTTTCCTTTCCTTTCCTCCTTCCTTCTTCCCTTCACCTCCCCCTCCTCTTTGTCAACCTCCTGAAGTCAGTTAGTGCTGCCTGATTTTGATAAGTTGATCTTGTGTGAGTAACCATAGCTGCAGTAAGTTCATGAGAGCAATGGTCATGTCGTGTTTAGAAAACAACATTTTATATTCCTCCCTATCTGTAGCTTTTCTATTCTTTCCTCTCCCTCGTTTGAGATGGTCCCTGAGCTCTGGGGAGTGATTTGACATAGATGTACCTTTTATGGTTGAGCATATCGCAGTAACTTACTCTCAGCAGTTTGACTACTTAGGAATCATCATGCTAACTCTTGCCCAGTGCAGCAAGAAGCTTCTCTGACCAAGGTTGGGAGCAGTACTAATCTATGGGTCTAGACAGGATATTTAGAAGGCAGTTTGCCAATATGCCCAGTTCCAAAAACATCAACAAAACCTAGACTCCCTCTAGGGCCCAAGATCCTAGATCATGGCTTCCTACCAGGTCCACAGTTCTGTCCTATGGAGCAACCTTTAGATCTCATCAGAAGGTGATTGTTTGCCTCTATAACCTTCGTGCCACTATTGTACCAGTGGGCACATCTTGTCTGTCAGGTTGGTACTCAGGGTTCACCAGTGTGCAATATCTTTGATGATTTTTCTCCTCCATCAGCATACATGGTACCTTCTGGCACTATAAAAGCTTATAAAGTAGTGGGTTTCTATAATTGTGTGTGTGTATATATATACATATATATACATATATATGTATATTTATGAATATATATAGGTATATATATGTGTGTGTATATATTTAGTTAACTGGCTGTATTCCCTCCTCGCCCATCTTTTTATAAACAAACAAAAATTAAGTGTTATCATTCTTGTATGTGATTCTGCTTGCTTTCTCCCACCTCTGTCTTATACTTGCATCTTTAGCTAGATGTCTTTATGTGTTCTTCATCTTCTGTCACCAGTTAGCACATTTTTATGCTGTTCTGGAGAATGCATTCTTCCTAAGACTTGTAACCTTTGAGAATCTGTAGGTATTTATTTAATACCAGCTACCAATTTTTGTTTTATTTGAGAAGTTGGTGGCTACAGTTTGTATAGTGTCACTGAAAACAAAAGAAAATGAAATAAAACATAGGTGCAGGACTGGTGGTCATGGCTTTTGCCCTCTCTCTCTCTCTTTTCTATTTTTGTGACTGGGCCAGACCTGTTACCTCCTAAAGCTCTTTATTACAGGTAACACTAACAAAAGATTCATAGTCTATGATAAGGAGCAAAATTTCATCATTACAAAACCTTCCCAGATTTTACAAAGTAGTGGAGAGATAAAGTTTCATTGTCTCCCAAGAAAATCCAACAAGGAAACCAAGAATCAGTGAGCCTTTAGGAGGCAGAGATTCAAGAAGTCGAAGGTACAGGGTAGGTCAATAAGTTTCAGTGAGTAGTGGGAAAGTTTGTAGAAATAACAGGCTCAGAGTGAGTGGGGAAAGATGGTGGAGTGAGCTGCTGGTGAGGGGACAGTCTCAGGGTGTATCAGGGCCAGGGAAATGTTGGTGAGTGGTTGATCTTTTGTTCCATAGATGGTTTGGGATCTTTATTACATACAGGGCTGGACCACGGGCAAGTGGCAGTGGAGGGAGAGCTGGGTGTGTGAATCTCTTCCATTTATGGAATGCGAGTGTTTATGGAATGGAGATAGGCATTCTGGGATGGTTTCCAGATTGGTCATAGCACTCAGTAGCTTTAATCTGAGCTGCATATAGCAGTGGTGGAGCAGCAACTCCTTCACCGTTGGTTCTAGAAACCAGAAGTCTGACACCGATGCCTTGGTAGCTGTGGCCTTTATTGGAAACCTTAAGGGGAAAATGAGCTCTGTCCCTGTGGGATGCCAGCCAGTCAAGGTGTTCCTTGCTATGTGGGTGTGTAACTCCTATCTCTGCTTTTGTTGTTACATTGTGGGAATCTTTCTGAAATGCATACTCTGACTCCAATGAGAGCAGAAGAGAGGACATGCCACTGGTGGACTCAAGTCAGGACAATTCCTGAAAGGTCTCATTCCTGGGTCCAGTATGCATTCTCATTTTATACTCTAAAACCACAAGGTGGTGGGTGTGGACAAGCAAGCAAGCAAGCAAGCAAGCAAGCAAGAATGTACAGAACTGTATATAGCAGTCAGAAGGTTGGTAAGGGCAGAAACCCATTGTTTCTGCTGTTTCTCTAGGTCTTTCTGTCGCAGCTAGCAAGTTAAGTCATGCTTGGCAAATAGACAGTGTAGGCAGTGCTTCAGTTAAATCACTAAAGAAATCAACAAATCACTATTTAGTAATTGGTCTTTTCTACCTTATTCTACTTCAACGCCCTTGTCATCCCTGTTTCTGAGTCTCAGGTCACCCCCATCTTGTTCCTATGAGGACACACATCATTAAAGTTTTAGTAGTCTAGTGTGATCATACCCGGAGGTCTTTAGCTTAGTGCAAAGACTATCCTCCAAGTACAGTCAGGTGCACAAGCTATAGGTAGACATGTTTTGTGGAGAGTGGCCCTTTAACCCAGTGAAGGTAGTGATGTAAGTAAATAGCCTGGTAATGTACAGACTTGGTAGGTAAGCCTTGGAGATTATAGACTACGGCTATGTAATCCTTGACTTACTTAGCTTTTATTGTTAACTTGAGAGAGCTCATCATCTGAGAGGAACGCTTGATTGAGAAGTTAGCCTGTGGAGAATTACCTTGATTGTCTTTGTTGATGTAGGAGGGCCCAGTTCAATGTCGGTTGGCCTGGTTCCTGGGCAGGTGATCCTGGGACATAGAAGAAAGCTAAGCTGGAGCCAGCGAGCCAGTGAGCAGCAGTCCTCCATGGTTTATGCTTCAGTTTCTTGCCTTGAGTTCTGGCCCTGACTTCTCTCAGTGATGGATTTTTATTTGGCAGTGTAAGCCAATAAATCTTTGCTGCCCTGAGGTGCTTCTGCTCATGTCATTTGTTACAGCAAGAAAGCGGAAACTGGAACATTCCTGAAAGGAGCCCATACTTGTCATTTGCAGGTATAGTGCTATTTCTTGTTTTTTGTTTTGAGATAGTTTTGCAAGCGCAGCCCCGGCTGGCCTGGAACTTACCTTGTTGTTCAGGCCTGACACGTTTATCCTGCTCACCTCACTAGATTCTCATGTGCTGGGATTACATGTGGGCACCCCCATGCCTGGTTAGCAGCCCAGCTTACAGATAGATTTCTCAGCATCTGATTCTCTAATGGTGCGACAGAGAGATTGTCTAAGACCACACATCTGGTGATGTGAATAAGAGCCAGGCCTTGGGGACCAGTATTTATTTAGCATTACAATTCATAGCAAGAGACCAAACCTCAATCATTGTCTGTCTGTTTGTCAGTCTGTGTGTATATGTATGTGTATGTGAGCATATATACACGTGTATGTGTGTGTGTGTGTGTGTTTGTGTGTGTGTGCACGTGCTAACATCACCTTGACCTATTGGATATCTTTGAGGTGTCACAGTGAAAGTAGTTAGGGTTCAGCTAGGATTATTGCCAGGCAACTAGAACCTTTCCTGCCTGTTAGAAAGCAAAGCCAGGTTAGAGAGCCGCCTTTGAGAAGCCCTTGGTTTGTGATTTAATGGTAGTAAGCTCAGTAAAATATGTTCCCATTTCTCCTCCCAGTTTTATGTGTAATGTGTAAGTGATAACACCTTAAGGATAATAAGCGATATTATTTGTAGTTGTGGAGTGCAGCACAGCAGACAGACTAGGATTATTGTGTAAGTCACATCCATTTTCAGGGTTTGTCCCTGAAAAACAAAGTTTACCTGCTCTTGGCATTAATTAAATTAGATATAAAAAAGTTATTTCTCACTTAAATTAATGCCACTTGACATTCTAAGTTCTTCTGCCCTTAAATTCATAATTGCCTCATTTTGCCATGATTTATCCATTGTGAACTTAGACCCTGTAACTTATTGAAAACACAGTTGTAAATGGATCTCTTAATGAGGAAGAAAAACATTTAGTTTAAGGATGAAACAGCTTTATTCCCAGCTGTATTTTAATAATGAATTCTACTATTCCTTGCCTTCCCTATAACATAATAGAACTTTTAGTTCTTCATTTTTGAGCAAATTTTAGGATGTACTGATATAAACTTTATTCTTTGGAAATGTGATGTATTAGAGACTCCTGCGAAGCTCAGTGGAGGTCATGCCAGCTACTCCTGGATGCTGTCACAGAGTTCTAGCACGTAGCTGCCAAGTCTGCTGTGTCTTCTTGTGGACATCTTCCACTCTGGTGTCTTGGATGGGCTTCCTTGTCTCTGCTGAGGACCAAGCCAAGCTGCACAGTCTACATTTCAGGCCACTCCCACTAATTTTTGGCAGACAGACCAGTGACAGCAAGCAGGAAAAGGCTAAAGATATGATCCTGTGCTGCCTGGCCACTCTTTTCTCTCTGAACTTCCCTGGTATGGGTTGCACTAAACACAGTCAGAGTTATAACTGGAAAGTTTCATCTTTCATAACCAAGCAACCAGTTCTGCTGGCTGGTGCTTCCTGGTCACCATGGCAACTTAACAGGTTCACCTCACTTCTTCCTCTGAGGCCGCATGCCCTGACTGTTCACTGGGCTTTCTTAGAATTTCCCTTCAAATATAGAACTGCTGTGCACATTTAGTATATGCTTTTAGTTTTAATACAAGATGTTGTGAGACATTAAAATTCCATTACTTTGTTTAAATTCTTATTTTGGGTAATTAGATTTTTTTATGCATCAGCTTATTCTTGATTAGATGCCACTCTCTCTTTACCTCCCAATGCACACAAAAATCCCTTTATGTTATATTTGATACATAGATTACTATATATTTAGTATGTAATAAATTTATGTTCTCTATCATTACACAGATTATAATCAATCATCTTAACCAAAAAAAAAAAAAAAAAAAAATAGAAGTGGGAATTTGAAATGGCAGGAATTTAAAATGTTAGTTGACCAAATCAGAGCTAAAAGCTAAGAGACAAAGGAAGAGTGAAAAGTTAGTACCAGCCAGGCAGCTGGTGGTGCTGCAGGCCATTAATCTTAGTACTCTGGAGGCACAAGCAGGGAAATCTCTGAGTTTGAGGCCAGCCTGGTCTACAGAGTGAGTTCCAGGACAGTCAGGGCTACACAGAAACCCCATCTACAAAAACAAAACAAAACCCAAAACAACAATGATAAAAGTTAGTACCTTTTTGCTTTTCTGTCTCCCCCCACCCCCAACTGCTCTTACCAGTTTCTATCAGCTGCTGCAAGGCTCTTTTTAAATTGCAAATTTGGCAGTTTTCCTTATTTTGTTGCTCTTAAGAAAAAGATAAAAGGAGGCCATCTTTCCCTGCCCTGGCCCTCAGTTCCTTGGGTGAACAGAGAAGAGATTTTACTGTTAAAACTAGAAGTAGTTGACAAAGTGTGATGTAACCGGCTACCAGGCTACCAGTAGCACTAGCTTGGCTGTTATGTGACTTCCCCTTCTGTTCTGATCAGGGAAAGATATCAGACAGAGGGTCTAATACAGCGTTTCCACCGCCAGATTTCTACTGTAAGCATCAATGAAATTATGTGACTGTGTGTGCTCTTCAGCTTTAACTGATGAAGCTAGAGATGAAATCGACTTCCTAAGCAGATGGGGAAGGCATAGAGCAGCCTTACCATTCCCAAAGAGAAAAGCCAAGAGGAAGAAAGGCAGTGTGGATATGAGGGAATTGTAAACCTAGCAGAGTGCCCATTTCAAGATTTTTCAGTTTAGGAACAGTCCTTTGTGTTTCCCTGATGCTCTCGTCTCTAGCCCTGTGGAAACTGAGGTCCGGTCTCCTCAGTCTGCTGGGAAGCATATGGACTCTTGAGGACCTGAGTGGCAGCCTGCCCCAGGAAAGCTTAGTGGAAAAATGTGATCGTGTCTGTTCAGGAGAACAAGAAATGGGAGCCCTGTTTGATGGATTCTCATGCTTAGACTTTGGGGTCTACAGATGGAGAGTCATCTACAGAAATTATTGTCACAATCTAATAGTCTTTTCTTTGTGACTATTAGAAGGATTATGTGCAGAGAGTTTAGCAGACTTGATATGGAATATCCTCAGGGATATTTTGAGTTTTTTGTTGGTTTCATATTGTCTGAGAAATGATTAGATTAATGAATCAATAAATGAGAGTGGTATTGCACTTGCTTGGGATTTCAGGAATCCAGAGAGAAGGTGTTGGCAGGGGACATAATTGCCCAGCTCACCAGTCTGATGTCTTTCTTAAATAGATTCCTAATATAGCTTAATTGTGACACTCTTAGGTCTCATTTTGGAATTATTTTCCAGATAGTGCTAAATTTGTTTCTAATGCTTTCAGTATTCACTTTTTCAAAGCTTGACATTCTGGGAAGAATGAGTAAAAGTAAATTTAATGAGTCAGCACTTATGTTCAAAAAAACAGTTGCAGCTTTTCTTTAAAAACTAAGTAGAATTTTTAAGACAGAGATGACATCATTGGTCTGTGTCTTGAGGTATCAGAGATTTGTGGACAATCAGGGAGTCTTCTGTTTCACCCTTTCCCTACTTGCCACTTGGAAGTCTCAGAGATGCTTTCTCTTACTGCCTGTTAGTTGAATTTTACTAATTGGTCCCAAGCCTGTCCCCTCAATGCTTCCTTTGGGACTCATTTTGTATCTCCTGGTCCCATGGCTTTTTCTGGCATGTGAACATCCTTGTCTTTAGTTCATTTAAGACCAGTGGTGAGTTTTGTTTGTTTGTTTGTTTGTTTGATTTGTTTTTGTAAATTTTAACAGGATCTTAATGGTCAGACCTTTCATTATCGTAGTCCCTTCTTGGCACGCAGCAAAAGACAAAAGTCAGAAAAGATGGGTCTCCAGTGTGTCTTCATTTAACATTTTGGTGAAATTTCATCTGTGTAATGATTCCTGAGAGAGTTGATCAGAGCTGATTAACACAAGCCTTTTGTCATTTGCCCAGGACCCTAAAAGGGTTGTCATCAGCATAGACATTTAGTTAGTTAGTTTTAGTTTTGTAGTTTCAAGTTAAGTATTATTGAATTAATTTTCCAGAATGACAGTTTTAAAAACTATTTTCACAGGAACAAAAAGACAGATTTTCTTTGTATATAAATAAAGAACACAGTTTATGCTGAGGATGGAAGTCTCCTTAAATAAAACATTGTCTCTCTTCTCCTTGTACTCAACTGGGAAAAATCAATATTAGGTTCTTCAAATGCAGAAAAGATGAAAGGGAAAAGCTGATGTGTTAACAGGGCAAGGTGTGTCCTTTTCCTGGGGCTCCAGTTCTCCTGTGGGTTTTAAGTAGTCTCTCTTCAAATCGCGTAGATTAAAAGGACACAGCGGATGTTTACTTCTGTGAAAGTAGAAGCAAAGTCGGGTTCCTATGCAGGTTGTTGGAGGGCTTCCTTTTTTTTCTTCTTTTTTTCTTTTTTTGTCCTTAAACTCCTGAAAGAGTTCTTCCTTATTCATTCTGCACTTATTTTGATAAATGAAAATATAATATTTATTCCTTTCTCTTTCCTTCCTCTAGTTCTCCCATTGCCTTCCCTCTTGCGCTGCCCAAGTTCCCCAGCTTTCACACTGATCACCTTTTTCTTACTATTTTTGCACACCACACACATAACACATGCATAAACCCAAATATATAAATGCAACTTGCTGAGTAGTTTTTTTGGTCTGTATGTATATGGTTTCAGAGCTGAGCACTTTGTACTAGATGAGCAGTTAAGGGCTCATTCCTGGAGGAGACTTAATGGTTCCTCTTCAGCAGTCATTAGTTGTGTGGTTTATTGCCTAGTGGTCGGGTCCCAGGAAGACTCACCTTCTTACTGAGCATATCTGTTGGTACTATGGCTGTCCAGGTCTTGTTTATGCATCCCTTTCTAGGGCACATAGTCTCATAGCAGACTGCCTGGTATTCTGGCTTGGTGATCTTTCTTCCCGTCTTCCCTGAGCTGTAGATGCAGGGGCTGTGCTCCAGATATATTCATTGGGATTGGGCTTCTATGTAGCTCAAGGATCTCTGAGTTGTCTCAGTTGCAGTCTTCTGTAATCATCTCCATTTGCTGTACAGAGAGACTTGTTTTAGGAGAGGCAGTAGCTATACTTATTTGTAGATGTAAGGATAAGATTTAGAATGTGGTTAGAAATTATACTGCTCTAGAAAAGTGATGGGAGGATGTTCTAAGATCCATGGCCTCACTAGCCCTAGGTGGTTTGCTAGGTTTCTGGTTCCCGGCATGATTTTCCTCCTGTTGAATGGGCTGTTGTACCTTTATAGATCTCTTACCAAGATGGTCGTTGTGGTTCATAGGTGTCACGGCTGGGTTGGGCTGTCAGCTGCTTCCCTGGCTTGGCACCTTGCAGAGTTCTGAAATTATTAACTGTAGTATTTACTTTGTGCCTTATGTTGAAAAATATTTTGTTAAATTCCATTGATACACTCCCTTTCCAGACAATGTTAATTGAACATAGTATATTCAGGGGTCATAAAAACCCACAATAGAAAAAAATCTTAATTATAACAGTAACTTAAATTTTAATATCCTCTATTAAATTTATTAAAAGTTCATTTTGTTTACCATAGGAAGAAGCCTAATGGCTCATTTTAATTTTTGATATATGTATTGCTAATTAGTAAGATGTAATTTAAAAATAAGAAAAGCCTATTAGTAGGCAGAACTGGAAGAACTGGAAGAAATATTTATTTTCTAATTCTGCCATGGGATCTGCTGAAAAGTTTTTTTTTTTTTTTTTTTTGGTCTTCTTTTTCCTCAAAAAGCATATATTTTCCCCTTTAGGATTTCTACTTGTAATACACAGTCATAATACAAAATATTTAAATGAGCAGAATTCATAACAACAAAAAATTCAATTATTTTCTGTGTATAAATGTGTATGTACATACAATTATTTTCATATATATTTTCCCCTCAACATTAAGATTTTTATATAAAGTTGTAGTCTTAGTATTAACACTAACAGGCTATAATAGCCATTGTCCATGTCTTAAAGAGTATGCTAAATTCTGTCACTTGGTGAATTCAGACATTTTCCTCAGTAAGAGGTTTGGATGATTTCCCTACGTAAGAAGTAAAGACTCAACCACATAGTGTTAGGTCACAGTGGGGTATTCGCTGTGTTCAGAGAGCAAAGGTTTGTGGAAAGGGCTCGTTGTCTGCCGAGGTTCAAGCACCTTGTAGCAAACTCTTCTCCTTGGATTGAAAATTCTGTCTTGTGAAGACAGGAGTGTGATTCACTCCACTGTGCTCTCTCCTCTCTGTCTGATTGACCCCACTATCCTGAATACAATACAGTAAATCAAAGGTGTGAAACAGAAGGAATGATTCACACATATGGTGCACAGTGGAAGTGAACCAGGATTGTAGGACAGTTCTAATTTAACTGGTGTGTGTGTGCCATGTAGAGTGTAGCATGCTTGAGATGACACCTTTGCTGCAGCAGTGTTAAGTGGCTGCAGTGTGCCAGGTACTGCGGATCACACCGTGGCTGTGACATGTTCCTGTGTACAAGAATTCACACACAGGATACCAACGGGATTTTCTCAGTGTGCTTCTGAGACATTTGGATGAATTACTTAGCAGTGAGGGGCCACAGCCCTTAGCTAGAGTCAGGAAGGCTCCTTGAGCAGTCACATTTCTTATGCTGATGGAATTTATTTCAATGATCATTTGGACTCTTGTTGGTGATCAGTGAGCTGTGCTCATTTTTCCTTTTAAGCACAGCATATTTGCCTTTTAGTAGTTAATACTAGGTTGAGGTCGGACTAAAATTATAAGCTAGCTTCTTTTCCTGGGATATATCTTAAGGCATCACCTAATAAAACTCCTGCTTCATAGAGTTCTTTCTACAGCTACCTCTGCAAGTCAGGATGTATATAGCATAGGAGGTTGCAACTAGCAGGTTTGGAATGGTTTGTGGGTGGCATTTCCTCTTCACACATAAGCAGTGGCGGGCAGAATGGATTGCCTTATTTTATTTGCCTCTGTGTCTGCAGTGCCTGACCTGTGACTGGCATATGGTGCTTGATAAGTGCAACTACACAGCATTCTGTTCAAGCTTTGACTGATTTCTTTAGGCCCAAGGACTTACTCATTACTTCTCTTTTCAAATGCCACAATTTGACAGCCTGATACTTATTGTTAACAACAACAAAACATGGAGAAGAAGAACAGAAGCAGCATTAGATAGACTACCAGTTAGATTTTGTTTATGAAATGGAAAAATGTTCTAAGACTGCAGATCACAGGGTGTGCTTTATATCGATTACTAATATCTGTATCTGTCTGTCTTACCATATCATCTGTAGCTTTCTACTGAAATACTAGGATTCCAAGTTCCAGCTGCTTTGTATGGCTTGGAAGAGAGAGATGATTGTGACCAATGCCATATTCCCTCAGGCAAGGGTTTCATTCAGCATGCTTGTCTCATATGGTGGCTGAAGAGTTCCTCCTCAGGCCATTTGTTCACTCCTGTAGTGACATGGTGATGCAGTTGTGCCTTGCTTAGGTAGCGATCTATGTAGGTTGCCAAAAATAGAAATTAAGATCAAATATAAACCAGCTCCAGGAAAGGGGAAAAACCAACCCATCTCAACACTGTGTTTCTAACACACTGAGGGTAATGCTACAAGGGGCCACTGTACAAACATGGAGAGCAGCCTGCTTTGTTTATAAAGTAAGCATGTATTAGATTGGTCAAAGTGTAATTTCTAATGCAGATACATTTGATGCTTCTTGAATGAAGGAGTGTGATTCTTGGGAGGTTATTCTTCTTTGATTTACCTTCTCTACACTTTTACAGATGGTAAATTGGTGACAGCATGGCCAGGCCATTTCTTCTAGGTTGCCTTCTACTGAGAGTTCACATGCTTCAGGGAAAGCTAGAGCTTCAGGGAGGCCTGCTCAGCCTGGCTGTATTTCCCCTGTACTGTGCCCTCTTCATGGACCATGTGCTGGAGATCAGGACACGGGGGACATGTTCCTGCTTTTCATAGTTCATTATATTGTAGTTCTTCAAGTATCTTTTAATGCAAACATCTTGACGGGCCACATTCAAGACTCATCCTCTGGTGGCTGAAGACTGGAAACTCAGCAAAGAGGAACAGAAGAGCTCTTCACAGGTCCACTCAGAGCAGGTGGCCTGGTTCTGAGCACACCCCACTATTGTCCCCTTTACAGGTGCAGTTCCAAACACTTCTCAAAGACAGTGCCTGCTCATTCTAGATGGGTAGAAAGAACAGGTGTTTCTAGTAATTTCTCATAACATTGTGAAAGGTTTTGAAAACAAATTTAATGCAATTCATGATATAAACCATAACTATAAATAATAGAGTATAATAAACCCATTTGAAGGCAGTATAAGTTATGTGCATTATCACTTAAGTAATAGTAAACAGGCAGCCATTTTAGTAATTTGATAATTAATGTATGTTATATAATTTTGAGGAATTGCAGTATTAAAATAACATTTCCATTAAGTGCCTGTCTACCTCTAACAAGCCCACTCACCTTTTTGTGACTCATAATCTTTCAGAAGTAGAAGGAACCACCTCAACTCAGAGCCAGACATTTAAAAATCAAGTCATTATAAATCTTCTGCAGCCGCATGAGGTGACAGATGTTGTGGCCCCCTTCTTACAGACAGGAAAACCAATATTGAGAAATGTATGAAGCCTGACATGCTGCTCTTGACCACTAACTGTGATACTGGCTTCTTTATTACAGAAAGTTGGAGCAATGTTTTGCTAATTAGTTTCTAAATCAAGGAAGCTGGGTGCATTAACACAACAAGATTGGAGCACTTGTACAGTGCCTGAAGCCTGAGCTCATGTAGAGGCTTTACAGGGAGATTTTACTGGAGCCGAGGTGTCAGTGGGTGCTGTAAAGTATTGCTGTGGTGTCTCTGCCTCCCACTGGCCTTTACCCAATACACATGCTGAGGGAGAGGCTGTTGGATGGCTCAGTGGGTAAAGGAGCTTGCTGTCCAACACAGTGGAAGGGGAGTTCTGATGGCTACAAATTGTTTTCTCACCATCTCACTACTTACTGCATGTATATGTATACACATAATGCATGAATAAGTAAATGTAATTATTATTATTTTAATGGCGATGAATGGAGGTAAAAATGTAAGAGGAGCGTGTCCTTAATAGAAACCAAGCCTTAAGTAGGAGCAGCTTGTTGGATGGCAGAGCAACTCCTTTATTACAGGAAACTAGGCAAGTGCTTGGTATGTTAGTATCTAAATGTAAGAACCTGGACTCTTAAGGTGGATTTACAGTCCGAGCATGAAGGACTAGTACAGTGTACATGTAGGAGTCCTTCCTGTGAATGTGTATAAGGAATCTGTCTATATTAAACAAAAAGAGTTTGTTGTTTTTATTGATGTGTATGTATGTGTGTGTGTGTGTGTGTGTGTGTAGACACCCATGGAGGCCAAATGAGGACAGTTGTGAACTGCCCAACATAGGTCCTGAGAAGTGAAATCAGGTCCTCTGGCAAAGCCACTCCCTCCCTTAACTCTGGACCCATCTCTCTAGCCCCCATTTTAAACTCTTCAAAACCAGCAATGTAGGACTCTAGGGTAAACATGGTGATTAGATCTCTTTAATGTTCTCCATGTTCTGAGTACAACCCACTGAAAAGTGAAACCTTCCAAACCTTCCCGTTGGTTTTCACCGAGGATGGAAGTAGACAGAGGAGGCTGACGTGTGCATGGTAATTGAAAATGGCTTGTGGTGAAGGGCGATGTAGGAACAGCTGTTTCCTTCTGCTGGAGGATGAAGATACAGAGTCTCCCAGCCTATTGTTGTTTACAGGGAAACAACCAGGTAAGGTGCTGCAGCTGCTAAGTTTTGCATTTTTCACCAGCTAGAAGTATGTTTTCTTTTATATTTGTTGGGAACTTGAACATTTACTTCTTGTAGAATGGCAGGTTTTCTGAATGTTGGCAAAGCAAAACAACAACAACAAAAATATTCCATTTTTTTCTTTTTGTTTGTTGCATGGGAGTCACTAATCGTGGTAACATGCCTGTGTCGTAAGAGAGAGGAACTGGATTTGATCTCTAGTATTCTGTAACAAAAAGCTCTTGTGCCCATAAAATTGGAATGCTAGTTTTGGGGTGGTGGGGAGGCAGGACCAAGCAGGGCCATGGGACTCTTTGATGAGTTCCAGGCTAGTAAGAGTCCTGGTCGATGGTATCCGAAAGGACAGCCCGACCCAAGGTTGTCCTCTGGCCTTCACGTGGCACTACACATACATGAACATGCACACACACGTGCATATGCAGAGAAGAAAAGTGCAGTATGCAGGACTCAGTGGTAAAGCAGCTCATTGTGGAAACTGGTAACCTCACTTCCACCCCAGACATAACAGTGGAGGGAAAGAGTCACCTGACACAGTTGTTATGTGACCTCACAGTCACACAGTGGCATGGATCCCCCACCACCAAATACATCATACACATATACACACGAGAACAATAAATGTTTACACTGTATAGCCCTTAGCATTTATTGACTCTTCTTTGTTGTTACAAAATTCCGTGCTCGAGAACTCAAGCGAGGAAGGGTTGGTTTATTTCCTGGAGGATGGGTTTATTTAGGCTCCTGTCTTCCAGGTTTTTGTCAATGATCACTTGGCTACATTGTTTCTGGGCTTTTGTCTGGTGAGGTGGCAGGAAGAGTGTGGGTGCTGTGAGTTCTGCTGCAGGCATCACTGCTTCTCAGTGAGCAGCTTCCTGAGCAGGCTCTGCCCTAAGCGTGGTGCACCCTGAGAGTGCTGCGCCATGAGCTGCTTCTGGATGAGCTTGGTCTACCTTAACCCTCACCTCGCGCTGAGGATGGGACCATCACTGAAGTGCTTGTCTGGGAAGGACTCAGTGTGCAGAGAGCACTCTCTGAGGATCTCTTCCCTCAGACCTCACCTTCTTGGCCTGATGAAGAGAACCTGTGTTAATAGGGCCCTCAGGCTATAGCACTGCTATTGAGGTGTGTCTCCAATGTAGATGTTGATTGTGGTTCTGGTGCTCCAGGTGTGAAGAGGGCTAGACGTTCTGTGGGCTGTGATATGCAGAGCTGCTGATCTTTACCTTCCTTGTAGAGAGCTCACTTGGTCCCCGTCTTTGCATCACTGCTTTTCTCCCCGAGTGTGCATCTCTGTCCCAGTTTCCCCTCTTAAAAGTCTACATGAATGATCTCATTTTAGCTAATTGTCCTTCAGTGGCTCAATCTAAAAGTAATGTCACATTCTGAGTTATGGAGATTTAGGATTTTAACTTAAAAATTTGGGGGTGGGATACAATTTAATATAGTAAAGAGAATTTGTTTTTGTTTTCCATTCTTAAAGATGGCATCCTTTGTTTTAGCTCTGGCTTGTCTCACACACTGTGTCACCCAGGCTGGCCTTGAACATATAATCTTAATTTTCACCATTTGAATACCGAGATAAGAGGTATAAGCCACCATTTTTGGCTAATATTCTGCTTTTTTGAAGCTGATATGTCTGTGTCCATGTCTGTGTCTGTCAGTCAGCATATATCTGTGTAACTTAAAATTTGAACTACAACTTTAAGTTCACAAAAACGCTAAAGAGTTTTGCCTTGGCACGTTAGTTTTCCTGCTTGCCAGTGTCCCCACAAGAATGCTACATTTGTCATAGCTGATGTACCTGCACTGACACAGCAGTATCACCCACGTCTACAGTTTGCATGGAGGTTAATCTTGATGTTCTAATGGTTTCGGCAAAGGTAAACATTATTTATACCAAATAGTAATATTTGTATTACTTTTACTATGATTCAAAAAATTCTTTATAGGCCTATAGGAGATGTAGATGTAGATGGATATAGATATACCTCCATGGGTAAATATTGTCTTAAAGTCAACAACTTTGATGTCAGAGAATGACATGGTAAAAGGAAAGAACCAGTTCTGAGATGATGTCCTCTGACTTCAACACAAAGGCCATGGTATCATCTACCTGCCCACCAAGGAGAAAGTGTTTGTTTTTCCTTCTGAGTTGTGAGATTTGGTCTTGCTATGTAGCCAAGGATCTGGCTTGGGGTTCCAGCTGCCACGCCCAGCTCCCACTGAGTGTGCTCATGTAGTTTCTCAGGCTTTTACCTATTATACTCCCTATGAAGACATGAAGATGGTTTCACTTTCATTCACACCAGAGTCTGAAGGGACCTCTGCCCTCTTGTTCTGACTCTTCAGGTTCTTCTGCCACTCCAGTCCTGGGGGTCCCTGGGGAGGAGACTCCTCACGAAATGAAGTAAACTGATAAATCATGTCTCAGCAAAGCAGTTAGGTGGCTCCTCAGAAGAGATCCACATTGATGTTGTGTGCTTGCTCATAAAGGCAAATTTAGAGCTAATAATTGTGAAACACTAATACAACCAAAGCTCTTTGTTTGCCGTCACAAAGCTCCTCATGAATAGGGTCTTACATTGTTTTGTTTGCAATCCCCTTGATAGATTTGCCAAAATTGGACTCTTGAGGACTGACAGAATTATACCCTGTGTTCTGCACTCAGTTCCACTCCAGGCTGTTTCCAGAGGGAGCAGTGTTTGCTCATCCCAGAGCAATGGCAGCTGCGGCAGGAACAAAGTCACTAGTAGGCCACAGGAAATCAACTGGTTCTCAAGGAAACAGAACTCTGCTTTTCATCTCACATCACCCACACAAGGCCCAAGGCCCAAGGCCCAATACTTTCAAAAAAACTGCTCTTCAGACACTCTCCGGGGTGAGACTAGTGGAGATCCAGTGTGCTAAAAGCTTGCTGGGGTAGCAGACATTACCCAGACAGGCCAGGAGTCCCATTAGCCATGCCTCAGACATATAAAGTGGGACATCCTCTTTCTAGAGAGCTGCAGATGCTGTTGAAGTTTCAATTTTCTCCCTGGCATTTAAACCGTATGAATTTGTGTATGTGTGTGTCAAAGAATAGAAAATTAGTTTTAATTGTTACTTATGAGGCACCATATGGCTACACTATAATTTTGGCATCCCATGGAGCTGCATGTGCATATGGAAAATGAAATTAATTGGAAATCACACCCTGAAATCTATTATTAAGTTAATATAGCTAACAGCTTGTGGGGTGTCCTCTCACTCAGCATGATGTAATTGCACATAATAACAAGTAGTTATAAGCTCACATAGGAAACAGGCCTGAATACACAGAGGTCAAAGGGACAGGCTTAGGAAGGAAAAACATCAATAACGGATGCCACAGCAAACATTGAAATTTCTCACTGTCCACAGACCCAGGGAACATGGCGCAGTTTGTTCATGCACAAGTGGATTGATCAGCATTCTTTAGACTTGCACAGCAAAGGCACTGATTTTGTTGTTCAAAGTAGTGTGGTGAGCTAAGGGCAAGCTTGATGGAATTAGTAACAGTTATTAAGTCAGAGGCATCCAGATTAGATGGGCATCGAAATCCTCTGTATGACTCTTAAAGGCCTAATGAGCCCATTTGTAATTTTTGAAATTTTGATTTATTACTTTGGCATTTCTCAACAATTACAATTGCAGAGACATTGGTATTATTGTATTGTTCAAGCACGAAGCCTGGAAACCACTGACTTAAATTCTGTTAGCTATGTAGCACATGAACCTACAGCTGGTGAACATTGGCTTTTCTGAGTTTGTTTTCAGCTTTACGTTAGAGTAAGATAAGTTACAGATATAAGTATAGAGGATTGTTTGGTGAAATGATAAGCAATTTATATCTTCTATTTATTTTAAGAAGTGTGTCAATTTTTAGTTCTGCCTCTTTGAATTTGTTTATCATAGTGACCAGGATGTGGTGGGAAATAAAACCTTCCTGTAATATAAATTTGAATGTGAAAGGAGGCAAAAGGTATTAATTCATAAATACAGTCTTCATTAGAAATGAGGTACAATCTCTATCCATTATAAATTGATTATAAATGGCTGTCCACTTTACCATATTAGTAGTTATTTTCAAAATTTTAATTTCTGGTAAGTTCATGAGTGTGTGTTCGTGTGCACATGTATTCGTAGGCCACTAAGTGCCTATTGCAAGTCAAAGGGCAGCTTTTGGGAGTTTGTCCTCTTCTTTCACTGCATGGGTCTTGGCAGCAAACACTAAATGCATTGGGCCATTTCTCTGGCATTAATCATATTACCAATTCTTAAAGTGTCAATATTAATTATCTGACTTGCTTTGACTAAGTACCTGACAAAATGGAGGAAGGGTTTATTTTGGATTGCAGTTAAAGGAAGGCTACAGTTTGTATGGTGGGGAAAGCATGGTGGTAGCACGATGAAGCAGGAAGTGCTGCAAGCTCTAAGTCTTCAAGCCCCATCCGTCCCTAGTGAACAGCTTCCTCTGGTGAGGTTCTCACTCTTAGGGTTTCACAACCTTCCACAATTGCATGTTCAAACACATGCTCCAGTTGGGGAACATTTTGCTTTGGAGTCACAACAACATCACCAACCTATTAGACTATATGGGATTAAATTGTGTAGATTTGACCCAAGGAAGGAAATTCTTTCTCAGTTTTATTTGTCCAGTGAAAATGTGGCCATAGTAGAAGCTGTGCCTCCAGATAGATCTAAAATCACAGTTGGGAGTTGTTTGGAGCAAATAGCAGTCCAGTTAACTGAAAACATTTCTTCAGTAGCAAGAAGCATGTCTCTTGTCCTATGCCAGTTTTCTTTAACACGTTGCAACCATGTAGTGTGATCATTTGCTCAGCTATCTCTTCTGACTCCAGCCTCCACATTCTTGATTATATTACATTCTCGGATGCTGTCATGTAAATCACTCAATAGGTTCCCTTCCCCTAAGGGTGCATGCGTTGGTACCCCAGCAGGCCTGTTTCATCATCTCAGAGACACTCCTGGCTTCCTCAGCACCCGAGTCCTCAAATGCCTCTCCATTCTTTAATGTTAGTCTTTGGGCCTTCACTACCGTGGACCTAATTGTGGACTTGTGACTAACTTATAGCCAGTGTGACTTGGTGTCATTGTAACTCAGGAGACACACGTGGCGGGTTATGATGGTTGTGGGGTTATGACACCAACCCTGGGACTCTGTGTAACAAGTAAGCTTTTATTAAAAATTTTCAAGTTATCATTTAAAAATTTTGATCCTTTACCTGCTGAATTTAATTTAATACTATACTTTTGGGACAATCTAAAATGAAAATAACTCCGAGTTTACTAAGGAAATAAAATTTTAAAATAGGCTAGCACCAAATTTGTTAAAGTACCCTAAGGGTGTTGAATTTCATCTCCCTATATCACATGGCAAAACCATAGAAGTATGAAATATTGTTATTACATATAAAGGATTCTATGGAATGGTGTTAAGATCCTTAGGGAAGAGAAAAGTAAATTCTAAATGCCTCCAAAATAAACAGACAACCTACGTACAATGTGATAGACAGTTCTGACTTCTGTCTGCTAAAACCAGGTAGAATTCAGTAGACATAGGCAGAGCTGTATAACCTGAATGAGCCCAGGGTGTTTCAGATCCTTCTCTGAAAGGGGTCTCCATTTATCTTGTCAACTGTTAAAATAATTTTGGGGGCCAGAGCAATGGCTTAATTAGTTGGTAAAGTGCTTGCCACACAAGTGTAGGGACTTGAGCTCAGTTCTTAGAACCCTGACTGAAGAAGCTAGCAGTGGCAGCCATGCACTTGTATCCCAGTGCTATCTGCTGCTAATTCAAGAACAGAGAAAGACCTCGTCCCAGAAGACACACACACACACACACACACACAGATTCTACAAGAACTAAAAATTGCTCACTTGGCTGAGATGAAGATGTTTGTGGTTCATGACCTTAGCTATAACATAAAATTTGAAGTGTGTCCTTACAGCCTTTAGCCCCAGGAGAATCTAAAATTTAGTAAACAGAGGGTCAATACTTGTTAGTGGTTAGAGACCTGCTACATTGGTTTTCTTATGGGTTTCCACTGAGAGGATTTGGTCCTTCCTCCAGTGACTGGGTAGATAGCAGTTCTGCTCTATGTACCTTGTTGAGTAATTGACATTACTTTGTGACTTTTATGTTGAAGGATAAAGTTTTTGACATTGATTATAAATACTATTATAGTGCTTTAAAGTTCACAGAATCTTTTCAGTTTATTAGGTAATTGCCCATGCAACTTAGTACTCACAAAGGTTTTACTTGTGGTATCAGACATTTGAAGCACTTAAAAGAAAATGGATATACTAGATTTATAAATGTTGTTCCAGATGTTTAAGGGAAATTAAATCCATAAGTGGTACTGATTACTGAAGGGAGTTTAGTGTCCAACTTAGGTTGATTGAACCTTAATCAAAGGCTCTCTTGAAAGTGAATTAAAGGTTTAAATTTAGAAGTAGGACACCAAGCATTGGAATGTGAACTCAAAGGTTATGAGGGGAAATGGATTTTCATGTATTTGTTACTTTGTTAAAAGCAAGTTCATTGAAAACCATCTGTAAGTTCTGCTTTGGAGCAAAGCTACCCCAAGATCACCAAACACAAGGCATACATAGGACCTGGTCCTGGCTGTAGTGGCAGCAAAGATGGGCCCGTGGTAGGTGAGCTTGCACTCCTGGCAGCCTGCATAATTAAAGTAGATTTCTAGTAACAGCACGTGGGCAAAGTATGGGGTCTGTCAGTCGTCATTCGTGACCTGCTGTTTGGGGAAGCCAGGCAGATTCACTTGAGACCTCCATTGGGTGGCAAGTGTGTAGGAAAGATTGAGGGGCACCCATCAGCAGGATCCTCAGTGTCTTTGCCACTTCAGTGTCAGCGGTGAACTGGGGACGGTGGTTTCTGAGTTATGTGGTTACTGGGAGGATTAGAAGTGACATTAGGTACACCCTGTATTGATTGTCACCCTGTGCAAGCTCGAGTCACAAGAGGGGCAGAGAGGCAGTTTGTTGCTGAGAAAAAGGCTGAGGGGTTAGCTTAGGAAATGTCTGGGCCAGATCAAGGGATTGAGGGAGGCCTAAAACCTAGAGTAGTTGGTCTTCATTATTTGCTTGCTTCACTGCTTGGCACTGTGCAGTCACAGAGCCTGAGAGACACTTCCTGTTACTCCCCCCCCCCCCCCCGACCCCTTACAGAGAAAGAACCTGAGGTTTAGGGAGCTTTGGTGGCATTTCCAGCCCTCAGAGTTAAACTAGAACATCTATTTACCGAATGTGACGCAAGGCTGTCTCTCACACACCCATGCTGACCACTCTCTGCTGTAGAAAAGCTGCCTTTGCCCTGTAGAGTTGCTGTGTGGCTCCAGTACCCTGGCTGGCTACTGCCTTTACCACATTGAACACACAGTACATGCAGCAGGTAAACATGGTAAAGGAGTGGGCTTTCATCTTCTTTCAGCATGTTTCTTTCTGTGTGTACCTGAGGGTATATATGTATACTGCATGCATTCAGGCCTCCAAGGAGGTCAGAAGACAGTGTTGGATCCTCTGGAACTAAAGTTACAGGCAGTTGTAAGCCACCCAATGTGAATGTTGCGAACCAAACCTGGGCCCTTTTCAAGGAGAGCAAGAAGAGTTTTTACTGGCTGAGTCTTATCTCCAAACTTGAAGAAGGTTCCAGGGCTTGCTTTTGCTGCAATGTGGGTGGGAATCTTAATTCACAGAATATTTGCCATTGTCTTAGTGGCTTGGCCGTTTGCTTACATAAGATACCCTGAAATGAGTACTTAGGAGATAAAGGGTTTATTTGTGCTCACAGTTCCTTGTTACAGTCATTCATACCAGGGAAGCCAAGGCAGCCAGAGTGTGACAGTCAAGAGCAGGAAGCACCGCATTGGCTCTGCTCTTACACAGCTCAGAAACTCCTTCCTTGGGAATTGTGCCCATGGGCAGGCTTTCTCACCCCACTGTAATGAAGATAATCAGCCACAGACATGCCCACAGACCAGCCTAACAAACCTCACTGCCATTCTCTCTCGGGTCATTCTAGATGGTTCAAGGTAACAGTTAAAACTAACCAGGCCAGCCGTGCACGTAGTAAAGGGAGTAGTCTGCCCTTGAACTATTACTATTTGGGGATTCCACGATGGAGGGATGAGCACAGCCTATTGTGCAGCTTAAAATGAGCGGTTTTGTGGTTTATGTTATTGCTCCTTGTGGTATCTATTTTTCTCGTTTGTTTTCCTACAGAATAATAGTTTTCATTTTTGCACCCTCATAACTGTATGGCATTATAGTTTTTAACTGTGTCCCTCACCCTCAAGCAGTCCCTCCTAGCACATATGCTTGAATACCTTTAAGGTTCTTCCTTCCCTTTTGTTGTTCATCTCTTTTCTACTTTGATGTCCTGTATCTTTATCTGTCTGCCTGTCTCATCTATTTTCCATCCACCCATCCTACACTAATACATCTATTCATCTATGTAAACCTGCATTGTACTTGTAAAATAAAATATACCCGCCTTTCTGAGTCTGACTTATTTTGCTTACAGTGACCTCAAGTTCCATTTACTTTTACTTTCCATTTTGCTGAGTAAAATTCTATTTGGTCTGCTTACCACATTCTCCTTATCCATTCACTAAGAAAGCAAATCGATCAATAAATGGGCAATAGAACCAAATAGTTTGTTCTCAAGGAAGAAATATAAATGGCCAGTAAGGATTTTAAAGACCGTTCTACACCCTTAGCCATTGAGGAGATGTACATTGAACTACCATGAGGTTCTATCTCTGCGGTCAGCATGGCTGTTGTCAAGAAAAGGAACAGACGCAGGTGAGAATACGAGAAGACAGGATGGGAATGTAACTGGTATGGCCCTCAGAGAAGTCAGTATGGAAATCTTCAGATTCTAAAACGGACTGCCACATGACCCAGCTGTATCTTTGAAGAACTCTAAGTCAGCACACCACAAAGATGCTTGTGCATCCACACTTACTGCTGTGGGGTTTACAATGTTGTATCTTTTCTGCATTTGTTCCTGGCTGCCAGTTTTGAAGAAATATCCTCTGTTCCGAGACCTTTAACACATTACAGTATTTCTTTGGGGTTTGATGTTAAAGAATTGAGTTCTGATCTTACAAAAACAGTATGCACTGCAGAGGATGGATGGGAAATTAACTGAGTTGTGGTATACTTGGAATATGTGGTCAGTGTTGACTGTGGTGTGATGTGTTAACTTGGCTTCACTACATGCCAGCAAGTGTCAACCTCTAGTTTGCTGTCCCACCATGTTCCCTTTCCTGCAGGCAACTACAGGGCTTCAGACCCTGTAGTTGCAAGGGAGCTCTGATCCAAAGCTGTACGCCCCATAGGCAAGAACATTTGCACTCCACTCTAATCCTTATGGATTATAAAGTAGATAATCCACTTTCTACCTAGAAGGGCCATAAGAGGGATGGAACTATGTGGTCACAGAAGTTGAACAGTTCTGCTTGGTGCTGAGACTATTGATGCTGGGCACCATCTCATGAGGGCTTGCTACTCCTTTTTGTTGCTCATAAGGGATCTGGGGGCTTCAGGCAAGGTGCCCACAAAGTACCTGCATGGAAAGCCCCGCCCCCCATGATTTTTGCCATTGTAGATACATGCTCCCTGGACCAAGGATATCCTGTTGGTCTTAAAACAGCAGTACAGCTGTTGCATTGTGTCTTAGGGTTTTATTGCTGTGAAGGGACAACATGACCATAGCAACTCTAATAAAGGAAAACATCTAATTGGAGCTGGCTTACAGTTTCAGAGGTTCAGTGCATTATCTTTCTGCTGGGGAGCACGGCAACAGGCAGGCAAACTTGGTGCTGAGGAGCTGAGGGCTCTAAATCTTGATTCACAGGCAGCAGGAGACTATTCCACACTGGGTGGTACTTGAGCACTACTAGACTTCCTAGCCCACCCCCACAGTGAAGCACTTCCTCCAACAAATCCACATCTACTCCAACAGGGGCATGCCTCCTAATATTGCCATGCCCCACGTGAGTCTATGCCATACCTATTCAAACCACCACAAGTTTAAAGCAACAGCATTTTACTCCTGTCTTTGTCTTTTCCTCTACACCCGTCTGAGATAGGAAGAGGTGGTGCTAAGCCAGGGATGGCTGCATGGTGTCTCTGCAGCTCAGGAATCCGTGTTGATCTGGCAGACAGTTTTTAAAATGGTATTTCTTCCTTATTTGAGTGATTTGTGGCAAGTTTTCACTGCCTGTGGTGGTATTATGGCGTGTGGGGCTGTGTTTAACAGCGACCTTACTAGCACTCATCTTCAGTATACATGTATACACATATGTACTGGTGCTTAATGGTCTGTGTCTGGGACCATAACAAGCCTTCTCGTTTTTTCTTTCCATCTTTCATTTAAATCTGAAAAGTTTTTTTTTTTTCCTCCTGGTTTTAAATAGTCATTAGTATGTAGGTCATATCAAAACTCTAAAGAAGAAGTAGAAATGACTTGAGCCCTGGTAAATACTGCAGCTCTGTGCTTCCTGTCATTGAGCTTTTTAGAGTATTTACAGCAGTGTTTTCTAAAATTTTTGAGACAATAATGCAGTCTAGTTTGTGATGCAAATATTTTTTGGCTTTTATCTTGTAAATACTGTCTGGTGATTTTTTTTCATAAACCCTGTAGGGGTTAGAAAAGGTCTGGAGTTCTAAATAGGCTCAGGCAGGTGACAGTGACTTCGATAGCACAGGAAAACATTTGCACAGTCATTTACATCACTCTATCACATATGCATCAGGCCACCGCTGTAGGCATTGCCCCAGCTTTTCTGAACATTGTGAGTGTGCCCAGGAAAATTCATTCCTCATTCAAAGTGGAAGAGCATATGATACCTGGATAGGCAAGGCTTGAGGAAACATGGAAGGCCATCTATTGATGATAGATCCCATTGAGATTGCAAAACATCACTGCCAGAAAAAGTCATCTCTAAAGGGATCGATTTCTCTATAGTCTAAAAGTTGTACATGTTCGTAGTTTGTTTGTTTTTTAAATACTTCTTAAAGTGATACTTGCTTCTCATTGACTGTGACTGACTTAAGTTTCAAGCAGGATTCCGTTTAACAGTCTTGGCATGGAGGCACCCCTGAATTCGTGCCTTTTTATTAGGTACCCACAGATAAATAGGTCAGTCATTAGTTTTGTACTAAGATGAAGTTTTGTACTAAGGTGAAGGGTGTGATATTTTTGTGGCAGCACAGACTCAAGAAGAGGGTTAAGATCTCTGTGACTGTCAGTGCTACGGTTCATCCCACCCTCCCTTCCTCCCTCTCTCCCTCCCTTTACTCCCCCATCTCTCCTCCTCCCCCTTCTCCCTGCCTGTGTTCATCCCTCTTTTCTTCTCTCATCCAAGTCAATATTTCAGGTAGAACACACTGGTCTAGAATTTATAGTCAAGGATGACTTTGAACTCCTGTTCTTGCTGCCTCTGCTGCCCCAGTGTTTAGATTACATGAGCTACTGTAGTGTTTGGGAGCACGTGCGGAACATGAGAGGACAGCGTTGTTATCCCTTTCCTTCCTTTAAATGGATACTGGGGATCAAATTCAAGTCCTCAGGCTTTTGTGGCAAGCACCTTTACATACTGAACCTCCTCACTGGCCCCTTTCAAATATTTTATCCTGAGAGTCCTTTTGTGGTGAGTTTTCAGGAATAGTAGTGTCCTTCTTGGTGGGGGCTTGGCCTTCCAGCATGGCACGTTGAATGATAGACTACAGAGCTGGCTGTTGGACTGTATTTAAATTTCATGTCTTCCTAAAGAAACTGAGCAGATACTAAACTTTGATAACTGATATCTCATTAAAGATTTTAAAATTTAAGGACAGCTCTCCTGATTTTTCACTTTACTTAAAAATGTGTGAGAAAAAATGTGCTATGATAGATGGAGAGAGATGTTATAAAACCAATGTATGGAAGTGGAGTAGTGTAGGCCTCTGTGGTGAGAGTGTAGATAATTCTCAAAGGAGCAGTTCAGCTTTCTGTGCAATTGGAAACTTTGTGTTGGCAGGGTCAGTGTGGAGTCTCAGTCTTCAGATGCTCTGTGACTGCATTAAGACCTGGCACACTCTTGAGTGTTCTTTCTTATGCAGAGATTATCCACTGTGGTTAGCTGTGGCCCCAAGAAACTCCCTTAACTTCAGGTGGGTTGTTTCAAAGGTTAAATGGAGACAGTGCATGTGCTTACTACAAATCTTATTCCGAAGGTGCCTCTAACAGTGGTGTTAAGTGGAAAGGGATGGGCCCATGTGTTTAACATTGTGTTTAACCATTGATAGGTTCTAGGATCACCTAGGAAACAAAGTTCTGAACATATCTGTGAGGGAGTTTCTAGGTTGGGTTAATTAGGCTGGGAAAACACAACTTAAATCTAGGCGGCACTTCTTCATAGACTGAATAAGGAGGAAGCTAGCTGAGCACCAGCCATCCTCTCTCTGCTTATTGTCTGTGGATGCAGGGTGAACCCGTGCCTCACACCTCTACTCCTGTGCCCTCCCCACAACTGCGAGCTGATATCACCGTGCAAAGGACTTGGCCAGCATGGATGAATGGCTGTAGATAGAGGGCCCATTGCACACCACACTGTCTTCTTTGCTTCGTTTGTTTGTTTGTTTGCTAGTAAGACAGTCTTACTCTACTTGGTGCTGTGTGTGCCCTTACATTAGAGATTGCAAACAGTGAACGTGTAAAGTACAAACCATGCAGAGCTGGAGAATGGTTTTATTAGGAATAATTTAGGCTTCTCCTCCCTATCCCCCAACTTACTATTCCTGTGGCATTACTGAAAGACTTTTGGTAGCAAGGTGGCATCACTGAAAGACTTGTCTGTGTCCTGAAGACAGTGCTAATTTTTAGACACTGGTTTATAAAAATTGATCCTTTGTGGAAGGAAGAAAAGAGAAATCTCCTTTTGGGGGTGTTATCTGTCCTTTTGACAGAAATTCTAGGAGATTGTCTTAGGGCAGCAGGGTCTTCTCTTTTCCATGTGAAATCATGTTCATGGACCACGCAGACTGTCCCACATCATGCTGGGAGGCAAAATCCTTACAGACATAAGGCAAGACTTGCCTGTTGTTCTGTGGGAGGGCTGGAAGAGGGTAGGGGCTGTTGTTCAATCTTACTTCCCTTCTTTAAATATACCGTGAAATATGGTGGAAATACTTTGGGTGTTAGTGCTTGTTTTCTTCCATGAGTGTTTCTGGGTTTTGCTGAGGTCTTGAATGTCACATAGTTATCATTTCTACTAATGTATGTCATGAGACATTTGATCTGTCAGGTAATTTGCATAAAACACTGTAGAGGTTTTTCTGAAGAGCTGATGCTGTCTTCAGTACCTTCATGCTTTGTACATAGAGGTTGGTGACTGTTCCACGTCTATAGTCCAGCAGTGTTTGGCAGCTCCAGCTAAGCTTCAGCTGGGTCAGTGAGCTCCTCGGTGTTAGGAGATTGTATTCTCTTTTCTCTAGAAATTATGTTTATCTGGTTTATTTTGAATAAGTATGAGGTTACTCATATTAATTTATATAGAGGAACAAGACTTTATTTTTGAGATGTATATTATACTGAACGGAAGAGTCTTTCTAGAGGTGATTTTTATTTAGCATTAAATTTTTATTATCAGCAAGGTATTAATGGTTATGCAAGCAACAAATAATGTCAGCTCTAAGGCAGAAGAGTATATGAGCTTACCACCACAATTTGGATGGTACACACACACACACACACACACACACACACGCATACATAATGAATCAGTATGAAAAATCAGTGATTTTTTTAAAACTAATTTTGGGAGTTCTGTAAGGACCAAGATGAAAAATCTTTCCCTTGAAAACATAAGCATGTTTTGTGTTAATATTACATTAAGACCTTTGTAATCAACAAACTGCTCAATGTAGTTTTATCATGCCCTCATAGTGTCTGAGTGAAGGGCTTGTTTTTCATAATGTCTAATAAGTTGGTTATCACACTCAGTATAAAATTTTAGATTTAAGTTATATTAAACTCATATTATTAAGTATTTCTAAATGTTCACCTTGGACAGCTTCCTGTTTGAATCTCAAACCCCTGTCCTAGAAATGAAGGCGGTAAACCATCAAGATAGGGACACAGGAGTAGGGGGCAAAGAAGGGAATAAGTGGGTGAACTTATATATTAGAAAGGCGTCACATACTTGCATAAACTATCCCAGTGAAACCTGTTACTTTGTATTATTAATATCTGCGGGAAGCAGATGTGGCCACATGGGCCAAGATGTTTACTGCCTTGCCCGAGCATGTGAGGTTGCATGCGTGGGCTGCCTGCCAGGCTGGACTGTTCCTCTCGGTGATCAACCTGAGCTCGTGCCTGGAGCGTGTGTGAATTCTGATTGGATGAGGTGGGGTGGAGCTAGATGAGGTCAGTCTGCCAGAGTATAGGAGCTTTGTTGTTTAGCCCTTGCCCTAAGTAGAAGCTAGTAGTAGTAAAAGAAGCTGTTGTAAGGGGACTAGAAGTAGAAGAAGCTGCTGGGGAAGAGAGCTGTAAAGGAAAAAGCCACAAGTAAAGAAGCCGTTGCGTGAACCCTACTTGGTGTCCGTGTTGTTCTTGTCTCTGTAGGCGGCAAGGACTGCGGAGACCAGGATAAATATCCACTAACAACAGTGTACATTTACATCTGTAACAAAACCTGTCTTACAGACTGTCCTATCTTTTGCTCCCATTTAAACTTGCTATTTCAGGCATGTGTGGTTTAAGTCTGATGGTTTGTTGTTTGGTGGGAGGCTGAGAATCCATCTCAATAAAACGATGTGGACAGTATTGAGGTGGTTGATTCTAGAGTGTCCTGGCTCACTGTTGATGGGCTGTGTCAGATATGATTAACATTGGAATAAGGATGCTAGTGGGCATATAGAAAGAGTTGTCACAGTGTCTTGTTCTTCACATGACCTACTTACAACCTGTAGAGTTACATATCACAGTACAGAAAATATTACAGTAATGACTGTGGATTGATGACTCTCACTTTTACTATTTGGAATCCTTAGGCCTAATGAAAACAGCTCAACTCCTCTGGGAACTTGATACTTAAGCCTCAAACTTAACAACTTCTCATTTTAGGTTCTTAATAAAAAAAATTCATCTTTCCATGATAACTTTCAACTTGTTTCTTGCCTTCTGTTGTTCCTTCCCCTTGCCATCTGGCAGTAGGGAGATCTACAGTGCTGGGATAGAACCCAGCAGCATCAGGTAGGATTCTGTGAAGCCTGCTGAGAGGTGATCCCCACACAGAAGTTAGACAGCACTCTACACTGAAAGCTTGGATGGTCCCATTATGCTCCAGTTGGCAAGCCATGGAAATTAGACTTCTCTTAACAAGTCCAGTGCTATGGGCTGATATAGGTGCTTGGAGTAACACTGTATGGGCTGCATTTGACACAGGGCTGTGTTTGAAAGGAGACAACCTGCAATAAAACTCAGCTTGGTAGTACAAGTTCTTAATGCCAGCCAACTGTGTTAAAAAATGGTTTAAAATAACATATTCTCAGGCAATCTTTTTGTTAATTCATTCATTCATTCATTTTTGAGACAGGATCTTACTATATAGCTCTGGGACTCATTTTACAGACCCGGCTGGTCTCAAACTCACAAAGATCTGCCCTGCCTCTGCCTCTCAAGTGCTAAGATTAATGGTATGAACCCATATGCCTGGCTCTCAAATATTCTTGACAAACATTTTTATTGTGGTTGTGAGCTGTCTCATGAACATTATTTTATATAAATTTGTTTTCAGAATGTCACCTCTGAAGAGCAAAGTGAACCATTTTTATAAAACATGCCTAATAAAAACATGTCTTATTTATTTTGAGTGTTTTTTTTCTTAATGATTTTAACTTTTTCATTTATATTTAACAGTGCTTCCAAGAGCATTCACTTTGTAGAATGAGGCTTGGGGGACCATAAACCTGGTACAAAATTGTATTATCAGAATAAATCAAAATGACACTCACAGTCAAGATAGAGGTAACATTTTCAGCCAGCAGAGTAATGCAAGACCATAGTAGGGCTTCCTAAGCAATTCTATATAACATTATCTAAGTTTGGAGATTATTTGAGAATTTTATATGTATCTGTAGGTTGACTATATCTAATATGGCTTTTTCCCTATCTGTATATAAAAATCACAATAAAGTGATTTCTATCAAACTGCATTTTATGACCAGAAACTTACTGGGAAAGGGATAAAATCCAGTGGGCACATTGCTTGTTGAGGTCACCACACATAAAACATTTAGGAGTAAAGATGATACATGTGGGCCAACTGCAGTCTAATCCTATGGCTATTAATGTATGTTTGCAATCTGCTACTGCAGACAGTTTCCTGCTTGTTACACTGTGGTTGAGTAAACTCATCCAGATAACGTGAGCTGTACATGTGGGCTCCTCTGTAATTCTGGTCAATACCAGAAAGGAGGCAATATTCAGGAAACCAGATTTGTCTATGCTTTTGCTTTTGGAAAATCAGATTTTAGAATGAAAGGAAAGAATGTCAGTAAGTGAAATGAACTTGGTAACTACTGAAGGAAGAGACTGGTGTCCTTTGAGTAGCATTTGGCCCATTAACAGGCATTTGAGTAAGTACTAGTTGAATTAAACCCCTTCTTGAGTCTCCCTCAAGACGTGAATCTAATGTACTAGAGGCAGCTCAGTTCCCGTATTCAGCATTTGCTTATTTTAATGAACATATTTCTGACTGGTATTCAAGTTGTGGGAAATAGCAGACTGAGTAGACTCCCTTTTCCATTTGTCTATTTGCACTGTCTTGGAGGAGGAGCTCTCAGAATGGCTCAGTGGCAGAGCACATCCTTAGCCTGTGCTAGGATGGGTCAATCCCTGGATTCTATCTGTGACACTCCAAAACAAAACAAACCCAAGTATTAGTGTCCTGATGTGTGGCTTCCGTCACCAAAATGGTTGCATGACTTATCACCAGGGTGGCATGGAAACCTTTGACATGAGGACAGAGAGTGACAGGCCAGTTGATAAATTCCATCAAGGCTACAGCCATTCCTGGGTCTTGGAGGTTGATGACTAGAACTGCTTTAACCAGCCTTTGGGGTGCCACTTATCAGTAGTCAGTTAGGGGTGCTGCCTGGCACTCCAGTTGTGCTGTTGAAAAGCTGAGAGGGAAGAGTGTCTCTCCTGAGCAACAAGGGCATTGAAGATGATAATGACAGTGGGGTACCCTGAGGCTCTGAAAGAATGTGAAGGGGCTGTAATTAAACCTTTGAGCAGACAGCAAAACAGTATTTTTTCTCCTTGAAGTCTTCAGAAGACAAATAGGAAACATCTTTCCCTTCCATTTTTGGCCATCACTGAGAGTGATCGTTCTGGTGATAGCCCTCATACTTTGTGAATATACCAGCCATTGAGATCATCACTTCAGGTCCTCTACCGAGTTTTGTTTTCATGCTGTTCTAGCACTGTGTGCTTCTTTTCAGACAGGCATCTTCTTCCATCCTTTTGTGTACCTCTACAAGAGTTTTGTTTGCTTATTGTCTTACAGCGTTGATATGAAACACGGGGCTTGCTCTCCTACTGAGGCGCATGCACCCCTAGCCCTAGAGTTGGGCATCTTAGTCCAGGTTTCTGTCAGTGCAGTATCACTGTGTATGAACTGGCTGCTGTCCTGTGCAGTAGCCTAATGGACAGTGAGTTAACTTGGCTCACCTGCTCTTCTGGGGAGTTCTGAGAGTGAACAGCGACCATAGCTTGTTTGCACCCAGCTTATGGGTGGCCACCTTGTTCTAAGTCAGGGATCGGCTGCTGATGTGATGGTTCCTGTTGGTGGCAGAAGCAAGAGTCAAAGGCGGGGCAGGGCTGAGTTACAAGAAGGAGCTGTGCTTTGGCTGTGGGAGGATAGGTTCATGTGCGAGACAGGAGTCCAGCAGGGAAAGCAGCAAATGAGCCCTACAGCTGCAGTCTCTGCATGGGCTGGCTGATCACTGACCCTGTGCCTTCAGAGTGCTCAGTCTTGTTATAGCTCCCTAGAGTAAAACCTTGGTGGATCTTTGACCTTCAGTCTTTGCCTGATTGACTGTGAGCATCAATGGCAATGACTCCTAAACTGAAGCAGCCAAGAATGCAACATGAACTTTGGCAGTTATTTTTAAAGCTTTTATCCATTTGTTTGAATGTTTAGAGTGCGTGTGAGTGCATGTGAGTGCAGCAGGGTGTGAACTTGATGCTGGGTGTTTTCCCCAGTCAGTTCCCATCAGTTCCCTTGATGAGCCTGGAGCTCACTGATTTAGAGAAGCTGGCCAGCTCCTGCACTCCAGGGACTTCCTGTCTTTACTTCCCCATCACTGGGATAACAAGCTTATACCATTGCCCTTACTTGGATGCTGGGGATCAGAACTTGGGTCCTTATGCTTACAGAGCAAACACTTTAACTACTGAGCCGCCTCCCTCTCAGCGTGCTCTCCTCTGATCCTTAAAACAATCCTGACTGTTGTTTCAAGTAATAAGCTGTTAACATCACCTATCTGAGCAAGGAACACAGGCAGAACAGACCATGGTAGCCTAATGGAAGATGATTCACTTCTCTGATTTAAATAAAGGCGACACACAAACACAAGGCCAGCTGTGGCCTGAGATGCATGACTTGTGCATTTGTTTGTTTGTTTGTTTTAACGCATTTGATCTGGAGCGTTCCTCCTGCCCCCAAATTGGGAAAGGGAGCTCTTGCTTGCTAAAGACCCTATTTATCAGTAGGTGACTTCTCACCCCACTTCCCTGCCAGGCCTATAGACACATTTGAGTTTATAACTCTGGTCTGAATGGTCAGGAGCAGAGAGTTTATTCTTTCTTTGCATGAGCTGAGAAACAAATATTCTCAAACCCTTTTTCCCCTAGGAGATTTTTTCATTTTGCCAATACTTTATGAAAAATATTGCTTGCTTTTAGTTTTAATTCATTTCCTTCTTTCTTGGCCATCCCTGTCAATATATAGAGCAACTACTCAGAAAACTGTTAGTTTCCAGGAATCCAGTTATTAAAGTCAGCCTTTGTGTCTCGTCTGTAAACCCTTTTCCTACCCAGTCCCATCTCCCTCTGACATCTCGAAGCTCACAGTTAGATCCTCTGCCACATGGGAGTGTCATGACACAGTACAAGTGGTACTGCGTCCCTAGCTTTATCTAGCACACTCAGAAGACAAGGGAACTCGAGCCTGGCTTTCTCCAGAGGTGTGACTATCAGGGCTCTACACTGGTGGGTGTATTTGACTGTCCTCTGAAAACAAGCTTTTTTAGTTATTTTGAAGTTCCTCATCGTCTTCATTTTGAAAGTTTATTTAGGAGCTTTTAGTAAAGTTGTGTGGAAGTCCTATGCTGTGATTTCTTTTTTTTCCTGCCCCTTTAAAGAAGAGATGAAGTAAGGAAAGGATTTCAAACAATTACTGTCTGGATTTTTCTTTTTCAGATGCAAAAGAAATTGTTTTAAAAGCCCAGATCTTAGCTGGAGGAAGAGGAAAAGGTGTCTTCAATAGTGGTTTGAAAGGAGGTGTTCATTTAACAAAAGAGTAAGTCTGAATGGTTTAGGGCCCATCCTGATCGGGACTGAAAGGGTTCTTGTGGGCTAGGGCTGGGGCCAGTGTGTGGTACAGAGAGGAAAGGGAGGCTCTGGCAGGTGTGGCCTTGCCCCAGAGCCTCCTCTCATCAGAGGGTTTTATACCCCGCAGTGAGGAAGATTACACTTCCCCTCTCCCAGGCAATCTGTGATACATCCTAAGAGTGGGAAATAACGCTGCTTGCAACTGTAATGCCATTTCCATCATCTCATTTCCATGAAAAATATTATGTGGTTCCTGTGACCAGTGGCGTCTTTGTGGCGCCTGGTCTGATAGTTTATGCTTGCCTATATCTGAACATCTTTCCAGCATCCTGCCCCAGCACAAAGCCTCTGCTTTCTTCCCATTACAGTCTTTTCATTGATTGTGGTCCTTGTTTTCCCTCTCATTGTTTACTGTTTCCCAGATCATCCATTATCAATTTCAATATAAGTTTCTTATGCATCCAGTATTGTTTCGTTATACATGTTTGGTGAGGAAAGGGGTGTGAAGCAGAGTTCAGCATTCCTTCATTCATTCACTCATTCCTTCATTTGTATTTGGCTTTCAGTGACATGCAGACTGTAAATGGAAAGATATGCATTCTCTGGGTAATGGGGAGATGTAGGCTAGAGGTGTACTCTGGACAGTGTGGATGTGAGGAGGTGGGGTGGTAATCCTGCACAGCATGGATCTGAGGAGGTGAGGTGGTATCCTGCACAGTATGGATGTGAGGAGGTAGGGTTGGTACAGTAGTCCTGGGCAGTGTGGTGTGAAGAGGTAGGATGGTGGAGGTGACCCTTGATATTGTGAACCCTGCTGTATCATTATTTGCAATTTGCCCTAATTGTTTTTTTGTTATCCCCTCTTTTTTATCCCTCCTAGCCCTAAAGTAGTGGGACAGTTGGCTCAACAGATGATTGGTTATAATCTAGCAACAAAACAAACTCCAAAAGAAGGTGTGAAAGTTAACAAGGTAATGTGGATATTCTTAGTCATTTCATATGCACTTAAAACAAAAGAACAGAGGTGTAGACTCTACTCTGACAGATTCTCATGAAACACTGTTCTTTGACAACATACTGGTTTTGTTTAGGGAGTGCTGTGTCTTGGAAGAAAGACCTGAAGGGCTGTGTACATTGGCCGTTCACCAAAACCCAGTGAGGGGAATGACCAGAGCAGCAGTTTTCCATTCAGAGCACAGATGCACTCTGCTTGGAGCTGACAGGGCTTGGTAGGGCAGCCTTGCACTCTATAAGCCTCTTGCTTTCCCACGTAGTCTCATCCTCAGTCCTTTCTATTAGAAGTGCCTTTTGTAGTGGTTAGTCTTAAATCTACCTCATGCTCTACTTTTAAGCCACTCAGGGCTATAAGTGTATTATTAGTGAAGACTGCTTGTAGTAAGCATGCATGCCATGTACACCCATGTGCACGCATCCATATGGCACATAGACATACATATGAAGAGGAAGTAAAGTTCAGAGAAAAATGGCCTGCCTCTGCTGTGCAATTGTGAATGCAGGATCCATGTCCAGGCCCTGCCTTTCCCTCCTTTCTGTTTTCAGCCTTTTGTTCCTGTCTTCTTGTGTGAATCAACCAAAGCTGTCTGTTGTGTATACCACAGTGCAAGGCGATGACCATGCAGAGACTCATGTACACAAGTGTAAGACCTGTGTAGCAGACTGTGAACTCATGAGCAGAGCCCTTTGAGTGTCACATGTGGCCACCCTGAAGACAGTATGGCTGGAAAGGGGCATCCTAACTGGGCCTTATTTTTTGGCCCTGCTCTGATGCCATAGCATCAGAAACTCGCATCCTCTATCTTGTGCTCTGCTAGGGGGTTATTCAGTGGTACAGTCTGCTTTTAGTTTTCTTAGAACTTTAGAAAGTTCTTGACATAGCCTTAGAAAGCTTGTCCTTAGTAAGTCATGGTAGACTCAATCCTAGCCAAAATAGGGACACAGAAAAACAGAAGATATCCTGAGGAGGGGACATTTCTGTCCTTCTTTGTGTCTCTCAGGCTATTGAGAAAGTGCACCCTAGGAACTTGGAATCTCCTCAGGAATGTCGTGCTGGGAAAGGGGAAAGGCCACAGCTTGCTGCTGGGCTGGGGAGGAGCTGGTCTGCCAGGAAGGTCCACACAATTCTGAGAACCCGCCAGAGCACGCTGCAGAAGTGCCTCATAGCTACTCACACCTCTTGCTCTAAACTCATGTCAGAACCCAAAAGATGGCCTTGTGCTGTCACTGGGTCTCTGTGTTCCTCTTCCCAGTGTGACACGTTGAATGAACATCTTCTGCTTCCCACTGTTGTTTGTTTAACTGGCCTGTTGAGTCTCCGTACTGAGCCTAGCTTGTTAGGACCACTAGTGCCTGGGATCATCATAACATGGCTCTAGTACAGCAGGACGTTGGGATACTGCTAGGTATTAGCGTCATCTACTGAAACGCCAAGTCATCTCAGATGCTAAGGAGTACACCCAAAAGCTGAGTGTTGGTCTGTCTGGCAGATGCAGGCTCTGTCAGCCTCGGGGTTGATTGGTTCCTGTTCAGACCGGAACTCTATTTTTACTTCCTTTACATCTGATGATGAGCAGTCACGTGCATAACTTACTCAGAATTTGTCCATAGATAGCATAGTTAGCACTGTGTTTGTAGGGAATTGGTATTTTATTGGACACATGTAACTGTAGATTAGAATTTGTGAAACTTTTAAAAAGCATATAAAAGTGTCTACTCAAAGCAGATTCACAGTACATAGTAATAAAATTCTACAGAAAAGTGGCTTGTAGCTAAGTCCCTGACTCGCTGGAGATAAGCATGTTCTTGAGAATTGAGGCATCACCAGAAAAAATAAAAAACAGAGTCATTTATTTTTAAGTCTATTTTTACTGTAATTCAAGAACATGTAACAATTCCAATAGAATAAGAGTCAGAATGAAAGAATTATGCACTCCCAGCTTGGAAGGAACTGCGGTGCTCTTGGTCCTCTTCGGACGCCCAGGCTGTGTCCTGTCTCTGTGACAGCGCTCATGTGTTAGTGCTGTAGTTCTGCTTCCTCTGTTGGGATTGGGTTTTTGAGATACGCTTTCTCGTAGCCCAGGCGAGCTGCAAATTTGCTATGCAGCAAGAAATGGCCTGTACTTGTGATTCTCCTCCAGAGCAGGCTGAGCAATGGACTGCAGAGTTACACCTTTCCCCAAGTCACTGCACCTGGTAATGTGTCCTTACCATTGTCTTCATCGTTGTGGTCGTCCTCCTTCTCCTCTTCCTCCTCCTCCTCCTCTTCCTCTTCTTCTTACTCCTCTTCTTCTTCCTCCTCTCCTCCCTCCTCCTCTTCTTCTTTTTTTGCTAGAAGGATAATCTTGTAGTCACTGAGAGTAATTAGTATTTAACCAGCACGTTAATTATATATATTTGTTTTAAGTGTTTCATAGACAGTGTGACAGTGGAGATTCAGAATATTCTGACTTTAGGAAACGCTGGAGACTTCATACCTGACTGTTCCTTTCATTTTCTTTTTCTTTTTGGCTGTCCTGGAACTCACTCTGTAGACCAGGCTGGCCTTGAACTCAAAAATCTGCCTGCCTCTGCCTCCCAAGAGCTGGGATTAAAGTGTGCACCACTACTGCCTGACATGTTCCTTTCATTTTCAAGACAGGCATCTGGAGAATCCATTGATGGCCCCAGATATAGTGACAGCAGGGCCCTGCTTTCCCCTTTCCAGGATATGTAGTACTCACTGCATTGTCTTCCTTGAGCTGGGTTGAGTTCAGGGATTAAAGTCATCAGACAGTATCCTTCGGGCTTCTCACTAGAGCCAGGATACACAATATATTGTGGTATAGTCTTCCTGCGTTTGAGAACCTGCATAGATTGATATTGGCACTGAGATTCTCCCAGGCCCCACATGTGGTGCTGAGTTCCCAGATATCAGCAACGGTGTTTCTTGCAGATTCCCTTCTTCCTTTTGTTGTTGTGTTTAGTGATGTTCCAGCTTTTCCTGGCCCATGCCTCAGGTTGTTAGTAGCGTGCTATATAGGAGTGTTATAATTTAAATACATTAATATATACCTAAATGCTTCGGTAATAGAAAATGTTGAATGCTGTGACTACCACAACCTGGGTGTGCTCACTATCTAGAGAACAGAAAGTCTAAGTAAAGTCTCTCTCAGATTTTATCTTTGGTGAGGAGAGGGTCAAATTTCCATTGTGTTTCTGTATACTTGGAAGGCCAAGGGAGCTCTGAGTTCCCCTTTAAAAAGGCACAAACCCCACTCCTACGGTCTTTACCATACTGATGTTTTCCTCTCGAGGATCTGCCTTTAAATAGCATCTCAGTGGAAATGAGGGTACAGCACATGAATGTGGAGGGACATAAACCTTTCTAGAAATGTTGTAGAAATTAAATTATATACTGTAACCTTTGAGAATCGGCTTTTTTCCAGTGATTTATGGAGATTGTATCCTTTCATTGTTATATAATATTCTGTAATATGCATGTTCCACAATTCCTTAACTCATCATATATTAATATCTCCATTGTTTTAAGCTGCCCTTTACACATCAAAGCGGTCTATACATTTATGAACAGATTTTGGTGTAGATAGTTCTTTATTTGGGGGATAAATTTTGAGTTATGTGTAGTTGTATGATCAGTTGATTTTGTTTTATTTTGTTTTAGAAACTGTCAAATATTTGGCAGTGCCATCTGTGATGTACAGTGACTGGGGTTCTCCACATTCTAGCCAACATTTGGTAGTCATTGCTTAAAATTTTAGCCAGTTTTGTAAATATGCAGTGCTATTTCACTCTAATTTAAAATGCCACAGCCCTTGAAGCTACAGATCCAGACTTCATTTGCTCATTTGTCATTTGTAGGCTGTCCCTGAAGGCTGTGCTTGCTGTCAATACATTAAGAGGGACCAGGAGTCACAGTGGCACACTCCTCAGCAGGGACCATGCTTTTCCTTGAAAGGCTGAAGGGCTCAGCTTCAGCTTGTTGCGTGTGTACTGTGTCAGCAGGTTCTGTTGCTGTGATTTGCATCATCATCTTAGTGGAGGAGAGCTTCATGGGGAATAAAAATATTTAGTTTTGATGAAGTTCAAAATATCACTGTTCTTTTGTGGACTGGGCTCTTGGTACATTCTAAGAACAAGGCTTTCTGTTAAGATTGTAGTGGTTTTTCCTTTTCTTCTGTGTGTGTTGGTTTTCAGTAACTTTTGATTAAGGTGGCAGCCTTAGGCCCATGCTTTGTGTTTTCCCTGTGGATGTTCACTTGTGTGTTTACCCCCTTTAAAGAGATGTGGTTTTCCTTTGTTGTATTGCTTTTGTGCCATTGTCAAACGTTAGCTGGCTGTATTCATGGAGTCCCCTGCTACTGCCACTTAATTGCTGTAGCATCCAGTATGTTTTACACTGTGGACACTGCTTTTCTCATTTCATTCCTTTTTTTTCCTCAGTGTGCTGTATCCTGTTCTTGTACCTTATCATACGATTCTTAAAATAATAATTGCCTTAGTTGATAGAAAAACATCTCTTGCTGAACTTTCAATAGAAATTGTGTTAAACTGCTATATTAGTTTGGGGAAAATCAGTGTTTGCTATGTTAGACCTCAGTGTCCATTAAGAAAGTGGACACTGTTCTTAGCTCTGCCTTGATTTCTGCTTTCACAGTTACATAGTACTCAGAATATAGGTTGGAGATATTTATATATTTTTAGATTTCCACCTAATGTTTTCTCCTCTTTTTCAGTAGCAGTTATTATAGGGATTGGAGCTTTATTTTCCCATATTAATTTAATTTTACATGTACAACAAGATTGTTGTTGATGGTATTACTTCCTGCTGATGCTTGGTAGATGTCTGCAGAGAGCACTGTGGTGCAGAGACTCCCTCTCCCGTGCTTGTTGGCATTCCTGGGTCCCTGGTTCCTGCAGCCTCCAGCCTGATTTACACGGTGGGGCTCAGCATGGTGTGTTCCTCTAGTCTCAGCCTCCCAACGCTGCTTTCTCCTTTTAAGTTTTTCCATTCTTCCTGTTTTCTGTTGACTTAAAGTTTTATTTGAATGTAGTGGAGGAGTAAGCAAAAAGTGTCAATTCCATATTCTCAAGAGCGAGGGTACAGGCTTATAGAAACTTTAAATTCTTAAGCGTATTAGAGGTGCTATTTAATGCATACATATGTACACACATATAGACATATATCAGGCATTTTTGTCTGACTCTGTGACATTGTGTTACATGTCGCTCAGGAGAGGAGTGGGTGTGAGGCAGCACTTCGCACGAGATCCACAATCGCTGTCATCACTACCAGCTACTGCTCTGTAGGAAATAGAAAATAGGATGGTTTCATAGAATCTTAACTCTCTGCCCTTAGGTCATGAGTAGTTTGCACATTGCTATTCAACTTAGACTTAAAATTTGAATAACAGGATATGAAGAAGGGAGGAGAAGAGACATGTTGGTCAGATCAAATAATGAAACAAGATATTTTGAATACACAAGCAGCTCAAATGTGCTCTACACAAAGTTAACTGGACTTTTCATTCTTGTGATCACAGGTGATGGTTGCTGAAGCCCTGGATATTTCTAGAGAAACGTACTTGGCCATTCTAATGGACCGGTCCCATAATGGCCCTGTGATAGTGGGCAGTCCTCAGGGGGGCGTTGATATCGAGGAAGTGGCAGCTTCCAGTCCAGAACTCATCTTTAAGGTATGTTTGATTAGCTGGCCATGTAACTGAATGTTAGTGTAGTAACTGCTCAACATTTGTTGTGGAGTCTGAGGCAGGGAGCACTGGACCTATTGCGGAGATGTGAGGTGAAGATGTTGAATCTCGTCAGGCAGAATTGAAGTGTCTAGTATTCAAAGGCTTCTCTTTTCTTTCCTTTCTCCTCCCTGTCTTCTCTTTCCTACTTTTTCTTTCTGCATCATTTTTTCTTTCCAGTCTGACTCAAGAAATAGCCAACAGGAGAACACTGCTCTGTCTCCCTTTCTACTGGGTGGACTCCTGTCTTAAACAGTGGTTATGGTCTAGACACTTTCTCTTGTGGAACTGGGTGTGGGTTAGTCTGTGTATTAGTTAGTTAGCTTGCTGTGACAAACTCCTGTCAAAGTAACTTAAGGAATGGTTTATTGTGGCCCATAGTTTGAGGGTACAGTCCATCCTGGCAGGAAAGGCAGGGCAGCAGGAGCCGGAGGCAGCTGGTCATGTCATGTCGGGAAGCAGAGGGAGATGGCTGCTGGTGCTGCTACACTTTCTCCTTTTGGACCAGACTGAGATGATGATACCTCCCACTCTGAGGGTGAGACTTTGCTCTCCAGTTTTCTTAGTGTAGTCACTTCCTCACAGACATACCAGAGACTTTTGTGATCCAGGCCCCATCGAGTCGATACTGAACTTTAGACTGTCCAGAGAAGAACAGGCATTCAGACGTTCACATTCTAATCTGTTGTTTCAGTCCTTGAAAGCTTCCTACTAAGATCAGTTTCAGAGAGATGAGTAGTCAGATTCAAGTAGGGAGTAAGTCTGTCACAAGCCTTTAGCGTCAGTTTAAAAAATAACATACTACTACCTTGGTTTTTATCCTGTAGCATCATAAGGATTAATCAGTTAACATTCTCATCTATAGCAGAAAACACCCATTTGGAATAGTAAACCCAGTTTTTAATCTTGGTTCCTAATGCCCAATTTCTTTAGAGTTTTCTACAAGAAACATTATTTCCTTTAGAAAGTGTTTTGTTTCCCGTTAAGTAGGGGAAGAATCCTATTTTCTGAATCTGATTTTCAATATACTGTACTAACACCAATGATTGTTCTAAAAATAGTCTCATCAGAATTACATAGATTAACTGCTTTGGAAGTTTAATTGAAGCTTTATACACAGGCTTACTCATAATGTCTAGCCATTTCCAAAATTAACTTTATCTAAAACAGTCTCATTTGCTATCATAATTCATGAACTAATACACATGAATAGCATTCATTGTTTTTTGACAGCAGATCACTTTGTAGAGTGAAACTATTATTAATAATTTTCATATGAATAAAGTGTTCAAGTCTTAAGATAATATTTAACCTGTGTATGACAACTCCAAACTTAACAGCAATATTAGGCACCAAAGCCTTTTTTTTGGATGCCTTCCAAAAGATGTCACAAAAATTAACTGACTAAATATTCATCAATGCCATCTGTGTAGTAATTAAAAGTGAAAACTGGCATTAGATCGTCTTGTCAGCATGCCACCTTGAAGAATTATATAGTTTTTGGAAGAGCTGTTTCATGATGGCCTGCTAATTAAAACGTGCCCCATAGGCAGCCGCAGTAGCCTCGCTTGGAGCTCAGTGGAAGGGTGCCACACTTTAATTACTTACTTTCCAGAAAGTGCTTTAAGTCTTCGCTTTCAGGTTTAAATCTTCTCACTGGACTTCTGAATTTTGTTCATTTCATATATTTTCACTAGGAGCAGATTGACATCTTTGAAGGGATAAAGGATAGCCAGGCCCAGCGCATGGCAGAAAATCTGGGCTTCCTTGGGTCTCTGAAAAACCAGGTACAAAGCCTTTGGGAGACAGCATGTTTGCCTTGTTTCAGGAAATATTGCAGAGACTTGTTTAATTGCTGCTGATGTTTGTGACTGACACAAGATGGTTGTGTCTGAAACTTTCGCCAAATTGTTTATGATCAAGAAACTATTTTCTCCTGTTGCAAGAGGTGATGTATGTATATGTATCTGATCGAAATGGTTTGTGTGTGTGTATGTGTAAATTCTGTGTATATGCTGTAAATGTGTATGTATGTATGCAGTGATATAGAGATGTGTATCAGTATGAGAAAGAGTTGTATACATATATATGCATATGTGTATATATTACGTATACATATATGATAGTGTTATATATACATATATGATAGTGTGTGCTTATAGTTTTATGATGTGTGTATGATTACATGCATACAATGTGTGTGCATGCATACATTTTTATGTGAGAAATATCTATGCATACATATATATGAGGGAATTTATATGTTTGTGTACTGCAGGTTTATAATGCATATGTATATGTATGTGTGTGTGTATTTGCGATTGTGTATGTATGTGAAAATATGATACAAGTGTGCCCTGTACATCGATGATATGTATATGATCAGATATACATGTATATAATAGAGGTCTGTATGTGTGCTGCATGTAGTTCATGAACTCCATGCTGTTTGGTGATATTTGTTACTGTGGTTTTGAGACAGGGTCTCATGTATCTCAGGGATGTTTTAAACTTCTGACCTCTTGGTGCTGCCTCCTAGGCCTTGGGATTACAGTCCTGCACCTGGCACCTTGGAGAGGTGATCTTGGGGATCCAGCTCAGGGTCCCGAGCGTGCTAGGCAAGTGCTCTGCTTACTAAGCTGCTGCCCCAGCCTCTCTCTCACTGATGGGCTTGTAATGTTTCCTTACAGTACTGCTGGTGCCGCTTGGCACATGCACACTCATTACACTAAGAATTTACTTCCAGCATCTGTATAATGGAGAGAGTGACTACTAGCTGAGAGGTATATTGTAGGGTTTGAGTTGAGTGCTGTATAGAGCAGTTATTCACAGTGCTTCTGGGGTGTGGGAAGAGTACCTGCCTTACATGTGCAAGACCCCCGACTTACTCCTAAGCCCCACAAACAAGCAAGATTATCACTGTATTTATTAACAGTGCACATTACTTAACCAATTGCTATTCTTTTGCAGCCAATGGGCATTTGAAATGTTATTGATGGCATGAAGGCAAGGTTGTTCACTCAGAACAACCAAAAATATATTAATTTAGTAGTCATATCTTTTTGGTTTGAGGACAGAACAGTAGTACTCCAAGCTTTGGTGGGGCAGAATTTTTCATGAACATCCAGGGTCTGCCTTTGTTCCAATCCGTGACAGGTGACGATGTGTGGAAACAGGCGAGCTTCTTCCCACAGCTAAGTCAGAAGAACTTCCTGCCCCTTCCTGCCCCTCTCCCTCCTCCTTAACTCCAAGAGGCTTCTTTAGTATATGTGTATTCACTGGCCTGGGGCTGCCCAATGGATAAATAATAAGTTGCCCCACAGTGCCCAGGGAGGATTGTCTTCAGGACCCCGTAGGATACAGCAATCTAATTCATCCTCAAGTCCCTTCTAGAGAATGGCTTAGTATTTGCTTATAACCTACATACTTTTCTCCCAGGTGTTTTATACCCCTTACGGTGTCTGTGCTCTTTAAACAGCTGCCATATTTTATAGTTTGGGGAATAATGACAAGAAAATAAGATTTAGGTGTTTGGGCAGCTGCAATAGTCATTTAGAATATGTTCCTTAGTATTCTATTTGTTTGTATATGTGCCACAGTGAGCGTGATCAGAGGACAACTTACTGGAGTCATTTCTCTTTCTACCATGTGGGTCTAGGGATTGAGCTGAAATCATCAGGTCCAACAGTAAGGATCTTTGCCGCTGTGTCATCTCACCAGCCTTACAATATTTCCCTTCTGTGGTTAGGTTAATGCTTGGGCATGAGACCTGCAGATAGAACTGGCACTTCCCTGAGCTTAGTTGAACATTCTTGTTCCAATGCAACAGTGATGTTTGCATCATCTCCAGAATTGTCACTGGTAATGTGGGCAAGTCAAGGAAGGGTGCAGTGGGGCGAAATGTCAGACGTGTTCAGCAGAAGAAAAGGCACCGCTCATTTGAAAATCAAAGTAAAGACTGTTGAAAAGTAAAGGACTCAAGGTGGTAGAAGACATCAGGACCTCCTGGACTATGTCCTAGGAAGAGACAACTAAGTGTCCTCTCTGAGACCGGAAGACTGCTACGAAGGCAGTTCGTTCAAAGGAAGGTGCTAGATGAGTCTTGGGCTCTGTGCTGTAGTGATTAGTTTCATGTTATTAGACTGAGGCTGCTAACAATATATACCATTTTAAAAGATGTATTTAAAGGCTGCTTATATAGAGAAATTGGTCCCTGAAGCCATTTGGTCCCATGTTTCATTCCAAGTTTATTCAGTCACCTATGCACATCCTCTGTATTCGCACATGTGTGTTCTTGTTGTGGACTGGACTCAGTGAGTCCCTCAACCCATGGGGAACCAGGGCCCCAGTATGCAGGTGGGCAAGAAGTCAGTGAAAAGTGACAGACACTGACACAGAGAGAGTGCTGTATCTGAATGTAATTTCTCAAAGCGAACATCAGACTTACAGTATAGAAGAAAACAAAAAAGTTAGGTGACATATCAGTCAAAGTACATTGAAGTTATTTGACACAAAACAGAAATGCATACATAAAGACTGACAGGAACCAGGCAGTGTTTACAACTGAGATAAGATCAGTCCTATCTAAAGTCAGCTATTGACAGGAGCCAGGTAAAAGGGCTAATATGCCTAGGTGCAATTCTGGTGTATTGTATAACCCAGCACCAGGGGGTTTCCGCTCTTGCTAACTTTTTCATGAATAATACAATACTCTAGTTCCTCCTTAAACCATAACCCTCCTTCTTTCTACTACTATGTAATGTAGGCTGCCATTCATGTTTGTAATGGGAATTCTAAGTTTACTATTTTGAACTAGCCCTGAGATTTCTAGCTCCTATCCAGTAAAATACTGCAATAGAGCATGTAAGACCTTCCATAGTATTGCAGGGACAAATCTGGTTATGGGGCACCAGAGACTCTCCAGGAGACAAGTTTCCGTGAAACTTTTTGTCTCAGGACTGCGGCCAAGCTTTTGGGCTTGCCGTGCAGACTCCACTGGAGTGGGTGTGTCATGTTTCTCCCATTTGTCTATAGTCATCCTTGTTAGAACCCTAATCCCCATTACATAGTACCTTGATCACTCCTCTGTTGGCACAGCTCACAGTAATAGCACACAGATAACATGTACAGGTAACATACATTTGGCATGAGCAAGACTAAGTAAATCACATATGTAGGCTGTCTACATTGAATGCTTCTAGGAATTAACAATAGCTGTCATAATGTGCCAGCAGGAAAAACCCAGAGTGGGCAAATCTGTTGACCCATGGTTGGAAAGCTCAGCTTCTGAACATAGTAGAAAGCTCTACAGATGATAATAATAATATTAAATATATCTTAAAATACCCTTGCTACCTCTATATGTGAGAGAAAATTAAGGGTTATTTGTAATTCTTAAATGACATAATTATATTTCCCCAGTTTCTGAATGTGATATGTCATAGTCAGTAAGGAGCCTGGGTTACCAGGATATTTTTAAGTTATCAAGGAAAGAAAAGAAATAATAAAACCTTTGAGACAGGGTCATAGCTGCCACTGGGGGCCGACATCTTTGTGGGTTTGACTCTTTATTTGCCCATTGAGCAGGCACTGATTGCATGTTACTTCCTTTTCTTGGCTGTTTCCAAAGTACCAAAAGATAGCCATTGTTCTCTTGGGATTTGTGGAATAGTGGCAATCATTCCTCAGGTCTAAAATACATGAACTGGGCAGGGAAGGGGAGGGAGGGCAGGAAGAAGTGGGCGGGAGGAGGAAGAGAAGCAGAAACAGAATGAGAATGAATGTGAGCTGTCCATGACTTGGAATTTATGGAGGGGTACCCAGTGTGCTTACACAGTAAGGGTGGGTGGCCCATGAGCTAATGGAAGCGGTGTATAACGTGTAACGTCTGATTCAGGATGCTGCCTTAAGTCATGAAGGTGCCATGAGCAGAGGAGGCAGGCAAGATAGGCAAACGGTTCAGCAATTTAGGTCACTGATCCTATCATGAAGAGATGATCCTAGAAACTAAAGGAGCGCGTGGACATCTGGCAATGGCTGCCTTGGTAAAATCTGTATTCTCTGAATTTTACCACAGTTTTTTGAAATGGTTGTATTTGATCTTACTTATGAACCAAAGTTATTTCTATTACTTACTTTGTTCTTATTGATAAATTACTCATTAAATAATTTATTGAGTATTAAATGTCAATATAGAAGTAACTGGCACAGGGTGTGGGTAAGTAGGGCCTTTCCACATGCCTGCACACAGCTGTACTGCCATACATGGAGTCACATGTATATGTTCCCAGATCCCTGAGAGGCTGAGTCATGAACCCCTGAGATTATGGATACAATGCCAAGCCCAGCAACATAACAGGGTCCAACCTCAGAAACAAAGATCCAATCCCAAAGATACTGCCGCATGCTGCACAGCTTAGTCCTAGGCACTCAGACACACATGTGGGACAACAGGGTTGGGTGATCTGTGCTCCCTCAGACAGACTCACACCAAGAAGGCCCAAAGCCTAGCATCAACCCAGAAATGCAGGGGGTTGACTGGCCCAGGGAGGAGGAGTTAGCTTGGCTCTGAATGGGATGATGCTGTAAGAGAGCAGTCTGTGGCTGTAAACATCCCCGAGGAAGCTGGGATGCTGGGGGAAGTGTGCAGCTATACTCTGGCAGCATAGCTCATGGACCAAAGATAGGCTGTGCCATTTCACATGGGACTGAGGCTCTGTGGTCCTTGACGTGGCTTTGCCCATGTACTTATGGTTTCGTCTGGTCCTCAGATATCAGAATTTGTGGGTGACTGGCTTTGTAATTTAATATAGTTTAGTTGGCTTTTTAAAAGTATCAACACTGAAAGCAAGAAACAATAAAGTAAACTAGAAAAATTGCTAGAGATCTTTTAAAGTACTTCCAAAATGATTCTGACCTTTTGAAAGTCTGCAAACCCAGAAGCCATGCGACATGAGTGGTGTGATTGTCCTTAGATTTCCCTGCAGCAGGAGGAGCACAAACATGGTTGAAAGATGAATGTATTTGCAGTTTTTATGGAATAAAGAGCAAATTTTATTCACATAAAAAGACTTCCTTTAAATTAATGATTAAAAAACCTAAATCTCAACAGAAACATTTACAAAATCCACAGAAAGGAAAATACAACTGTCTCTTAAGAGCTGGAATGATGCTTAAACTCATTCATTGTATGGGATTTTTGTTAAAACTACAAATACCTGCTGTCCCTCACAGTGCCTGGCATGATGCAGATGGTGGATGGGTGTGAGTGGAGAATCTTCCTGCACTGGCTTCTGGTCATTCAGGGTAGCTTCAGGGTAGCTTCCAGGCTTCTACATATATATATATATATATATATATATATATATATATATATATATATATACCATCCTAGTCATGTACAAACACATGCGCATACAGCCACACTCGTGCAAATAATATGCATATATCCATCCATACATACAACAAATAATAAATAAAATGTTTTCATCCATTCTGCACTGCTATGGGGTTTACCCCATAAATGCTTAGTCACAGGTATTACATATCTACGGAGACAAAAAAGATGACATTTTAAGTAAATGAAGCTATTAGAAACAATCCATATGGTCATTATTTAGGTGATAAATATAATGAATGATAGTATAGCATGCAATAAAATATGATCTCACAATTAAAGCAGTGGCCTATTTATCCTGCCAGTGAAGGTTTCTATTAATAAGGATAGAGGCTTTTGTTGTTCTGTGAAGCTGGGAAGTGTGCATCTTAGTGTGTACATAAGAATGTGTCTCAGACACATCCGAGGGCATCAGTATCTGTGTCAGAGGACCTGGAAGCTGTGATTGGGAAGTAGAATCTTGAGAAGCCCTGACAAATCGGAGCCTTATAGCCTTTATATGTGTTACCTACCCATAAAATATTTAAGAGTAAAAAGAATTTGTCTCGTTCTAGTATAATAGCAAATGTGGCCGTCCTACTGCCCAGGGTGGTTGAGGCAGAAAGGTCACAAGCTTGAGGCCAATCAAGGCTGTGTAACAACTTGAGGGTTAGTCTGGGTAGCTTCCTGGAACCTGAGCTCAAGATGCACATACATACATACATACATACATACATTCATACATATGCCTTACACTTTGGATGCATTTCTTTATTTTTGTACATCAGATTTCAACTAGGATTTAATAAAATCTACACATAGACCTGAAATAGTTTAAGATTCAAATAGTATGAGAGCTTTAAAGTTGAAGAGCTTTAGTCAAACCTGGGCTGACTTTCATTATTGACCCAGTCTGAACTCGTATTTAGGGATTTCATTCGTAGGTGTTATAAGGACGAGGAGAGTTAAGACTGAAGGAGCAGAGAGGTCCCAGCTTCTCCCTTCCTTTGCCCCATTTCCTCATCTCCTCAACCCCTCGACCAGGCAGAGCTTCAAGCCGGCTGGCTCAGCAACTCTGAAACTAATCCCATAGGTGTGAAATGCTCTGTTATGCCAGAAAGGGGCAGGGTCACACTGGCTCTGATGGCACATACTGCAGGGCTGGCATGGTGGGCGTCGGTGGCAACAGGGAAGTAAAAGAAGGCCAAGAATGAGTTCCACCCTTCATGCAACTGTAGTTGCACACACTTGTCAGTGTGGACTCTCCTGGAAAGTTGATGAGGAGCAGCCTGCCCTGGGATAAGCAGTGATTGTGTGTTGGCTGAGAAGGCAGCCTGGGTAATGTTAGGAGACTTGCATATAAATGCTCTCTGTGGTCTTTGCCTCTAGGACTCACTGTGTGCAGTGGAGGCTGCATGGTTCTGAGGCTGCTCTGTTGTTTGAGATCTTCATCTTTCTGTCTCAAAGTTTCCATCAGACACTCAGGAATTTCTGTGCAGATTATAGTCCTGGGTTGATGAATATAATAACCATTTTATTCCTGCATAATAAGGAAAACCTTGTCATTATAAATCCTCAAAAGCCTGTTTACCTTTTTACTTAAATGAAGCCTGTTTGTATTAGTGATTGTAGCTTATACTGCAGTCTAACATGACTAATAGGGACATGATAATTCACAAAAGGATTAATAGCACTTTTAGGCTGCACAGAAAATATTTTGTTTTCTTGATAATGGTCTCTCTTAGTGTCTGGAGGAAAGTTGAGCAGTCTGTTCTAATGAATAGCAGTGGAAATTAAAATAATTATGTTTTACAATTTTTCCCTTTAGAAAACCTAACTGAAAATAAAGACATAATTTGCTATTTTTAAGATTTCGTTAATGAAGCAAAATAAACTTTGTTGTATTGCTTGGATGTAACTCCATCTCACTTGATCATGCAGGCTGCAGATCAGATTAAAAAGCTGTACCATCTCTTCCTGAAGATTGATGCCACTCAGGTGGAAGTGAACCCCTTTGGTGAAACTCCAGAAGGACAAGGTAACAGACAGCAGAAGGAAAGAAGTGCAAATGGACTTCTATAATTATGCATAGAAACTCTAAAGTAACTTGCAAAATAATCTCCAAAAGCTGCACCAGCTCTGAGTTCATTTCTTTCAGTAATTTAACTTCTGATCATTTCCCGCGCTCCCATGATGGTGTTCAACATTTGGGTGTGCTGTACTCAAATGCCAAGCCTCCCAAGGAGCTACTTCCTGCTTGGCTTCAGCTGCCATGAGTCCGTGCATCAGACAACAGAGCCCTCATTTTTCAGCAGTCACTGCTGATAGAGGGATTTGAGTGTGGGTGGGTATCACTGTCCTTGGGCTTAGAGCTGCACCTGCTTTTTCTAAACTTGGTGATCTTGAATTTGCAAACTGTGCACAGTTTTGCCTCCCGTCCTGAACAGGACGTCTACCATCTAGACGAAGCCACTATCATCACTCTGTAGGTAACACACTTGCCTTGTTCGCTTTAGGCAAAGGAGTTGTTTGAGGGATGCTTTCTCTTGTAGCAATATTGTACCACTGTTGTATGCCTCAGCAAATGTCACCACTGCAGGATTTCTTGAATATGAATGAAGATGTAGTCATAGCAAAAGCTTGGAACTGAGGAGTGGGATGGCAGATAGAATCATTCAAGCCAGAATGTACGTGCCACAGACTTGGACTCTTTCCATGTATTGTGACCGCTGGCTTTGCCATTGAGTAGGAAGAAGGAGCTGAACAGATGTGTACAAAGAGCACTGTCAAGACCCAGGCATTTTTCCTTAGTAGAGGCTTTGTAGGCAAAGTCAGAAAACCCAAAACACTATCTTTGGAACTCAGAGAAACCTCAGGACAAATTCAAATTCTGCATCTGTCATATTCTGACTACACATCTACACACATTCCTGCTTAGGCTTCAGATTAAAAACGACAAAAACTTTTATTAGTATTAATAAAATTGTTAAAAATGATACCCATATTACAGATTGATGCATTGAGTCATACATCCAGAGTGAGATATAAAGTGGAGCCTTCCCCTATATTTATGAAAGGACATTGCTCTTCTTAACTAGTACAAGAGTTTGCCACAAAAACCAGTGTCCAGCTAATGGCAAGCTCTAAGGAAGTTGCTGAAGTACAGTATTGCATGAATAACCACCAAATTGTATCTGAACTGTTTTATATGCAAATTGTGTTTATTTAAGCTTTATTTTTTAAGATTGAAATGTCTATGTGCCTCAGTGAATATATAGGCCCTGAGGAGGCCAAAAGTGCTCGTCCGTTGGTCCCTCTGGAGCTGAGTTACAGGCATTGGTGAGCCACCTCATATGGGTATTGGAAACCATACCTGGTCCGCTGTAAGGGCAACAATTGTTCTTAAAGACTGGCCCTTCTCTCTAGTTTTTAATTAGTTTTTAATTGCTGTGATTATAAAAACATCACTCTTTTATATAGAGAGAGGAGGCAGACAAGTTATGCCTGTTTTTGAACTTCTATGCCAGGCTCTATGCTAGACTTTCACAAGTAGCCCTGCAAAAATAAGAGTCATTATTCCCGTCATTAAGATCAGGCATTTAACCTGACTCTCATGGAAAGCTAGATCTGCATGATAGAATGGAAACCCTTGCCTCTCAGCTCAGTGTGCAAGGTTGCCCTGCCATGCTGGGCTAAGTAGAGCCTGTTTTTTTCTGGTTGTTCTTTTAAACCAGTAGTTTGCCCTTGTTAGAGTAACCTAGAAGTGGTCTCGGGTTTTGAGAGCACAAGTCACATTCACACTGCCTTCTCAAGTACTGCAGGCTGCTTCTCAATGCATGATGGTTACTTATCTGAATTTACTGTAAAGGCTCTTTAATATACTGAGGCAAGCATGGTTGTGATGCTCACTGTTCCCAGTGGCAAGAGAGTCATGTCTTTCAGAGCATCATGGACCATAATGCAAGACTATGGCTGAAAAAAGCAGGAGGTTGGCAGGATAGACCCGTCTGGGAAGTGCTTTCTTTGCAGGCAGGAAGAGAGGTTTGTTCCTGGAACTCACACTAAAGACAAAGCATCCATGAGGCTCAGTGGGCTACTTGATGAGTTCCAGGGTAGTCAGAGACTCCGGCTCAAAACACACGTGGATGACACTTAAGGAATGAAGCCTGAGGTTATCTCTGACCTCTCGGTGCATATGTGATCATGTGCATGCAGTGAACACACTTACAAGACTGGGAGAAAAGACGGCTTCCTCTGAAGCAGGAGATATTTTGCTGTAGGATTATTTTATTCACACTGTAGAGACAGGGACTACACAAGGGACTCTTCTTGGAAGGTGTTCACAAATTTTACAAAGGCTAAAGTTTGCTTTTTAATTAATAAGAACATGAAACTTTTTAAAAAATACTTTTAAGGAATCATCACAAAACACATCCTGTATGTACAGTTCACTAAAGCAGAAGTCTTACATAGTATTTTTAAGACCAAAATTATCTTTAGCTATTAATTTGTTCATTGTACCGTAAAAGTTTGGCTATTGAGTTATAATCACAATAAATGAGAGTGTTGGTTTATAACTCTAATGAGCAGTAGACAAATTAAACCCAATTAGGAAATGGTGATTAATGATCAGTTGTGAAAGTTGGCTCTTCATCACTGCTGTGTCCCGCAAAGCAGGCCTCTATTTAGGAGCTATAAATGCAGTCATTTAGATCTCTGCAATGTTGATAATATTTATAATCTCTCTGCTTAAATCATTTCCATCTAGGTGACTAACAAAACATTTCACATGAAAACTTTGATATAATTATTGTCTTATAATTTGGAGGCTTAAACGCTCCTAAAATTAAGGATCACATAAACGTTTTGACTTAAAAGCTAGCCACTGTGCCATCCATCTCTCTGTGCGAGACTTAGCTCCCTGTCTCATTACTTACCCAGGAACATTTTTTTTTTTATTTGCTTTATTGTTTATCTACTTTTACAGCATCCTGTTGATGGCAGTGGCCATCATTAATATCAAAGCTGCTGAGTCGCCAGTGGAAAGATGTGGAAGAATTTCAGCCTAAGAACATTCCTTCCAATGTGGTTAACAGTCTTTATTCAAAGGGCAATTTGACACTGAGTTTTATTGTGGTTTAAGGACTCTTGAGGATTATAATGGTTGCTAGTGACCTATGAAAGCCTATTAACCTTGGCTTAGCTTTTGTTTACCAGTGGTTAATTCTCTTACACACTTAACAGGAGTTCAAGGTGCAGATTGCCCTGTGGTGTATAAAGAATGAGGCTTCTCTCTTACTGCCTGTGGAGCCCAAATCTACTCCCTGAGACACCAGATGGAAGGAAACAGCCCTGCTTTCTCTGAATTGGTCTCACTTGCCCAGGCTCTGTGCTGGCAGCAAAGATGGTACCCAGTGTTGACTGTACTGGTCTAGCAGCCATAGACAACACTTCATCTGGTTCTCATTAGCCTTGTTTTGTCACGAATCCAGCCCAGGCCAGTGGTTGGTCTGTGCTCACATGGTTTAAGAGAAAGGTCATTTCCTAGTGAAAACTAGAGCATTAAAGTGAAGCATCTCTCCAGGAATGAATCAGTCTCTGTTGAAACAAAAGTAGATAGTTGCTTCAGTAACTAAAGAGAAATTTAAGTACTTTCTTTCCTGATTCATTTGAAGTAACATTGATTCAGTAATTCTGTAGGCAAGGGAACATACACACACACACACACACACACACACACACACACACAGACAAATAGATACAGATATAGATATTTATGTAGCTGACCGACTATCCACTTATTCATTTATTAAATTTTTTGAATATTGTAGTATTCAAAATTTTATTTTTCCAGCCCACCCAGGGATTCTGCAACGCATTTTATTCCTTCTTCCCTCTCCATTTCTGATTACACGTGTTACTTTTGGTCTTTGAACAAAGGGTGAGGTCCTTCCACCAGGAGACATTTGTCAGGAGTGTTGCTTTTGCCCTCTACATGGTGACTGTAGGGAGGACTGCCAGCTGCCCTACAGTATGTAGAGTGGTCTCCCTCATGTGCCAGAGAGGCAAATTCCCACTACAATTTAGCTCCAAGGACACATGCCTCCATTCATTGAACTCCACAGTGAGAGCTACTTAAAGCAGTAAGGCTGGGTGAGCCATAGTTAACTGGCATACCAAATTCCTCTCTTTCTTCCTTGAGCTTCCCCTAAATAACCCTGTTGCTGCCTGCTCACAGTGCCCCTGCTGTGCTACCACTGCTGCCTGCCCTCTGTTTCTTCATTATAGTCAAGGCTCTGTTTCCATGATCACTTTTGGTGTTTTTATTTCTCCTACCCCATCTCTCCTCATATCTATTTTTTCTTCATAGGATCTGGAGAAAAGTTCTAAACAGTATACAACTCTTAGAACATCAATATTTAATGGAAAGCGGGACTCCTTTTAAAGCATCAGCATTTTAAAGCCAGCTTGGCAAGGCACATTTGAATAGCACATTATGGTTATTTATCACAAATCAAACACAGCACATTGCTTCAAGACAGATTATTTTCCAAACTAATTATGACAGTCTTACTTCCTGCTGTTTTTCTGTTCCTTTTATGTGTATGTCTTCCATCTGAAATGCATTTTTTTCTTTTGTTTAACTCAGCTGCACGTTCTTCTGTGGGAGCTCTAGGGTCAGAGGCCTCTTGCTGCCAGTTCTGGTCTCCATCAAGGCAGCTGAATTAGCAGCTTGCAGCATCTCACACACTAAACAAAACAACACAAACACCCTATGAATATAAGTACCTTGGCTTTCTTTGATATTTGTTCAGAAGGAAAATTCATTTGTATAATCTATCAACCATGTAACAATATGTTTTTGATGGTGGAAATTGTTTTATAAATATTAATAGGTATGCTTTTTCTCCTACTTTATACACAGATTGGTGTTTGTTCAAGATGAATTTTCTGTAGAATTGAGGTTTCAGTTATGTGACGCTGAAATTCTTAATGTCTCAGCTAAGTGCCATTACCTCAGAAAACCATTTTCCCCCCATAGTTGTGTGTTTTTGAATTAAGTGAGAAAGCTAGGGTTTGAGCAGATGGGGCAAGTTGATTTTCTTGCCCTGCTGTTGCCATAGCCATGAGCCCACCTGTGGCCCAGCAGCTCTGCATATACAAGCAAGCATGCATGAGTCCATCAATGTGCAGGGGCTAGGCCCGCCTTTTTATGTAGCTTTGTTTAGTTTGTTCTCATTTTCAGTCTTCCTGATAGCAGGACATACTTAAGCCAAGGGTGTTCTTGACTAGGTAAGAATATTATAGCTGTGGGTGACTACCTGTCTGTTAAAGCAAGATAGATACGTGAGAGTTGTGTCCAAGTAGGGATTGCTACAAAGTATCAGTCAACATATGGGTGGTTGTAGGCTTTGTGGTCTGTACTGCAGTTACCACCTTTGCTATTTTCCTGTGAAGAAGTCCCGACACATGTAAATGTGCACACAAGTGTACATAGAAAAACAGGTGGTGAGCTTGAGCGACGTAATTTGCCACTTCTGATGCAGATGCCCATGTGAAATTTTTTTGTGTCTTTAGCCACTGTGGCCAAATGCAAATGTATGCTACATTTTGACTATTATCAAAAGTCTCACATCCTTTAACTAAAACATTTCTGCCCTCACAGTTACTCTGTTAAAAGTGCTAGTCATTAAAATTCTTGCTTTTGAGAAAGTTCTTAATGTGTTTAAAGGATAGCTGATCAAGTACCTCAGGGAGCCTGGACACAGTTAAAACTCCAATAGACATTCATTTATGCCTCCTTTAAATAGAAGTTTAGGGATATTTTGGGAATGAGACAGACTATAGTAATTTCTAGAGATGAAAAGAAGGTTCTGTAAACTGAGCTATAATGATGGGAATTTCTACGCATGCAGAAAGTACCATGTTGGTAATCATGTTCCCCCGTGAGGCTGGGTGCCACACATAGCTTCTCCTTCCACCAACACCACACAGTACCAGCAACTCTGATCTTGTTTATAGACAAGGGCTCTGAGCTTAAGAAAACTGTGTGGCCAGGGCTAGCTGCTTAGGCTACAGCACTAGAGCTGTGTCCTTGAAGTATGTGTGGCAGGCTTCTCTCCGACCAGACCACTTCTGTAACCGTGTCTCTGATGGCAGCTAGGTGTCCTACTCTTCAGTTCTGTTCTGACACTGGATGCCTATAATGAGAGTCAGAGTCACATAGTAAGGGTCCTGTCTCATAAGACTGATGCTCTCCATTGATGACAGTGACAATGGTATTGGGGACCACAGTTCACCTGAGTGTTCTCACAACCTGTTCTTGAGTTGTGGCTCATTGCATTCAGGGAAACACTTACTACCTGTTGACAGAAGCAAAGGACATTTTAAATTATTTCCAGAGAAGTCCGAGGGCTGTAGAGCTCTGTATTAAGAACAGAGCTAAAATGCCAAGTATTAAAAAGAAAGATCCACCCAGTAGGCCCATTGCTTAGGATGTTACAAGAGTTTTATGATCTCTGTGCCAAGAATTGGAGTTGAAAACTGCTGTCTTTATCACTTGAACCCCACCCCCATCTCACCACTCATTTTTTAACTGCAAAGCCATTTTAAAGGCTCTGGCTCTGCGGACTTTGGGGACATGGGACATAGCTGGCTGGAATAATTCACTAGAAGTGTACTTTTGAAGGTTTTATCTATACCATGTTCCTGCCTCCTTTTTTCTGCTCCCTGTCTACTTTGGTATGAAGAGTCATAGCCACACCGTTCCACTGCCACAGCTGAGTTGGTTAACTGCACCTTGCCCCTAGGATGGAGTGATATCTCCAGCAAAACACATCCTTCCTTCCTCAAGTTATTGCCTTCAGATATGTTGTCCTAGTCATATAGCAATAACTGAACAGAGCAAAGTATATGAGAGAGGGGGTAGATTACAGGGAAGGATGGGGGAGGGAGAGAGAAACGGAGGGAGGGAGAGAGATTGAGAGAGGGGCACCTAAACTATCATGTTGTACATGCTTAGACCACACTGGATTTAACTTGAAATCTTCCTAACTCAGCCTCCTGAGTATGGAATTCACAGCGTATACCACCAGGCCCAGCTTGGCTCTGACTACTTAAATATCCATACCTAACTTCATAGTTGTGGAGTAATTTTAGTGTCCCAAATCTCTTGGATCTACACCCATTGATCTGTTGTTACCACACAGGTAACAGGTTACTGTAGCACTAAGGGACACTCTAAGTGCTCACACAGACCTTGTGTTCAAGCCCTGGACTGCCTGTCTGGTTCTCAGGCTGCTCACCAACCAGAAGCTCCTGTCTGCACTTGGCATGTGCAGCATGACACAGAGGGAATCTTTGGAAAGTTTGCTCTGCAGGCGTCTGGTGGGGACTGCCTGCTGAACTTTGCATACATCTCCATTAATTATCCTTTCGCTGGAGCTGCTTGCAACTGTATTCTTTATAATAAGGGGCAAAGTTTAGCTTGGAACTATTTTGATTTACTGGTTTATTGATCTTGACCAAGAATTCTTTTATTTGCAAGTCTTCACTTAGAAAGTCAATTTGGTAGCCTTTGCCCATTCATTTTGAAGGTGTCACTTACAAGTAATCTTGCCAGTGAGTAATGGAGGAGCTAAAATTACTAATAAATTAATTAGAATGTATTTATAAACCCAGTGGAAAGCCAAGAATGAAGTTGCTTTTCTATTGATCATTATACTGGTCATTAACTGCTGAGAAAGTGCCTTTGCAGGGAGCAGAGAACACAGGCCAATTCCTTTGGTAATTGCAGGATTCCTTCATTACAACCTCACCGTTGTAGAAATATAATTACTCATTCACTCTCTGTGTTCATAGTGTGGTCAGTGGTTGGGCAGTTTGTGGCAAGACTCGGGACTTAAGCAGATATCAGCTTCCATGTAAGATTTTCTCTTGTCAGTCAGGATTCATTTATGGAATTTTTGGCCTGTTTATTTTTCTGCCAAGACATCTTAAATTGTAATATATACCAGTTCTGTCAGAACTGCTCCAAGTGCTTGAGTCATGTGCAAGAGAACCTGGAAGAAATCTTCCTGGTACCTGTCAATGCTGGGTGCCATAAAGCACCAGTGTTTTCTTTTCTTTGTAAGCAGTAGAATTATCAGCTATGTCCGTTGTTTTTCTGTGAGGTACTGGGAAAGGAAGGCTCCCATTTCAGATGTGAAGTACTTCTCAGCAAAGCTGGCACATCATCTGTAAATGTTGACCAAAGACATCTGCTTGTTCATATCTTGGGTTCAATTAGAGAATGTTAAGATGGCACGGTGGCACAGTCAACAAGTTTATGCTGCAAGGAAAATAATAAACATGTTGGAGTCCAGATACCACAGATGTTGTCCTCTTTCCCAAAGCCATCCCTTAAGTGTCCTCTTTGCATCCTTGTAATCAAAGATGTGTGGTGGCCCAACCCTGCCTTAGAGTGAGCTTTGCTGTGTGCAGAGCTGTTTGGGTACAACATGAGATCTGCTTCTAGCAGAGGATGTATAACGTGGCACCAGTGATGTCTGGGGTTTGAGCACTGGCAGACCTGAGAAGTCATAACCAGAGACATCTACCTGGGTTAAGTTAGTCTGTAGACTAGGGTGGGAATTGCTTTCCCTGTTCTTCACAAGTGAGGAAGCCAAGGCCCACCATGAATAGAGATAGTCTTACCAAGGCTACAGTGTTAGTGATATATACTAGAAATGGTTCAAAGAGCTCAATTGTGTTTTCTCCCCAAAAATTAAGGCAGAAAAGAAAGAAAAGCTCTGAGACTCAGATATGTAAATCTTATTCCTACACTTGTCATTTCAAAATATATGTGTATGGCAAAGCATTCAGTGTACCTTAAATATATTCAATTTTAATTGATCCTGAGAGGCATCAGAATTAAGGAACAATTTATAAATTGTGTATTCTGGCACAGCATTCACTGATATTAAGTTTAGAAGTTTTAGAGTTGTAAGAGGGTATTGATAAAATTCACAGTTTATCATGGAATGTCGGGACAGAGGAGAAAAAGAGAATTGGCATTATTCCCTTGTTTCTTCCTGCATAAACAAGAAAGGCAGTGCTCACCTGTTAAATCTAACTGTACATAAGTAATGCAATTACAGTTGTGACTCCAGGGGCAATTGTGCCAACTGAGCCTATTGTGGATGCTGGTGACCTTTGTTGTCAACTGAGCAGAGACTGACAAATGTGAATTACTGTCCCTTATTGCTATAATGGAAGTCCCCTCAGAACAGGACCTTGTCCTATTTGTCTCTGTAGCGTAAGAGTTCACAGGTAAAGAAAGCATCAGTGGGTTCCCTGCCTATAGTGTGAGAGAATGAAAGTTTCCGCCTTCCTTACTCCTGTACCTGCTGGCCTTAGTAAGTCAGTGTATTGACTCCAAAGAGACTCAGGTATGGCCTCCTTTTCTCTTTGTTTAGTTGTCTGTTTTGATGCCAAGATAAACTTTGATGACAATGCTGAGTTCCGACAAAAGGACATATTTGCAATGGACGACAAATCCGAGAATGAGCCCATTGAAAATGAAGCTGCCAGATATGATCTCAAGTATATAGGACTGGACGGGAACATCGCCTGCTTCGGTAAGTGCTGGCCCTGGGGCTGGAGTTGTATACCATTTATGAAATGCTATTTACTAAGGGCTGTTAAAAATAGGTGTTTTCTTATAGCATCAAGTGGAAAACAGTTTCAAAGTCTATTTTGATTGACAGTCACTGATTTAAAGCAGTTTTTCAACTCTGGCACTGCTGCGCTTTTGAATTGGATGATCTTTTATTCTTGGAGAACCATCCAGGATATTAGGTTCCGTTGTATTCCTCTCCTCCACAAATAGCTGATAATTGTGGAAATGAAACAATACAAGGAAAGTGCCCAGATGTTTCCAGGTGTCAGGTGTACAAATGCACTCCAGATAAGAACTACTGAGAGGCTGGAGAGATGGCTCAGTGGTGAGTGCCTACTGTGCAAATGTGAGTTTGGGTTCATGGCACCCACATAAAAACTGGGCGTGACAGCATATGGTGATAGCCACAGTAGAGTGTGAGTGGGAAGTAGCTGGATTGAGGGGCCTTGCTGCCTCTCAGTCTAGACAGTTGGTGATCTCTAGGCTTATTAGTGAGAGATCTATCTTAAATATGAAGTGGAAAGCAGTAGAGAAATATACCCAACATCAACCTCTGGCCTCCACATACATGTGCATGTGTGTGTACACACATGCCCATGTGAATATATTTATTAAAAGAACCATTGATTTAAAGCATCTCAACTTTTTTTTAGTAAAAGTAACAACTTCCCCTATGCCTTCAGCTTCCATCTACTAGGAACTGTTGTTAAACTGTACTCTGAGACAAAACTATGTTTTCAGAGTGTTCTAGTTCCCTTTCTGGGGCTGTCACAAAACATTCTGACCAAAAGAAATTTAGGGGAGGAAAGTTAACTTACAGGCCATGGTCCATCACCACGCTTGCAAGCTCAATTGCTAGTTTATTCTTATACAGCCCAGGACCTCCTGCCCAGGGAATGGTCCCACCCACAGTGGACCCTCCTATATCATTCATCAATCAAGCCAGTCAGATCTGGATAGTCCCTCAGTTTAGACTCCCTTCCCAGGTGACTGTAGGCTGTGTTAAGTTGACAATTAATGCTAACTAGGGCACAGAGGAGGGAGCACAGGATATAAATTCTAATCATTTCACTAACATTTCAGATTGAATGGTAACCAGTTGCCAAAATACTTTCATTATGCCAGTTTATTAATCAAACAATGGGCTCCATCACAGTTCTCTAATTTAGTGAGAATGGCTTCTGCAGCTGAGATAAGATGTGTCTGTAGAGGCAATACAATTTCAGTTATTGTCCATGGCTTCTAGTGTTTGTGATTTGTATGCTTCCAGCTTAATTGCACATGACTGTGTTTCTGCTAGAAACAATTCATTGCACTAGAAACTGAGGTCTTCATCTTAATGGAATTAAAATAAAAAAGATTTGTTGCTCATTAAAACAACAGCATCATTATATTAAGAAGTGAAGAGTCTTCAACAGTTTGCTGTTCAGTACAATGGAAAATGGCATCCTATTACAATTGATACCTAAAGTGCCTGCTTTATATGGGAGCACTATCTGCATAGCATAGCTCACTTACACCCTCTTGGCTGCTGTAGGCAAATGTGCTCATAACATGTGTAGGCATTTGGGACGGGGGCAATACAGGGTGTGTTTAGAACAAATTAAATACAGATTTTTCTTGGATTAATGTTTCTCACAAACTCTGATTAGGAACACTGCACACTACTTGGAGATCTTTTATTACAAATACCCTTATTATGATGGGCAAGACTTACTTTATTTGCTGAGGTGCCTGGGGACACATTAACCCACCCCAGGTACAGGTCCCCACTCCCTATTTTTAGTTTCCCCCACCTTAATTAAGGCAGTCCCAGTTACCAGGTCTGTCTGGGGGAATCCCAGGGTACTTTACCCTGAGTGGTTTGCTTAGTTTCTATGCCTTCTCCCTCATCACCTGAGGAAGGTAATTCTATAATTAAGCATAGGAAGCAAAAGAAGTGCAGTTGGTCAATAACCATTAGCTCTAAAAGGCAGGAATGCCCTTGTAAATTGCTACCGTAGTTCCTAAGAAAGGCTCCTAAATTATTGTACTTTTGTTCTAGGTTGAATATTGGGTTAGTAAATATGATCTTGTCTTAAGTTTTGTGATTACTTTTTAAAATTGTCTTTAGATATGTGTATATACATGTGGCAAGTGGGGCCCAGAATTCAGAGGAGGGTGTTAGATCTCTTGGGGCTTCGGTTACAGGTGAGCCTAGGCTGGGGGTAAGAACTGAATTCAGGACTTGTGGAGGAGCAGGACACGCTCTAACCACTGAGCCATCTCTCCAGCCCCTTGGTTTTGCTTTTTGAGACAGAATTGTACTGTGCCCACGTTCTCCTGGTACTTCCTATGTAGCTCAGAGTGGCTTGAATTCAGGCTTACCTTCTTTAGCTTTCTGCGTGCTAGGGCTCTGGGAGGTGAGTGTAAGCAGTGTGCTTCTTACACGACCTTACAGGGGAAGGAGCATCAAGGCCGGTTCTCTTTTGAGTTGCTTTCGATGAGCTCATCAAGACAATGCATGCCTCCCAAAGATCAGGGAAGGGGAAACCCATCAGACGGTGGTTTAGTCCCAGAGGTTGCACATTCAGAGAGCATCTCCACAGGGACAAGCTAAGCATTGCTTTTGGTTCACATAATTTGAATGGCTAGCCACTCCTCACAGCCATAATTTTTCTGCCCATCCTCCTACCTGGAGCTTTTCAGAACTCAAAGCCAAATTGGTTCCTCTCCTTAACCTGTCCTTTTTATTTGAGTTATTAATGAATCCTCCTCGTTTCTCTGTTTGTCTGTTTGTTTGTTTGTTTTGGGATACACTTATTCCAAATTTTAACTATAAATTAGTTTATGAGTTGAATCTCAATTCAGGGTACAGATTGGCCTAGAAATGATAGTGTTCTCATTTGGCCCTCAGTGTGCCCACCCCATTTCCATGTGGTTTAATGTTTCCATGTCACGAGCTATTTGCATTTCACAGTGAATGGTGCTGGGCTGGCCATGGCTACCTGCGACATCATCTTCCTGAACGGAGGGAAGCCAGCGAACTTCTTGGACCTTGGAGGTGGTGTAAAGGAAGCCCAAGTCTATGAAGCATTCAAACTGCTCACGTCTGACCCCAAGGTGAGGCTTTTTTGGTAGGGAGACGGCACAGTATTCAGTCACCTGCCTCCAGATGATACAAGACTGAAAAAGCAACCTATGTTTTACAGCCTCAGGTATAAATTCTGCTTTCTATTTACTGCTCTACAGGATACTTTGACTTTTGTTTGGTTAAGGGCTTATTAGCAACTTCAGGGTGTCATTTCAGAAACTGTGCCCACAGTCTTGGGAGGGGAAGAGAACACAAAAGACAGTGTCAAGTAAAGCTGTGCTGTCGACTGGCGTGTATGTGGGTAATTGACACCAAGCCTCAGTCCTGTGTTTACGTGACTTAGAGACTCAGCCTCACATTCCTCTTGTAAGGATCCTGAAGACATTACCAGAGTATTAGAAATGTATATAATTATAGGATCACAGGTCACAGTGTATAATATATGGAAGAAATAATAGCCAGACTGTTTCTGTAGGTGCTTTAATCTGCAGCCTTAATTATGACAGTTGGGGACATACAGATTAAGTAGTAAATCAGTAACGTAGTTTTCTAAACTCTGTTATTTATTTATATAAATCTTTTCTTTTTAACAGTGTAGCAGAGTGGGATATAGTATCACTGTGGCCAGCTAGGGTACTGCAGGCGTTTAATGAGTTCTTGGCTGGTCCCTTGCTTTCCTGTAATTGTCCTTTCTTGGTCATCAGGGATAATAGACCTAAACTCAACTCTTATATACAATGTCTCTATTTTTTAAAAGTTTGTACTTTCCATAGTTTTCATTTAATTCTCATAAGTAGCCTTGGGGCTAACTGTATGCTATATTCATTTGTATTAAACTTCATTCAAGAGTTTTATCCCAATATCGTTAGAGCACTTAATAGATTTTGTTGGTTACTAAATTAAGAAACATAAGAATTCTAGGCCAGCACAAATGAAAACAAGCCAGAGTTCTCCCTCACCCCCAAACTAGGACTTGCACTACAGCTGGCTTCCTGTGGGTCCTTCTCAGGAAGAATTGTACTGGCAGTTGCCTGTTTGCATTCACACGCATGTGTCCATATATTCAATATGCTTGTCGGTCTTTCTTGTGCGTTTACAATTGCTAAGGATGATTTACCTTACAATTTGCTAACTCTTTTCTTCCAATTCACAGAACGATGTGAACATGTCATTACTTACTTCTCTTCAGTTCTCCAGTGTTGTCCAGGAAGAGCAAAGCCAGTCAGTGTAGTATAAGGCACTCATCCATCAAAGGGATTTGCAGGGGAAGATCTGTTCCACAGCCGGTGTTGTTTAGGGTTTGTTGCTCACCATGGCTCTCCCATCCTTTTGCTGGAACATGCCTTCTTCATGCTTCCTTGTAAGAGCAGAGTCATTTTCCTCCTAGAGATCTCTACATGAAGGGGCACTCTGTAGGTGCCACAAACATGTGTCTGGCTCTCTGACCCAGGAGGTAGCAGAGGACATTGGTCAGAATCAGCTATGATTGTTAGCACTGTGAGATTACTTACCTTAGAGATGAGCAGCCGCTGAGGGGTCAGTCTGCCAAGACAAGCAGCATGGCTGCTCTTTGAAACATCTCAGTAGCTATTCTTGAATTTTAACTTTATAAAACTAAAGGGTGTAAGGAATTTTACAAAATGACATGCAAAGCCATTTTTATTGTTTTTGTTTAAATAATCTCTTAAAAAATTGACTTTACCTTATGGAATATTTTCAAGTACTTGGAGTGTTTCAACTCTTTTGAGCTTGGCTGTCATCCTGGGATAGATAAAGGGATGTAGAAGTTATTTTCCTCACACTATATCAGGAAAATGAATGCATAGCTCATCTCCCAGGACATTTTCCAAACCTTGAAATTTCTAAGCTGGTTAAAAATCATGGAAATTAATTTGTGTTTTTAATCCTTGTTTGGTTCTTGCAAGTCAGAGAACAGTAGAGGGGAAAAAAAAAGACAGTACAAAACACAACCAAAAGGTACAGATGAGTTGACTTGATTTTGCAAAGAAACAGCTTGTAGTTCTGGCAGTAATTATTTCTGATAGAACCCTGTCCACCTGCCTAGAAAGCGCGCTTCCAAGAACTCACAGTTAATTATTTCAAAGTATTGTCTTGTTATATATAAGAATTAATTCACTGAAACTCAGAATTATGAGTGGCTTGTTAGTGTTAAACTTAAACCAAATCCAGACTTAACATCTCTGTGTTTGTCGTAACACAATATAACTTTATTGGTATAGTAATAAACATAGTGTCATTTAAGAAAAATGCGACAGATTCTGTTTCTATCCACAGTGTGAGCCACACCTCTGAATTGTACATTTCTTTTTCTCGCCTAGGATACCTAAATGCTTGTATTTATGTTTTAATACAAACATCTGTATAACAAATTTACATATTTGTTTATAGCACATCGCACTGAACTCCTTGAATTGTCTAAACCAAGAGTCCTCAAGGTAGCTCAGGTACTCAAGCTGATTTCACATGAAGTTTATCATTCAGTGTCTTATTCTTGTATTTTCCATCAGGGCCCAACTGGAGAGCAGGGTGATGGGGTTTGTCTGCTGCTGGGGGTGTAGGCCTCCTCTGATCTTCATCTCCATTTGCAGAACTTTGAACAGGATTCTTAAACACAGAAGTAGATATGACAGAAAGCAGAGTTTTGTTGTAATCTGTAAAAAATTTGGACACATTTCAAAGAAAAGTCCTATATAGAATGTTGTCTTTGTTTTTGTCTTTGGTTTATGCTTTGGCTTGTATTTCTAATTCTCTGTTTAGAATTCCAGATATAGCATCTGGCCTGTGTGAAGTATCTTGCGTAAATGAATAAAGCAAAGGCCAGTTGGCACACTTTCATCAGTAACCCCTCTGCTGGCATGTGTTAACTGAGTCTGTTGGCCTCTGGGGACCTTCTTGTGAGAAACAAGAATAGGTAGGTAGTTGTCTTGGACTGTGCTCCCTGCTTTGTTGTCAACTTAAGAGTGCCTCTCCCAGAGCCCTTCAGCTGCCAGAAGGAAACATGTTACTGAAAGCCAAGGCCATATTTGAAGAGAGAGCATTATTTATGGGACTCCACAGCCAGACTGCCAAGGGTTAACCTTTACCACTTATTGCTATGGAAACTTGGACATGCTCTTCAACTTCAGTGTACCTCAGTTTCCTCTCTTTTATAAAGTACTTAATAGAGAAGGTTGCTTAGTTATAAGAATTGAAATATGCATCTTTGTCTTCTGAAGGGGCTTGTTTGGGGAGATTATCAGTTAAAATATTTAAGGAAGGATACACATAGCCTACCCCGGGAAAGGGTAATCGTGCCTTGCACGTGATCCTCAGGAAAGGGCTTTCTATGGAGCCTTCTTGTTTATCTTCACTGTGTTTTTAAATTCACTATTTTAACCTTAACATTTATTTAGAACACAAATTTTAACTACATAGTTGGAAGGGTTATCATTGACTGAGAATACCCTTGAAGCTGCCAACCAGGTCAGAAAATGTCCCTGAGCCCCCGTGTACACTGCCCCTAAATCCTTCTCCTTGCCTTAGGTTTACCTGAAAGGCCATCACTGTCTTTCTGTGTGCTAGTGCAGGTCTTACCTGGTTTTGACCATAATGCATCATGTGCTGTGTGCTCTTGCTTCCTTGCCTTTATCTTCACGTGCCAGCCCTTTCTGTCTCCAGCATCCTAGCCAGTGTGTGACAACACCATGGTTGGTTTAATAAGGCCTTGCTCTGTGACCAGCGAGGTTGAACACAGTTCATGTATATATGTTGTTCATTGGGATGTCTTTAAATGTTTAAATCACCATTATAAAATAAGATGTGAAAACACATTATCTCAGAATCATTTCTAAGGCAGAAACTTGTGATGTTGTTTTAAATGTTCAGTTCTTTGGCATGCTCTAACCTTCCATTTAGAATGAAGGTATATATGTAGGAATGAGAGCCATCTGAACAGGTTCACTTGTACCAAGGCTGTTTTCAAACTGATGAAGTGTTTGCCTTTCTAGTCAGTGGTGTGAACCTGGGAGAGCAGGGCCTAAAAATGAGGTAGACTAAAGTCTCATGCAGTAGCTGACTTCATTCAGAGCATCAGACAGTTTATACTATGAGGGTTAAGAAGATTCACCAGAATAGAGTATACAGTCACTAGGCCAAGCTACATGTGGCAAAAACATTTTCCATAGGAGCATATAAAGGATAGTTTAAACATTTAATTGAATAACATCAGCAAGCAGTGATGAGTGATCGCAAGTAAACTCACTCGTATCCGCTACACTCAGGAGGAGCATGGAAACCCATCCCCAAGAACAAGTCAGTTTTGAAGATACTGAGGGCACAAAAAGTTTACTCACAAGCACTAAGACTGCTCACGTGACTTCATGACAGTGTTCTGACAATGGAGGTTCGAAAAGATTCATTGCCTGGCCCTGATTCTCTAACTGGACAGCCAAGAAGACGGTTTAATAAAAGAAAGATGAAATTCATGTTTGAAGGAACAACCTGATACTTTTTGGTATAAATCGAGAAGAGCTTATCTTTCTGACCCCTGTAGGATGTGCTTCAATTTCTCCAGAATTGGAGGCAAGAAGTAAAACCACGTCCCTTGTTTCCAGGGCAAGGTCTACCCAAATGGCATTTAATCTAATAAATGTTTTGGGTTATTATCTGCTAAATAAAACGTCTTAAAGTGCTGTGCTTTTGGAGTATATTTAAAGGCAAAGCGATACTACATTTTCTCTAATTCATGTTTATAATCAGAGTCAGGGTGTTCATTAAAAGGTAAACTGAGGCAGACAACATTTTAAAGCCTTTACTAGGACAAATAGCAACCCCAGATCTGGCAGTGCCAAGCTGGCTTGGTCCTGGGGCTCCCATGAAGATGCTGAGGGGCAGGCTTTCTGATGGTAAACTCAGAAATACAACAAGAGATTTGGCTGCCTGTCTACAAGTGAACATTTATTACCTAGGTCACTGTAGACTAATTGCCTGTCTGCAAGTCAACATCAACTTCCTAGGTCACTATAGACAGATTGCCTGTCACCAAGTGAACATTTACTTCCTAGGTCACCGAAACTCTTGCAGGAGTTGTTTCCTTAGGTAGTACCCAGAACTGGTGCAGCAAAGACTTCATTGCTTTGGAAGTAACTGCCCCACATTCTTTTCCTTACAGGCTGTTTGACAGTAGATTGTTCTTTCACATAGATGGGGAAACTTAGAAGTCTGGACAGCTATCCTTCTTTGTTGTTTTTGTTTTCTTTGATTGTTTCAACTTTTAACTTTTACACAAACTATTTATTATGTATATTTCCTGTGGGTGACATTCTCAAGTTTGCATAATCTGAGCTCTGGACCTATGTACCCCCGTTCATCAGCTACCATCCTTTCTCCTATGTTTCGCCTCATCTTTCCAAATAGCCTTCTGTTTTGTAGTATTTGTGGAGTATTTTAAGTATTAATTTTTAATAAAGTCTGGATTCCACATATGAGAGAATTTTTTTTCTCTTTCAGGGTGTGCCTTATTATGCATAACATGATAATCTCTATTTCTATATTTTTCTATTTTATTGCAAATTACCTAATTTTTGTCTTTTTGTGACTGAATAAAGTTGTTATTTACACCATATCTTTATACATTCATCTGTCAGTGAACAGCTTTGCTGCTTCCATTTCTTGGCTATTTTGAATAATATTTTAGGAAGCATAGGCACTCAGACATCTCCAGGATGTGCTGAGAGAGTCCTTCCGGTATATAGCTAAGAGTGATGCTGGCAGGGTCAGACGTGGTTTTGTTTATAGTTCTCCATATAATTCAGAGTTAGGCAGCCATTCTGTACATGGTACTCTCCCTGAGCATCCAGTCAGGGAAAATGTTTTGTGTTTCTCAATCTAATGTCCATTATCTCATCTCCCTCTTTTACTTAGACAAGCCACTTAGTTAATATCTTTAGGAACCGGAGAGACGGCTCAGTGGTTAAAAGCACTAGCTGCTCTTCCAGAGGACCCATGTTTGATTCCAAGCACCAACATCGTGGCTCACAGCCCTCCGTAAATTCTGTTCTCAGTGATCTGGTGCCCTCTTCTGACCTGAAGGCACCAGGCAAGCGCATAGTGCAGAGGCATACATAGAGACAAAATACCAGTACACAGAAAATTACAACAATTTGAAAAAAACAAGTGCAAGCAAATTTTCACTTTTAATTGAAACATAGAAATTAAATTTATTTATGAGTATGTGACTGTTCAGTGCACACATTCCATGTGTAATGATTGATTGGTCAGCACAAAATAGTTCCTTACTGTTCAATCATTCTTTATATGCTGAAAACTGAAAACCTTCTGCTCTTGGTTCCTCCTCCCCATCCCTGCTCAGACTGGTTTTGCTGCTACCATGAATGTGCTCATGTCTGTTTTATACTTATTTCCCTGACTGGTAAGTTTTTGAGTTGGCCCTTTCCTCCACACCACCTCTTGGGCACATTCTGTATAGCCTGGCCTACTTTTCAGGTATGCCTTTAGCCACTAGCATTTCAGACCATTCGCAATAGGGCATCGTCTGTTTCTGTGTTCCTTACTGATACGTTTAGAAACCAGAGAGAGGATGTACTGTCCACTCTGCCTCTCATAAGCCACGTGTTAATGTGCCTTATTTTGTTTCCTGTTGAGTGCTTCAAGAACCTCACCTTCTTAAAGACATCTTCCCAAATCTTGTCATTTGTCCCAGCATGCTTAGTAATTATTCATCCTATATGGAGAAGCCTTTAGGCTGTTACAGAGAAAGTAGACTTCTGATGACATTAAGATGTCACATAAGTTGGAAATGTATAATTACTAGAAGAGTTAAGGGTTTTGCAGTATTTCCTAACATTCTCCCTTTTCTACCAAGAGAATTTGTCCAATACAACAATGATCAAATAATGGCTGCAGTGATGTCAAGACTGGCTGACTCTTCCAAATAACAGTAATAGTCTCACGGTGGCAGGGGGTCTAAAAGTGTCACTCTTATCATGGAGGTTTTATTCTAGCATGTAAAGAATTAGAGGAATCACTAAATGCGAGAAGCAGCCTTAGGGACTTGATTCAGGAAAACAAGGTGAACTGCCTTCTGCAGAGATTGGGTTTTCCCAGCTGCTGTGGATAGAAGCTATACTTTGGTGAGCTGAGCCCCATGGATGCAGGAAGCTGAGATGCAGCCCCTTCCTCACTGTGCCAACACTTGTCACCGCTGCCAAGGGAGTGGGAATTAGAAAAGATCAACTTGTTGTGAAGAAAGCAGCATGTCTGTACGGTCCTTCCTACAAAATGTCCTAGCTCATTGGTGTGCTGAAGAGTCATGTCTTGGTTTTCCTGAGGAAATCTAATTCCTGGGGACCCATTGTCTCAATAGTCTGATGCCTGAAGGGAGGGGTGCAGATTTCCCTGTCAAATATCTTCATTCCTGTCAGGACAGTTACACTCAAGGGCCTCACTAGAGATCAGGGATAGTCCTCCAAGCCACAGAATGCAAAGAGACCAGAAGGCACTCCAAGCTGTCAGCACACGTGATTGATGGATTGTATAGGTGTGTCAAGTCGGCTGTGGGCACTGAGGGTGAAGCCAGAGTGAATGGGATCCTGACCTCTGAAGCCGCCACCGTAAAGGGAAGAAGGACAGGAAAGTTAATGAGCAAACAAATATCTAATGGGAAACAAATATCAAAAAGTCAAGCAGTCATGTGTGGCAATGACATCAGGGCCTGCTATCTCCCATCTTCTGCAGAAGGCCCTCTCTGCTAGTTTGCTCTGGTAGGATTGGAGTCTGGGGTTTATAGTCTTCAGCAAGGATGCTACCAGTGAGTCTTTCCAACATGTCCTTCCACTAGGAGCTATCCATCCCTCTTTTCTAGTTCTTCACTGTCTTTCCCCGTGGTCCTGGGCAGCAGGGCCTACTGGACTGCGTTACATTGGAAGTAAGGCAGGGTTGGGGAGGGGAGAGAGGTGGTGAATAGTTGACACTGCAGTTCTCACTCTAATTTGGGTCGCCCCGTCTTGCAATTAAAGAACTTTTCAGTATGCCTGGCTATTTTTTCTGCATTTTTGGGACCCTCTCCAGAGGATACTTTGACCACCTTTGAGGTCTTACGAACTGGAGCACATCGAACGCACATAGCAGCATCCCCAAGGGCCAGTTGGCATAAATCCTGGTTAATTATTTTTCTCCCGGCTTATCTATGGGTCCTTTCATTAATCGTTATATGTAAGCATTCTTAAAACATCCTCTTTTTTTTTTTTTGCAATTAGAACTTAGAGTCTTCTTGAGCAAACACTGAGGTAACTTGGAGGACCCAGAGGCCTTAGGCTCAGAAATAGTAAACAGAACTCTTGACCTTCTGGATTTGACTTACATGAGCTCAAAACAACAGTGCCTTAGGTACGTCTGTGTGTCCTTGTGACCCAGGGCTGTTAGAATTTGGATAGCAGGTAAGAGAAACTCTATCTTGTATTTAGGGCAATGTTAGAAGTTTTTCTGCATGCTGTAACCTGTGTTCACTGGTTGTATTTTAGAAATGGAGCGAATTCTCTATTAAAAACCAAACTAAGCAATTAATGCCAGTGCTGATCATGCTAATCAGAGTATTTGATATTCACCAAAGGAGGGAACAAAAGAATTATTTTATATTCCCCTAAGGAAGACGAAGGAGGAAATGAAAAACTTCAAGTAAAGAAACGTGCAAAGAACTTAGCCCTTATGGTCAGAATCTATGATTCTGATTTTCTGTTCAAATACGACCTTAAAAGCACTATGTAGAAGGAGTTGCAGGGTCTGAGAAGATGGTGTAGTCAGTAGAGCCCTGGCCAAGCAAGCAAAAGGACCTGCATTCAAGGACCTAGTCCCCCCATGAAAAAGAAAACAAAACAGCCAGCCAGATGCAGCAACATATAACTGCCCTTCCAGCTCTCAGGAGGACAGAGGCTCCACCTGCATATAGATCTCCACACCCACACACATATGCACTTAACATATGGGCATGTATACACACAGAGTTGTGACAATTAGCCAAACAATGTCCAATGCCATAGCTGTATAAGGTTCCAGGAAAGAAAGTAATGGCCGCCACCATCCTAGATGTATGTTTTCATGTTCACTTTCCAACACAGGATCTCCTGAGTCCGTCCAACTGACAACCAAAAAATACTTATGCGTCACCTGTGATTTGCCAGGTCCTAGGCCAACTAAGAACAGCATGGCTGCCTATAATCTTATGCTTGCGTTCCCACAGAGCCTTACTTAGTGGTTTTTCTTTTACATCATCCCTTTAAAACAGTGGAAGGAGGCCCACAAAGGACCCAGCACTCATGTGTCCGTGTGTCAGGACTCATTGTCATGTCTCATTGTCTAGGTTCAGGAGTAGCAGGGAATCATCTGTGGAGCCTTACGAATCAGAGTGTGGGCTAGGTACTACCAAAGTGGACCCCTCACTTGAAGGCTGTTGAAATGTAGACTCTTGTTTTCTCAGGGTCCAGACCACGCCCGAATAGTACAACTCCCTGATTTTTTTGATGCAAAGTATTTTGTTCATCATTTCCTTAGGGTATTGACTGATGTCAGTGACCTCCCAGCCCATTCAATGTAAGACAAACACTCAAAGTGTGATGGGGACTGTCATCAACTTGTAAACCAGTGGCGTTCTATGAATTGTTTTAGTGTACCATAAGCACAGATGCTGAGCACAAGCAGTTAAGACACTTTTACTGGAAAGCACCATTGTTGTGACATGCAAATGGAAGATGAATTTCCTTGTAATTTATATGTTGCCTCTTATAAGAATATTAGCCTGTCACTGTTAGTGAATTTGTTCAAGATTGATCCTTCACCACAGATTATCTGAGCAACATTGCACCGTGACTTTACATAAGTGATGGCCGTCTGAGAGGCAGCATGGTAAGCCCGTTTGTTGGACGATCTGATACTACAGTCATTTGATGAGAGGCTGTGGTAATCCCGTTTGCCACTTGCTCTTGCCCCTTGTTCTTTCTCCTAATTCTTTCTTTTGTTTCTTTGGGGCTACTTTTCTCATTCCCTGTCGTTTTGGTGGCATATTCTCCCCATTTGGACATTCCTCAATTACGCATGTAAATGCAGAGCCCACAGAGTATGCTCAAGCCTGAGAGACTGATATACTATCTCCCTGGCATAGTAGGTTGTTTTTAAGGTGTTAGGCACAGGCTCTTCAGACTGGGCACAGAGGTCCCTTTATGACTTTCCCCCAGCAGCTTAGGAGTAGGGCTGCCTGCCTTAGGATTGTGAGCTTGCATAATGGGCCAGGAGACTGCACTTCTGGACACCTCCAAAGCTGTGCAAGATCCAGCACTCAGGTGTTCTGACGGGGCCTCCTGTGCACTCATCATGTGGATATATGTAGAATTTACCTGTTCCAGCCATGTGTGCATCAGCTGGGATCTCCTTTACATGCATATTCCATGCATGACCTAATCTAGACTCACCCTGATCCAGAAGCAGAGCCTAGCATTTATTCTAACAAACTCTTCAGAGGATGCTCATGCTGGCTTAAGTTTGAGTTGTAGCTTCAGCTCTGTTTTGCCCCCTTACATTAGAGTCTACTTTCCATCATTGATGTCACAGCCCATCCTACCTGAGGTAGGAAGCTGTGAGTACCAGCTGACCAAGCCTAATTCACCTCAGCATGCTCTCCCACAGAGCTCCAGACTCAACTCTGTTAACACTCATTTGTCCCCCTCCCATGTGCTGTGACACCCCCCTTCTGTTTTATTCTTTTCCATTCCTGTGTCATATCTGTCTTTGAAATTCAGAGGAAATTACCATTCGAAGGTGCCTTTTCTATCCAACGAGACTGGAGGGTGATCTTGCACTTAATGAAGGTTCATCAGTGAGTTCAGAGACGCCTTCCCTCTGATCAGTTCCCGAATGGAGGACTCGTGTTTTTCTTGTCTGTGCAGGTAGACCATAATAACAGGCTGTGTCAGTCTCAAGTGACTTTCTATAAACTTTATGAAATTACCTTGTCTCTAGTGTAGTCACTGAAGTGGATCTTATTCACTTTTGTCTCTGTTAAGTTACCATCGGCTGCTGCTTTCCACCCGAGACTTCTTTGCTATTATGTGCTCTGTGCATTTACTCTCTAAGCACTTTTCTTCTTCCCTCTTGATTTGTAAGTGTTTTGCTGTGATTCTGTCTCTCGTCTTTTCTTGTTACAGAGTACAACCTTCATTTGTTACCTGGTCCCTTTTGCTATTTGGGGAAAGAGAAGTGGTCAGATGTTTCTGTGTTTGAAAAATGTCGTGATAATCGGCAGTTTTAAGATGAGATAGTGAATCCTCTTTTATGTTTGGTCAAGAAAATTGATTTCTAATACTGTGTGGCAGAGGTCTTTGCTGAGTTCTGTCTTAAGATATGTGAATAATAAAAAAAAAAAAATTGCCGGGCGTGGTGGCGCACGCCTTTAATCCCAGCACTCGGGAGGCAGAGGCAGGCGGATTTCTGAGTTTGAGGCCAGCCTGGTCTACAAAGTGAGTGCCAGGACAGCCAGGGCTACACAGAGAAACCCTGTCTCGAAAAACCAAAAAAAAAAAATAATAATAAAAAAAAAAAATAAAAAAAAAATCACCATTTAAAAAAAATTCCAATGTAATGTTTCTTTACCCTAATGGACATGCTTCTTTTACAGATTATAATTAGCGAGTCAGCATAGGACTCTCTGCAGCTTCTTGACCCATGTGTGTCAACCATTATATAGAATTTGGAATTGAATTCTTTTCTGTCCTGTCTTCAGTGTACAAATGAGCCCTCAGTACTGTTGCCTCGATTTCTATACTTGTGATATCAGATGTTCATGCCTCTGCCACAGGGTGAAGGAGAGAAGAGAGGGGATATGGCCTTGTTTTCATTCTACAGATCTCCAACTCGTGATAGCCACACACAGTGGCGACCCATGAGAGGAGCAGACTCCAACCATACCCAGATTGGTCTCAAACTCTCTGTGTGGCTGAGGAGGACCTTGAATTTCTGAGTCTTCTGCCTCTACCTCCCACTTGCTGAGATTATAAGTGTGCACCACCCCACCAATGCATGTAGTGTAAGGGGCTTGATCTCAGGGCCTGTACATGCTAGGGAAGCCCTCTACCAGCTGAGTACATCCCCAGACTTGCAGAGCGTACTGATAACTATCATTAGCATTGAAAATCCCTTAAGGTACCCACCCGGTCCTGACCCTCCATGACGGATGTGCCCACAAGCCTCCTTCTGGAATTCTCGTCCGTATAGTGATGGTCATAGGTCCCTTCTCAGTTTTACTCACTGAAGTGGGCTCTTGCTTTCACAATTGTTCTCTTTCTATGTACATGTAGTAGGATACATATAACATGTATCTGAACCAAGCATACAACACACATTCTATGTCCTTAGACCTTCCTGGTGCCACCTCAGCTCACCAGGCATGCTGAGTACGCTGGTTGGAGCACAGTACTGAGTCAGGAATGCTGAGTCAGACACAGTCCCTCTTTGGCCTTACTCGGGCTTCATGGATCAATGTATAGACTCATTAAAATTGGAGACCTGTGAATTAGAGTGAATGTTGGTAACATTTTATTAATTAGACACAGGTTTTTAGGAGAGACAGAGGTGGGATTATTGAAATGCATGTCGTTATCCTTCCTCGGTGTGTTTCAGTTTTATGACATGGTGGACTTTAAAGCATCACTGTAGACTGTAAGAAGAGACAAGTTCATGTCGCAAGTCAGTACACGTGGTGGGCTGGGCACCGAATTCTCCCCTGCTTAGCAGATCATGTGATTTAAAGGCTCTGAACTGAAGTCTCTCTTTTCATTGTACACATATAATAGGGTGGCTTCAGGCTGGCAAGTTACGGGACCTTGGAGATCCCCAGCTAACACCTTTGCCTGAAGTCCACCCCCACCCCATCCCCCAAGACTGCTTTAAGAGTACGTTCTTTTGGTTTTGGCCGATTCCTCTTTAATCTGACACACAGGCATTTGTTCCTGGAAGACAAATGCAGAGGATATTTTTCTACAATTATTATTAACAAGGAAATATAATTCCATTTTCTTACAAATTTGATTCCTTATTTCTGTTAGCTAGATTTAGTATAATTTTTGTTTCTCTGTTTTGCTAAAACATACCAGAATTATTTCTACTCCTTTAACACATCAGAGTAGTAGGTGCCTTGGATCCTAGGTGATGTTTTGTGACAGTTGTTGGTCATTTCTGCCATTAGCTTATGAGACACTGATGGAAAGCTGAGGTGCTGATTTGAACTTGCTGCTGGGTAATGTGATATCTGTTGGTACTTGTCATCTTTTCTGACCAGCACAGGACAGGAGGCTTGGATTCCAGAGATGGCAGAGGTAGAGGCTGGGTCTGTCTGCACTAGTAGGTCAAAAGACCTGCATCATAAGTGGCCCTGACATATGCATGGACATTGCAAACCACGCAGAGTTCAGATATCACAGACTTCAGTAAAACACTGAGGGAGGGCTACATTCAACCATCGAGTGTGTGTTTGAATCTAATTTTAAGTGAAGCTTCTTTTAAAACTGTTTTAAATTTTCTTGTGCTATAGAATTTTGGAATTGAATGAGACCTTCAAAATCAGAAAGAAAGCAGCATCATAAGGCAAGTTAAACTTGAGCAAATACAGGAAGACTTGGCATGTACTTCTGAAATGGAGCCAAGTTCATTATAGCATCAGTTAAGCCAAGACTCAGCTCCTCAAATGGGAGCAGCATGGAGCTAGCACGCCAGCATCGTTGGGAATTGTAGCAGCATGGTGTACTCTCCAGCATATAGATGTATATGGTCTGGAGGATTTTACTCTGTTAGAATGTACCCATTCCATCTCGAAGGACTCTGACCTCCAGGGAAAAACACTCAGTTGCAGAGGTCACTGGTTCTGTTGCATTACATGGAGAGCCAGTCTTCATTTCGCTTTTGGCAAGTCTTAAGGAATTCATGACTGAGGCTGCAGATACTCAGAAACTGTATGCAGAGAACAGCCTGTTTCTTTCCCACACGCATCTTGATGTTACAATGAAGCTGGGTTAGCACTGACCTTAGCTCACACTGCAATAATGATGCAGTGTCTATCTAGTCCTAAAGGCTTTACACTCACTGTCAGAAGCTCCTGCGTGGCTCTGGGAGGCCTGTTTAGAACCACAAAGCTTGCTTGATTGATTTGGTTTTTGTTTTTATCATTCTCTAAAAAAATTTTTAATTCTCATATATATTCTTCACTAATTAAGAAATAACATTGTTTCAATTTATTTACTTAGTTTTTTGGTGCGTGTGGGGTGAGGAAGCATAGGGTACACAGGTGCTGCAAGTGTCTGTGTAGAAGCCAGAGGACAGTGTGTGCAAGTTAGGTTTTCCTTCCACTGTGTGGTCCCAGAGATCAAACTCAGGTCATTAGGTTTGATAGTGAGCGCCTTTGCCTGTTCAGCCATCTCTCCTGGCTGTCTCTAGCTCCTTTGAAAGCTAATAAATTTCAGAATTCCTTATCCACAGCATTTGTGTTGTCTCCTAAATAATACAGATCTGTCATTTGATGCACTGTCATGATAGAGGTTGGGACATACAGAAGGACACAGGAGACAATGGATCACTCATTGGTCCTTAGTCCTTCTGTAACAGTTAATAAGATGAGCACTCTCTCTGCCGCCACTGTTTCCTTCTGTTGCTGTGCACAGGGGTTTCTTAGAGAACTTTGATTCATTTTATGTTTTCCCACTGAACAACAAACTGATTTTTTTTAATTACATCATTGGATATTTTTTTATATATCAAGATTCTTATTACCTGTTTCAGATTCCATTGTACTTTCTTGTATTTTACTCATTTCTCCATGCTTAAAATATTTAAATTGTTTTCTGTCACCATCATATGATCTCCTCTGAGTCTTTTCATGGTGTATGTTTCTAAGTAAGCTTGGGAGTACACACTTACATTCATCCTTTTACAGATAGCTCTATTACAGTTTCCCTTTTTAACCTAGCACCTACGTGTGGGGAAATTTTATTTCTCTCCCTAAATGTCCTCTGGTGACCACATATCTAACTGAGGTTAGTTGGCTTGTTACTTTTGTTGGTGTGATAAAGCACCCGGCAAACCATTTAAGAAAGAAAGGACATCCCTTGCAGGATGGGGGTACAGCCACCATGTTAGGAGTCACAGGGCAGCTGGTCATGCTGTTTTACAGTTAGTAAGCCAAGTCAGATGCTGGTGCACCTATTCAGGAAGGCTGAGACCCCAACCCTAATAGACTTGTGCCAGTCACAGTAGTGGGCATGCATCTGCCCATTGGAGTTCATCTAGGTAATCCCTCCTGTACACACCCAGGGCCAGATGTGCCCATAAAGGGGTCTAACTATTACAGGTGACTCCTGCCATTCCCTGAAGAGTTTAGAAGTGATCCAGAAAGTTAAATAGGAACCCACTAAGATGTTACTATTTGGATTTTAATAGATGTCTTCAGAGGGTCTATGCACAGCTAAATCTGTGTACCACCCTGACAGTTGGGTAAAAACAAATTATGGTCACCAAGGATATTTCATTATAAGCTAACCTAATAAGTATAATGTTAATGAGATATGAAAATGGCACAATTATAATTCTCTATCTTATTCTAAGTCTCTGACTACCAGGTGTGGAGATTGGGGCTGAAACACAACACTTTGGTGCTTGACCCTTTGCAGAAGCCCCTTTTTTCTTTTGTTATTTTGGTTTTCTGAGACAGGGTTTCTCTGTGTAGCCCTGGCTGTCCTGGAACTCACTCTGTAGACCAGGCTGGTCTCGAACTCAGAGATTCACCTGCCTCCCAAGTGCTGGGATTAAAGGCGTGCGCCACCACTGCCCGGCAGAAGTCCCTTTTTTTATGGATATGAAAACTGTAAAATATTCACATGTATTGTTGTGCAACATTGCTTTTGGTGTGTCAAAAAGGAAATGTGATTTGACCTGTCATTCTCAGGCACATGTCACGAACGTTCAGAATGAACAAAGTCAGTGGTAGTGATAAATCTGTTTATAATGTAACATGTTCCTGTTGCTCTCTCTGTATTTATTAAGTGCAGGCTGTCCAACAGTGTGAACATACACATGAAAAGTTTGTGAGAGTTTTGTTTGTTTGTTTGTTTTGAAGTATTATTTTGGGCTTGGGAGATGGCTCAGCACTTAAAATGCTTGCTATACAAGCAAGACGACACACGCTTGTATGCCCAAAACCCACATAAACACGAGGCAGATAAGGTTCCTTTAGTTCTAGCCTCAGAAGGCAGAACCTGGGCTAGGGGATGCTCCAGAACAAGCTGACTGCCCAGGCTAGCCCTACTGGCAGCCTTTGGTTTTGATTGAGGGACCCTGTCTCAGAGAATAGGAGGATTCTGCAGGAAGATTCCTGACATCGTGACTTCTGCTCCCCACCTCTGGGTGCACATGTGAACATGCACACATGCACAGGCTCACCCCCTACTTGTGAAAAGAAGCAAAAGAGGATTGGATTTATGTGTATGTATATGTGTGTTTGCGTCTCTTTCTTCACATGTGACCTCTGCAGAAAGAAGTTCTTTGTATGTCTTTTTTTTTTTTTTCATGATCTTGAGTGAACACAAGGTAGATATGCATCATGGATGTGTTTGGCTCGAGAAAACATTTAGTTGGCATTGATAACTGGGCTCCTCCGAAACTGTAGCATTTCTCCCTGGAGCCAGAGTGTATCTTTTAAAAGGAAAAGAAGAGCTGACCAGGGTCTGAGTTTTTCCACATGGAAATCGATAGTGGCAAGGGCAGACCCACTCCATCCTGTCAGATGCCATCTTGATAAGCGTGGCTGCTTTCTGAGTTAGTAATGGCAGAACATCAGATTTTGCTTCCCTCACAAGACAGAGCTATAAATTGAGAAGTTTATTTTTCCTTCCTTAAAAGCTGCAAAAAAGCCAGTTAGATACATGGAGGCCGTCAGCACAACCAAGCCAACTCTCCAGCAAGCCCTCTCAGTTACCTGGTATATGAACACCCATTCCATACAATCTGGTTTTTTGGTTTTGGTGTTTTATTTAAAGTACCTATAAAAAGCTAACCAGCATAAGTTTGGTTTTTAGGGTAGAGTGTTTTGACAGAGATGCAACATAAAGGCTGGGCAGGCGATGCAGTATACAGAAGCCTCAGCCTTTGGTCTTTCTCTCACTACAATTAGCAACAGAACCTTTATCATGCCTGAGAACCACCCAGAGAGCTGGGCACAGCACATACTGCCAGGTGCCACTCTGGATAATTTTCTTCAGGTCAAGAAGCCAAAAATTGGGCAGGAATGAGTATATTTGTCACAATCTCAAGACCTGACCCAGACAGGATCTTGTGAACAAATATTAGGGGGAGTGGCAAGGGACTGGGAGAGGCTGGCTCTGACCTGGCAGACAGGAAGGTGTGGGTAGATGGTCTGTTAGTCTCTGAGCCAGACACAACCAGAAGAGGCCCCAAGTCTCCGAGGACTGCATCTCACTGGGTTCCATTAAGTTGCAAATTACAGACTGAGCCCAGCTACTGCTGGCAATTAATCTACTATTTGGTGGAGTCTCAACAGTAAGTCTTAAGTTACTACAAGTAGGGTGAGCAGAGAGGGGGTCTCTAAAGTAGTGACACATGAGTGAAGAAAGGGACCGAGTGAGCAGAACAGAGAGAAAAGGAAGCGCAGCAGCAGAAGGCCAAGAGAAGAAAGCTGAGGAGGCTAAACTTAGGCTGGGCTCCACTCAGGATGGGTGAACGACCAAATTAGGAGTTTGGGATTTTATTCTTAAAGAGAGAGAGAGGAGTGGGGAGAAAGAGAAATCTCACAAAGACTTGCCACACCACCAGAATGACCAAATCTTAGGAGAGGGTAGGATCTGCATTGTGGGAAGGGAACAGAGGAAATAACTTACTGAAGTGATCAGTTCTTCCTAGTCTGGACATCCCTGGCCACAGGCTTTTGAGGCCTTGGGTTTTCTACAAATCCCTGGCCTTTGAGAGCCCTCTGATCTTCAAAACATCACACTGTGGACGTAGCCACATAGATTCAGATAGCTTCACAGAGCTGTACCACTACAGCCAAATCAGCTGAAAGCCTGGCCTATCAGTCTTGTTTCTTTTCCTATATGTTATTACAGAAACTGTATGCAAACTGACACCTAAGGGAGAACTCAAACAGAGTATCTCTTAATATTCAGAAGTAACAAAGGTAAATACATGAGTAGAATGTTCATAAATATATTTACCAGTAAATTCTTCCCTACTGATCCCTGCCTCCCCATAGCTCTTGCTGGGGAGATGGCTCAGTTGGTAAAGTGCTGGCAATGCATGCCTGTGGACCTGAGTTCACATCCCCTGCATCCATGTAAAGCCCAGTTATAAAAGCTTCAACTGCAGCTCTGAGGGGCTCTTGGGCGCTGGAGTTAGAAAGATCGCAGGGGTCACTAGCCAGCCACCCTTGCAGTTGGTGAGCTCTAGGTTCATTGAGGGTCATTGTCACAAAAACAATGTATGGGATAACTGAGAAAGAGACGGAGTGTTAACCCTTGGCATCTCAGTATGCATACAAGTGCACATGTGCCAGCTCACGAATGCACATGGACACACAGGAACGTGCAACCCAGCATGTTAAAGTGGGAATACAAGTTTCCGCTTAGATTAGGGCAGGTTTTCAGACTCCTGTCTCAGTCCTTACCACGCCTACGTTGAGCCTAGAGGCTCTGAGACAGTTTTTGTGTCTGCTGTTTGGACCAGGTTTTAGCTGAGTGAATAAAGACCCAATGGTTAAAATTTAGAAGTGTGTCCCTTGGCATTGAGAGTACTCCCATTCCAGAGATGCCAGATATAGATGTGCTTGTTCCAGAGGAGAGTCTGCACAACCATTTGTGATTCCCTCCCTCCCCCCGCCCCCAAGGTCTTCTGTTCCTCTAGCCTTGCATTTCCTGTCCTTGGGAACTAGTAAGGCCTGGCTGTCCAGGCGGGGCCATAGCATCTGCTGTAAGTAGTGCACTGATTGCCTGTCACTCAGAGCATGCAGAAACCAGGAACTTCTGCGATTGATGCTTGACAGAATAATTAGAAAAGTGTCACTTTGCAGTAACCATTTGAGCATTCCTAAAGGAATAGGCTAGGGCAAGGTCTCTGCTGTCTAGTCCTGAGGTTAAATGTTCAAGAAGGCAAAACATAGTGTGTCGTGGGAGAAAATTGCCTTGGACGTACAGGCAAGGATGGCCGTCCAGCTCCTAAACAATGGCCCGGGTGGCCAGGGCTCCTGCTATTTCTCTAGCTCTCATGCTGTGTTAATTCCTCTGCAAGGTTGGTTTACTGTATCACAGGGGTGGCAGGGTCTGCAGGTGTGTCCTTGACCTTTGTAGGGTCATCATGGCCCCTGGTCCTGGCATCAGGTCCTGGTTACTGTCTCAAGTAAGATCACTGGGACCCAGCTTGACCTTAAGAGGCAAGGTGGGAAGAAAGTTAACGGAGAGAAGACTAAGTTAACTTATGCCTGCTTCTTCTTATTTTATAGGAAAATAAGTTAGAGCATGGGAGTATATCTTTGGAAGAAAAATCTGTCTCCAAGTCTACATCTTTTATTTTCACTACTTCCATTTTTTACATCTATGTGTAGGGGTTGGATGTGTAGAGGTCAGAGAACAATTTGTGTGGAGCCTCTTGGCTTTCCACCATGTAGGTGCCAGGGATTGAACTTAGGTCTTCAGGTTTTGCAGTTAGCACCTTTACCCTCTGAGCTATCTCACCTTACTGCTTCCTTTTTAAAAGGTGAGTTTTAGGGCCATCAAGATGAATCCATCTTGTAAAGGAGTGAGTACCTGCTACCAAGCCTGATGTCCTGAATTCCATTCCCAGACCTCTCAGAGTGTAAGGAGAGAGCCAACTCCTAATGTTGTCTTCTGGTTGGTACACATGTGCTCTGACTGTATACCAATGAATATACACAAAACAAGCAAATAGTGAATTTTTTCTTTTTTGATCTTGAGTTCTATTATTAATACTTTGACATCAGGATTTTTTCTGGCGGCTTGAGAAATGTGGCACTGGTTCCATCACTCTTGGTAAGCTCACAGGAAGAATGAGGCAGGGAAGAATCAGCACTGATGGCCTGCTCTGCTCTTGACTAATGTGCAGAATAGCACCTGAGTCTTAAAATTCAGGGAGTGTTGCATGCTGAGTGCCTGGCATGCTGAAAAGCTGTGCTCAGGGAAGGGTTAAAACATCTTCATCCTGTTTGTATTTAACTAAAGCAATCAGAATGTTGGTCGCCCCAGCTGTGGCCCACAGCCTTCCTTCCCCCTTAGGTTTCCTCTATGGATTTAGTTTGTTATTACTTACAAACAAGTTGATCCTCCATTTTCTGCTGATTTCCCTTCTTATTTGTTTCTTTTCTTGGGTTTTGGTGTAGGTTGTTGTGTTGCAGAGAATGCTTTTGGCCTCCTGACTACTTAGAATTTAGGTGTGAACCTCCATACCTGGCTTCAGATGAGTCAAAAACTTACATCCAGAGACGGAGAAGCAAGTATTGTCTGTTCTACAGCTCCTCACTTTAGCAGCACAGACAGCGTTGTCTGTCTCAGACCACACACAGCCTGCCTTAATTCTCACTGCTTACTTGGAAGCCTTCCAGGTTCTGTGCACTGGAGATACCTGTCAGTTCTGTGCTTCTCTCAAATAGGGGCCTTGCTGGCCCTCAGAGAACACTTGGTGATGCCTAGAAATCTTTGGGGCTGTCAATTTGGGGTGAGTGAGCTACTGATATCTAGGGAGATGAGGCCAAGGATGCAGCTGAACATCCCACAGAACAGGTTATCATACTGAAGGATTCTCAGCTCAGAGCCGCAGAGCTGTGAGGGCTTGAGCCCTCTGCTTTGGTGATTGATCTCTGTCCTTGCTGTGATGCATACTGAATGGTTTTTCAAATTACACGGGGACGGGTGTTCAAGCCCTTCTTCCTCATACCAAGCCTTTCTTTGTGCTGCTTCTGTTATAGCTATATGGAACCCAATTATATTTTATGTTTTGTACTTGCCAGAACTCCAGAGTTACTTAAATATATAATCTCCACTTAAGATTCAAACAGATTTATAAAGTTGGCAGAAGAAAGTGAAACGAGCTAGCTTCCATGATCAGTCTTGAGTCTTGTTTGGGGTGTTAAGCTCATGTGCCATGTGGGTAATTTGCTAATGGTCATATTTTAGTTCCTTCCATTTCAGTGCTAGGGAGAGAAACATACAAAGACATTCTGTTAAAAGCCCATTAAAACAAAGGTGCAGTTTTAGCCATAGAATGTTCTGTACTGTGTATATTTGGGGCATCTTTCAGCAAGAAAGAACCCAGAGGACAGGATAGCTGGGAACTTCAGTAAAGCAAGCCAGACCACAATGTCGAGCTCTGGGGCATCAGGTAAATTGCTCAGACCCCGTCTTGCTTCTTGCTCCTTGCACCCCTTCTGTGGTATGGTGCCTTGCATACTTGTGCAGGGCAGTATGCACACACACTTAAAGGCCAGAGGACAATCTTGGCTTTTCTCTGTTAACAGAGATCCTATCATTTCCTCTGCCTTAGTTTACCATTTCACTGGCCTGGAATTCGATGACTTGGCAGGGCTGGCCAGCCAGCTCACCCAGGTCATCTGTCTCCATCTCTCTAGCACTTGGATTATAATAAACTCATGCCCCCTTGCCCAGTTTTTTGAGGGGTTGATGTGTGATAGTTGTGTTTTTCTTTAGCAGTTCTGGAGCTCTAATCGGTCCCCATGCTTGTGCAGCAAGCTATCTCTCTTCCCTCAGGCCCAGTGAAAAATCCAAGAAGATGCTCGCTGCTATAGTCCCATTCAGTGAGTTCCCTGCAGCTGGGGCTGCTTGGCGTGGGTCTTTCTTTGCTTCTTCCTATATTGTGTGATGTTTCCTTCCCAAAAGACTGCGGGTTGTTTTTACAATCAAGTCAGCATCACTAAGGTTCAAAGCCAGGGTGACATGCCAGCTTTCCTAATATCTTCTCTGGACTTCTTGATCTCTAGTTGTTAAAATAACATTTTTGCAAACAAACCCAACTATTGGTTCATAGATGTAGTCAGCTATAGTTATTGTACATTAAAGCACTTTCACTCTTTGAACTTGAGTTTTTGTTTTTTGGGTTTTTTTTTTTTTTTTTACATTACTTTACATTGAGTTTACATTCTTTTCTGTAAAATGAGAATTCTTTTGAACTCCATGGGGTGATGATAACCCCCAGGGTGGCAGGGTGGACAGAATTGTAGTGAGCAGCCCTAAGAAAGTCCTCCCACCTCTATGACTAATACTGTCTTCATGGCCTGGACTTAAAAGCTCCACAAGCCGGGCGTGGTGGCGCACACCTTTAATCCCAGCACTCAGGAGGCAGAGGCAGGCGGATTTCTGAGTTCGAGGCCAGCCTGGTCTACAAAGTGAGTCCCAGGACAGCCAGGGATACACAGAGAAACCCTGTCTTGGGAAAAAAAGAAAAAAAAAGCTCTATAGATTGGTTATCAATGATACTAAAGCACTTGCCATATAGTCTGCTGTTGAGTAAACAGTGGCATTGCTATCAGCTTCTGCTGTCACATTCATATCACCATTGTTGTGAGGCTGGCTTTAGCCAGATTGAAATTTTTACTCTAAACTCCTTCAAGATTAACTTTGTCACCACCGATATTTTTGATCGTTCTACCATCGGATACGAATGCCCTGAATCGGGTGGTTCACTATCAAAGCATTACTTTGGGAGTAAAAAAGGAGGACTCTTGGGATATCCAGAATCATTTTTTTTTTCTTCCTTACTGGCATCCTGTCCGTGGAATGCAAGTCCTTTGATACTTCAAACCTCCCATTTAGCTGGGTAGCCAGGATCCTGTGACTTCCTTCTGGCCAATGAGAGATAAACAAAAGCCTCATGTGAGACTTGTGGCAAGATTATCTTTAAGAAGTAGAGGCACGCAAATGGAGCCCTTCTGATTCTTCTGTGCTCTTCCCAGTGGCTTGGGAGGCTTTTGTTAAGCAAGAGCTCCCGCAAACTTTCTGGCTTAGAGGTGACATTGTAAGGATACACTTTTATGATAGAGGAGGAAGACTAGTTTGGCTTGGGTCTTTCCAGCCCTTGGAGGTACCGTCAGCCCGACTTACCTCTATAGCTAACATCCTGATACAGTCCTTGACTGCCAGGCCTCAATGGCCGTGCTTTCTTTAGCTTGTAATGGAGTTCTTATAGTGTTTTTATTTTTCCATAGTCAAATCCTTTTCCATTATAGCACAGATAAAGGGACTGAAGTTTGACTCTTGAGTAACTCCATGAGCAGAAGCTTTCCCAATTAGGATGGATGGATATAAGCTGTTGCTTGCTCTATGAGGCAGGTTTAGAGAAGGGTCAGTTGGCCTTTGCAGTGGGTTTCCTGCCTGCAGCAGCCTATGTGTGCCCAGTAGCTCCACCCACCGCTGGTGGTATTGTACTACCAGTACTCGTGCTGTGAAGTTTACTGTTAAGTGTGGTGGTTTCCTGACAGTGCTACCAATATTCCCTTAGAACTTTTGTCCCACTTTCCTTCAAACAGATGGTGGTAGGTTAAGTCCAGTGGGCTTTTCATATCCATTGAGTAGAGAAAGTCCACAGAGCGTATGTCTACATCCCAGAACATCGAGGTGAATGCCTGTCCTTCTATTCAGTTGTACTTTCTTCAAACATTCCATGGTCCCTTAACTATCAGAGAAAGAGGAAACTATAAAGCTAGGACAACTAATTCATGTTAAAACATGCATACTCCAAACAGCCGCCCTCTGAATGGTTCACTGGCCACCAAGACAGCGTGGAGGCCGAATTAAGAGCATTTGAATAATTGACTTTCTATGTGCATAAATTAGAATAGATTAGATTTGATTGACCATATAACAATTTAAATCCCTAAAACCAAAAAGCCGCTTTTCTCTTTGTAGGCTACTTTGTAATGTTGTGTGCCAAAGATAATTAACCATGTGTTTTTCTTGTTGGAGGAGTTTCCTAAACAAAAATCAGCTGACTACAGAGAGGATGGAAATATTTACCCGTGCTATTTCCTTTTTTAATTGAAGATCTCAGAGGACTGAGAGACATACCGAGTTGTTGGGAGCCCAGCCAGAAGAGCAGCAGGCTCAGAGAATCTTGGTGTGCATCATGTCCCCTCTGACCTGTGGTGTGGTCCTGGCTTGGGATAATTTGAGATTCCCAAAGTGCTTTGTTCCTTTCTGATGGCAGATGTAAGCTTGCATGCAATAATACACTGTGCTGTCCTGAAGACCATACTCTAGTGCTGCAGAAACAGGAGGCACACTGGTGAGTCAGGAGTCATGGTGAGGAATCACTGGTTAGTTAGACACAATGGTAAGGAGACACTGCAGAGTTAGACACTATGGTGAAGAGATACAAAGCCAGGAGTAGGAAATGCCCTGCCCTCATCTCAGACTTGAGCCAAAATGTGTTGGCTGGTGTGCAGATTTATTCAGGTATAACCAAGCTGTGGCCACTTTTGGCCTATGGCTACATGAAGATCACATGCTCCTCTATAGAAAAAGGAGGAGGAGGAAGAAGAAGAGGAAGAGGAGGAGGAGGTGGCAGTGGTGGTAACAGCAGCAGCTAACAGTGTTTCTTGTGTTTGTTATGAATTACATGTATATAACGCAACATTTTGCTATTTCTTTCTGCCATGCAGAACACCCCAAAGTATAGTGGCTTTAAAACAGTAACTGTGCTGTTTTTTTAGGGTTCAGCACTCTGTGCTTCATTTCTGTCTGTTTTGCTCCCGCTATCCAAGGTCACTTATGCTACTCAGTATATCTCTCAGCTGGCATGCTGGATAGAGGATGCATGCCTCCCTCTTCCTCTGCTCTCTCCAAGGCCCTTTCCATGGCCTTTCCAACAGAGTTAGACTTCTCATGACGCACCTAAGGCTTTCCAATGATGAAAGCTGACAGCTAGGCTTTCTAGAGCATTGGCATGGAGCATCTGTAACATATCTTCTAGGGACTAAAGCAGTTAGAGTAGAAAGGGCTGAAGGACATAATCAAGGTGATAGGGTGTTGACATCAGCCTAACAGACGACTCCACAGACATGCCACCATGTCTGATGCCCACTGCTGGCCCAGTGAATGTCAGCCCTCTATTTTGATAATAGGATTAGATTAATACTGATCACTGGTTTTATTGTCTTTCTAATGCAAAGAAGACATGGATGGAAAACACTTGACAGAAACTTGGAAATTTTAAATGACTTTATTTTGCTGCATCTATCTAACTTTAAGTCTCACTACTATCTACAGTTTCATGGGACATCTGCTATAAATTGAATAGCATCTCTAATTTAGCAGTTCCCCAATTCCCCAATCCAAGTAGATCTGAGTTGAGTCCAGAGATTTTGTTTCTCAAAAAAAGTATAAAATTGAGAATCATGAAATGAGAATTGTTCAAGTTGGAATGGATTCTAGTATCTCCCCACCTCAGCCCGCAACTGAATCGTGTACATTTCTAATGCCCATCACTTAGAGCAGGCTATTTTGGGAAGAAGAAACTTTACAAATCTCTTGCCCTGCAGTCCTGAGTACTGTCCTGTACTAGGAGAATTTAGGAGTGGGTCTACCTTGTATTTCAGAGCCCACAGTCGTGACTATTAGCATCCCAAGATGGAGCCCGGGAGGCAGCCAGCACCGCTGATGAATTAGAAGGCAGTAGGGAAAGCTGGCAGTCATGAGCATTCCATGTCTGCTTATTATCTGGGAATCTTGTCTGACTTACTTGAACATTTTTTCATCTTGTAAAAGGTCTTTTCCTTATTTGTGATGTTAACCTTGCATTTACACTTTTCTGCTGTCTACTACATGAAAGCATAAAGAAATTAGACTCGCTCATTCTTGTCCATGTTAATATCATGGTGGGTATCAGCCAAGATGGTTCATTTGAATTGTTTTTCCCCAGGAATTTTCTTTTCCTTCCTGGCAACTATGTGCATTTGCTTTTGAATATTCAGAACTGGATGTCTTCACGAATCTTTCAAGTTTAGCTGTTTTGCTTGAGAGAGACACCATGGTGTATTCTTGCTAATGTTTTAAACTTAGTATTATTTATAGTTTCCCCCTGAGAAGTCTGAAATTTAAAATTTCTCTCCTCCCTGATTCTGATGCTTTATCGTCTAGCTTGCAATTGATTCACCTCTTTGTGCTTCTAATGGAGCCTGGAATCGACATGCCCACATGTGAGGTCAGCTAATGTCTGTGCCCCTGCAGACCAGGAACAGCACAGTAGCTACGTTCCCATCATCAGCTCCATCTCCAGCACCAGATCCAGCTCAGTGTTCCAATGAGCATCTGCATGAGGCTTAGTGCTGGACTCCATAGGCAAACATCTTGTTCTGTCACCTTTAAGGAACACTAATTTCCTTTGTGGAGGAAGCTGTTTCCCCTTTGCAGTGTTACAGCACATGAATGTAACAGGCTATTGTATCTGTGCACTACTCCGTGGCTGATTTGGTTAGTAATAAAGTAATAAAGAGTCCCGTGCTATCCAGTTTATAATATTACACCTCACTAGCCAGACAATACTTACGTCATTCCAGAGTGGAACCCTGCCGAAGTGTCCCACAAGTGACATGCTCCTAAAGGGTGAGGACCGAGGGCACCTCAGCATAAGCACCACTGCAGTGACCTTTGAAGGACATTGCGGTAACACCTTAACTTTGAAGAATGTTGACTGCAGGACCGACCCACATAAATCTCTGGGTCAGTGGAGCAGCAGAAATGGAAGAAAGAGCCCACCCTCCCCAGACCCTCCTACTGATGTTTCCTTTCCTTTCCGTCTTTCTTAGCCCTACTCCCTAATGTATTTGCTTCATGTGTTCCTCCACCCAGTTCCTGGAGCACAGCACAGTATATCCCTCTATCACGGCTGTCCTCACACTACGCTGTGAACCTGGACCTGTTCCAGTGAGAAGGTTCATCCCCTCATTCCCTCCCATCAGAAGCATCCTTGCTGCCAATGTGCATCCATTTCAAGCACCATATTTTTAGGAGCAAGAAGAAATTAAACTTTGTATCTAGTTTTGGAAGTCAGTTTCCTTTCTCAGGTAGAAGTTTTAAACTCTGTTGGTTAGATAAGCATTAATAGGTGCCTTCAGTGATTTGTGCCCCAGACCCAAGCATTGCCAGGAGTGAGTGCCTGACCTGCCTGGGGACCAGATGACGTCTGCTCAGGGAGAGGGAGGTGAGGCAAGTCAGGTCTGCCTTCAGAGCCCAGACCCCACAAGGTAACCTGTAAAAATACCTACCTTCCTCAGTTTGCAGGTATAGTATGAAACACAGAAAATAAGAAAATGTGCAGCAAATAAATCCTAAAATTTAACCTGATGATATAAACCCTAAAACCATAGGCAGCTCTTGGAGTTTGAGAGGGGCTGGTATGGGTATATTTATTTGCATGACATTCTTGAATGGTGGGTAAATTGTCATTCATAGATGACATATTTGATAGTATTAGGGGCATATTTTTCCAGGTTTCTAATAACATGAGTATGTAAGACTCCTATCTATAAACACATATAATGATAGTTTAGAAGTGTATGCCCAAGAACTTGGGAGTAAAGTGCCATGCTATAAGCACTCACTTTAAGGAATTCAGCAATAAAAGTGTACATGTGTGTAGATAGATTTTTGGAAAAGACTAAATAGTTAAAAGACACGTGGAGAGTATATGGATTACCTACAGAGCTAGTTAAACTTCTCTCTCCCTCTCTCTTTTCTCTGTATATCTAGTATTTTCTGTAGTTCAAAATGTAATAAATACTGCTTTGCAACTACTAGCTTCCCCACAAGCCCATCACGCAGTTTCTTCCCTCATCTCAGGCTGATGATTTATTGAAATTTTCTGAGTGGCTATGTATGGGTTTGCAGGTACTGAGGTATATAGGTGAGTAAGTGTTTGAGGCACACATGACTTATTGTGTTTTTTTGCAATTTTTATAATTCATATAAAATCCTAAAGATAAAAATGTCCATCAACATAGGCCTGGGAATGTCTAAAGCAGTATGTGCTGGTCTGAGGCTGTTGTCAGTCAGCGTTCTGACACCTTACCCTCTTTATAGGCTTTGCATAAGAACGTGTGCATTAGAAGATAACTTGTAAAGAATTTCCACAAAGAAAGTGCCTGGCAGCAATGACCTTGGACTTCGTTCAGGTTCATCGTGTACCTCTGGGTATATCTAGAAAGGTTTTCACAAATACTGCTAGAGTTTTGTTTGAGTGAGTATTCACAATATGTGCATGGCTCAGACACACAGTTCTCTAGAAGCAGCAACTTCTCTAGCTGTGGCATTTCAGTGACTCCTTGGTGGCTACCAGTTTCCCACTACCTGGAATCGCTGTGTTGAAACATTGTTTTCCTGCTTTCTAACTTAATAGCAAGAACAAAAGGAAGAAAGGGAAGGAGCAAATGTCGAATGAACTATTTCAGGAGAATTTCCTACTGTTGGTTAAGCTAAAATTTTTAAGAGCGCCCAAAAGTAGCTGTGTGCTAAGAAAACATGATACAAATGTGCTAATCCTGAGTCTGAAGACCTGAAGAAGTTCCCTTTTGTGGAAGATGCTCCCTGTAGGTTAGTTAGATCTAACAGAGCTTCATTTTGTTGTCTTCTATAATAACTGTGGCAGGAGAACTACTTGCATCTTAGTTGTCTTAAGAGGTGCTTATAACGATTAAGGTTTTATATTTCACTTAATTTATATATTTTTTAAAAGCTCAGCTTGTAAGTACAGATGCAGCTTGACTTATTGGTGGGGTTACACCCTAAAAAATCAGTTGCATATAGAAACTACCGTAAGACAGGGAGTATAATCAACATGCCTCACCAGCCAAGCATGCAACCTAGCTACGTAGCCCACCACAGAGGAGCAGGTCTCTTCCCAGCCACAGTGGAACCAGCGGAACTGTGGCTCCTACCTGTAACTGCTATATCAAGAGAAGATCAGATTGCATGTTGCTAACCCAGAAAAAGATGAGGATTTGTAATTGAAAGTGCATTTTCCCATTCACTGAAGGTAGTCTGCATTATTATAATACCACAAACATGTAAGGTGAATGACCCTAAGGATTTATTAACTCATTTATTTAACTCTCACGTATGGAAATGTTTGAGCACATCTTGGAAGATATGATATTTGACGTAGAGTTAAATAAGTATAGTTTGGATAAAAGAAAAATTAGAAGATGTATTTAAGCAGGCAATATAGGTTTAAATATTTTAGGAGAAAAAAATATGAACTAAATAAACATTCCTGGGGAAAAATTAGATCATGTATTCCTTTGCAGGTCAATTAAAAGCTCTTTCAGAGATGGCTAAAGACCAGTGTAGAATCTTCTCTGCCTTCGTTATTTTCATTTGTAAGTTGGGACCAATAAGCCCAACCTTGTAGAGCTGTGGGAAGTGTTATTGGAGATGACCAGGCAAAGTCCTGAACATGGAGCTTCGAGTGTGTCTCGCTCTCAAAACTAGCTCAGAAGGACAAAGAGTGCAGGGTTCAAGAACAATAAGGATGTCAGAAAAAGTCATAAGGAATCATAGTACTAACTATTTGCCTGTAAAAACCACCACAACAAGAAGCCCTATCATATAAATGTATATAGCTTAAATTAACTTTTCTCATCTAGGCTGTTAGTATTCCCTCCAAGAGCCAAAGACAAGATTGTGGGCATAAGAAACCCTCTTTTGAGTTGTTGATTAAAGTTGTCCTAGAGATTTTCAAGACACACTTATGAACTAGAACTGCACTGAATGCCTCCTCCCAGAGGACTAGCTTTTTTTTTTTTTTTAATTTTTTATTAGGTATTTTCCTCATTTACATTTCCAATGCTATCCCAAAAGTCCCCCATACCTCTCCCCCTCCTCTCCTCCCCCCCACCCCCCCATTCCCACTTCTTGGCACTGGCTTTCCCCTGTACTGAGCCACATAAAGTTTGCAAGACCAATGGGCCTCTCTTTCCACTGATGGCTGACTAGGCCATTTTCTGATTCATATGCAGCTAGAGACACAAGCTCGGGGGGTGGGGTGGGTACTGGTTAGTTCATATTGTTGTTCCACCTATAGAATTCCAGATCCCTTTAGCTCCTTGGGTACTTTCTCTAGCTCCTCCATTGGGGGCCCTGTGATCCATCCAATAGCTGACTGTGAACATCCACTTCTGTGTTTGCTAGGCCCCGGCCTAGTCTCACAAGAGACAGCTATATCTGGGTCTTTTCAGCAAAATCTTGCTAGTGTATGTAATGGTGTCAGCGTTTGGAAGCTGATTATGGGGAGGATCCCTGGATATGGCAATCTCTAGATGGTCCATCCTTTCGTCACAGCTCCAAACTTTGTCTCTGTAACTCCTTCCATGGGTGCTTTGTTCCCAATTCTAAGAAGGGACAAAGTGTCCACACTTTGGTCTTCGTTCTTCTTGAGTTTCCTGTGTTTCCCAAATTGTATCTTCTATCTTGGGTATTCAATATTTCTGGAATAATATCCACTTATCAGTGAGTACATATCATGTAAGTTCTTTTGTGATTGGGTTACCTCACTCAGGAAGATACCCTTCAGGTCCATACAATTGCCTAGAAATTTCTTTTTTTTTTTTTTTAAGTCATCCCAAATGATGAGACACAGACCTAGGAAAGGCAAAATTGTTTGTCCTTACTTATAATAGCTTTTTTTTTTGTACTTTATTTTTTAATGTTCTTTTTTTTCATTTTTTGCATTTTTATTTTTTATCAGATATTTTCTTTTTTTTCCATATTTTTTAATTGGGTATTTATTTCAATTACATTTCCAATGCTATCCGAAAAGTCCCCCACACGCTCCCCTTCCCACTCCCCTACCCACCCACTCCCACTTCTTGGCCCTGGCTTTCCCCTGTACTAAGGCATATAAAGTTTGCACGACCAATGGGCCTCTCTTTCCACTGATGGCCCACTAGGCCATCTTCTGATTCATAAGCAGCTAGAGACACAAGCTGGGGGGGGGGGGGGGTATTGGTTAGTTCATATTGTTGTTCCACCTGTAGGATTGCAGATCCCTTCAGCGCTTTGAGTACTTTCCCTAGCTCCTCCATTGTGGGCCCTGTGATCCATCCAATAACTGACTGTGAGCATCCACTTCTGTGTTTGCCAGGCCCCAGCATAGTCTCACAAGAGACAGCCATATCTAAGTCCTTTTAGCAAAATCTTGCTAGTGTATGTAATGGTGTCAGCGTTTGAAACCTGATTATGTGATGGATCCCCGGATATGGCAGTTTCTAGATGGTCCATCTTTTCATCTCAGCTCCAAACTTTGTCTCTGTAACTCCTTCCATGAGTGTTTTGTTCCCAATTCTAAGAAGGGGCAAAGTGTCCACACTTTGGTCTTCATTCTTCTTGAGTTTCATGCATTTAGCAAATTGTATCTTATATCTTGGGTATTCTAAATTTCTGGGCTAATATCCACTTATCAGTGAGTACATATTGTGCGAGTTCTTTTGTGATTGGGTTACCTCAGGATTGGGTTACACTCAGGATGATGCCCTCCAGGTCCATCCATTTGCCTAGGAATTTCATAAATTCATTCTTTTTAATAGCTGAGTAGTACTCCATTGTGTAAATGTACCACATTTTCTGTATCCATTCCTCTGTTGAGGGGCATCTGGGTTCTTTCCAGCTTCTGGCTATTATAAATAAGGCTGCTATGAACATAGTGGAGCATGTGTCCTTCTTACCAGTTTGAACATCTTCTGGATATATGCCCAGGAGAGGTATTGCAGGATCCTCCGGTAGTACTATGTCCAGTTTTCTGAGGAACCACCAGACTGATTTCCAGAGTGGTTGTAAAAGCTTGCAATCCCACTTACAATGGAGGACTGTTCCTCTTTCTCCACATCCTCACCAGCATCGGCTGTCACCTGAATTTTTTATCTTAGCCATTCTGACTGGTGTGAGGTGGAATCTCAGGGTTGTTTTGATTTGCATTTCCCTGATGATTAAGGATGTTGAACATTTTTTTCAGATGCTTCTCAGCCATTTGGTGAGAATTCTTTGTTTAGCTCTGAGCCCCATTTTTAATGGGGTTATTTGATTTTTCTGGAGTCCACTTTCTTGTTTTTTATATATATATTGGATATTAGTCCCCGATCTGATTTAGGATAGGTAAAGATTCTTTCCCAATCTGTTGGTGGCCTTTTTGTCTTATTGACAGTGTCTTTTGCCTTGCAGAAGCTTTGCAATTTTATTAGGTCCCATATGTCGAATTCTCGATCTTACAGCACAAGCCATTGCTGTTCAATTCAGGATGTTTTCCCCTCTACCCATATCTTTGAGGCTTTTCCCCACTTTCTCCTCTATAAGTTTCAGTGTCTCTGGTTTTATGTGGAGTTCCTTGATCCACTTAGATTTGACCTTAGTACAAGGAGATAGGAAGGGATCAATTCCCATCCTTCTACATGATAACCACCAGTTGTGCCAGCACCATTTGTTGAAAATGCTGTCTTTCTCCAATGGATGGTTTTAGCTACCTTGTCGAAGATCAAGTGACCATAGGTGTGTGGGTTTATTTCTGGGTCTTCAATTCTATTCCATTGTTCTACTTGTCTGTCACTATTCTAGTACCACACAGTTTTTATCACAATTGCTCTGTAGTAAAGCTTTAGGTCAGGCATGGTGATTCCACCAGAGGTTCTTTTATCCTTGAGAAGAGTTTTTGCTATCCTAGGTTTTTTGTTATTCCAGATGAATTTGCAGATTGCTTTTTCTAATTCGTTGAAGAATTGAGTTGGAATTTTGATGGGGATTGCATTGAATCTGTAGATTGCTTTAGGCAAGATAGCCATTTTTACAATGTTGATCCTGCTAATCCATGAGCATGGGAGATCTTTCCATCTTCTGAGATCTTCTTTAATTTCTTCAGAGACTTGAAGTTCTAACCATACAGATCTTTCACTTCTTTAGTTAGAGTCACGCCAAGGTATTTTATATTATTTGTGACAATTGAGAAGGGTGTTTTTTCCCTAATTTCCTTCTCAGCCTGTTTATTCTTTGTGTAGAGAAAGGCCATTGACTTGTTTGAGTTAATTTTATATCTAGCTACTTCACCGAAGCTGTTTATCAGGTTTAGGAGTTCTCTGGTGGAATTTTTAGGGTTACTTATTTATACTATCACATCATCTGCAAAAAGTGATATTTGACTTCTTCCTTTCCAATTTGTATTCCCTTGATCTCCTTTTGTTGCTGAATTGCTCTGACTAGGACTTCAAGTACAATGTTGAATAGGTAGGAAGAAAGTGGGCAGCCTTGTCTAGTCCCTGAATTTAGTGGGATTGCTTCCAGTTTCTCACCATTTACTTTGATGTTGGCTACTGTTTTGCTGTAGATTGCTTTTATCATGGTTAGGTATGGGCCTTGAATTCCTGATCTTTCCAAGACTTTTATCATGAATGGGTGTTGGATTTTCTCAAATGCTTTCTCAGCATCTAAGGAGATGATCACGTGGTTGTTGTCTTTGAGTTTGTTTATATACTGGATTACATTGATGAATTTCTGTATTTTAAACCATCCCTGCATTCCTGGAATAAAACTTACTTGGTCTGGATGGATGATTGTTTTAATGTGTTCTTGGATTCGGATAGCGAGAATTTTATTGAGGATTTTTGCATCGATATTCATAAGGGAAATTGGTCTGAAGTTCTCTATCTTTGTTGGATCTGTCTGTGGATTAGGTATCAGAGTAATTGTGGCTTCATAGAATGAGTTGGGTAGAGTACCTTCTACTTCCATTTTATGGAATAGTTTGTGCAGAACTGGAATTAGATCTTCTTTGAAGGTCTGATAGAACTCTGCACTAAACCCATCTGGTCCTGGGCTTTTTTTGGCTGTGAGAACATTAATGACTTCTTCTATTTCTTTAGGGGATATGGGACTGTTTAGATCGTTAACTTGATCCTGGTTTTACTTTGGTACTTGGTATCTGTATAGAAATTTGTCCATTTTGTCCAGGTTTTCCAGTTTTGTTGAGTATAGCCTTTTGTAGAAGGATCTGATGGTGTTTTCTATTTCTTCAGGGTTTGTTGTTATGTCTCTCTTTTCATTACTGATTTTGATAATTAGGATGCTCTCCCTATGCCCTCTAGTGAGTCTGGCTAAGGGTTTATCTATCTCGATTTTCTCAAAGAACCAGCTCCTAGTTTGGTTGATTCTTTGAATAGTTCTTCTTATTTCCACTTGGTTGATTTCGCCTCTGAGTTTGATTATTTCCTGCTGCCTAAGCCTTTTGGGTGAATTTGCTTCCTTTTGTTCTAGAGCTTTTAGGTGTGTTTTCAAGCTGCTAGTGTGTGCTCTCTCTAGTTTCTTTTTGGAGGCACTCAGAGTTGAGTTTTCCTCTTAGAAATGATTTCATTGTGTCCCATATGTTTGGGTATGTTGTGGCTTCATTTTCATTAAACTCTAAAAAGTCTTTAATTTCTTTCTTTATTCCTTCCTTGACCAAGGTATCATTGAGAAGAGTGTTGTTCAGTTTCCATGTGAATGTTGGCTTTCTATTATTTATGTTGTTATTGAAGGTCAGCCTTAATCCATGGTGATCTGATAGGATGCATGGGACAATTTCAATATTTTTGTATCTGTTGAGGCCTGTTTTGTGACCAATTATATGGTCACTTTTGGAGAAGGTCCCATGAGGTGCTGAGAAGAAGGTATATCCTTTTGTTTTAGGATAAAATGTTCTGTAGATATCTGTCAAATCCATTTGTTTCATAACTTCTGTTAGTTTCACTGTGTCCCTATTTAGTTTCTGTTTCCAGGATCTGTCCATTGATGAAAGTGGTGTAGTGTCCCACTATTATTACGTGAGGTGCAATGTGTGCTTTGAGCTTTAGTAAAGTTTCTTTAATGAATGTGGCTGCCCTTGCATTTGGAGCATAGATATTCAGAATTGAAAGTTCCTTTGATGAGTATGAAGTGTCCCTCCTTGGTTTTTTTTTTTTTTTTTTTTTTTTTTGCCTAAATGTGAACTGAGCAAGGACAAGATCCAAAGTAGATGGCAGGAAAACCTCCCAGCCTAACCCTATATAAAAACTATAGGCAACTAAAGAAAGCTTGTTGGGGGGATTCTTTCCCAGGCAAGGATGTACCTCAGTTATACAATTCCAAGTGATCACTCTTGAAAACCTACATACAAGTATCATTATACAGATTGATCAGGTTGTATTTTAGGCATACACACACACACACACACACACACATATATGTGTGTGTGTATATATATTTATATCTATATATATATAGATATATATATGGCAACAATTAATGAAAAGGGGACATACATTTGAAATAGAAGAAGGGGGTTTCGGGGGTGTAATCTTTAAAAAGTTTACAGTGAACGAGCCCAGTGAGTTGGGGACAGGCTGGCGCATGTTGTACTTACTGTGCAGATGACGTGGGACTGTGAGCAGTGGGATGTGTTTCTTAGGTTTGGATGGGCTGTCTACGTGTGTGCTAAGGACTGCTTAGAATCGTATTTCCCGATTGCTGGGGTAGACATGGTGAATGGTGAGTGCTGTGGCTGATTAAATATGGTACAGCTGTGCTGCTCAGGTACCAGGCACCTAACATGCCACACAACAAGTTTACAATTCTCATGAGCTGGAACCTCTGCTCTCATCAGCTGAGGGTTCTCTGCTCAGTGTTTTCAGCTTCACTTTGTGTTTAAAATTAGTTTCAGTCAAATATTGAAATTTTGAGAAATTTCATTTTCTCTTCAAATTTTTTTCAATTTTTTTAATCCCAGCACTTGGGAGGCAGAGGCAGGTAGATTTCTGAGTTCGAGGCCAGCCTGGTCTACAGAGCGAGTTCCAGGACAGCCAGGGCTACACAGAGAAACCCTGTCTCAGAAAAAAAAAAATCTTGACAAAATTTTCTGTTGCTTATGGGGCTTCTACACTCATTTTGTCTCACTCACCATGATAAATCCTATTAAATAAGATTTACTAATACTTCTGCACTTTCCCTAGTTTACTCTTATCTTCAGTTAATGGGAATTAATACTTTTTTTGTTGTTTTCATGGCGATACTGTTCACTTTTCAGATAAAGTATTTAAAGTTTAAAGTGCAGTTAACAATAAGAGATTTAGTAGTGTAAGGTGATTCAGAGGTGCTATAGGAAAATTGAGGTTATTTTGGATCTAATTTAATTCCCCAAAATTAAATAAGTCACGCTCTGCGGAATGAATACTGTGCTGGGCCTTTGGGTCTCTGCTGGCTATAGTTAAGCTCCGCATGTGTTGAGTGGCCTCTCTTGTTCAGATTTTCTTCCAAAGCCCTTGAAAGTGAGGTCCAGGGCAAAGCACACAAGTTATGCTGTGTCTGGGATCAGAGTGGGCTGCCCATCCAGACCTTGGCATGAACCAGATTCTGATGTGTCACAGTACTTTTTCTTTGTAGGGTTTCGTAGAAGAACTTAGGGAATACCATAGTCTACTATCACTTACATAAAACACATGTACAACAATACATTTCTATAAAATTCATCAAAACACCCATGGTAGACAGCATTCTCTGTTGTGTGGCAGGATTGCTATATGAACAATGGCATTTCACATGTTTTTTGTTTGGGGTGTGGTTTTCTTTTTTCTTTTTTTTTTCTCCACCACTAGAATCAGTAACAAAGATGGAATAACTAGAGTGTACTGAACCACATTATCTAAGAATGCTGCAATCTCACACATAGTGTAAACAACGTATCAATTGGTCCTCTTGTCAGGATTCAGTCAGCGTATGGTATACTTGCCTCTGCACTAACTGTGCACAGGCTTTGTTGATGCTGCTGTTCTCTGAATACTGTACAGCAAGCACCTGCATTAGTGTTTGTGAGAGTAATTTAGAGGTGACTGGGAACTTGGGAAGATGGCCTACATTTCATACCACGGGCCTGAGCCTCCGTGGATCCGTATGCTGCGGAGTGTGGAGCGGATGAGCCTCTGATGCTGAGGGAGAGCTGGTTATGGTTTCCCAGACTCAGTTAGAATTGATACTAAACATATATCTTACCTTATTTATTTTCTGTCACAGTCCTGCTTGCTATGTAGATCAGAGAGGCTAGCGATTCTGTTACAGCATCCTTGGTGCTGAGGTAAGAGATATGCCGCCAGGCCTGGCATCACCCCACCTTTGATGTGTTGCTGTGTTTGTTCACTTCCATGTGTGTGCATGTACACATACATACATGGACGTGTGAGTGTGTGTGTGTGTGTGTTGAAGAGATGGTAGAGGAAAGCTCACCTCTGCTCCCATGCACTTACAAAATTGTCATTTTTATATTCATTCAGCCACTTGCTTTTTTTGTAATCACTTGATAACGTTTACTCTCGTTGTTGGAATTCACTTTGAAGTGAATTTTGCATTTAATTGTGGTATTTTATGGCACTTGCAACATTATTACATTTGGGAAATGAGGTAGAAATCCTACAGGCAAGCAAGTAAGATGATTTTTTTTTTTTAAAAATTAACTCAGTTTTATTGACCCTGCATTTTAGCATGCAGCTGAGAATACTTCCTGTTAGCATCCACATCCTGAGAATACACATTAAGTAAAACTAGCCAACCAGAGAACAATGCATTTTTGGGAACTAATTGCTAGTGATGCCTGTTTCTTAACTTGTTTCTTTTTTTTTTTTTTTCATATATAACTTGCTAATAGAGTTTTGAGGGTAAAGGCCCTACTTCTAGTCAGTCAACACTCTAGGCTACCCATCCCACTACACCAATTAAGGCAAGTGCTGGGGTTGGGGAGATGGCTCCGTGGATGATACTTGTGTTTGGATCCCCAACTGCATAAAAATCTGGGCTTGGTGCTGATAGCCTATAATCCCTGTACTAGGAGAGACAAGAGGCTCCCAGAGGTTCCTTGGCAAGCCAGTCTTGCACAAGATGAGCTCCGGGTTCCAGGAGAGACTTTCAAAAACTAATTTAGGAAGTACTGAAGAAGGATACCCAAAGGCAACCTCTGGCCTCTACACATGCACACTCTGGAGCATGTTCCTGCATACACAAATGCTTACATATGTATATACTGTATACTTATGTTCGTTCCTACATGCACACATCACACACATACAGTTCATAGGCAGGCAAGTAGGAGAGCAATGTCCAGCCTTCCAGGCTTTGCTCCTCCTGAAATCAAGGAGGCTCAAGAGGACTGGGGAAGGCCATTGGCTTATTTCTGTGCCTTTAGCTAAAGTCTAAGTGCAGAAATGCAGGGAGAAACAGCAGCTTTCTTCAAAACTCAAGTAAGGAGTTGACACTTTTTAGCCAAAGCAGCTTCTATAAACCTGTGTGAAGCCTTGATTTTTACCAGTTTAATCAAATTATTTACTGAATTTATTATTTACTGAATTATTGTATAAACTATTCTATCTTCTTTAGAAATCTATCATAGGAAGTATGTGATTAGTAGATAATTTGGGATTAATAATTTATCACTGAATATTTAAAATGAATTTTGCTTAAAATATAATTTGCTTGAATATTTTGAGTGAAATTTTGTGATAACCAGCGTGTTTGAAGTATGTGACATTGTGCTGTCTGTCAGACCTGCACATACATGTCACCAGGTTATTTTTTATTTATATGAGTGACAAGTACAAGAGAAGGAAGTCTACAATCTGGGTTTGTGTTGATATTTTGTCCGGATTAGGACTGAGAGGTGATTAATTACAAGGCATTATTTCTTGTCAAGTGGTGAATAACTATGTTTAGCTTTGGTATCGCTGTTTACAAATGGGAAAACCCACACTGCTTGCCAAGCAGTTGATTAAAACAATGCATTCAATTCATCTCATACTCTCTGTAGGAGAGATCTGTACATTTGTATGGGTTGGCACTTAGTAATTAAACCTCTTTAAACATTTTAATTAGACTTCAGGCCACCCAAAGCCCTCCTCTCATATGGAAAACACTTTTAGATATCAGCAAACACAAAGGTGTGGGCAAGCCCCAGTCATTTCCCCAGAGCCTGAAGTCTCGAGCAGTGTGAATAAAGGGTTTTTTTTTTTTTTTTCTTTTTCCCTATCTGAAAAGTCTGTTAGAACATGGGCTTTTCAGTCTTACTTTCATAGAACATTTGATCTAGGAGTTTATCATAAAATGTACATTGCTCACTAGTTCCAGGCTAATGTAGGTACATGCTTCTGGTCCAGGTACCAAACTGGAGAAGGACAGTACTGTGGGATTCAGTTGTGGGTGGAGACTAGATTGGTCTTTATTTACTGTTTTTTGTTTTTTTGTTTGTTTGTTTTGTTTTGTTCATATTCAGTTCATTTCCTTTTTGTTAAGTCTAGCCTGTGATTTAAGACTCATCATGTTAAATATTGTGTGATACTGTTCTCTCATGAGAAAAACGACAAACGTTGAGAGGAAATGGCACATAGAAACTAGATAGTGGAGCTGTATTTGCCTGGTTGCATCTCTCTTCACCCATGCTAGGAAGCAAGCCATTTGTAAAGTTGTTTTTTTTGGCATGTTTCATACCCACCCTGTCTTCCTTAGAAGTAAGCATTGTGAAGCGATTGAGCTCTTGCAGTCTCCGGCATCTAGTTGTGTCACTGCAGTTAGGTAACTCCAGGTCTTGGGCATCTCTTACTTTCTAACAATACCTTAAAATTTGGTAGCCTCACACTCTGTTGTCAGGTATAGTTTCTGTGGGTCAGAAACGCAGGCACAGTTAGCTGGATTCCTCTGGTGAAGGTAGATCCTCCTTGGGTCCCTACATTGGGTGCCAAAAGTATCAATATACAACAAAATTCTCTCCTGAATGACAGTAAGAGGTAGTTTATCCTCAGCCAAATATGAGTGGTTATAGCCCAAAGTCATGAATTCAGGACACCCTGAGAGTAATTGCCCGAACTTTTATAGTCACAGACTAGAAAGCATAACCCCTGACATTTGTCATGAGATGGACAACTCACAGCAAAGTGAAGAGATCTTTGCTTTAGGTTTCAGATGTTATTTGATGACATTCTCGGTTTTGGGACTGGTGTCAGAAGTCTGACATGTTAACATATCCCAACTTTTTCATCTGCCTCATTGAAAGAAAGTTAGATGCATAGGTAGACAATGAATGCCGACAGCAATCCAAGATGATTTTAGGTCTAGATTGAAACTCTCTGTACTCAGGAAGTTTTAATTATTATTCTGTCTTGCAGAATTTTTTTTTTAAAGTGCTGCTTTTTTCTGGAAACCTCCATTTACAAACTCCAATAGTTCTGTAATGCAGGGTCAGAAGTGATTACGCATCAATTCTGCATGCTCTGTTTATTAGAAGTGAACTAAGCCCACTGTAGGAGGGTCTTCTTGTTCTTGATATATAATCTGATGTTGCCCAGGACAGCCTCAAACTCACCTCTAAGCCAAAATGACTCTTAACTCCTGATCCTCCTGCCTCTGCCTCCTGAGTGCTACACTTTACAGATCAATGCAGACCTCTACACTTGGGCTTCGGCCTGCTTTGTAAGATACAGAAAGTAAGTTCCATATCTTGAAGACAGTATCAAAGAATCTATGAACAAACCCTCAAGCCCATCACTATATTAACATCACTTTCTTTTGTGAAATTGGTATTTTACAGAGATTTGAGAGGCCTTAATAGTGGGTACTCACTTTGGTGACTGTTGCAATCTTTGACTGTGACAGTCCCATTCTTAAGATTTACACATTTGTCCAAACTTCCTGCTGCATGAACTTACTCTCCCCACTGAGTTTGTATTTTATACAATGCCATTTCACAAGAACGTGGTTTTTTTAAGTTGTGGAAATATAACATGATCGTGAAAATTGATTATGTAAAAGTGAAAAAATATAAATAAATCTGATGATCCTATGATGTTTATCATTAGTATTCATCAATTGTGTCACCAAGTACAGTTCATTCAAGGATAGCTATTTTGTCAGGTTTCTTAAAAATTATCATTCAGCTAGAGAGATAGTTCAATAGTTAAAAGTCCTGACTGCTCTCGCAAGAACCAGGTGGAATTCTCTAGAACTCATATGGTAGCTCAATCTTAACTCCAGTATCATGCCACCTCGTGCCTTCTTGTGGCTCTTGCATGTGCTAAGCACACATGTAGTGCAGTTATATTTGCATGCAGACAAAACACACATATACAAAATAAAACTTATTTTTTAAATTGTGATTCATTTAGCAAGTGAGATCTTGCCATACGAAAGCACATAACACTTAGACTGGGATAGTATTTACAACCAGTTGTCTCTCAGATGGCCCTTTATGACTGATACCATATGCTCATGTTCACATTCTTATGAAACCCCTGCCATTGTGGACTGTGCCTATGACCCACTTGTGACATGTGGAGAGGAAATATTTCATAAAGACTGACATTTCTGTCATGTGGGCTACTGTCTGCTTTCTTCTAACATTGTAAGTTTTTTGTTGTTATTGTTTTGTGTGTTTATGTGCTTGGTTTAATCCTCTCTCTGTCCTCAAAAATACACTAAGAAGGATTATGCAAGATCATATGATGGCAGCCATGCCTTTGCACATGGGTGTTATAGGGTGCAGTGTGCTCTAGTTCAGCCTGTCCCTTCTCAGTTGGGATAGTATCTTCTCTCTCAGCAGAGAACTGTTTAACAGGAAACAGAACAGATAATGTATTTCAATTCACATCACATTGAAAAACATTATTTGAGAAAAATATTGTACATTTATAATTAAATGCAAAAGAAATATAAGATTGTTATTCTGGATCATATAATATTTAAAATGTACATCACTTAAAAATTAAGAAAATTACATATTTAATCAGAATCAGTGGTTAATTTTCACGTACCTCTTACAGGTGACTAATAAGCTATAAATGCACACTAATGTTAGTGAAGACAACTTAATGAGGATCCACTCGTAGGCACCAGCTTTCCTAGCCCTCACTGATGGTTATTTTGAAGGCTGAAGGTTCTAGCTAGTGAAGATTTTTTTCACTGTGAGCTTTTCTACTAGTGGGATTTTCCTGAATGACTGTGACTTTTCTGTAGTGGTCCTGCTGGGCTAACTTTGCTGTTCAGCCCATTCACATGTGAGGTGCTCTACATGTCCTCATGAGTCTCCAACTGAGAGTCTGCACTGGGACACTGTGACCTGGGTGTCCATTAAAACATTGGTGAGCAGGAGCATTTACATTGCTTTTAGCTCTTTGAGATCATGTGCTTTCCCCTCAGCAGCGGGAGTAAGGAAAGATCCCATTTTGTATGTGTGTGACTCTGTCTTTAGTAGTGGTGTTGCAGTTAGGAAACAGATCAATCTTTGGAGCCCTTTGTTTATAGAATCACCTAAAGCACTTTGCTGAGACTTCAACTCATTCCATGTCTTTTTGTAGTGCTCAAAACAATGCCTCATTGTTTATATCTGTTCATTTTAGAATTGATAAGATCAGATGAGTTATTTTCCCAAGTGACAAATATATGACTTCAAAATATAAATCTTTGTGCTGTCTTTTTACAATTTCAGGGAGCACATTTGGTAAAAGGCAGATGTATACACTCTGAAGAGAAACCAGAGTACAAGAGAGGGACCTCATTTGGAAAACACTGGTTTCATGTGTGTGTGTGTGTGTTACAGAAGCAATGAGAGCCTGGCCTGATAGTCTAAAACTCAATTGGAAATGGACACTGCACTGTATTAAATGATATTGCAAATTCCACTGGACTATGTATGTGTCTGTACCCAAATGAGGTTATTTTAAGTGAAAAAGTTGAGGTTGGAAAAAATCCTCAGTGGTTAAGAGCACTTGCTGCTCTTGCAGAACATTCGGCTTCCATTCCCAACACTCACAAAGCTCACCCTCCAGATCCAGTGGTTGAGTCTCCTGGCCTCAGCAGGCACTGCACACATGCGCTTGTGCACACCCCCAAGAAGAACATTCATACAAAAACAGAGTTGCACTTGGGTAGAGCTTTTAATACTTCCTTGTCAGTGCTTATTGTTTCACAAACTACTACTTTCAGAATCCAGTTCCCCCTTTTTATTAAAAACCAAGTCACACCATAAGAGAGAGTTTACTGGCTTCTACATCACTGCAGCCAGGGCCAGGGGTGTGAGGACGTGAAGTGGGGCTAAATAACGCATTCTTTTATCTGTAAGAGAATGCACATACATTCTCCACACTGGGTCCTCAGAGCTTCTGCAGTTTGAGCTGTGCAATCATTTTGTATTTTCACTTTCTCTGACTTATCTGACGTATATAAATAAAGGCCACAACTTGCTTTAGTAATCAAAAACCCATTATCGCCTGTGGTGGATATGACCATTACCACCATTAGTAACCGCTTGTGTTACTATTACATGTTTTTCTGCTCCATGCCCAAACAGCTTGGATGTGAAGGAGAATACCTGGTTTGTTACCTTTTAAGTGTTTTGCTGAAAAGGAAAATGATTTAAAGATCCTGGAATCACTTGCTCCACATCTCCATGACCATTACAAGATAAGGCTCAGCACTCGCAAGTATATGCTGTCTCCCCAACATCGGGGCAGTGGTCTGGACCCTCTGTCAGCTACAGCTCTTCCACCCAGTGCTGAGAGGTGAGTGTTCCACTGGACAAGCAAGAGGAAAACTTGTAGTCTTTCCTACAAAAGTGAGAAGTACAGATAAATTATTTACAGATTTTTGTTTGTGTTTTGTTTTGAGAGAGTTTCTTCTGGGTGACCTAGCCTGACCTTGAACTCGTGATGCTCCTCTCTTAGCCTCTGTGTATTGGGACCGTAGGTAGTACCTGGCTGGTGTATAGTATTGTACTTGTGTTCACTGTTGGTGAAGGACTCACCCAGCAACTGGCAGGGAGAGTGCATAGGCCCAGCTGACATGGCACATACGCTTCTCCTGGGTGGAGAAGTGAATTCTCTCCATTCACACACACACACACACACACACACACACACACACACACACACACATATGTAAAAATTAATAGACATAAAGGAACCAGTTCTGTTAAGCCTTTCTTTTATGTTTAGATTTGACTACCATCCCCAGCCATTGTAAACTGCATCATCCTCCCTCTCCTATCCCAGTGCTGGAAGATAGTTCTAGCTCATTTTTATTGGGCCCCTGCATGCAATGCATATATCACAATCTAGCTGTCTACCCTCAGCTAGCCTCCTGTTTCAGGTTCCTGAGAGCTGAAGGAAGATATGCACCTTCATACCCAAAGGTTATTGTAACCTTACCTTCTGTTCACTTCCTTTCACAGATTTCTGTGTAGATGCTTGTGCATTGGCCTTTCAAAGAGATTTCTACTAATTAGTTCCTTGTTCGATTTGCGTATGCAGCAAATGCGTATGCATTCACACTGGACTGACATGGGCCTGCAGGATCAGTGCTCCCCAGCTTTTCCTTTCCAAGGACTTTGTCAACATTTAGTGTGTGTTCTGGCATCTTGGATTTGCCCTGGTGGTTTATTTTTAATAATGTCAAAAGATACAAAAAGCCTTTACACTTAATTAAACCAGTTATTAAGCCAACATGTAGACACCAGCAAAGTGACTATATTCTCACAGGAATGAATTAACTAGGTATCGCTATGCAAAAGAAATTCCCTGGGATTTTCTTCTCCACCAGTAAGTGCTAGTCTTCTGGCTATTTGAGGGTTTGCTTCATTAATGCAAGGGGCAGCTCTACCCCACACTCACTGTCTCTGCAGGCCTCATTCTCTTCAGAAAGAAGCAGCTTTCCTTCCCCACACAGCAGCTTTTAAGTGGAGGTCACTGTACCTTCATCCTGGGCCCCTCCCACCTTCTTCTCCTGGTCCAAAGCCTCCATCTCACCCACTGTCATTTTAATCCCTTGATCTTTGTTCCTCCTGGCTGAATTCTTACCAGAATGACTTCCTTTCAACCACCTATTACCACTGGTCGGTGGAATAAGAATAGAAACTTTAACAGCTAAATATTTCCTAGAGCCGGGCGTGATGGCGCACGCCTTTAATCCCAGCACTCAGCACTCAGGAGGCAGAAGCAGGCGGATTTCTGAGTTCGAGGCCAGCCTGGTCTACAAAGTGAGTTCCAGGACAGTCAGGGCTAAACAGAGAAACCCTGTCTCGAAAAACCAAATAAATAAATAAATAAATAAATAAAAATAAAAAAAATTTCCTAGTTCACTGAGCAGGTTTAGGGAAGCCATGTGAAGTGGTTTCTCTGGAAGGTAACTTGAGGAGTTTAAATATGGTATGGAGTGACGTTTAATGCGTGATTTTATAGCAGCACTTTTTTGAACTTCCAATAGAGAAAATGGCCAGAAATATATCTGGCCTCAAAGTACATTGATGGAAGGCCAGACTTGGGGTGGAATCTCACCTGTTAAGATGGGCCTAAGATACCAGGAACCTTGGGAGACTTCACTCCTCTCAGTGCCATTCAAGTCAGTAAATGGTTAACAGTCCCTGTTCTTTTTAAGAAAATATCTTATTAGATTCTTTTGCACTTGATGCCCAACTCTAGCCCCTAAGCACCCTGCCACCCTGAGCTCTACCAAAGTCTCTCCTGTTCCTTTTAAAACTATAGTTTTGATGTCTTGCAAAGGACCGTCCATGTCGAAGGCTCCTCTGCCTTACTCTTGGGAAGTCAAAAGCTGAGAGGTTGTTGTATACTCTTTATTTGTGCATTCTTACCATGTCCAGTGCAGTAGCAGGGATGGACCTGTCTGGGGTCATAATGACAGACAGTCAAGACATATGGACTCATGGAGATGTTGGGATCAGGTAGCCTGGGCTTTCTGGAGAAGCTAGAGCACCCTGAAATCTCAAGAGTGTGTATTCTATAGAGCTGAACAAGATTCCATATAGATGAACAAGGAGGTGGAATTATTATTATACATGGATAAACAAGAAGATTGGGTTGATAGTGTATATCTAGGTCAAGGAAATAGCTTTAGCTAATGTCAGTAGGGGAGCAGTCTCTGTGGAGAGGAGCAGTCTTCATGCCCTAAATATCTTGGGGAGAAAGCCACGGTGGACATTTTCTATACACACTATCAAAACTAGCATTTGGTCCTCTGAGGACAACTTCACTATGCCCCTGAGCCTGAGGCTCTCAGGACTTCCTTGATTTTAATGCCCTTCTCAAGTCATGAGTCTGACAGTAAACAGTCTAGGTCTTGAGCTGGTGACCGATTTGATAGCCCTCTTGTAAAGGGTCTAACCTTGAAGTTATTTTAAAATCCTATCTTACAACAATAGATTCAGCATCACCTGAGAATTGGTGGACTACTTTTAAGGAAAAGTTAGTTTTGCTAAAATGAAAACCTCACTAATAGCGTAGAGCATGCATCTGTGATTGCTATGGGTGACTGGAACCATTGCTAACAATCAGGACTGTATTAAAGAAAACCTATCCTGTCTACCTGTTAATACATAAAATTCTTTGTTCAATTCTGGATAAGGCCAGTGGGTGGAAAGAGCTGCATTCATGAATTGTACTTAATGTCATTTTATTATTTTGTGCATTTAAAGTAAGGCGAGGACACATGGTCAAAATGTCTTTTGCCACCTATTCTAATTAACAGAAAGGGATGTCTTATGGTTAAGGAATTGGGTTTTCATAATAGAAATGTTTTGATGTTGGAGAAAAATGTGTCTTAAGTGTGTTCTTCACAATCTTGGTCTTTTTTTACTTAGCAATTCCTTTTTCTTAGATTTAGCAGATACAAATTTCAGATGAGTCCTTATGCACAGTCTGAAGAAAAGGTTTTGAAATGAGGAGTCTTAGTTCTTTGTTGAGATGATATTAGTATTTTGAGAAATAATTAGAGCAGTTTTTCAGCCAGTGTGTCCGTCCTTGTTAGGTATATTTGCTGTCAAATCCGCTTCAGACATCATGAGACTGAGAGTTATTGACCATGGTTCATAAGTAGTGAGATAATGGGAACTGTGGGGGTTGTTCTATTTATTGGCTAGCTTTATTACCTCTGGAGAAAAAAAGTACATGTGTGATGTATGAGTATTTTAGCTTGGGTGTCTACACGTGTGTATGTGTGCGTGTGAACATCCAACATCCATATCTTGTCTTTAAATCCATCATTTTCCACTTTTCTTTTAAAGAGTAAACTTAAGGCCAGATAGACAGCATGGTAGGTGAAAATGTTCTCTGCACTGAACAATGATCTGCATTCAATCTTAGGAACCCATGTAGAGGGAGGAGCAGAGAGACAGCTGACTCCACAGTGTCCTCCACTGTCCTCCACAGTGTCTGCTTGAGCATACCCCATGACAGTAATAGCTCCACATTCTAGAACTGTAAACAGAGCAAGTCTTGAGAAACCTTTTCTCTTTGTTCTTGTTAATGTCTACTGGGAGTGGGTATAAGAGGGCACTCCATAAAGGTTCCAGGTCCTTGTATTTCAGAATAAAGAATTAGAAAGAACAGTAGTGGTGGAGAGGGGGAGGGAGGGAGGGAGGGAGGGAGGGAGGGAGGGAGAGAGAGAGAGAGAGAGAGAGAGAGAGAGAGAGAGAGAGAGAGAGAGAGAGGAGAGCAACTTACTAAGAAAGGCTAGACTCCCAAGGAGAGCACAGGCCAAGTGGGATAAAGGTTAGAGGCTCCATGGTCAGGTTTGGTGGCTCCTTTGCTCAGTGCAGGCTTCGTTGCACATGTCCATCTATTACATGTAGTCCTGCATACAGCTTCATACACTGAAGTCTCCACCTAAGGGTGTGTGTTTCACTATCCCCATGACCTGAAGCTTCCTCTCCAGTGAGCTGGAATCCAGTGATACCAGGTACTTTTCATCAGCCCAGAGGGAGTTATTTCTAGCTGAGCTTTTAGAACTTGTTTTCGTGCTGTGTGGATTGTGTTAAGGATTTAAGCAGGAACCATTCTCAGCCACTCCCCCTGCTGAAGGTGAATTCCTGACATTTATGCTATGCTTAGAAATAGAATCCTTCTCAGAAGTTGTGCCTGTACTTCAAGAAACACAATTGGTAAATTGTTTGTTGTATGTTGTATCAAGGCATGCTAGGATTTCTCTCTGACTGCACACTAAACTTTTGAGCAGGTTATGGTGGTTAAAATAGTTGATCTCACTTGTCAACTTATGAGATGTAGAACTGCCTGAGAAATGACTCTGGGCCTGACTGTGGGAGGTGATTTTAGCTGGGTAAACTGAAGGTGTTAGGCTGGTCTTGCAGTATATACAAAAGAGAAAGCGAGCAGGGCACAAGCATCCATTTTTCTATTCTTCCTGATTGTACGGCATGTGTCTAACTCCCTTATGCTCTTGATGGCATGACTCTCCTGCCATGATGAACTCTAACATATGAACCAAAATAAAATCTTCCTTCCTTAAGTTGCTTTATCTTTATTTTTTTTTCTTTATGGTGTGCATGTGTTTATGTGTCAGGATATTCAAGAGAATTAACAAAGATGGTTAATATTCTGCAGGTACTATGTAGAAACTGCCTCTTTTATTTGAGAATGATAAGGGAGTGTTGTGATGCCCAATAAGGATTTATTGTATTTTTCATGTTAATTGGGGTTCTCTAGAGAAACAGAATCCATGGGCGTAGAAAAAGATTGTGAATAAGGTATTGAGGCCCTTGATTATGAAGGCCACGAAGCCCCACTGTCTGTAGGCTGGGGACTTAGAAATCCGGTGGTGTGGTGTGGTGTGGTGTGGTGTGGTGTGAGGGCTGAGAGCAGAACCTTGGCAAGACTTGCATGACATCTGAAGTGACAGGAATGTAAGACTGGGATCCTAGACAAGCAGTCAGACAGGGCAGTATTCATACCTTTACCTTTTTGTTTTCCTGTCCTCACAGGCTTGGCTGATTCCCCACCCTAATTGGTTTGGGTGGTCAGCTTTACACTGGCTAGTGCAGATGCCAGTCTCCTCTAGAAGGACCCTCACACACACCCTGAAAATGTACCAGATATCTGAGCATCCCTCTGTCAGTCAAATTAACACATAAAATTAACTATCACACTTAGCAAAGGTCATTAATTCTTGGGATAATTAAGAAGATTAAGTGGGTCCACTGATATGAACTAGATCTTGTTTTATGTTCCCAGAATGGTGCTAAATACAAGATGACAACATCAAATGGCAATAGTAAACTCAGTATAATTAGAAAGATAAAATGAATTCACGAGCTAGTTAGAAAGCCATGCATCATAGTAATCTTATATCAGGGAGTTTGACACCAGAAGATCCTTTAATGATTTAGTGGTTCTCTGGCTAAAGTGAGGGAGAGAAATAACTTTGGGCCAAGACCATGTTTTAGGGTACAGTGAATGAGCAGAGACCTAAAGGCAAGAGATGTGTTGGGTGGAAGGAAGGAATGAAGCCTTTCAGGCTGGTGGTCCTTTGGAAAAGAGCACTGAGAAGATTGTTTAGGTTGGAGAAAAAAATAACATGGGAACCAAGGTATCCCACTGAGTGTGAAGTGGCTAAATCACTGAGGTCAAGAAAGCTCTTTCCTTTCCGTATCTCTCCTTTCCTGGGTCCTGGGATGGCTCATCTGGAGTCATCCATCCTGCAGCACTAGTGGTGAGGGTGTTGACAGGGATCAGTAGTGATCAGCACTCGCTGAGCTTCGGTTATATGCCAGCTCTTACACTTCTGTGGGTGAGTGCACATCAAGGCAGTGCTAGTATTTATTTCACAGCCAAGAAAAGAGGGGCAAAGAAGGCACCCCTAACTGGTGGCTCACAGCCATACAGCAAGTGCGTACCACCTTAAAACCTCATCCTATATCCCAAAACACTTGTATTAGCTGAAGGCACTGAGTGGCTGCAAAGAGCAGCCATTTCAATACATCACCCTCTATTTGGGAAGGGCAGTAATAACTGTAGCCACTCCCCAGGGCGATAATGGGAATTACATGGAATGCTTGAGACCATGTGAACAGAAATAAAGACATCAAGATGATCATCAGACTAGAGAGAAAGATGTGCTGGGCTTTATCTCCACTCCAACCCTGCTCTTCTTTTCGGTGGGCTAGATTCTCCCTTGCTAGACATTATAGAGATTGAAGGATTATGTTGTATGTAAATTAAAAGACTACTCCAGGTTGGTGGTCCACTTTTCCTCAGCAACAAGAGTTCCTGAGAGGCCATTCATTGGTTGGTTGGTTGGTTGGTTGGTTGGTTTATAAATGAAACATCATTTGCTTTTATTACTGAGCCAATTCTTAAAGGTCAAAAACACATATGTTAACCACATATGTTAACATTGTCTAAGAAGCAAGCATTCAATAGAATCTAGCATTCAATATCTCTGGTGCTATGGTAGGATGCTAGAAACTTAGCCTCTGAGAGCCAGGTAGGGCTACAGCCTCTCATTCCTGTTTTGCATTTACTTGCTGGACATGCGGAAACTTAATTCCTAACTTTGAAGTAGGCCTACCTGGGTAGCATGCAGATCTTTATTGTTTTTGTCCTAAGATTATGTTTATCTGACTCCTCAACATAATGCAAAATAATAGTCTTTCAAATAGATTTTTTTTAAATTATAGTCTAGATTATGTAAAAAAAATTCAATTTGATTCAGAGATATGGTAATAACGTCAGGACAACAGAAGGCTACACGGTACTCAGAGCTGAGCCTGATATACGGAAGTGATGGGTCTCTAAGTGTGTAAGAGTTGTTTTGTGGTGGACAGGAGTTTGGGCTAAGGGCTCCCATAGTCATAGATTGGCATTTCTAATTAGACATCAGGCAGCTGTAGGACAGAGGACAACTTTCTCACCTCAATGCCCTCTGACATTGACAGTGAACTTCTTGTAAGGATAGAGTCCCAATGATGTGCTCAACATAATACCTGACGCAGAGTGATGCCCTTAGAAGTTACCCTAATCATCACTGACACATGTGCCTGGGGTAAAGCCAAGACTGCTGCTGTACAGAAGGACCAATCCTTGTAGCTCCATTAGCTCTGTGTGGAGCTCTCAGGGAGCACACTGCTTTTAGAATTGGGAATATATGTGCATCAGCGTATATGCATATAAGGAATATATATGCTTCTTTCTTCTTTGCTTTTTTAACAGTCCCATACCTTAGCAGGATTCTTAATTGATATAGAAAAAGGACCATAGCTATATACATCTTTTTCCACTAATTTATTTATTTATTTATTGAGTTTACATCCCAATCACAGCCACCACCTCTCCTCATGGTGCCCCACTTACACAGCCCCTTCTCCTCTGAGAAGGAGGAGGCACTCCTGGGTAACACCCTACCCTGGCACATCAAGTCACTGCAGGACTAGGCGTATTTTCTCCCACTGAGGCCAGACAAGGTGGCTCAGTTTGGGGAATGGGATCCCAGAGGCAGGCAACAGAGTCAGGGTAAACCCCCATTCCAGTTGTTGGGGACGGCCTGGGTCCACGTTTGCTCTTTGGTTTGTGGTTTAGTTTCTTGAGTTCCCAAGGATCCAGGTTAGTTTACTCTGTTTGTCTTCCTTTGGAATCCCTATCCCCTTGGGGTCCCTCAAGCCCTGTGCCCAACTCTTCTACAAGACTCCCCGAGCTCTTTCATCTAATGTTTAGCTGTTGGTTTCTGCATCTGTTTCCATAGGCTGCAGGGTGGATCCTCTCAGAGGACAGTTATGCTAGATTCCTGTCCGCACGTGTAACAGAGTATCATTAACAGTGTTAGGGATTGCTTTTTGCCCATGGATGGGCCTCAAGTTGGGCTCAACTATATTCATAGCAGCTCTAGAGCATCCATCTTCTAAGTGGTAGTAGTCAGTGTGGAATCCTTTCACCCTCCTTTCACCCTTCAGTAGGCATTTACTTAGAGGCTGGCAGTTTTGCTATGTAGTACAGAGACCTCTGAGTAAAAAGAGTCTCTCACTCTACACACTCACTGTACTGTGTCAGTGGTGGTTCTCTCACTCCCTTGACACTTGTGCCCTCATGTTCCCTGAAGTTGGAGGTAAGAACTATAATTTGCTAATAGCAGGTCAAATTGGTTTTTAGAAAGCATTGTTCTAGACTTTACCTCCTAACATATAATGATCACAGGGTATTGAACTACTAAAGAAAATCTCAAACAACAGGTCAATGCATTTTGCTCAAGGGGCGTCAATCTATCACCTGCCTGTTTGTGTCCCAGCCTTACATTGGTTATGATCTCAGACTTCATTCAATTGCTGTGTCCTTCTCTGAATTCAGAGCCTCAAGTAAGTACTCTGTCATTCCGACAAGTTGGTTTCTAGGTGGCTAGAATAGTAGTTGCAGCTGTCTCAGGGAACCTTGCTCTCTGCCTGCCGTCCCCTCTGTGGTGGTTAATCTCGATCTATTTCCTTTTCCTGCTGTTTCCCATCTACTCTGTATGGCTCAGTAACCGTCTCCAAGCCATCACGGACCAGTTTGCTTGTTCTGAGACTCAGCTGATGCGATAGACTACGGGCACAAACTGGCACAACAAGGATCTTTCTTCTTATTAACATCTGTCACAAGATGTGAAACTTGAAATAAAGACCCACTAAGATTTGATGTAAGATGATTTGTTTCTTGTGACCTCATTAGCTATGTTAAAGCATATCCAGGGGCAGACTTTCACAGTTGGAGGAGCGCAGGGTTATTCTGTGGCTCATGATCTGGCCTCGGCATATCAGAATCAACGGCAGAGTCTGATAGTCAGCGTCACATGCCCACTGCAGACCACGTTCTCTGTTCCTGCCTAATGAGCAGGCAGAAGATCCTCTCAAGAGGGAATTCTAAATAGAGAGCCATGCTGTCAAACCATGCTGGCTTGGACTTCCAGGTTGCTGTGTGGTATGGATAATTCTTCTGGAAATTCAAGATAAGAGCTCTTGGGATGTCTTAATTTATTCTTCTAAACAATTAGTACAACATCGGATCCTTGGTAAACTTGCAGACCATAAAAACTTTGTCCGCTTCCTTGCATTGCATTTTCTGCTCTCAGCAGCTTATTAGTTGCTGGGTATGTACATTGCCTGACACAGAGTTTGTCCTTGGAACTGAGGTATAGTTACAGCTCACATATACTTCTACAGAATAGGGCAGTAGCCACCCAAAAGCAGCCTTCAGTGGCATATGGTAGTATTCTCTGTCTGATGTTTGTGTGGAGGATTTTCTAGTCCACAACTTGTTTGACAGTACACAGCTATTTTTAAATGCTATCGTGGATGTATTTCTCCTAACAGTCTTCCCAACTAGATAGATTTTTTTTTCTCACTACCTTTCATAAGCACAAGTTCTATGGTAAGTCCAGGTTGTACATTCCTGTCCTGTAAGGGTCAATTTGTGAATGATTATACCACCTCTCCAGAGGCAGCTCTTTATCAAACTGATGTGAGCTCCAGTTAGCAGAGGCCACCATGCCAGAAAGGATGGCTTCTGGGAAGCAGAGATAGGTTTGTAATTCTGGAAGTCTTCTCCAACTCAGGGACCCATGCTCTCCCATGGCTCTAGTGTGTGTTTGTTTGGGATAGAGTCTCATGTAGACTAGGCTAGCCACCCTTGTATCCAGGGGTTGCCTTGAACTTCTGACTCTCCTGCTTCTATTGTATCTGAGAGCTCCATCCTCAGTCTCTCTCCCATGGCTTTGAAGGAAGGGCTCTTCCAGTTATCTTTGGCACCAACTACTTTCAGAGATAGGAAAAGTTAGGGACATATGGCAGCCATCACTGTCACATGGACTAGGAGGTTACAGCAGCAGTTATCAATCTAGTTTGACAGCTTGACACAACAATGAAAGCATTTGTAGTCAGACTGTTGTGTGCCTCTTTGGCCATTAAATAGCTGTGGACTTTGTGACCTGTTTTACCTCTGTGGCTCAGTCTTCTGTCTGTAAAAAGTAGTGGTCATCAGAGTTCATGAGAGTTTGGTAAGGAACAAGTGACTCCTCGAGCAAACACTGTGTGGCAGTGATAGCTGACAGTTAGCCTCTGCTCTGCTTCATCATACTGAATTCTGGAACCAGCCCTGTAGAGTGCATGTTCTTCTCTCCATCTAAAAGATGCAGGAACTGAGCTCCAAGGAAGCTAACTAATCCACGCTTCTAGGGAGTGGCACAATCATCACTTTCATTTCAAAGGTCATAATCAGCCTACTGCATGGGTGAAATGTTACAGCCCCTCTGTGTATCTCTGTATGTGCCCTGCCTCTTCTTTTAACCAAGTATTCCTTGTGCATTGCAGGGGGTTTCTGAGAATGAAGATAAAGGACAACTGTCCGAGTGGTTATAGTCTGAACAGTGGAATAGGCCACTTGCAAAGAGACAAGTTTCAGACTTTTAGCAGTCCGACCTCTCATGCCCCATCAGTGCTAAGATCCGTTGGTTCACCGTCTCCTTGGCATTCCCACACTATGTAAAGTGCCTTTCTCCTCAGTGGAGATGGGAAGCCTACACAGCTGTGAGTTTTGTGTTAAATTGCTCAGCCTTTGCTCTTACAGAATGAAATAACCTCAGAATCCTCCCAACTATTATTATCTAAGCCTTACTCAAACATCAGATTTCCCCCAGGACTGGGGAAAAAAAAATGAAGGGGAAATTAGATTTTCATCTCTTCTCCTATTTTTAGTTTTGAGAAACTTGTTCAGTTCCTTGTTCAAAAGAATTGTGAGCATCATGCCCCACCATTATTAGGAATGTGTTTTACACTGAGTGTGCTGCCGGGTAAATTTATATGCATTATTCTATGTTTGAGGCAAATGTCTGGAACTTGTTAGGAATAAATTGTTTAAGGGAAGAAAATTGCAAGTGTACCGTTTTTCCTCTCTCCCTTGTCCTTGTTTGACAGGCAGAAGTGGTAACTGTCCCAAAATGAGATCACTCTGGTACTTCTCAGCATTGTGCTTCTCAAATTATTTCTAGTGTATTGTCAAGCAAAACACTGTGGGAAAGGTTAACAAATGCACTAAGTGTCCTGAATATTGATGCATTGTTGGTAGAGCATCAAAGAGTTAAGGCTGTACTGTTTTTTAGAGACAAGATATTTTTGCTCCGGATTTTTATCTTTCTTATTCTTTGAAACTTACTCTTTAGAGAATCAAAAAAGCTGTCTTCATTATTTCTCCCCTTCCTATTCACAAGGGCTCCATTTTTAAGTAGAAGAAATGATGTTGGTTCTCCTACCAGGACCAACACTGAATTACACTGGCCTCTAGTGGATGCCTGTCACAATTAGGTTCTGTGTTGATTGCTTTTCACTATAACATGCTTTTAAACTTAGGGGAAATTTATCTACAATAGCATAATGATAACTCCAGGGGGGAGGTCAGAATTGATGTCACCATGAAAGTTATTAAACTTTGTATGCGTAGCTCCAGACTTATCAACACACTTAACAAGCTTAGATCATCTTCTGCAGTCTTTAAAAATGGAGAGCTGGGAGACGGCTCTGTAGAATAAGCAGTCTCAGTTCTCAGCACCAGCAAGGCACCTTACAGTGTCTGTACTCCCACTCCAGGGCTCAGTCAGTGTGCACTTTTCACCTGCACACACTCACACACACACACACACACACACACACACACACACACAAGAGTAAATAAGCAAATCTTTTTTAAAAGGGGTGAAAACAAAGAGAGAATTCTGCAGTATACACATAAATGCATGTTGTACTGGAAAAGGCAATCCTTTCAGAAGTATTCCAGTTACTCTTCTAAGAGAAAGAAGACACTAATGCCAAATTCTCTTACACTGTTTGTTCATGATTCCATTTAAACAAAAAAACAGATGAAGTGACTAACTTGAAGCAAAGCAGCCTCACCATGGCATTTTCCCACATAAATTTAAGGAAACCATCCTGTTGCAGAATGGTGAATACCCAGCAATACTAGCGTGTGCAGTTTAGTGCATATCAACGTAACACAGGGTCTGCTTCGACTTTCAAAGGCATCCATGAGTGATAACACTCTTCTCTCCCTTGACCGTGTGCCATACAATCAAGTCCTATCTATATTCTCTTAGAAGAACTACTTAAACTCTAATTTAAAAGACTATACTCTGCCCACACAAATCAACAGCATAGCCTTGAATTACTCGTTGTTTCTGCTTCTGGGTTTCTTAGGCAGTCATGTAAGAAACTAGCCAGGTTTTGGCTCATCTGAAATTTTGTCTGTCTGGAGCTGAAGGGTCTGCTTCCAAGATGACTCGCTCGGCAGCTGATGAGAGGACTCAGTCCTTTGCTAGGTAGAACTCCGTCTAGGGCCTGCAAGACCTGACCATGGTTTCCCTCAGTGTGAGTGGCTTTAACTCGGGGACGTTTTCCAGCGTTGTGTGAAGCTGACTAGGTGCCACCTCCACCTAGACTGTCACAAGAAGCACATCATATCTTGACTGTGATCCCACTAGAGAAGAAAAATTAAACACCACACTTTTAAGGGAGGACCACTGAGAATCTCTGGGCATATTTGAAATATCACATTTGTCTCAAGTTTAACCATTGTATTTGAATATATAGAAAGCACTATTTAGGCCATAGTAAGGATTTGAGCCAAGTCAGACTAGTTGGGTAACTGAAGGTACCATGGTGAAAGACTGTGGGACAAAATAACCTGATGTCATACCTTTGTAACCAGGCAGGGGTGTGACCTTGAATCATCTGATATTTCTGTATGCTCTCTATAAAAGTTATAAAGGAAGTAATTACTTTTCTTATAGCATTTTGGTAAGATTTAAGTTAATACATACAAACAATATAGAAACCACATACAAAGTGCCTGGACTCTAATGACTGAGCAGCCTGGGTAGAAGTCACTATCTTCTAGTCAGCTGACAAGAACTGTGGCCTGCATGTAGCTCACACGGTGTAAAAGAACATGTTACCAATCACAGTGTGTGGCAGAAGCTGAGATTACAAAAGGCATGAGCTAGGCAAAACAGTAAGGACCTGGAGATGCCCTCAACTGCTGTATCTGAAGTGAGAACTTAGACATGACCTTCATGGTTACCTTACAGAGATAAGAGAACTTCAGGGCATTGTATCTCTGTCAATCCAATATATTTCTACTTCTAAAGAAATAAAACAGCCATTAAAACTACCTGTTGGAGACAAGAGACCCTTACCGAAAACCACAACTGGTCAAAATTCAGAGAACAGTTGGCTATGGGGTGCGCAGCCACAATTGATTCATCTCTAACACAGCTCCTTCACCTAAGGCTTGGGCAACATCTTAGAATAAAGGAACTGACACATACATACAGTCACACATACAGTCACACACACACACACACACACACACACACACACACACACACAAACTACACAAATACAGCCTGCTCAGTCTATTTAGTGTTACTTTTATGTATATGGTTTCAGAGCTAATTTGTACTGCATAGCCAGTTAGGTTCACATTCCTGGGAAGGGAGGACTGTCTTCCACCCTCAGCATTCCTTAGTTGGCTGTTATTTATTTATTTATTTAGCCAGGAAATCTCCTATAAGGTGTTTTTAGAAATAACAGAGTAGCTTTATCCATGATACCTCAATAACATGGCTGCCTAAACATGACCTGAAGAAGTACAACACCAGTAGACATGCCAACATGAAAAGGGAAAATCTCAGAGGACCCCACCCATAAATAATGTTAACCTAACTGGCTATATAATTCAAATCGCTCTGAAATCATATATATGACAGTAACACTAAGTGTACTGAGCAGGTTGTATTTGTATAGTTAAGGAATGTGTGTGTATGTGTGTGTGAGTGTATATATGTAGCAGTGTCCTTTGTAGGTGCTGCTCAATTCTTGCAAAAAACACTTGAAAGCTTTCGAAGTTAGCTTCTGTTTCCTCCTGCATGGGTTGTCGGGTTCTGATGCCATCCTGTAGTATATGTTGTCATTGATAGTAACAGCTCAATACACAGTTTGTTTAACAAAGCAGAATACTGTAGTCATTGAGATAAATGGGAGGCTGTGGAAGTTAAGTTCCCCCTTCATCCGTGGTCACAGAGCCATGTTCTCACTCAGAGAGCATCTTTCAGGCTGCTCTCCATGTTGCCCAGGGTCTTCCTGCAGGCCTGCTGGGAAGCCACAGAGGTTTGTTTTTATTGTGCCCATCATTCATTATGCTGAAATGAGGATGTGAGCCACCTTGTGCTTGGCCTTCCTTAGGTGTCATTTGTAGCTAAGAAACCAAGTGAAGTTTTTTCGGTGCTGGGAAGCTCGCTTCACGAGGCAGGGTATCATCTGTCGTTCATAATGGACAAGGCCAGAAATAATACATCATTTGGCTTGTTTGCATTTTTCTGCCTTTAACTTGGTTATAGATACAGGCAGTTAATGAGCAATTGTTTCAGATCCTTAACTGTTAGCCTTCTCCCAAGACCTAGAGAAAACAATTGCTGATGACAGCAATGTTTTGCCAGTGACGATAATTTTAAGACTGCTTTTGCTTTTTTCTTCTTGTCACAAAACTCGTGACCCTCATTTGTTATACAGAGGGCTAAGCTAAACAAAAGCATTGCTGTAAGTCTTCCAGTTCTAAAGGGTTTAGCCTTCACAATACAGGGATTTTTCCTAAATTCAGGGGCTAGTGAAGTAATAGTTCACTCGGCTCAGGGTGTAGAGGAGAGCCTATACTTAGGGATAAACTGATAATGATGGTGCGGTTTGGGGTTTGGGGCTCTCTCTCATCCTGAAATCTGAAATGAAATGAATAGAAGTGGTAACCCGACTGGGCTGGTGAGGGAATGAAGAAAGGACAAGCAGACACGAGCACGCACGCACGCACGTGCACACACACACACACATACACAGAAAGCAAACACCTGGGTCAGGTGAATGGTGTTTGCTGATGGAGCCACACCTTCTGCACCACAAGCCCAGCACGGTTACTGTATGCTACACAGAGGGGCCAGAGTCAGCCTGCGGGGCCTCTGTAGCCTAGCATTCCTCCTCTAAACATCCAGAAGAAGCTACGGTTACTTGTTCCTGTTCACCCTGGCCAATCATCAACAAATCCTAACAAGCAGATGGAAAGGGCTTTGCCGATTTCAAACCTGACCCATATAGGCACAGGCCTTGGTCCTGGTCATGGCTGTGCCCTCCCTGTCCTCAGTGCACATTCACTCAGGAATTAAGGCCACAAAAGTTGGCTATTGGTGGAAGAGGAGGTGACCACTTGCCTTTGACCCTGAGAGGGAATGAGCTGTGTTTCGTTAGTAGCAGACTGTGGGGAATGCTTTGCCAGCATAATTTGCTCCAGATACGCTGTGGTGACATTTGCTGAACAGCTAAGTAAATAGATCAATCAGGCTTCCACACAACAAGTTACAGCAAAGTTGACAGTGATATCAGTAATTTCAGAGTAGTGTCTTCAGCAGAGGATGCTTTTTTAATGACAGTAACATTGGATGCTAAAAGAGCAGCCTGGGTACTGCGGTTTCCCCTCCTTCTGGTGGTGAGTATTAGCCCATGCGAGTCCTGCCTGGGCATCTCAAGGTTCCCTCCTTCCCCAGATTCAGATGGAGTGTTGGCCTCCATCAGTACTGTTATTTGTTTCATATTCTGTTAAGGAATTTAAATTTATAACCCGAAACATTGTTAATATCAGTGGCAGTTTCTCAGTTCAGGACTCTGGACTTGGGCTTGCTATAAGAGATCATTTTATTTTCATGAACAGTGAAGGAATTTTAGGTATTGCACAGGAGACTGGTTGCTAATAAGAGATTTGTTATTAAACTAAATTTCACAAAAAATACCTGTGAGATTTACTATAAATGCAATAATATGGGCTGAAGAGATGGCTCGGTGAGTAAAGGTGCTTGCTGCCAAGCCTAACAACCTGAGTTCAATCCCCAGGATCCATATGGTGAGAGGGAAGAGCTCACTCCCTAAAGTGACATACATATGCTTGTGTGCTCAGTGGAAGACTTGGTGTCAAGAGAATAAGGCCGAGGACCATAGAGAAAGAGTCTGATGTCCTCCTCTGGCCTCTATATGCCTGTGTGCTGGTGCCAGTACCACCACACGTGCAATATCTTACATACCATACATACACACGATAATAATCTTAGCAGAAACTTTAATCTAGAAGAAGTAATCTGTAAGCTGTTGGGGTTTTAAGTAGACACGATTTTCACTCTTCCCTGCCAGGTATTCCTCTGCTTGGTGTTTCAATAGGAGTTCCTATCAAGACATTGTTTTTCCAGAGATCTGACTGATCAAACTGGTTAATCTGAGCAGCTGTGTGAACAGTCACAGTCATCACATTCCACCTTCATCCTGCATTAGACTTGTTATTTACAGAAACAGTGGGTTTTGCTATTAACTAAATTTATCTTCATTTCTCTGTGCTGTGAAATGTGAATCTGTGCAGGCCTAAGTTTTGGCTCTGTCTGCTTAGCTATTTTTTTTAATTGATGTCAGTCATGAATAAAGAAGAAGAAATTACCCATAGAAGTAATTGTTTTTCTTTTCTTAGGAACAGTTAGCCTGTGGAGGCCATTATGTTGTGGGGATAGACAGATAGACTGCCTGTTTATAGATTAATAAATGGGTCCTTCACCAAGTTTCCAGTTGTGTGAGTGTTTTCTATATCAATTCCCCAGCTAATGGTGATGGAGTACACATGTTCACATTCATCAAGGTGACATAAGTCTGAGATGATTGGACAATGTTGTTCACAAAGAATGAGCCAATAAATATTCTTAATCTGTACCAGTGTAGCTCTCATACAAATAAAATATAGCGTTCTAGTTTCATTTCTGTTGCTGTGATAAAATACCCTGACAAAAAGGAAGGAACTTAGAGGAAAGAGTTTTTCAGCTTACATTTCTAGGTTATTGCCCATCACCATGGGGAAGTCAAGGCAGGAACCTCAAACAGCTAGACACCTGACATCCACAGTCAAGAGTGGAGAGAAAGGAATGGAAACATAGTGCTTGCTTACTCATCTTCATTTTCCACTCATAAAGTTCAGCACCCACTGCCTAAGGAATGGTGCTGCCCACAGTGGTCTGGGTCTTTTCACACCAGTTAACTAAGAGAGTTCGTCACAGATGTGCCAGTAGGTCAACCCAGTACGGACAGTCCCTCATTGAGGCTTTTCTTCGAAGGTGATTCTAAGTTGTGTCAAATTGACAATTAAAACTGGCCATGGATTACAGCTACTACTTTGTTAGGAATGACTGTTCTCCATGAAAGGGACTACCTTTTACGTTTGGAAGCCATTTTGTTACCAGAATATTTCTTTTCCTTTTGACCTAGTCACTTTCTGAAAAGAGTTAATGGGCTGGAAAAATGATTACTTGAGAATTCATAGAAGAGTCCAAGTCCTGGGGTATTTGTAGTCACATGATCATAGTGTAGACGTGAAGGTCAGAGAACAAGTTCCAGAAATCAGTTTTCCCCTTCTACCTTGCTTTGAGGCAGGAGCTCTCTTGTTTCTCTCACTGTGTTGCAATCTCCAAAAATTCTCCTGTCTCTACCTCTGTCTTACCAGAGGATGGTGGCGATTGCAGATGTACCACCACAGCTAACTTTGTACATGTGCTTTGGGGATTAAACCCAGGTTTTCAGGTTTTTATGGTAAGCACTAAAAGTCCATTTTCTTAAAAGTCTATTTCTTGTGGTTGGGTTTTGTCAGTTTGACAGACACCCAGACATATCTGGGAAAGTGGGAATTTAAACTGAGATGATAACTCCAAAAGAGTGGCCTGTAGGCAAGTCTGTTGAGTTACCTTCTTGATTAATGATTGATGTAGAAGCCTCCACCACCACACTGTATGGCACCATTCCTGGACAGATGGTCCTGTTGCATAAGGGAGGTAGGCTGTGCAAGAGCTGAGGAGCAAACCCGTGAGCAATTGCCCTTCATGCCCTTTGCTTCAGTCCCTGCCTCAAGTTCCTGCCCTGACTTTCTTCAATGATGGACAGCGATGTGGCCTATAAGCTGAAATAAAAGCTTTCCTTCCCAAGTTGTTTTTGGCCATTGTGTTTTATCACAGTAAGAGACAATTAACTAAAATACCATTCTAATGTTCATTTCTTAAGTGAGGCTTACATGTCTGTCCTTTTTAAAAAAAAAAGCTTTTTACCTATTGGTAAAAGTTGTTACTGTCTCTGTTCTTCTTTTTATGCCTAGATGACTCTGTGGCCAAATTATACATGCAGTTAGCTCTTACAGTAGATATTACAGACACTCCAAACAGAAACCCAGGCATTTGCATTCTGGATGTCCAAGTGGTTTGTATAATTGTGGTTCTAGCTCTGATACTAGTTCAAAAGAATACAGGAAGTGACTCTGTAATGGATACTAAACACATCTGCTTTATTCTCCAAATCTCTTTCTTTTTAACCCAAGCCCAACCAACATACTTATGCTCAGAGGAATTTCCTTCCTCCTTGAAAATCCTTTGAATAGTTGACTCAGCCATGGTTTCTGTGTTTGCTGACAAATGGAGACTCAGCTGTAGGCCATGCTGGCCTGGTCAGCATATTCTTGGTTGCTGTTCCTGAGTGAAAACTTTCTTTAGATAACATAAATTTAACACAAGCATTTTTTCAACCCATTACCTCTTTTCAGAAAGTGATTAAATCAGTTAGGTTAGAACACAGAGAGTTTATGGAACCATTCAGATCAAGAGCCCAAGTCATTTGACCAGAGGATGATGCTGTTTGGGGAACATTACCTAGTGTGTGACAGAACATGCTTTAGAAAACTTAGACTTGCAGAGGTGAACATGTACTTTTGGGAGAGGAAGTGTGAGTTTAGAATTTTATGGTACAGCATTTATATTGTTTTCTACGTGTTAAGCTGCCATTCCTGTTGCAAGGTTGCCTGTACCTACATAGTGCTAGGAGTCCATATGTATTTTGCTTATATGCACCTAACATAAATAAGTAATGAGATTGTTGGTGCTTATGTAACTTCAGAGCTGGGCAACAACTGTATAATACAGTCATTTTAACTCTGGTGCTCCTCAGACAGTCACTGTTAGCAGGTTTGAGGCCTCTCTCACAGAGCTCAGAGACAGCCCAATCATCATCAATACAGTGTTCCAAACAGCCAATTACAATGCATATGATCACAGTGTCTTCAGTATTTGTTCAGCTACCTTGTTCTGAAAATGAGTATTCATTTTTCTCTCTGAAGATAGATTTTTGTCATTATAGTTTTCTTGGTCATAATTACAAATTAAACAGTATCAAAGGCATGGATCTCAGGGTCAGAAGAGGGTCATCAGGCTGCACAGAAGGATCTTGTCAGATTCTCCCTCTAGCTCAGACCACAGCCAGGTTTTGAAGACCAAGATGTACTTTTCTACTGTAAATGCCATCTTTAGCTCTTTCTAAACAGACACTGTACTCCAAGAAACTCTGGGAAATTCTTTTACAAATGAACAAAGTATTTTAGGTTGTAGAGAGCCAAGCTCATTTGGTCTTCCCCAGAGAAGAGCACACCAACTGGCTGTCCAGTGCCAAATGGTCATCCCTGAGCACATACATGCAAGTAACGTTGACTACATGGCTATATTTAGGAATATACAAGTATAAACATAGATGGATGCAGCAACAATTAGTGATAAAAGAGACCAAGAATTTGAAAGAGAGTTGGGAATGCTGTGGGAGGCCTTGGAAGAAGGAAAGAGAAAGGAGAAGTGTAATTGTTATTTATGAATTTTACTCTAGATTTTATTCCCCCAATACACCCTCTGACTGTTCCACATCCCATACCTACTCCCTATCCCCCCCCCCCCCCGTCTACACGAGGATGTCCCCACCACTCACACCCACCCCACCTGACCTCTAAACTTCCTGGGTCCTCCAGTCTCTTGAGGGTTAGGTACATCATCTCTGATTGAACACGAACCCAGCAGTCCTCTGCTGTATATGTGTTGGGGCCTTATATCAGCTGGTGTATGCTGCCTGTTTGGTGGTCCAGTGTTTGATAGATCTTGGGGATCCAGATTAATTGAGACTGCAGGTCCTTCTAGAGGTTTGCCCTCCTCAGATTTTTTCCACCTTTCCCTGATTCAACCACAGGGGTCAGCAGCTTCTGTCCATTGGTTGGGTGCAAATATCTGGAAATGACTCTCTTAGCTGCTTGTTGGGTCATGCTAGGTCCCTTTTTGTGAGCACTCTATAGCAATGTTATGAGGTCACATTTATCAATTCTTGATCTTAGAGCATGAGCCATTGGAGTTCTGTTTAGGAAATTTCCCCCTGTGCCAATGAGTTCAAGGCTCTTTCCCATTTTCTCTTCTATTAAATTAAGTATATCTGGTTTTACATTGAAGTCCTTGATCCACGTGGACTTGAGTTTTGTCCAAGGTGACAAATATGGGTCTATTTTCATTTTTCTACATAGAAACCATCAGTTAGACCAACACCATTTATTGAAGATGCTTCCTTTTTTCCATTGTATATTTTTGACTCCTTTGTCAAAGATCAAGTGCCTGTAAATGTGTGGTTTTATTTCTGGGTCTTCAATTCTATTCCACTGACCAACATGTCTTTCTTTGTACCAATACAATGCAGTTTTTAATCACTATTGCTCTGTAGTAAAGCTTGAGGTCAGAGATGGTGATTCCCCAAGCTGTTCTTTTATTGTTAAGAATTGTTTTTGCTATTCTGGGTTTTTTGCTTTTCCAGATGAATTTGAGAATTGTTCTTTCAATGTCTTTGAAGAATTGTGTTGGGATTTTGATGGGGATTGCGTTGAATCTATAGATCGCCTTTGGTAGGTAGAATGGCCAGTTTTACTATGTTAATTCTGCCAATCCATGAGCATGGGAGATCTCTCCACTTTCTGAGATCTTCTTCGATTCTTTCTTCAGAGACTTGAAGCTATTGTCATACAGGTTTTTCACTTGTTTGGTTAGAGTTACACCAAGATATTTTATATTATTTGTGGCTATTGTGAAGGGAGTTGTTTCCCTAATTTCTTACTCAGCCTGTTTACCATTTGTATAAAGGAAGGCTACTGATTTATTTGAGTTAATTTTATATCCAGCCACTTTGCTGAAGTAGTTTATCAGCTGGAGAAGTTCTCTGGTAGAATTTTTAGGGTCGCCTATATATACTATCATATATCTACAAATAGTGATACATTTACTTCTTCTTTGCCAATTTGTATCCCCTTGATGTATTTTTGTTGTCTTATTGTTCTAGCTAGCACTTGGAGTACTGTGTTGAATAGATATGGAGAGAGTGGACATCCTTGTCTTGTTCTGATTTTAGTGGGATTGCTTCAACTATGACTCCATTTACGTTGATATTGGCTGTTGGTTTGCAATAAATTGCTTTTATTATATTTAGATATGGGCCTTGAGTTCCTAAACACTCCAATAATTTTAACATGAAGGGGTATTGGATTTTGTCAGATGCTTTTTCTACATCTATGGAGATGATCATGTAATTTTTTTTTTCTCTGAGTTTGTTTATATAGTGGATTATGTTAATGTATTTCCTTTTATTGAACCATCCCTGCATCCCTAGGATGAAGCCTACTTGATCAGGATGAATGATGGTTTTGATGTGTTCTTAGATTCGGTTTGCACAAATTTTATTGAGTATTTTTGCATCGATTATATTCATAAGCGAGATTAGTCTGAAGTTTTCTTTTTTGGTTGGGCCCTTGTGTGGTTTAGGTATCAGAGTAATTGGGGCTTCATAGAATGAGTTAGGTAGTGTTCCTTTTCTTTCTATTTTATGGAATAGTTTGAGGAATATTGGTATCAGGTCTTCTTTGAAGGTATGGTAGAATTCTACACTAATTTCTTCTGACCATGGGCATTTTTGTTTGGGAGTTTCTTAATGACTTCTATTTCCTTGTGCAATATGGACCTGTTTAGATAGTTTACCTGCTCTTCTTGATTTAACTTTGGTATGTGTTATCTGTCTAAAAAAACATCTATTTCATCTAGATTTTCCAATTTTGATGAGTATAAGCTTTTATAGTACGATCTGATGATATTTTGAATTTCCTCCATTTCTGTTATGTCTCCTTTTTCATTTCTGATTTTGTTAATTTGGATACTGCCTCTGGGCTCTTTAGGGGTTTATCTATCTTGTTGATTTTCTTAAAAAAAAACAAAAACAAACAAAAAAAAACAGCTTTTGGTTTTTTTGATTCTTTGTATTGTTTTCTTTGTTTCTATTTGGTTGATTTCAGCCCTGAGTTTGTCTACTCCTCTTGGGTGAGTTTGCTTCTTTTTGTTCTAGAGCTCTCTGGTGTGCTGTTGTTAGTGTAAGATCTCTCCAGTTTCTTTACCAGGGCACTTAGTGCTATGAGTTTTTCTCTTAGCACTGCTTTCATTGTGTCCCATAAGTTTGGGTATGATGTGTCAGCATTTTCATTAAGTTCCAGGAAGTCTTTAATTTCTTTCTTAATTTCTTACCTAACTAAATTATTATTGAGTAGAGAGTTGTTCAGTTTCCACGTGTATGTGGGCTTTTTGTCGTTTTTTGCTGTTATTAATGACCAGCCTTAAGCCATGGTGATCTGATAGAATGCATGGGATTTCAGTCTTCTTGTATCTGTTTAGGGTTGTTTTGTGACCAATTATATGGTCAGTTTTGGAGAAAGTACCATAGGGTGCTAAGAAGAAGCTGTATTCTTTTGTTTTAGGGTAAAATGTTCTATAGATATCTGTTAAATCCATTTGGTTCATAACCTCTATTAGTTTCACTGTGTCTCTTTATTTTCTGTTTCAATGACCTGTCCATTGATGACAGTGGGGTGATGAAGTCTCCCACTATTGTGTGGGGTTCAGTGTGTGTTTTGAGCTTTAGTAAGTTTCTTTTATGAATGTGGGCGCTCTTGCATTTGGGGCATAGATGTTCAAAATTGAGATTTTTGTCTTGATGGATTTTCCCCTTGATGAATATGGAGTGTCCTTCCTTATCACGCTTGATAACTTTTGGTTGAAAGTCTATTTTATTGGATATTAGGATGATAACTCCAACTTGTTTCCTGTTACCATTTGCTTGGAAGACCTTTTCCATCCTTTTACTCTGAGGTAGTGTCTGTCTTTGTTATTGAGGTGTGTTTCTTGTATGCCAAAATGCTGGGGGTTTTTTTTGGTTTTTTTTTGTTTTTTTTTTTTGTGTATCCAGTCTGTTAGCTTATGTCTTTTTTATAGGTGAGTTAAGTCTATTAATATTGAAAGATATTAAAATGAGATGACTGTTGGTTCCTGATGTTTGTTCATGTAGATGGCTTTATGTACTTGTAGTTCTCTCCTTTTGACTTTGTTGTGAGATGCTTAATATCTTGTCCTTTCTAGGTGCAGATACCTTCCTTGTATTTGAGTTTTTCCTTCTAGGATCCTCTGAAGGGCTGGATTGGTAGATAGATACTGTTTGAATTTGGTTTTGTCCTGGAATATTTTGGTTTCCCCATATGTGTTGATTGAGACTTTTGCTAGGTATAGTAGCCTAGGCTGGCATTTGTGTTCTCTTAGAGTCTGTATGACCTCTGACCAGGCTCTTCTGTCTTTCATAGACTTCGTTGAGGAGTCTGATGTAATTCTTCTGATAGGTCTACCTTTGTATGTTACTTGGCCCTTTTCCCTTGCAGCTTTTAATAGTCTTTCTTTGTTCTGTGTGTTTAGTGTTTTGATTATTATGTGACAGGAGCATTTTCTTTTCTGGTCCCATTTATTTGGTGTTCTATATGCTTTCTGTACCTTTATGGCCACTTCTTTCTTCAGATTGGGGAAGTTTTCTTCTATGATTTTGTTGAAGACATTTTTAGGTCCTTTGAGCTGGGAACCTTCATTCTCCTCTATTCCAATTATTCTTAGATTTGGTCTTTTGATTGTGTCCTGAATTTCCTGGATGCTTGGGTTAGTTTTGTACACTTTGAGTTTTCCTTGACAGTTGTGTCAGTCTCTTCTACAGTATCTTCTACACCTGAGATTCTCTCTTCTATCTCTTGTATTATGTTGGTGATACTTACATCTGTAATTCCTGACCTCCTTCCTAGGTTTTCCATTTTCAGGTTTGCCTTCATTTGTGTTTTCTTTATTGTTTCTACTTCCACTTTTAGGTCTTGGATCACTTTATTCAATTCCTTCACCTGTTTACCTGTGTTTTCCTGTATTTATTTCAATGAGTTATTGATATCCTCCTTAAAGGACTCTATTATTGTCATGAGATAGGATTTTAGGACAGATTCCTGATTTACAGGTGTGTTCGTGTATTCCAGGCTTGCTGTGGTGGGAGAACTGGGTTCTGATGTTGCCCACCTATCTTGGCTTCTGTTGCTTATCATCTTGCACTTGCTTCTAGCCATCTGGATATCCCTGGTGTTTGTTGGTCTGGGTGACTCTGGGGTCTGCCTCTTTTGTCCCTGGGTTGCTTCAGGTCTCCTGGTAGGCCTGTGGCCCTGACTTTAGCAGACTACCTTCGAGGCCTTCCAGCTGGGAGCTCTTCAGAGGGTCAGAGAAGCTTCTGGTCTGTTGCCCTGGCTGCAGTGCATATCCTGGGAGGCCTTCAAAATGTTGGGTTTTCAGTGGAGCAGTCAAGATGCTGTCCTATGTGAAGATGTTCTCCAGGGGTCCTTATGGACTGTGGTTTCTGTTTCCCTGTGTGCAGCAGAACTCCAGGGAGGCTTTCAGTCTGTCAGATCAGTTGTCCTGTGTACCTTTAAGCTGTGGTGTCTAGTGCCCTGAGTGCAGCTGATCCTCAACTGCTTTGAGTGCAGTAGATCCTCTAGGATGGGTCAGGATGTAGTGTCCTCACAGGAGCAGACCAGCTAGGAGTCTGCCCCAGCAGAAAGGACGAGGTGGGAGGGGCGAAAGGGGAGTAGTCTAATTGCTTTATTTTTGAAAATTATAAAAGACATCTTCATTTTAATTAAACAATAAAATTTAAAAGCAATATATGGACACCAGAAAATGGGACTTGAGAATATGTTCCTGATACCTGGTAGTGGAGCCAAAACAGAATAGGAGCTTCTGCCTAGCCTCGGGGTCACCAATAATAGACAGCAAGAAAGAGTGGGACAAGCTCAGGACTGCAGGAAGACTGCCTTGAAACAAAGCTGACTCCATTTCCTGCATCTATGGGAACTGAATTGTTTCTTTGAAGCCAAGTTCCATATATTTTCCAGGTTACTGCTGGCACCAAAGAGAACCAGCACATGATCACATTGATCCTCCCTGTGAGAATGTTACCTGTTCTCGTGGGAAGATATCAGCCAGAAAAAAAGAATTCCTAAGAGAATAATACATAGATGACGGACAAGTGAGTCCTATTTTTCAGTTCCCTCCAGATGTCCTCAGAAGTCAGACTTAATGGGAATTTGGCTCCTTAACAAAGACCCCATCAAATGCCCCTGCTGTGCTCATGTTGACAAAGGTGTGTTGCAGTAGTTGTGTTCGCTTGGATTGGTGGATTTCAAATGACAAAATGCTGCTTGCACTGCATAGGGACAATGAGGGCATTTTCTCTCCAGCTGAGGGTTTTAGGATGTATTCTGAGCACACTACAAGAATTTCCCTTTTTTCCTGAAATTAAAAAAAGTAGAGGGAAATGGGGATGGTGTTTTTGAAAAAACAATGTTTGGAAGTTTGGTTTTCTTCAGGGGATCTTTTGTAGCTATTTTGTGCATGGATGCCTTAACTCAAAGAAAGTGCAGTCAGCCCACATTGAGAATCCACATTTAAGAATTAAACCAACCTCAGGATAAAAATCTTTTAAAAAGTATACGTGTGTACTAAATATTTACACACTTTTTCTTGCCATTTCACTTAAGTAATAAGATATAACAAGTATTTACCTGGGGTTTGTATTGGATCAGGTGCTATCAATGACCTAGAGATGCTTTAAAGAATGCAGGAGGACACAGGGAGGCGATATGCAAATGTGTCATTTCACAGGAGAAACGCCAACATCTGCAGCTTTTCTCCTTCAGCAGGGGTGGGGAGGGGGTGTCCTGGAACCAGTCCCTGTGGTATCAAAAGCTGACTGCATGTTCCAACTCTGAGAATGCATCACAGGCTCACGGGCTGCAGAACAGACCTGACCTGCCTCCCAGATTTCAGCACAGGCAAATCGTGTCCCAGTTGAACTGATCTGTCTGCTTATTTGTAAGATTACAACAAAGCCTGAGATTGGCTTCCTCACCTGAATCACTTCCTTATTGACTGAATCCATTTAGACTCCCCTCTAATTTAGCAGAGTATTCTTATTAAACCCAGGCGTACAAACATCAATTATCTAAGCTGCATCTAATTTCCTTCACCATTTATGTTCCTTCATTGGTTGCCAATGGATTATAAGACATGATTAGAATTCAGCAGGAAAACATCAACAAAAATGAGAATCCAGTTCTAGAAAAAACAGATGCTTATACAAGAGTAACAATGTTCAGAATTAAATTCTGTGTTTAAAAAAAGAGTCCTTATCTCAACCAATATAATCATGCTTGCTTGAGTTTTATCAGCCTGATGCCCACTGCAGTGGCACTAAATTAGCATGGCAAATTGGAATGGACAGAAATAGAAAGCAGCAGCTGCTTTTCCAGGCTTCATGTATATACTACAGTGTGTGTGTGTGTGTGTGTTCCATGTGTTGATATTTGCACATATTTACATGTACGTGTTTACATGTGCAGTTGTGCTCACCTGTGCATACACTTGTGAAGGCCAGAACTCAACTTTGGTATCTTTTCTTATTCTCCGTCTTAGTTAGTTAGTTTGTTAGTCAGTCAGCCAATTGTTTATTTGTTTAAGATATTCTCTCACTGAACATAGAACTAACTGTTTCAACTAGCCTGGGTGACAAAGCCCTAGGATCCTCCTTACTCTGCCCTTCCAGCATCACGTTTTTAGGTACCATGTGCCATGCTGCTATGCCAAACTCAGGTCTGAATGCTTGCTCAGCAAGCACCTTACCCACTGAGCTCCAACCCTACCACAAATTGCTAATGCATATTTTAAATGAAGCGTAGTAACAGAACCATACTCCAACCTGCTACCGCGTATTTTGGATACAGCATAGTAACAGAACCTCCCCAGCCTGCTGTATCATCTTTAAACACAGCATAGTACTTAATCGTTTGTAGCAGCCATTGCAAAATGACCATGACACGCAGAACCTTTCTTTCTCTTTGTTGACTTCCAGCAGTGGTCAGGATGGGAGAATAAAGAAAAGCAAAGGTTCTGTTTGTGGACTTGTGACTGGTATAGCGTTTTTTCTGGTTTGGTTTGGTTTGGTTTGGTTTCTTTTTAAGGAGTAGTAGATTGGAATGGACAAACCTATGCTATTAGTTTTATTAGATAGCCTGGGCACCTGCAGTTGTCAGTGATGGCAAGGAAATAATGCATCGCAGATGCCTTAAAATCTGAAGGGTATTGTCCAAGACATCAGAGGGTTCAAGGAAGTGCGCTGAGGGCACAGTGGATTTGAGGAGAGCTGAAACAAATCATGCCTGTCTCAGGAGTTAGCTTACAAGCTGAACCGGCCCCTGCTTGTTTTTATTAAACTTCATTGGAATGCAGCTACACTTCTTCATTTATGTAGTACTCCTGACTCTTATCCCAATGACCAAGTTGTATAGTTGTAAAAGAACTGAGCTCACTGAGCCTGGAAGGTTTGCTGCTTCATCCTTAATAGAACGAACTTATTCCTGATGCACATTGCTAGCTGTCTGCCCTAAGGTTGCTGGCTCTTGCTTGTGGCTCGTGTATGAGAACAGACCCTGGTATGACTTGTGACTACTATGAATGGCATGGCCTCCCTTATTTCTCCCTGAGCCTTAGTTTGACCATAAATAGAAGTAATAAACCTTGTCTTGTGATTTTAATATAAATGTGTAGTAGATTCTGGGTATGTGTGCGTTCCCTGCCTGTTCTCAGTGAGGTCTAAGTAGGTGCCTGAAATCCACAGGCTTCTCAACCACCAAGAGCCTTTAAGGTTTGATGCTGGGTGTGGGCAGCCTCTCATTTCCCACACCTCAGCACCTGGTGCAGCTCTCTCCACATCTCAGAGGCACGGTTCTTCCACTACCTCAGCCTTTCCCAGATGTACCCACTTCTGGTCCTCGCGCCTTGCTCTTGACCACCTGTGTCTCCTTGACTGTCTGTAGCCCTAGCTTCAGTGTTTATGCCCTGAGAGGCCGGTCTACTCTACCATCTTACCCTTGGGTTCTCATGGCATTTGTTTCCTCCTCTCCATAACCTGGCAGCGTTTACAATTTCAGATACAGATGAAGACCACATTTGCCTGGTTAAATTATTTTCCTGCCAATCTGGATGGTTAAAGGAATACCTCGCTCAGAGTGGACCCTCAAGAGTATTTATTAAGTAGATAGCTTCCTCGCTTTTGAGCAGTGGCAACACTGGCATTTAATAAAAGGGTTTCTTGGCACTACTAAAGAAAAAGAAGTGTGGTTTGCAGCCCAACATACTGTTTGCATAATCTGGCACACAGTGTTTATCTCTTTGAGTGTCAGGCTTGTTTTTCATTTGTAAAGCAGGGTATTATGTACCTCCTATATTGATGGTTGAATTAGTGTTATCAATAAGAAGATATTAAGCCTTACATGTCTCATAGGGCCTTATAATTTTGATAGCTCTAAAGAATGCTTGCTAGTCATTAAGCTATAGCCTCAGTGGTTTCCCTCCTTTCTGTTTTCTGGTCTATAAATTGAGGATGAAAATGATACCCGCCTTGTGTGATACCCATGTGTCAATCATGGGTGTCAACCTTCCATCTTCTAGTAAACAGAATAGTTTTGTTTGTGAAAACTCATATGTTTATCCTTCATTAATGACTTCCCAGAAAGGTGTATCCTAAAACAAAATTTCACATGTAGTTGAATTCACAACTCCCTTGCAGCTCTCCACCACTATATGTGCACTTGCATTTCGTTATTACCACTTGGCATTTGAAGACACGCTCTTCGGAGCAGTAGCTATAGGATATCCAGTAGGACTGTCAGAACATTCCAGACAAGCATATATGAGTTCAGTAAGAACCCTCCGCTGCAGCAAAGGGGTTAGTTGTTGGGTTCTGTGTTTGTCTTGGCTTGCTTTGTTTATTTGGGAGCTTAACAAATAAATAGCAATGGCTGCAGCTTTTTTACTTTCAAAGTGCATTCTTTCAATTATGGACTATAATCTGCAGCCAGTGTGTGTTTCGCTAGCTCAAACACAGAGACATTTGAGAATTGACGTTTGGATGGCCCAACCACCTGCACAGCTGCCAGCAGTTGTTCCAGACTCTACTGCTGGGGCAGCTGTCTGGGACCTAGGGACCAGTGCTCTCTCTGGCACCTTCACCACCTTCTTAGATGATCTTTACTTTTGTGCAACAGTAAATAGCAGCTCTGAGGACTCTCACCCGAATCTTGGAAATGCCTGTTACTTTAAGCACTTCGGAATCTGCTAGGAGCAGCTCTGAATATTTACAGAGACCTACAAGAGGAAAGGGGTTGTTGTTCTTGTTGTTTTAGTTCTTGGTGCCAAAAAAGCAGACAGTAAAAAGTTAAAAAGCCGCTTTTGCTATTATCGTGGAACAGCAGCTTGTGGTTGTAAAATGAATGAATCTGTGAAGCACCCATTGAAAATGTGACATGCTTTATAAATGCTAAATAATAATAATGATGTCACAGGCCTTCATTTTTAAACTGTCTTAATTTCATTCTCAGTTTGAGCTTGCAGATTATAGTACTTAATTATAGAAATTGGCCCAGAGTGAAACCTTAAATCAGATTTCCATTAAAGTGCATGACTGCAGCAAATTACTCTATAGTGGGGAAGAAGCTGAGAGCTGGAAGGCCTGCTGGAAGAGGATCTCCCCACCACCCAGAAGGCACCTCTTCTGCCAGGACATATGGGATGCTGTGTCCTGAGCAGAGCCAGTCTCCTAAAACAGGCAACCTGTGTATATCTTCTGTTGCTTTTCCTATAGAAAAGCTTCCCATGGAAGCTGCTGTCAAACCTTAATGTCACTTAGCTCTGGAGTTGGTAGGAATGCGCCAGCAAATCCACTCTCCTGGCCCTAGCCCTGATTCGGGCCACTTTGTCCTGCATGGCCTCAGGTTATCTCCATGTCAGGTCTGACATGCCTCCATGAGTTACATTGAGTGCCATGTTTGCCTCTGTCCAGGTTGCATCCCTCTCCTTAAAGTCCCTGGGTTGCATGCTGGCTAAATGTGTTGCTTTCCTTTTAGATAAAGGTTGCTCTATAAGGAGAACCTATGTTAAGGTTGGGCTCATGCTGAGCACAGTAAGACACTGTTATGTGAGGCTCATGAGACCTGACACCCGCGGAGACATTCGCAGCTTGTAGTTGGCGATCACTCCAGGGCATTCACCCACTAAGTAGAATTGTCACAGGGTCACAGACATCACTTCTTTCTCACCCCCTCCACTCCTGCCTGGCTAGATAAATTCACCTTAGTTCCTGTGAGCTTATAGAACAGTCACATAGTTTCAGATTAAGCGCACTGACTCCCTGTAACTCAGTGCATCCCTGACACATGAGCTTGCCCTTATATTGTAGAGGTCACAGGTACCAGTCTGTGCTTACTGGAATGCCCAGTTTTTCCTCATAAATGCTAGTGTGTGCCTCTTCAGTTCTGTCTCAAGGCCCATGAAGGAATTATTGCTTGTGAACACTTTTTCTTCTATTGTTCTGGGAAGTTCCCTTCCATCCCACAGTTATTTGGGAATTAGTGCTTCATTAAGCATCAATGCTAACAGCATTTAATGGTTGCCATTAGAAAGCAGGCTTCTGCTTACTAGTTAGCCTGCTGTGAGTGGAAATGGGAGGTTTCTTCCTTGGGTGTAGCCCCCAGTCCCCAATTGACTTGAAAATATTGCTCATTTGCTTTATCACTAAGCTGTTACCATTCTATTCAAGTTTAGTCAGTGTGCCTCTATATCAGGAAAGGTTTCCTACTCACAGCCTGGGTAGTCTGTCCAATAGTGTCATTGCCTGCTGGGAAAAAATCAGGAGCACGTAAGCTGAGAGCTATTGCCAAATACTGCAGCACATGTATCATCTCCTTGAAATCCTGCAGGGGTCTGGTGGACCAGAGACTATTACTCTCGTCTTACAGATCAGGAAACCATATTCAAGAGAAGTTATATAGCTTAACCAGGTTTCAGCCTTAGCAACCAGCACGGATGAGCAACCAGTAGATTTTTAAGCAGTGCGGTCACTGCCCCCATAGCTCTCTCCACTACAGAGGGTCAACTCACTGTATTTATAAGCAGGTTCTAGGGGCATCAGAATAGGAAAAATAAGAGTTCCTGTAATGGCACATTCTAGAGATAAGTGCTGTAGAAATGTAATCTATTGTTTTCTCCTTTGCTATTTGCAGTTAATTTATCATGTGGAACCTATAGGATCCAAACTGGCATGCTGCATATAAATACATGCTTGGCAATTAGTGTAGTGTGCTCTCATTGCCACTGCATTGTTGGGATTTTGATGCCTCAAGCTTGATGAATAACTCTTTTCTGTGGGTGTTATCTATTAATCTAAGTAATGAATTCTTTTCATTATCTCGTTCTTTGTGTTAATTATACAGGATTTTCTTATACCCATTTATCAAATTAAGACAAGTACAATATTCTTTTTACCCCACATGCCTGTAAATGTGGAATCTGTACAAACAGGTGAACATGATGGGTTTCAATTTACATTTCTGAAAAATTCTTGTTAGTAACTTGACTCTTTTTTTTTTGTCTTTTGTCTTTTGTCTTTTTTTGAGACAGGGTTTCTCTGTGTAGCCCTGGCTGTCCTGGAACTCACTCTGTAGACCAGGCTGGCCTCAAACTTGAAATCTACCTGCCTCTGCCTCCCAAGTGCTAGGATTAAAGGCAGTGCACCACCATTGCCTGGCTAACTTGACTCTTTTTATGTTACCTCTTTATCTTTTCTTTTGTAAATCAAAACAGTTGTTGTGTAAGATAGTTAAATGTCTGGATTTTGAGAATGTGCCCTAAGCATATTAAAAAGCACTAAGAAGCATGGCAAGGTTGTAGTCTATCTTTTACCACAAACAGCACATACTAAGTTCTGAGATTTGAACCTGTTGTGTTAGGCACAAGAACTACATATCATAAAAGAAAAATAGATGCATGAGTTTTTAAATGACACATTTCATTTGGGGAAAAAAAAAAAGAAAACCTTATACCAGTTCCAAATATTTAAGAAACCCAGAGGGCGGATACAGTAGAAAAATGGGCAGAAGTTGGATTCATTTTGGGACCTGTCTCAGTTCATAAGACTGGATGGTAATATGGGTTAATAATGATACGTTGTTATTTATTCATTACCGAAGCTTAATTTTTGTGACAGTCTTGTTTGTTTTTAGTATTTCTTTCTCTGTGTAAAAACTGACAGAAACCAAGAAGCCTTACTTAACAGTCTCTGTTATTTGACTAGCTGTTTTGAGGCTGTTGGCTACCACCCTCTGACAGCACTTCCTGTTTGGGATTTCAGGTGGAAGCCATTCTCGTCAATATCTTTGGTGGGATCGTCAACTGTGCCATCATTGCCAACGGAATCACCAAAGCCTGCCGGGAGCTGGAGCTCAAGGTGCCACTGGTAGTCCGGCTTGAAGGTGAGTCACAGGAGTTCCCAGCACTCATTTTCTTTCCCAGCATGCTCTGGGCTCACACACTTCCTAAGCTCCAGAAAACTGGGTTAACTGAGATGGCAGCAGGCTCAGTATTACACTGGTCTGGACTTCCAGCAGGCAAGTGCAGTTGCAGTTCTGCAGACACTGTGGGCCTAGGACTACCCAGGCCCATTTGCCAGGCTAGTTCCAGAGCTAAAGCCCTTGTAGTATAGAGGCCATTGTACAAATACCCAGCATATGTGATCTCTTTTCTCTTACATGCAAAGCTATGATAGGATCAGTTTATAATATAGAAACAGTAAGAAATTAGCAATAGCTAGAAATAAGATAGAAAATAACATTATGGTGAAATTAAAGTGAATTTGGTTTCTTTCTTTCAAAAAAATCAAGACAAGTAATATTTTCATGATTGGCTACTGTACGATACTGATACTGTAGGAAGAGAAACCATAGATCAAAGGAGATGGTATGCATATGTATGTAAGTCTACTTGTATATATATTGTCTTTTTAAGTCTTTAATAAGACTGGTAACTGTTTTCAGCTCCCTTACTTACCTAGCTTCTCTGTTATTCCCATAAGACTTTGTCACAATGGATATGAACAATGTCTAACCTCAGAGACGTGTATATGGACTCAGGAGGAGGAACGCCTTTTCTGACTTTTGTTTTATTTGAAATGGGGTCTCCTTAGGAGCTCCAGGCTGGCCTTGAACATGCTATTTGGCCCAGTCTAATCTAGAATTCAAAATCCCCCACTTCAGCTTCCCAAGTCCAATGATTCCAAGTGCCCAGCCCCACACCCAGCTGGGATGTTTTTGTCAGCTTCTCGTGGAGCCATGAGCTTTCTTCCCTGGTACAGGTGTCAGCCAGTTTTACTGAAGGTGCTCCGCTGGGAACTAGGAACATGTCTGGGAAAGTTCTCATAACCTGCTCTTTTCAGCCCCTCGGTGTGTCTCACACTAAGTTCATTTCACCCATGCACGCTGCATAACCTCATGCTCTGATAACTCTTTTCAGTTATGCATATGTCCCAAAGGTTATTGCATTTCAGACACAAAAGCCCCAAGTCCATGTTTGTTAGTATCAACACTGCTCCTCTTAGGACTGCATTGAAGGTGTGAGGACGCTGTCAAGTATACAGAGGCAGAGGCAACTTCTTGAGAGTTTGCGTTTTCAGTTTAAGATATAAATTTTATCTTCAACTGCAAAACAGTTGTTATCCTCAAAATGACAAGTTCATTTCACTTATATTTGAGGAAATACCACCAGATAACCAAGTCTGAATAGCCACAGTATGGTGATTGGTCTTTGAAGTGGTTACAGTGTTCCATGGGAACGGCAGTGACTCCGGCCCATGCTTGGATGTAGAAGCACTTCTCCATAGAGACAGCCGCCATAGTTAGCCAAGTAGCTGAGCCCATTGCTCAGGTGCAGCACCTTCTGTAAATTGATGTAAACTGTTTGATTGAGTGCTCAAGGGCTGAGGCATAATAAAATTAATATTCATTTTACTCTCTACCGCTTGGAGAGTGTGTGGTGGGGTATCAGTGACCATTAGTTAAATGTGGCCCTTGCCTTCCTTCCTCATACATCAGCCTCACCCACCCACCATCACATAACGATCATGGCAGCCTCTTCATCCATGCCAGTGCCAACCCAGTCTTACTGTCATTCATTACTACTACCACTGCATGACAGTTTAACAGAGAAAACCTTCCTGTATTTAACAATCATTTTAATATGAAAACTCCTGAAAGCCATCCACGTTGTCATTGCATTCTGGTTATAACATTCAGCAGCCCCACTGGGTTGGTTTCTTCAGTATCACCTTAGGGGCAGCCCAGATTGCCCAGGCTCTGTGCTGGTGCTGTTCTCCTAGTGATTAAGTCTGAGGGTCGTTTGACAGCACTGTGTATCTCATCCCCTGATGGAGAGGCCAGAGGAGCTGCAGCCTGCTTAAGGTCTCCCTTTTCTCTCTTCTCTCTCTCTGCAACACTGCCTCTTCCTTACCTGAAACTGTCTGCCTTGTGACCTAAAACCAGAACGTCCTGGACTTGATAGAAATGCTGACCCCAGCGAGGAGGTCGGGGAGCAGGCGCTCCAGGCAGCAGCATTGAGTGTGGACAGCAGAACATTCCACAGAATTAACTCATTGTAGGAGTACAGAGACATAATTGATTCCCGTGTAACTAATAAAAGCCAATGATTAGTGATACCACAGTACAGAAAGCTGGCCAAGGAGTTAACGAGGCCATCGGCATCAGTTATAATTCTGATTAAAATGTTGATGTGAGACTGGTTTTAGATTCAAAATGACCCCTGACCCTCGTGTTGTAAAAGCCAACTGAGGCAGGAATAGGTCTCTCTAAGCACATCACATTAGTATCTGACACTTGGAAATAATTAGAAGTATTCCTGCAGTGGATTTGCTTTCTTCCAGCAATCCTCACTGGGCCCATAAGTATTATTATATATACAATTATTATTTGTACATTTCTAGAAATTGCTTCCTTTTAATTTTTCTTGAAAACTTAAAAATGAGCAAGGCTGATTTGTGCACACAAAGGCTCAGTGTGCACACAAATCTGAGTTTGATCATCTGGACTCACATTTAAAAAAAATAGCCAAGTATTGTAGTGCACACTTATCATCCCAGCGCTGAGGAGGGGAGGGCAGGAGAAGCCCTGAGCCGCCAATGCAGCCAGCTTCATGCGTTCCAGGCCAATGGGAAATCCATCTCAAACAATAAGGCCAACAAGACCCGAGAAACACCAGCCAAGGGTTTTCTCTGGCCACCACCTGCAAGCATACACACACACACACACACATGCGCGTACGCACACATTGTGCATGTATACCTACACACACTTGCATCTGCACACACAAGAGCATACATGCACATACATACACAAATTGTAAACAGCCCTTGTCTTATTTTCACGCTATACTTAGTATTCCAGAGTAGTTGTTCCATGATACCTGGGAGGTATGTATGTATGTAAAGATATGCAAATTCACACACCCAAGATTATCTCCGTAAACAGTCTCTGATGTTGTGTTAGAAGTCTGTTTGAGATAAGACAGAAAAGCTTTGAAATTTCTGAGCTTGCTAGACAATCCTTTTTCTTCTACAGTCTGTGCCTGTGGTTTTTAATTAGAACTCAGTTATTAAGAAATGCCACGTACAGGTCACAGAACTTTAAACATCAAGGAAGATGAGTAGAAATGTAAAAAGTTAACAGGAGAAATGAAGTAGAAAAATGACAGGGTAAGGCAGTGAGTGCACTAAGCATGAAAGAGGCCTGGCCTTCCTGGGACCTGTTCCTGTCTTCTTGGCAGTGGTCTTGGGGGCCCCAGCTGCATCACTGAAAATTTGGAAACACTGAGGTATCACACTGCCTGTGTCCTGAACGTGAAAATGATGGCTCAAGACAAGCCCAAAGACACCAGTGTCTCCCCTAACTGAAGTAGGCAAGGCTATCCCTGGTGGCCTTTGCCACTATCCTTTCTATACTCTATGGTCTCTCTTGTGTCCCAAGAACCTTTTACCAAGAGGAAAGAAGCAATGAATTTGGTATTTCTGAAGTAGTACCAGGTTTTCTCTACTTCTGCTATACAAATTGGCATCTTGTGTGATCAGCGTTCTTGGGTAAATGTAGGCTCTCTCTCACATCAACCCAGCAGATGTGCAACCCAGAGAAAGCATGTGGAATATCTAAGAGACAAACAGCTCAACCAACACCAAAACCAGACCCTCCCCAAACTGCATGGTTACCACACACTAAACACAGGGAACAGAAGGAATTTTGCTTTGAGTCTACTCAGCGGTCTGACCATAAATAGCAAAATGCAGAATTTGGAGAAGATACAAACCATAAAGGACCCATAACAAAACTAAGTGAGAACCAGGCCAGAACTCTTCGAGCTAAAGAAACCCAGACTTCTGTAAGGCGTGTGCCTTGGAGCTGGGTGCTTGTGGCTCAGCCACTTTCATCATCATGTTCCTCATTTAACTTGTAATTGTATGTTTAATCTAATTCACAAAAACACAATAGCTATACATACCATGGGATGCTGAAAACATGTATAGGTTGTGTAATGTTTTAATAAAATGAAGCTATGTGTACCTCAGCTACACCATTCTCTGTGATGAGAACAGATTTTATTCTGGCTTTATGAAAAGTATAACATTGTTATCTGTAGTTATCTTGTGTAATTAATACCCAGTGATTAGCCTGTCTCTGTCCTTATGTACTCTCTAAGCTCCCTATTCTACTCTGCAATCTGTCTTTCCTATCTACCTATCCATCATCCATATATATATATATATATATATATTCTCTACACATGTAATATATGTATGGATATGTCTGTCATCCTTTTTACTCATTATTGACTACTGTAATTAGGAAGTTTAGAAGTATGTCTTTCAAAAGTAATTTTTAGTTTTAATTTAATCTTTAATACATACAAACTGTGATCTGTTTTGTTTTGATTTTTGAGACTGTTTTTTTGAGATTAGCTATGTAGCCAAGATGACCTTTAACGCCTGATCTTCCTGCCTTTACCTCTAGAGTGCTAGGATTATAGGCATGAATGCCATGCCCAGCCCCAAATGCATACTATAAACGGGGAATTTCCAAGTTGAATATGGAAGGATAAGATCTGAATGACTGACAGGAAGGAAGAGGGGATTATTAGAAGAAAGTCGGCATCCATCCCCGAGAGTTGGAACTGTAGGAGCTGAAGCCCAGGCCCTGCATAGCTGAGAGGCCATCCTGGAGAGAGTGGGGGCTGCACAGCAGTCTGTGAGAGCAGAGTGGAGGGTGAAGCCTTTATCTGCAGCACTGGCTGGAGCCTCGGACAGAGCAAGGACAGGGAGAAAACCATGAGAAAACAGGAAGCCCAAGAGCCCTAAGTCCAGGATTGCAGCGGGCTGTGGTCTAGGAAGCCAGGAAGAATGAAGTGAGAGAACCATCTCACCTGGGATAGGGGAATGGTGTATGGAAAGCAGTTCCTCTAGATCTGGAATTAACATGAGTTCCTGCTGGCACTAGCCCCGACCCAGTGTTGTTGAAGCCTCAGACACACCAGTGCAGAGCTGTCTAACCTGCACAACTGTGAGGACTCCAATAATCAAGATAGCAAGTGTTCCCAAAGCCAGATGGCCTGTTTAGTTAGTAGTGTCTGTTTCCTCTAAGTAAAGGAAGCAGCCTGCTTGTTTGTTTTTTGTCTATGTGGAAGACCCAGAACCCCTGTCTACATTCACCCACTCACATCCATGCCATGACAGCTTTGGCCCACACACAATACACTGGAAACAGCCTAAAAACATCAGGTTTGCTTTGGTAGAATTTTTGTACTCTGCCGTATCCTGACGGCAAGCTGACTTTACCTGTGGAAGCTTTTTCCCTGCTCTTTGGGAGTGATAACACCATAACCCCATGCATTCATTTGCCTTACTAAGCAAATGAATACATGAAATGTTTCTATCAGCCAAGACACAGGATAATTTTATTTAAAAAGACTTATGGGTAATTGAACAGCCAGTTAAGAGGTAGAGGTTGAGCCTTTGTAAACAGTTGTTGCTAGCTAAAGAGCATGGTTTCTGATGAGCATCCTGAAATGTACACAGACATTCAGCATGGACTGGGGTACTGCTGAGAAATGGACACATAATGACTGACAGTTGTGTGGGGTGTCACAGATGTGTTCCAGCAACGCTTTAGATTCTGTGTGCATTTTCACAGTTGTGTAGCATCTGGATTTGCTAACATCTTCAGTGTCTTTTTTCTCCTTTAAGATGCATTCTTTCTTGTTGTCCTGTTTAAATCTGCACCACAATCCTGTATTTGGTGGATACTTGAGGAAGAATTTCCTCTTCTCTCAGGTGCACATTATGATTCTGAGTTGGGCTTGTTAGTAACAACAGCTAGTAAAAATGACTGTAAGCCCACAAAGTTTGTAGGCTGGATCCCATTTCTCGTCACCAGGTCTTTCAATACAATTCGTCTACCCAGCAACGAAAGATTTGTCTCAGCAATGCAAATATTTTTATTTCTTTTCCCAAAGCTCCTCAAAAGCCAGAATCCCACCCCGTTTGTTGTTCCCCTTACTGCCAAATTCTCCTCCGCTTGGTGCTGGAAACAGGATGAGTGGCATGGGGAGGGAAAGGGGCAGACACACATACAGAAAAGCTGGGATGGGACAGGCAGTCTGATGGAAGGCACCTGCTGTGCCTAGAAACTCAGTACGGTTATTATGTACAACACATGTGTAGTGGCTGCTTTTATGTCAGCTTGACCCAGGCTAGAGTCATCAGAGAGGGAGGAGCCTCAGTTGAGGAAATGCCTCAATGAGATCCAGCTGTAAGGCATTTTTCTAGCGCATCTTCCTTTGGTTACTCAAGGCATCTCTTCCCAGGGTTGACCAACCATTCTTCTCAAGCCTTCCTATGCAGTCTGCACCTTGCATTGCTCCCTACCACCCAGGGTCCTGGGTCTTCTTTCATCTCTCCCCTCCCTCACCATTCTCTGTGGACACATTCTGCGTGGGCCGACTTTCACTGTGGTAATGCCCCACCCCTCCTCTGCCTCTACTCATTAGCACCCCACCCTTTCCCAATGGCCCTCCTTCTTCTTAGTGTTTCTTCAGCAGCTCGCAGTGCCTGTGGCATGAGAGGGACTCTAGTCCCCAGGGGTGCCGCCAGGTCTGAATGGCTAAGTGTACAGTAATGTGCAAACCTCTGCTGCTCCTGATGGTTACCCCAACTCCACAGGTGTTAGCCTCAAGCCTTCCTCAGAACAGGGAAAGCTTCTGTGGGTCAAAACTTTTAATCTGCATTAATCTGCTCTCTTAGGCATTTCAAGTTTCCCTCATCTCACCTCTAGATAGATAATGTGCATAACCAGCATTTCTGCCATTTGGATGTCTGTGGCCTTGTCATATCTGTAAGCTAAGTCTTCTCAAAGAAGATAACTCCAGCATTATGCAGTGTCCCCAAGCTCTCGGGGCAGTGGGGTGATGGAGAGAGGTATCTGTGACAGACTAATCCTTTCTGGCCGTTGTTATACAAAAGAACAGTTTTAAAGAAGAGTGGTTGAAGCAGAGTACTCATTAGGCCCACTGTATCTAATGCAGACTCCCTGTCTGCTTTCTGATATTGTCAGTGGGACCAGTCAATTCATGTCTTCATGCCTCAGTTTCTTCATGTAGCACTGTAGTTATTCTAATTAGCACCCTGCTATTAGGGAGTAGCCTGCAGGGAGATTTAGTCCCTTGTTTTACAGATGACGAGTCTACCCTGCCAATAAGAATGTTGAAGAGACACCCCTGGAGACTATTCCTAGTCTATCCCTATAGCCTCCATGACAGTATTTTAGAACAGAGAGGACAGATAGCTTTCACCCTATGCCACCTTCTGCTCATTGACTGTGGCTGCTGAAAGCACTGTGCCAATAAAATCCTGATGCACTGTAGCTCAGAGAAAGAGGTTCCATAATCATGATTGTACACTACAGATGTCAAAAGGGATGCTTTTGAGCCAACCATTTGCCATTAGTGAATGAAATCATACAGGGGACTTTCTCCCCTAGAAATACAGCATTCTATTCTATTGGGAACAGGAAGTAAAGTGGGGGCTAAAAACTGGGAAAGAACCAAATAAGATAATTTCTTACTTTGTACAGTCCATCAGACATGAGCTGGGGCATGCTGATAAGCTTTCCTGTGAAGAGTCAGCTCTTGTCCTTTGAGGCTGTGTATCCCTGCTGCAGTTGCTTGGCTCTCTGTGGTAGTGTTGAAGCAGCTCTGGACAAATGCCCAGGGAGATGGCCACCCCTGGGTCATAATAAGTCTTTTGGTACAAAAACAGATTATCAGAGTAGGTCTGGCTTATGAGCCCTAGTTTGCAGACCCCTAAGTGGAAAAGAGCCCAGCAACAAGGCCTAGTGTTTTAGAAACTACTCCTATTATCCATTTCTAATTCTGGCTCTGGGCTCAGCATGTAAATTTCTCATAAGAGTGAAGTTAGAACTTGGCAAACAATATCAGCTCTTCAAATACAATGTTTTTCTTAAGGACAATCTTAGCAGTACAGTCCACACTCAGGCATTTCCCTTACTAACAGTCCCATACCATAATGCAGTGGTATGGCTTCTCAGGCAGTCTATCACTATGTTTGTGCTGCTCTGACAAAACACCTACATCTGGATAATTTACCAAGAAAAGAGCTTTACTTGTTGCCACATCTGCTGGCGTCTGCTCATCTCAGAGAGACTGGATGACAACACGTGGCAGAGTTGCATTTGGAAGAAATCATCTGGCAAGCCAAGGGGCAAGAGAGCAGGCTGGCTGTCCACACCTGTGGCACCAGCACACGGGAGATGGAGGCAGAATTAGGAATTCAGAGTCAGCCTTGGCTACATCGGGTTTGAGGCCAACCAAGACTGCATGGAAAACAAGACGAGATGAAGCAAGTGCAGCTCCACTCTTTTTGTGACAATGCACGTTCTAACCAGCATTAGTCCTTTAGGTAAGTCCTCATGACATAATTACCTTCCACTAGAACTCCACACCACTGTGCTGAAGAGCACACATACAGCACACGAGTCTTTGAGGGGGACATTGCCTTCTATAGCCAAACCATAGCAAGGACAACTGAAGGTCTGGGTCAGCATTGTAGACTGATGTAAAAGAAAGGCCTTGCAGATTTTAAGAGCTCTTCAAAAGATCTGTCCTACAGCATGCACAAGACATGAGCAAGCTCATGACAGACCAAACCCCACCATGGAGGGGGCAGGGAAGCCTGAAGCCCACTCCTACCAAGCTCAGAAGCTTTTGGCAACTCATGGCTTCTGAGAGAAGGAGAGTAGCACATCCAAAAGGAAGGCCACACATCCAAGACTATGCAGGCAGCACTACCTGGACTTGGCTGATAAAAAGAAAAAGAAGACAAGTTAGGTGGATGGGATGGGGGTGGACAGGAGAGGAATTGGGAAGAGGAGACAAAACACTCTGGATAAATCCTCAAAGAACGAATGAATCTTCTAAAAATAACGAAAGATCTGTTCTGTCCTATAGATGATGGGAGTAAGTAGACCAAGTACTGCAGCCAGTTTTGCTTGCCAGAGGGTTCTTTGCATTCTAGTTTAATATTACAGTTGAACATGGCTTGCATTAATATTTATGCTGCCTTTTTTAGGGATACATAATTGAAAGCAAAAGCATATGCACCTAGGATTGGCTCTCAGTGAACACACATAGACTTGATCCTGAACCTTGCTTTTGTGGTCAGATGATTGCGTCTTGGTCAGAGACTTCCTGCTGCTAAATCTGGCTACTGCCCACAGCAGTCCTCACCTTGTGTGTTTTCTTACCATGGCTGTGAAACAGTGCCACAGACCACCTTTTATCAGCCTTAATATTCATAGAATGTGTGGGTAGATAAGATCCTCACCCAAGGGTGAAGAATCTCAAGTCAAATGGACAATGACTTTCTCAAGTCATTCAGCTACTTAGGAATAAAGCCAGGTGTGAAATTTCAACCTCCTCTCCCTGTAGTATGGGGGAAAAAAACAGATAGTATTGATCGGGGTGGTAAGATGGCTCAGTAGGTAAAGTGTTTGTAACCAAAGCATGAGGGTCCATGATTCCAGTATTGTGCTGACCAGCCAGTCTACATAATTGGTGAAATGCAGATTCCATGAGAGACGCTGTCTCAGAAAATAATATGCAGAGTAATAGAGGAAGGCACTTGGCATGGACCTCTGTTTTTTTCACAAGTACATTACATGCACATGGGCATATGCACGAACTGACATATATACAAGTAGCAGCATCATAATGTAAGGCACACATTGTAAGGCACAAACTAGCTTTCCAATAGTCTGAATAGGTCTGCTCTTAGTAAATGTTAGCAGTGCAATTTGTACTAGCTGTCACATCTGAACCCTTGTTACTAACCCTGTGTATCACTGCCATTGGCTGCGAGGTGGTGTTCAACCTGAGATTTGAGTCATCTCCAAGAAGGGGAGGGGTACGGGCACAGTGGGAGTTTCATCTCTTGATTCTGTGCACAGAAAATTCTTTATGTATTGTGGATATTAGTCTTCTGTCGAATCCATAGCAGGTAGAGATTCTCTCCCACTTGGGGGGCTTCCTCTCCGCTCAGTTCATTGTTTTCTTAGCCTTGTAGTTTTGGTTTAATGAAGTCCCGGTTGTCAGTTGTTGGCCTTAATTGCTGGACAAATAGAGTCTCGTTGAGAGAGCCCTCTCTTACATCTGCATCCTGTTAGGTGCTGCCTATGTTTTCTTGCAGCAGCTTCAGTGTTTCCACTCTCACATGACGTCTTTGATGCACTTGGAGTTAATTTTCATGTAAGGTAACAGATGCAGGCCTAATTTCATTCTTTTGCATGTGGACATTGGTTTTCCCAGCAACATTTTTGGGGTTTTCTCTCCAATGTGGTCTTGGCATCTATGTCAAATACCAGATGATTCTAGTTGTATGTACTCTTATTTGGGCTTTCTATTCTGTTTCATTGGTCTACATGTCTGCTCTTGTGTCAGTACCATATGGCTGTTTATGACTGTAACTCCACAGTATACCTTGAACTTTAGAATGGCACATTTTAGAATGGTTGTGTTCTGTTTACTCACGGTAGCTTCTGCGATTGGGGCCTTTTGTGGTTCCATGTAAATTTTAGGATTTTTTCCTGTGGTGATTTGAATATGAATGGCCCCATAGGCTTCAGTCTTTGAATGTTTGGTCCTCAGTTGATGGAGCTGTTTGGTAAGGATTAGGAGGTGGGGTCTTATTCAAGGAGGTGTAGCCCTGGGGCTGGGTTTTGAGGTTTGTAAACCCCATGCTATTCCAATTTGCATTCTCTCTGTGTTGGATCAGGATGTAAGCTCTCAGACACTGCTCCAGCGCCATGACTGCCTTTCTGCTGCTGTGCTCCTGACATAATAGTCATGTTCTCACCCTCCAAACTGTAAGCAAGGCCCCAGTTACATCCTCCCTTTTATAAGTCTCCTTGGTCATAATACTTCTTCACAGTAGTTTCTCTATTTCTGTGAAGAATGTTTTGGCAATTTTGATTAGAATTGCATTGAGTATAAATTGCTTTTAGTAGGATGATCATTTTTCACAATATTATTTCTACTAATCCTCTCCATTTTCTAGTTTCTTCCTCAGTGTCTTTCTTCAGACATTGAAAGTTCATTGTAGCGCCTTTGCCTCTTTTCTGAGTTTTATTCCTAGGTGCTTATGTTCTTTGGAGCTACTGTGGATGGAAATGTGTCCATGGTCTCTTTCACAGTATGTCTGTGGATCATTCCATTACTAAAGGAATAACAAGAGAGAAGAGATTCGAAACATTGGCTAACCAACAGTCCTCTGTCTGATGATGGCTGGAAAGAAGGAGCAGGACACACGGACACGGGACCCCAGGAGCCTACTACTTTGTAGATTGTGTCCTGTTTCTACTCCAAGGAAAGAAAGGAAGCCTCCGAGCAGAACTGAGCCTTGTCAGGCCCTGTGAACCACACTGTCTGTGTCACCGCCCTAGCTTTGGCGTTGCAGAGCACAACAATCAGCAGCCTGCGAGCGCATCAGCTTGGCCCTACTCCATCAAAACTCTATTTATGGGCACTGAAATTTGAATTTCATGTAATTTTCATGTATCACAAAATATTATTCTGATTTTTTGCCCAGCTATTTAAAAATATGAAAACTATTCCTAGCTTACAAGTAGCATGCAAAGAGACTGTGGGCTGCATTGGGCTTAAAAGCCATAGTGTGCCAGCCCTGATTTAGAACAGGAGGCTGAATCAGGCCTGTGATAGATCACTGATTGCTCGACCAAGTAGATTCCCTAGTACCTGAGCCTCAGTTTCCCCCAGTGAGATGAAGTGAAGGCTTAGCTTAAAGAGTTACCAGCATTCTTTTTTGCATGGTGCTCCATGGTACATGGCCTGCGTGTGGTTTTGATTTCAGATAAATCTGAACTCTACTCTTTTTCTATCTCCCAGCTTGCTGGGAGTCATTAGGTCAGCTGCTAAGTTCCTGGTACCTTGGGTACTTTATCTGTGAAATTGGGCTAAAATGATGTTGCTTTTAGATTTGCTTTGAGAATTGAGTTTTATGATATTTAAGAACCAGTAATCATACATAGACAGCAAGCTTATACTGTTTTTAATATTATCTTCGTAGTCTCTTTTAAAATCTGGTAACATGTAGTCAATATGTGTTTAATAGTGGCATTGTATTCTTTTAAAAGGAGCAAATGATTGGACTGACCTGAATGATTAGGCCAGGGAGTTGACTTTGTTATAGTAAAGAGCCCGCTGCACAAACATCAGGACCTGAGTTCAGATCCTGAGAGCCCATGTTAGCAGGAGGCGCAGCAGAGTTCACGCCTGTAACCCCTGGGCTGGGCTGGGCTGGGCTGGGCTGGGCTGGGCTGGGCTGGGCTGGGCTGGGCTGGGCTGTGGAGGTAACAGTGAAGGGAGGTAAGCAGGTGCCAGCTTCTGGCCAGCCAGTCTGGCCAATTTGGTAAATTGACCTCTAGGTTCAGTGAGAAACCCTGTCTGAAAACATATGGTAGAGAGTGATCAAGGAATATGCTCAGGGTTGATCTCTGGCCGCCATAGACATACATGTGTACACACACATTTATATAAAAACATACATGTATACATACATACATATGTACATACATACATACATACACACATCTGAATGCCTATAGAAGCAGTAATTCAAGAGAGGCTTCTGCACTGGACAGTGTTATCCTCTGCTCCTGGGGTAAAGGCTAGCCTGAGTTGGGGCAGGGCAGAGGCTGCATCTCTTCACCCAAACCCTGTCAGCCCTGCCCAGTGTCATCTCTCTTGCATGGTGAAAGCACAGGGTGGATTGATAAATTACCCCTGCAGCTCTGTTTACAGCTCTCTTCCTCCACCCAGTGGCAGGAAGCCACTATAGAGCATTTGGAAGCAGAGACGTTTTTACCTGCTTCATGTGCTTCTTTTTCTCATGTCTGCTAGCAGCCGAGTAGGAGTCTGTGCTGAGCTAATGCCCCCTTTGATTCTCTACACGCTGTCATTCTCAAGGCCTGTAAGTGGGTAGGTAGGTAGCCACATGGCCAGACAGTGGTCAAGAAGCCAGAATTGAGAAGCAACAGCCAGCTGAGCTGTGCGGGTTGATCAGTTATGTGTATGGGTGGTTATTAAGCATGCTGTCCTGCAGCCTCATTGAAAAGCATGGCAGCATTTAATAAATATTAAAGCACGTCACCAGCACCATTTCAGTATGGGAAAGTGATCAATTCCCATCCTAATTGTGTGCAGGAGCATAAACACACTCTTTAGAACACTTAATTCCCTGTCAGAGTTTAAAGTGGCTGTGATGGTTTCTACTTAGAAATAAAGTCAGAAAGGGGGCTTGGAATAGATGTCAGCCATGGAGGGCAGAAAGCAGAAAGAAGCCTCAAACGCGCCAATAAGACCCCAAAGATGGAGAGACTCACAAGCATTGCCCAGGGCATCCTCGCTTCCCATGACCTGATTTTTTCTGGCTCCTTTTTCTTTGCAACCTCTCTTCTCTTTCCCCTCCAGCTGCTTCCTCAACCAGAAGGAGGAAGCAAATGGTAGTAATTGCTGGCCAGGCCAGGCTGTGGGCAAAGCCTAGCCATGCAGGGGAAGAGAGGGAGACAAAGGACAGGGCAAGTGCGGAGGCCACATGGCAAGCTCCCCAATTCCTCACCCTGCCTTTCTCTCCTCACATGCTCATCCTTCTCTGGCTTGTTCCCCATGATGCCCTCTTCACTTGTGTCCTGAGTTGGCCTCCCCCCAGCCTCCTTCTGATCTCCGTCTGCTCATGGCGGCTCTCTCTGGATTCGCTTCTCAGTGCAGTCCAGTTTATTTCTGGGCTCTTTGAGTGTTACAATCCCTTCACACCCTGCTTCTTCCAAGTATGATAGTATGTGCTTAATAATTAAGACTGTAATTAAAGTATAACAGCAAGTATAATTAAAATTCGCTTTAGTAGATCCTGAAATTATAAAGCAATTAGGTATTTTGGTGTGGCACTGAAGATGCTGCCAGGCGGTAGAGGGAAGGCTCCTTTCACCGTTTCCCCGACTGCACCCATCAACATAACTCGAGAGTGAGGACTCTCTTCACTTGGCTCACCACATGGTAAAAGAATTGTTTGCAGCTTAGAGCCTGCCCTGGAGAGTAGCCAGGGCAAATGGAATGCCAGGACATGGAGTCACTGCCAAGGCCTCTGGAGAACCCTCAGATCTTCAAAATCATCAGAGAAGGATCTGTCCAAACCTCTGTCCTCAGGCATCATCGTTTGTGACTGTGGCTGTCCTTACCCAGTCTGTCAGCTCACATGTAACATGTAGCTGATACTGCAAGATTCCCTGAGAAGCAAACCCAGCACTGACAGGGATGTGTAGCAGGCTGTGGGAAATATCACTAAGCTGCCCCACAGGGCTCATCCCTGGTACAATGGAGAGATCACTGAGTGCTCCAGCAGCACATCTGACAAGCCGGCTGTAGCTGGAACATTGAAGGCAGTGGCAGGGAAGGAGGCCCAGGAGACTGGGAGAGACAGCTTCCAGTGAGCGCGTGGGCATGCAGGGCAAAGGCCAGTGGGGCTCGGTGTGCCTGCCTAGGCACTTGTGAATTTTAACATCGAGCCTTCTTATTCCCCTTGAGAATACTGCTCCTAGGCCAGATGCTGCAGATGATATTAATTAAGGGCCTGAATTATTTATGCTGTTGGTTCCAAGGAAAAGCAGCTTCATATGTGATTTGCTTTCTTTTGTTTGTTTGTTTGTTTGTTTGTTTTTTAATCAGCATTTGTTTCATCCTTACGCATGGAAAATTCAGGTAATAGTGAATGGAGAATTCTGAGTGGACAGTTCTCAGAATGGGTGAAGGAAACCATGAATAAAAAACAAACAAGCCAACCCCCAAAATACCAGGAGAGGGGTGGGAGAAAGGCCTGGAACAGTTATGTTCCACAGGTTGGTGGAGGCCTGAGGAACTGGGTGCTGAGACTGGAGAATGCCCGAAAGGAAAAGTTCTTGTACTTTTTCTTATGTTTGGTCTCTGGCCGACCGGAAGGCACCCAGGGTAGGTATCCCAGTCGACTTCTTTGTGAAAGGGGATAGGAATGACACATCAGACTTCAGGTCCAGAGGTGTGCTTCTAGCCCAGGCCTTATTTTTGCTTCACTCTGCCATTGCTCCATGACAGCCACACCTGCAGGCTAATGTGCAGATTCCTTAGCCTCTGACCTAACCATGATGCACACCCTGTCCTGCTTCTCAGCCTCTGGAACCCAGACTCAGCCCTTACCAAAGGAGTCAGAATGGACACTGGGGTCCTGTAATGATGTAACCGAGCTTTACATCTGTGTTATGTCTCTGTCTGTGCATAGCAGATGGTCCCAGAATTTGAAAGTGCAAAAGAAGGGTGTGAATATCATACATACCCGAGGTCAGGAATCTGGGTGGGGCCTAGCTGGGTTCTCACACTCAGTCCTCACCAGGTTGCAGGAAAGGTGTGTTCCGCAGGACCCCACAGCTTGCTAAGAGGTAGTTCACTTTCAAGCTAGCTTCTATGGTTAGCACCAGATGCTGTTCCCTGGTTGCCTCATGGCTCAGTAGCTGTTGGCTGGAGGTTGCCCTTGGGTGCTTGACAAGTGGGCTTTGTACATAGGGTAGCTTGAAACATGGCAGTTTGCCAGCAAATGGTAGAAATATCAAAGCAGACAAGACAGATAGAAAGCACAGGCTTTTATATCTCATCTCAGAAGTGATGTCCCATCATTCGTAGATTCTTAACAGTGAAAGGGGACAAGTTACACGAGCGTGTGGTCGCAGGAGGCAAGGTCAGTCACATGATCGTCTCAGTGCTGTTTTAGAAGCTCCCTGTGACAACATTAAAAACAATGGGCATAGAAATAGCTCAGGTAGCAAAGTACTCACCATTCAAGCATGAGGACCTGAATTCAGTCATCAGAACCAACATAAAATAGCCAGGTATTAGTGGTGTCCACTTGTAATGCCAACCCTGGAGAGTGGAGACATTTGGATCCCTGAGTCCCTGGGGTTCCTGCTTTGTGACTCCAGGCCAATGAGAGGCCTTGTCTTAACACACACACACACGTTTGATTCCAATTAAAGCCAGCCCCTGAATAACAACCATTCTGTCAAGAGCTTAGCATTATTGAAATTTCCTTCCTGTTCCTATGAAGTCTGGAAGGGTGAGTGAGTCAGATGCTTGGCTCCACCTCATTATCAAGTGTCTAGCTGAAGAAGTCGTTGCCATCCTTAGAAAGGTGCCTCCCAGGGTCATCCTTACTGATAGTGTAGCTGAAAGTAAAACGGATGTAAACATCACTTTATTTCCTCAGATGAAATGGTGAGATGAGAGCCCTGCCCAAGCTGTAGGTTAGGCTGTGACCAGAGCTTTTCCTGCTCTGTTCTAACTCTCCCTAGGCCTAGGCCTGGAGACTTCTAATCTGATCTTCCAGGTTGACTGATTCAGTCCAGCTTCCTTCAGCTTCTGACTAAATTGCTCTGCTTGGCCTTATACTAACTTTTGGCAATCTGTTCTAATCTGCTGGCTCCTTCTCATTCTCTGGCTCATTCTGTCTTCACCTGGGTCTAGCTTGTTTTCTCTGCAACCTGTGTCTGTGAAACTGTCCCGGTAAAACTGTCATACACATACACTGCGTCACCAACCACCTCCTTTCTCTCTCTACAGTACTGACTTACTTCATCCATAAAAGCAGGACAGTAGCACTTACTTATAGCTCGTGTTAAAAAATCATATGCTGCATCTAAGTTGCTGGGCATTATCCTGCCATGCATAAGTACAGAGCGATCAGTAGCTCTAAGGAAGATCATGTTACACGGAGATAAAGAAGCGAAGGTTCCACCCCAGCACAGAGACAACGATGTGGCTGTGAGAACAGGTGATACTTTCTTCAAATGACATCACGCCCAGGCTCATGCAGGCAGCCTTAATCAATCCAGTGGGTGACACACAAAAGCTGTGGAAGTAGGAGGGGCTTAGTGGGAATTGTATTGGGTGAAGGAGGGATGTGAGAGGGGATAACTGGTTCATAGTAACTAAAGTTCATTATGTAAGTTTATGAAACTGTCAACAAATAAAAAAATGTTAAAGAAGTTTCAGTGCTGGAGAGAGATCTCAGTGTTAAGAGCACTTGTTGCTGTTGCAGAGGTTGATTCCCAACATCTACATGGTGGGCTATGACCGTCTGTAACTCCACTTACAGAGGATCTGATGTCTTCTTCTGGCCTCTGCAGTCACCAAGCATGCACACGGGGCAAGGCCCTATGTGCAGGGAAAGCAGTCATAATAGTTTTTAAGGTTGAAACTCAAGGTAGTCAAGTGGTTAAGTAAACACCATTCTTGAAGTGCATGGCAGAGGTGAGAACTCCGGCTCCTTCCCCTAGTCACTGCACCCAGGGGCCCTTGGCAGGTGTGACGCCCAGTGTTCGCTTCCCACTGCTGCAGCAGAGGCAGTGTCCCAGCGCCTCCTCAGCAGCACAGTGTGCTCACCTGGCCACTGTCTGAGCCGTGCTGACCAAGTGCCTGCTGTTATCTGTGCCCACATAGAAGGCCTTGTTCTCCATGGCCATGCCTTCAGAGCCTTTGTTATAAAGACATCACCTGGTAGCTGGTTGGGAGCACAGGAGCAGTTCCATGGCATGCTTAGGTCACTTCTCAAGCCTCTTCTCCCAGACACAGGGAAGAGACAGGTCCAGTGCAGACTTTCTTCCTTCAAATTTACTGAGCAGGTGCCTGAGAAACATTTTGCGTATGCATGATCTGGAAGAATGCTTATTTCTCATTTTGGAGTGCCAGGGACAATACAGGAAGTGTCTTTCTAGTGAGAGTTCATTAAAGTGAAAAGAAGAGGGGCTGAAAATGTCAGCTGGGCATATCTGAAAAGCCAGAGCTTGGCAGTAAAAAGCCACATGTGTTCTACTTAAATTGTTGGCATCAAGGAGACCGGGCATCCTGGAATTGCAGTTGTCCAACTTGACTGGGTGTGGCCCTGTCAAACTAATTTATCAATTCCCATTGTTCCCCCTTCTAGGAACTAATGTGCAGGAGGCTCAGAATATCCTCAAGAGCAGCGGACTCCCCATCACGTCAGCTGTGGACCTGGAGGATGCAGCCAAGAAAGCTGTTGCCAGTGTGGCAAAGAAGTGATGCTCTCCCTGGCTCCCATGAAGAAGGGCATGTCCCTGACTACTGTGAAAGCAATTGTTTTCTCACTGGGAAGGGACACACATAAGGATCATCATGTGAAAAATACTAACTCTGAACTTTCTCAAATACGTTATCCAGAGTGCCTAAAGCTGAATTTATACTGCAGTCATTGTTAAAAAAAAAAAAATCACTCCTTACAATTCAAATCTTCTCTTGCCCATTCAGTAGCAGAGTCTACCAGCTCTGGACCACAGTCAGTTTAGCCAAATAGTGTGCATACATACAGTATTTAAAGCCAGATCTAGGTTCATTCACAAGGACATTTATTCTACATTAGAAAATTTTATAGGACTCACAAGTTCAGACAGGATTATATTTACCATGGTGACTTCCAGAAGGGTACAGCTAAGACACCTGAGCTTCTGTGACCAGTGGTCTCCACTGGCCCCTAATTCCAGTACATTAAGAAAGCCCATGAACATTCTAAAGTGTGGCTTATATTGGGCATCCCATGTTGATATATGTACATTGCACACATTTTACCCTGTGCCTTAATGTTGAATCTACTGTTTGCCTCACACTGAGTTACTGCCAGAAGCCTTAGTCATGGGTGTGAGGTGGAAAGTTTCATTTTGTGTCAGAGTTGCTGAATGTTAATCTATTTCATGAAGAGTCACACTGACGATCTAGCTGCTGGTAGCGGCCAGGCTTTCCCCTCTTGTCCCCTCCACCTCACATCTATCAGTTTGTCACAGAAAGATGAGAGATGTCATTGAAGAGAATGTAACCTTCCTAATGATGTCCTTTTTTGTGACAGGAATTTTCTTAACTTGATTTTTTTGATTTAATTTTGATAAATTTATAGTCATATACATTTTAAATAAAATTGTTTTTCAGTGCTACTTAGCCTCACAGTTCTTGTTTCTGTCGGTTATCTGTTCTTGTGAAGACACTAGCCTCTGTGCCAGAGGCCTAGCTCTAGTTAAGAAACTGCAGTTGACCTGGATTGTTCCAGCACCACAGTGCTTTGCCATGTGACCATTTCTGTGGTGGTGATTCAGTGATTCATACAGCTAAAATGTACACATTAGACTAGACACAACCCCAGGAATCTGTCTCTGACGGTGGACAGGGTGGTGTGGTGCAGTCAAACACTGTGCCGTGTAGCAGGGGCCACGTAACAGTCCTCTCATCTGTACTCCACGGCACAGCGAGCCACACTTTATTTCATGTTATCCTCACACAGTTCACAGATTGATAAAATAAAAAGTCTTCATTCTATAAATCCTCATGTGCCATGGAGAAATAAAAAAGCATCGACTAGATCAAATCCTGCATCTTTTCTCAAACATGACAAGAGGTGAAGACTATTGACAAGGTCTTTTTAAATCTCCTGTCTTCTGATAGCTTACTGACTAGTTTGCACAGTTAAATAGAAGTAAATGTGCATCTCCTCAGTTAGCACACAATAAAAGACCTGTGTCTATCCTGTATAGTGATGTTTCTTTTTTTTTTATTACGTATTTTCCTCAATTACATTTCCAATGCTATCCCAAGAGTCCCCCATACCCCCCCCCCCACTTCCCTACCCACCCATTCCCATTCTTTTGGCCCTGGCATTCCCCTGTATTGGGGCATATAAAGTTTGCAAGTCCAATGGGCCTCTCTTTCCAGTGATGGCCCACTAGGCCATCTTTCGATACATATGCAGCTAGAGACAAGAGCTCCGGGGTACTGGTTAGTTCATCATGTTGTTCCAACTATAGGGTTGCAGATCCCTTTAGCTCCTTGGGTACTTTCTCTAGCTTCTCCATTGGGAGCCCTGTGATACATCCAATAGCTGACAGTGAGCATCCACTTCTGTGTTTGTTTGGCCCCGGCATAGTTTCACAAGAAAGAGCTATATCTGGGTCCTTTCAGCAAAATCTTGCTAGTGTATGCAATGGTGTCAGCGATTGGAAGCTGATTATGGGATGGATCCCTGGATTTGGCAGTCTCTAGATGGTCCATCCTTTCATCACAGCTCCAAACTTTGTAACTCCTTCCATGGGTGTTTTGTTCCCAATTCTAAGAAGGAGCACAGTGTCCACACTTTGGTCTTCATTCTTCTTGAGTTTCATGCGTTTAGCAAATTGTATCTTATATCTTGGGTATCCTAAGTTTTGAGCTAATATCCACTTATCAGTGAGTACATATTGTGTGAGTTCCTTTGTGATTGTGTTACCTTACTCAAGATGATGCCCTCCAGGTCCATCCATTTGGCTAGGAATTTCATAAATTCATTCTTTTTAATAGCTGAGTAGTACTCCATTGTAAATGTACCATATTTTCTGTATCCATTCCTCTGTTGAGGGGCATCTGGGTTCTTTCCAGCTTCTGGCTATTATAAATAAGGATCCTTACCTATCCTAAATCAGATAAGGGACTAATATCCAATATATATAAAGAACTCAAGAAGGTGGACTCCAGAAAATCAAATAACCCCATTAAAAATGGGGCTCAGAACTGAACAAAGAATTCTCACCTGAGGAATACCGAATGGCAGAGAAGCACCTGAAAAAATGTTCAACATCCTTAATCAGGGAAATGCAACTCAAAACAACCCTGAGATTCCACCTCACACCAGTCAGAATGGCTAAGATCAAAAATTCAGGTGACAGCAGATGCTGGCGAGGATGTGGAGAAAGAGGAACACTCCTCCATTGTTGGTGGGATTGCAAGCTTGTACAACCACTCTGGAAATCAGTCTGGCGGTTCCTCAGAAAATTGGACATAGTACTACCGGAGGATCCAGTAATTCCTCTCCTGGGCATATATCCAGAAGATGTCCCAACCGGTAAAAAGGACACATGCTCCACTATGTTCATAGCAGCCTTATTTATAATAGTATAGTGATGTTTCTAATCAACCAGTTTGGAGGGGAAAGAAACGAAACCATACGTGTGGTTATTTTATAGAAGGGTTAATAATAGTTAATAATAGGTAAATAGTTCTTCTCATCAAAAGAGCTGTTAAGCCTTTTCCTTTTCTCTCTCTTTCCTTCTTTCTTTCTGTCTGTCTGTCTTTCTTTTTGAAGTGCCAATTGTGTGTGTTTGGACTGCTCAAATCCCCGATGTTGTACCAGTATCATGCCTGTATCCTGAAGTGTGTGGAACGGACCCTGCAATACTTAGTCATAGAGAATCTGCTGCAGCTGTGCTGTTGGGTCCTAAGTCCCCATATGTGCCCTACTCTGGTGTGTCCCATGTCTTGAATTTCTTAGCAGCCTGAACTATATAAAAATATTAAAATCTTCAGTCTTGTCAGCAGTGTGTGGGGTGTGTGTGTGTGTGTGTGTGTGCACGCGTGTGTACAGAGGTCAGATGAGGATGTTGTATGTTCTGTTCTGTTACTAGGCCTTACTCACTTGAGGCAGAGTCTCCCACTAAGCCTGGAGCTCGACTGATGGCCAGTAAGTGCCAGTGCTCTTGCTGTCCTGCTCTCCTGCCATCTCTGTTTCTTACAGAGCCAAGGTTGCAGGCATATATGTCATGCCCAGCATTTTCTGTTGATGCCAGGGATTGTACCTCAGATCCTCATGCTTGCACAACGAGCACTGTTTCCCACTGAGCTGTCTTCCTAGCGCTCCTTATCAGTACTTTGGCTCTGTAAAAGCACAAAATGTCCGTGAAAAGAAATGACAGTCTAAATATCTAAAGATGACCCCTGAACTGCTCGGTGTGTGTGGGTTTGTAACTGGCTTCTTTGTCTACTGTTGACGGTCACAGTTTCCTAGAACAGATATTGTATTTAGAGATTCGTCTCTGACTCTCCCGCTTGCTACCATCCATTTCCTTGACTTGGTTAGCCTATTGCATTTGTCAGTCAGAGCCTTTCTGTTGGGGTTCTGTCTCCATTCATAAATTAGTAAACCAGCAGGAAAAGTTTCTAGATAACTAGACCTGGCTAGACCTAACCTAACCATACCTTCGTGTGCATCGCTTTTACTGACTCCTTGTACAGTGTGTGTCTGTGTCCTCAAGGAAAAGAAAATCACTGTGAAGAATTATGTTTGTTTTTAAATTGGAAACTTGAATACAAATGGGAATAAAAATTCTTTTTGACACTTCTAAGTTATACATTTATAAGTCTAATGAGATCCTTGGCAGGATCTAATATATATTCAAAAATACAGTGATAGAATTTATAAAAATAGTAAAAAATAAATACTGGAGGAGTGGGGCAGGGTGTGCTATTACATAGACTTTGTGACCTGAAGGTGCCGAACTAAGGCAACAGGGCCTATTAGAGTACATTAAGTTTCTGTGTGTCATGTGGCCATGTGTGTGCTACAACAGCTCACACAAATGGTCACCACCAAGGTTGTCATAGAGACCTCATGACCCTAAAATATTAATCTCTGGCCCCTCACAGAAAAAGCTTCTTAACCTCCACTCTAGATTTCAAAACAAAACCAAAAGCCAGTGGCATGTTCTTGCCTTGGAATTGGGAAGGGCAGGTGTCGGCATCAAGGTGAAACAGAAACGAAAAAGTAGGGAATATGTTTTTCCTAATTTTGACCCTATGGGGCCTTACTAATCTACAGAAGGCCACACTTGCCAATGGAAGCCTACCCAGTCATGTTAGTGTGTCTTTTCCTCAGTGTTAAGATCTACCTTCATTCTGTGGTTCTGAGCTCATCCCTACACGGATGTGTTGGAAGAGCATCAGTGCCAGTACCAGATTCCCTCCGGATTGCACACATCAAGTTATCCTTGAAGCCATCCTTGGTGGTGACCATTTGTAGGGGCTCACCGAACATTAAAGCAAGGGGCAATGACCCTCTCTGCTTCCTCGGTGCTAAAGGTCCCAGGGACTGTAAGAAAGTGCGGTCAGTTCCCCTACTAAGTGTTCACTTGCGCAGTGTTAGGCTGATGGCGTTCTGATTGGTATGCATCTCGGTCTCACTTCTGTCGTCCAACAGAAAGCTCTGTGACGATGGCAGTGGCAAATCCTGGTACAGTCCACTCTCTAGCCATCAACCATGTGACTAAAGATGATAAGGAGCTGAACTGTTAGGTCCTGGAAGATGTCTCCATGGCAACCCTGATGACTGAGTCTGGATCCTGAGGATCCAGAAGAGAGCAGTAGCCTCCTTGTCTGTCATCCCAGCATGTCTAGAGGAAATAGGAGTCAGAGACAAGGGCACCACAAGCTCTCAGGCAGCTTTGCCTGGCTCATGAAGTGGAGAAAAGACTGTGCCTCAGGTGAGATGGAAAGAGGACTAACACCTGCCTTTGGTTTCTGACCTCCATGGGTGTGTCCGGGCACGTGTGCATGTCCACACCCTTATGCGGGACCATGAATGCTTCATTCACATATACAGAGAGACTGAATCATTCAATACAGTAATAGCCACATGTGGCCGGTGGCTGCATATCGTAGGTCACAGCTCATTTAAAACTCATGGTGATTAAATGTATCGAGTTCACTTCAGGGGAGCCCGAATTGATCAAGTGCTCTTGCTTGTGAGGCCCCATACTGTGGTACCTTAATTAATCCTCTCAGATACTCAGACTCTGTCATCATCACAGGTGAGAAAGATGTACTTTAGTTTTATGTGAGGAGGTGTTTTAGCTGCATGTATGTCTGTGCACGCATGCATGCCTGTTCCCTGCAGAGGCCAAACGAGAGCATCAGATTCCCTGTAACTGGAGCTACAGATGGTTGTCAACCATTTGAGTGCTGAGAATCAAACCTGGGTCTTCTGGGAGAACAGACAGTGTTCTTAACCACTGAGCTATCTCTACTGTTCCAAGAAAAAGGTTATTTTAGGCTAAATGTTGAATTCTAGTTTTAAAAAAAAGGTAAATACTTACCCATGCCACTTTGTTTATAGGCCGGACTACCCAAGAGATGATTAAAATGCCTGTTCGCTTTCTTTTTGCTATCTCAAAATGCTTGCCCATGTTAGTTTGCTGTCTTGAACTGGAGTAACTACTGGTCCTTGCCTTGCTTACTTTATGTGCTTTTAAACATCATCACTGTATAGAACTTATTCCTATGCTATTGCCCAGTTGATGATGATATTTTTCAGGTTGTTTGTCTCTCTGCAGCCTATGATGTACAATCTAAAACTCTAGCTTGTAGAAGTTTCCCATTTTTGTCTTTCACTTGTGGTTGTCAACCATGGATGTCACCTGAGGTGTTTAGTGAAGGTAAAGCCTGCTGTTTCGGATGAGACAGGATGTAAGACTCATCCAGCCCCTTGGGAACTGGCTAGAACAGGGGCAACAGGGCAGAACTTTTTCCTCTGAGAATACAAAATGATGTGTTCTGTCCGAGTAGTTGTCTTTTCTTCCACAACTGTCTCCCAGAGCTGTAAGGGGTCAAATCCTGTTCAGCTACCATCTCAGATTGCAAATAGGACTAGTGAATTCTAGCTTTTTCAGAGCTTTTTTCATACTCTGAAACCAAACCACTTTAGGATCACTTCCCAGAATATGCCATTTAAAAATAGGGGATGGAAACATAGCTAATTAAGTTTAATTCAAACAAATGTTTGCCTAACATCTGCTCTCCCCTGGCAATGTGGCAGCTGCAGGACAAAAGCCTATTCAATAAACACAAACCTTCCACTCGTGGAGGGGGAGAACCACACATGCTCAGAGCTACCCAGCGGCTCTTGACAGGACTTGGAGAAGTGACAGAAATGGAATGTGAAAATTTCTACAGGAACTTCTCATCAGTAATGGGCGTATTGCTTGCTCATGTGACGTGGGTCGGTGTTGTTAGCAATTTTACATCTTTGGGGGCAGAGTTTTAGAAACTATATTTTTCAGACACTTAAATTGGTTTAAAAGTGAATAATTGATTAAATGAAGTCTTAAATCTTCCCTCCTCCATGTATGGTCCTTCTATCTTTACTTATAAATCTATCCTATTTCTGACAAGTCACTCTCGGCCAGCCTTTGACTTGTGATTTCAGACTTGCTGAGCTGCCCTCCCATATTGAACGCCTATAGAGTGGATACGTTTGCCTTCCGAGCTCTTCAGATGTGAGGATCAGCCATCCCAAGTGCTACACTGGGTCTCAGAAACTCCAATAAAGGTAACGTTAAAAAAAATCACCATTAAATTATCTTCATTGTCTTGCTGTTGTTTGTACACTTAGAAAGATTTCTGCCTAAAGTCCCACAATTTGGTCAAGGATTCCCTCACATTTCAGTCTGGAAATACAAAAAGAGCTTGTTAATCTAAACAATTTTTTTTTTTACACAAAGTACATGCAAAAAGTACCAAGTGCACAAAAGTAGTGAGCACTCGGTGTCTTCAACATGCCTGTTCTTTATTCCGACTCGTCCTGGGCTAACCGAAGTCGTACCACCTCGCCATTATGGCCCCCAGTTTTATATTCAGTCATAATGTGTGTTGCTATTACAGATGGAAGTCACTTGAGTCCTTCTACAGGAGAGCTAACGAGGCTTGGTGGGCTGGTGACCCTGGAACCTGGGATATTCCCCAGAATCTTGGATTTGATCAAGCTTCTTCATTGTTAAGGCTTATGTCATGTGAAAAACATGTTAAGTTTCCAATTGCTATGGCTTCCCACACTCTTTCATCTCCACCTTTTCCTTCCCCTCATTCCGTGGGTGCAAACATGAGACCCTTTGCTGTGAGCTTTTGCTTTTGGTCATTATTACTGTTTTCAGCCTGTTTTCTCTGTTGTTTCCCCAGACCGGGAGTTTGTTTTTGTGGATTTTCTGTACATCATCAATTTTGTTGTTCATCAGTTTTGTTGTTAATTTTCTTTTATTTTAATTCCTATGCCTTTTCAGTTCTCTAACTTCCATTTGGGATACTGCAGGGATGTCTCAGCAGTTAGGAGAATGTGTCGCTCTTGTAGAGGAAATTAGGTCCTGGTTCCCAGCAGCCTCATCCAGCAGCTCACAGCCACCTCTAACTCCAGCTTGGGGTAATGGATGGCTATGGCTGTCCTATGTGAGTGCTCACAGCCACCTCTAACTCCAGCTCGGGGTAATGGATGGCGATGGCTGTCCTATGTGAGTGCTCACAGCCACCTCTAACTCCAGCTCGGGGTAATGGATGGCGATGGCTTCCCTAGGTGAGTGAGTGTTGCAACAGTAAAACCATTGTCTTTATGATAGAGCCTTAAATAGCTGAGAAGATGTTGGTGTGGCTTCACTGGTGAAGTGCTTGTCTAGCCCTGGGTGCCATGCCCAGCACTGTACAAAACCCAGCATAGTGGGTTCACCTCCCATGTGCTGGGATTAGAGTGTTTTTGCCTACCAGGGCTAAAAGTCTAGCTTTGCCACTTAGCATCCCTGGCTGTCCTCTCATAGCTTGGTAAAGGAGAGATCTAAGCTCCCCCCACTCCATGCCTGCTGACTTTTGTAGGAGTGAGGCCATGGGTGATCTTGGTGGGGTTTTGCTGAATGAAGGCATTCGTGGTGTTAATGTATTCTGCCTTGCTGGGCTGCACCATTCCTGGTCCCTCTATCGAGCAAGTTGGCATGCTGGCTAGTTTTATGTCAACTTGACACAAGATGGAGTCATCAGAGAAGAGGGAGCCCAAATACAGAAAATGCTTTCCTAAGATCCAGCTGTAGGTATGCCTGTGGAGAGGCTTGATGGGAGAGGGCCCAGCCAATTGTGGGTAGTATCTCCCTGGGCTGTTGGTCCTGAGTTCTATAAGAAAGCAGGCTGAGCAGGGCCGTGGGGAGCAAGCCAGTAAGCATCACTCTTCTGAGACCCCAGAAAGTGCAGTGGCAAGGTCCCTTTTATGTCACATAAGCCAGGTCAGGAAGTGCTAATGGACAAGGACAGGAAAAACACAACAAAGCTGCCTATTATGTCTAGGCATGTGAGTGTCTGTGTGAGTTTATATGAGTGTGCATGTGACTGTGTGTGTGACTATGTGTGAATGTGTATGTGTGTGAGTCTGTGTATGAGTGCTGTGTATATGAGTGTACTTGTGACTATATGTGTGAGTGTGTATGTGTAAGTATGAGTGTGTGTGAATGTGTGAGAGTATTGTGTATTTGTGTGTGCATGTGTGTGTTTGTGAATGTGTGAGTATCTGTGTGTGAGGAGTATGCATGTGAGTGTATGTGTGCGTAAATGTATATATGTTTGTATGTATGAGTGTGTATATGTGAGGAGTGTGTGTAAATGTGTGTGAGTGGTTTTAAGTGTGTATATGTGTGAGCGTGTGTGTGTGTGTGTGTGTGCACATGTGTGGGAGTCAGAGACAAATCTCTAGTGTCGTTGACGTTGCTTGCTTCCCTTGACTGTTGACCTTGTTTGCTTCCCTTGTTGGCTGGCCAGGGAGCCGTAGTGACTGATTCCAGGCGGAGGCCACCACATCCAGCTTTTTAGACTGTGGGCTCTGGGGAGTTACTTTGTCTTCATGCAATTTTGCCAACTCTCAGCCTTCAGTTTTCTTTTAACCTCACATCATAGCATTTTTCCCAGGTACTGTCACCTCACTGTTAATTATCTTCATTAATCAGCTTTTTATCTTCTTTTTACAGGGGATGATGTGACAATCTGTGGAGTAAAACAGGAGGTGCCTCCACCTGGAAGGATCTGTTGAGCAATGTCTGGTTGTACAGTGAGTGGTTCAAATATGTGAACAAATAGTTCCCATGAAGGAATGAATCCTTGACATATGTTCGTACATTTTATTTACTCACTAAAAATTCTATATTGGAAAGACTTAGTATTAATAACCAGTGAGATTCTAGCCAACTCCCAAATTATTAGATGTCTGTGAGTACATGGGCCTTCGAGAAACCTGCGTTCTTGTTTACCTCTATCCAAGATGGATCACAGTGGATATTATTCCAGGCTCTAAATTAGTTGATTTCCTTCTTGGCTGAACAAGAAATGTTCAAATTGAATTCGTGTTCATTCTTGGCTGGGGTGGGCTGAAAGCAGAATCTGAGAGGGGAAATCTTAGGCAAATGGTTTACTTTGGTCAACTTCTCAGGAGAAGCATAAAGAGGGGAGGGAGTGGATCGTGCTAGGAGAGGGAAACGTACAGAGGTAGCTGGCTTTCGAGCCCAGTCCAGGCCTTACCCCAGGGGCATTCGAGTCAGAAATTTCACTGTGGGAAATTCTGTCCCGCAGAGCCCAGGTGACTCCACATTCCATCAAGGATCTGGGTAGCCTCTGCTAAAGTGGACTCATTTGATCCTGTCATGGGGTTGAGAATGAAGCAGCTCCTGGCACTCAGAGGCTTACCCTTGCAGAACCACAGTGTCAGCTGCAGTCATCACTCACAGGAGGAAAGGGAGAGATGCACCTGACACAATTATCTTCAGTAAACAAAGGTGCCACAGTATTAAATATCGTGTATCACCCTGTGATCTCCACATTAGGAGACAGGAGACAGTTTAGTCTGCTAAACTCATGTACCTAGAAGTCTAATGGTTGAGACAGACCTCTAACACCAACGATCACAAAAATGTTAAATGTAACTTTAAAAAATGTTGTGTGTATAGCGTGTGTGTGCACACGTGTGTGTGCTCATGTGTGCACAGTTGTACAAATGCCATAGCACACAGCATTTGAGGGTCAGAGGCCAACATTTCAGGAGTCTGTTCTCTCCTCCCACTTTGTTTTGAGGCATAGTATCTCCCTTTTGTGTTTCTGCCATTGCACTGCTGCATTGCATACTGATGTTTACACAATTCTGTCTCTCTGTTCCCTCTCTGCTTCCTGTAGCTCTACTGGCAATACAGACGCACACTATGGATTCAGCTTGTTATGTGAGTTCCAGGGACTCACTGAAAAGCACATCAAGTTAGTTGCCACACCACAAAAATAATTTAAAAAATTTAAAATAAAATAAAAATAAAAAGTTCTATGGCAAGCCACCTGAAGCTCAGGAACGTTGCTTATAGCATCCAGCATTCAGTTTGTTAGGCACTTGAGTGCTAGTGTGTGGTTTTTAGTGGGCTCAGCTGGGCAGCTGTTCTTGCTGGCCCAGCTTAGCAATGGCTGGTGGTTGACCTAGACTGGCTTTGGCTGGTACCCTGGATTACTTATCTGTGCTCCATGTTCCTTATCATCCAGCAGCACGTCCTCACAAACACAGCGGAGAGAATACAAAACACTTTTAGCCATCTGTTAGTGTGTGAAACATAAACATCCCACTGGCCAAATCAAGTCACATGACTGCACGCAGCACCAATTTTCTGTAGGTGCATTCTACCTCTTGATAGGAGCTGTTTCAAATCCCACGGCAAAAGGCCCGAATATAAAAAAGGAAGTGGAGTCGAGCCATTAATGTCATCATGAGAAAGAGGTAAACAGAGATCAAATGACTCTGAATCGGTCTGGAGCAACTAGGATGGTCCATCATTGCCGCCATCCAGTGTCCCAGCTTGAACTCTGGGGCAGCAGTTTGCCTCATTCATCCCCTGAGCCTTGCCCCAGAACACACCCCAGCCCCTCAGCAGAACTGTTTTTCCTTCTCTGGCTTCCAGCTGCAGTTACAGTGCACATAACCTGCCTCCTCAGACTCCTGAGTGCTGCGCTCACGATTCATAGCTCCTATTTTCCTTCCCTTACCACTAGACTTGCTATTTAATGTACATTTTGCATTCTTGTGAGAAATTTGAAGTGATTTACACCACACACACATTAACTAGGCTATCTCCACCTACTCGGAGATAGCTCTCTATCACAGTCAATGACAGAGGCTCACAGGAAGAAAAGTCTAATTTGCCACATGCAGGAGCCACCCAGAACGGCACTAAAAGATCCTCCGGTGAGTTCTTTCTTCTCGGAACAAGGCTGAGACGGGAACAGTCAGACCTCAGATTGTGACTTTCGCTCTGTTGCCATCTTATTCAGTTTTAAAAGAACATCTTGTGTACACTTCCTGTTCTGTCTGGGGAAAGCGGATGATGTTTGTCTGATTCCCACTGCCTCAGTCAAAGGTCAGCAACCTGAGGAGGCCATGGAGTTGTGTTCACGTGAGCTGAGGGGGAAGGGGGGAGGACAAAGGAGAAGGAGGGAGAAGAAAAGGCTTTTAAAAGGTTCTCACAGCACACTCCCTAAGAGGGAGGCCTGCTAATGCAGTGGGTATCTTTGTAACCTCAGGAGCTCTGAAGTCTTATATGTCCTAATGTAGGGAAAGAAAAATATTATTATTAAAATCTGACTCTAATTCAAGTGCCCAAAGAAGTTGATCTAGCAAGAAACAGGGGAACTCAAATAAGTTGACTGAGCTGTTAGGAGCACTTACTGCTCTTACAGAAGACCCAGACTCAGTTCCCAGGAAGCCCATGGCACTGGCACCTCATAACTACCTGTACCTCCAGTTCTGGGTCATCTGGTGTCCGTTCTGAGTTTCATGGGCACCAGACACATACATGGCACACATACATACATGACAGCAAAACACTCATACACACAAAATAAAAATAAATAAATCTTAAAGAGACAGAGAGAGAGGATGAAACTGCTACCCAAGACCATGTGGCCCACCAAAGTGTGTTACTGACATATTTTTATGTTAAAGCTGATTTCTATAGGATGCTGGTTTTGCTGAAACTGTTCCTGAAAATTAATGAGTATTATCACAAGAATAGTTTTTATATTTAAAATGCCTTCTAGTGTGATTGAGAAGTGGAAGACATGATAGTTAGCTTCCAGTGACAACTTGACAAAAATTTAGGATCACTATGAAAAAGTACAAACAAAAAATGTAAAACTAGAGGAGGCTGTGAAGTGAGCTGCGCAGCCTTCGTCTCCCTCTGGTCCTGCCTGTGGTTGCAGTGTGACCAGCTGCCTCGCACTCCTCCTGCCTCGCCTCCTCTTAAAGGCAAGTCAAACAGAGGCAGGCAGAGTGCACAGTAGAGCAGCAGGTTAAGTGCACCCTCTTCCATCATCTCGAAGGGTATTATTTACTTCCTGTGGCATCTGACAAAATCCCAGTCTTTTGGAAGTCAAGAGATATCTTCACAAAATCGTATCCATTCCAGAGAGTGGGACAATTCTTCCGGGGTTAATTTCTCCAGCACTCAACAGTGTCATCATCAGTGTCGCTGGTTCCTCGTGGCCCACTATGGATGCCACAGTACCAACCATCACATCATCAGACAACATCTGGTTAGAAAGGGACAACTGTGACTCTTCCTGGAAGCACAGGAGGCTTTTTTCTCTCTTTTCAGTTTGCTCTGTTCATTAATTGGAATATCAGATTAATATACTTTCATAACGACGCTGCATACCTATTGCTGATATTATTATCTTGTGCCTTTTCTTCCTAGTGTTACATATACATGTGCCCTTGTTGTTGTTGTTGTTTTTAAATCTATTTTTCAGAGAATCAATTCCCGGCTGTAGTCATTGTCCTTGCTAGAGACTTGTTTCTTTCTTGATGCTCTTTTCTTTACTATTTTTCACTTACTTTCTCTAAAATCTTTGTCTAAGTCTTCATTTAAATTCTTAACACATATCTGCTTACTTCTCGCTACTGGGAGTGCACATTCAAATATGGTTTTTGTCTCTGTTTCTCCAGTTTTGTGGTGTCACTTTTCACATAAATATGTTATAATTCTGACATAATATAGCTCCCTTGGCTTGGGCACCATTGACACCTGGATAATCCAAAGTTCTAGAACTAGTGAGCTCTTAAGCTCTCTTTGAATTCTTGGTTCCTAGTCTAGTTTCATCACAATCAGACAGTTGGTATTCAAGCTTTGAAAGTTGTTGGTAGTTTCTTGAATCTAGTTAATTCCTCTGTGTGGCACCTTGTACTTAGAAAAACAGTGTGTCTAGGTACACCTTCCAGTGTATCAATACCAAATCAAATACCTTGCAAAGATTCTACTAATTTTTAATGTTTTAAAATATTTGTGGTGAGTGTGTGAGTGTGTGTGCGTGTGTTTTCACGTGCAGGTACATATGAAGGCCTGAAGAGGTCATTGGATCCCCTCCAGCACCTGGTTGTAAGCTACCTGACGTGGGTGCTGAGAACAGAACTCTAGTTTGTTCTGCAAGAACAGTAAGCACTCTTAACAGCCAAGCCATCTCTCTACCTTCCCGTTTTAATTTTTGCTAGCTTATTCTGTCCATTTTATAGAGTTGTGTTAAGTGCCTAGTCTCAAGCTGTCTTCATGCATGAATGTGTGAATGTTCATGTCTGTGGTGCTGTCCATATGGCTTAATAGCTTTGGCATCTTTTGGAGTGAATCCATGAATAGTTATTACCCTGTAAACCAGGCTTGCTTTGAAAATAAGTTCTAGTTTTATCTGGGCATTTGGTGATTACCAATTGAATTGTCACACCTTTCTTTCATCTTCTTGTTTTTATTGGTTTTAATTTGTCCTTTTAACGAACAAGGTAGCTGAATTTTATGTAAAATCACATTTCAAAATCTAGACCTTTTTGAAAATGAAGCTTAATTTCCTTGCATTTGTGATAACTGTATTTGTTATTTCTGAAATCTTTTAGTTCATCTTTTCAGTATGTATGTGTGATGATTTGTATATGCTTGGCCCAGGGAGTGGCACTGCTGGGAGGTGTGGCCATGTGGGTGTGGGCTTTAGTGCCCTTGTCCTAGCTGCCTGGAAGCCAATATTATGCTAGTAGCCTTCAGATGAAGACGTAGAACTCTCAGTTCCTCCTGCACCATACCTACCTGGATGCTGCCATGTTCCTGCCTTGATGAAAATAGACCGAACCTCTGAACCTGAAAGCAAGCCCGAATTAAATGTTGTCCTTGTAAGAGTTACCTTGGTCATGGTGTCTGTTCACAGCAGTAAGACCCTAACTAAGACGGTGTGTATTATGCACATATCCAGGTATATGTGTATGTATACATATTTCTAGAATTGGCATATAAGCTGACCTTATTATTTGAAGAGCTATAGGAAGGGTGAATGAATGCTGTATTTGGGAGGAATATGGATCATTGTTGGTCATATGGCATACTATGGCAGACACAGTTTTCAGGTGACTCCTAAGAGTCCAGGATAGCATATACTAACCCTGTCTCCTTCTTCTCCCTAGAGTGTGAGCAGGGCATGTGGCTGTAGCATCAAGGAACTCAATGACATTGCAGAACAGAGGTGAAGGAATTTCACAGATGTCTATACACCTCTGACCAGTTGACATTAAGCTAATCAAGAGAGAGATCATTTTGACTGAGGACCATGCAGTCACATGAGGCCCTCAAATGAAGATGGAGATCAGAAACCCAAGGATAGGAGCTTATTCACACCTGGGGTGGGCAGTCATGTAGTGGAGTGCCCGTGGAGGAACCATGGGAGCTGGAGCCCATGTGACCAACAACTAGCAGCAATTCTGGGGCTTTGGTCACACAGTTACAAGGGCATGAATTCTATAACCACTAGGGGAGGTCAAATGGACCCCTCTCCCTAATCTAATATTTTAAATCATTTCTGCACTCTTGTTTGTTTGTTTGTTTCGACACGGGGGTCTCATGTAGCCCAAATTGGCCCTAAGCTCATTATATTGTCAAAGATGACCTTGAATACCCAATCACCCTGCCTCTACCTCCCAAGTGCTAGAATTCCCTGGTCTAGGCAGTGCTAGGGAGCAAACACAAGGTCCAAGGTCTCAGTCTTGCTAGGTAAGCATGCCACCAACTAAGCTGCATCCCCACCTATCTGATGGTTGTGAACCAAACCTCCCCTCCCCCAACGTTGTTTTAGTATAAACACAATATTAACAGATACCCCCAAATAGTTAATACTTAATTAAATCTGCTGACATAGTTAATTGCTTTTGTTACTCATCAGTATTCCTCCTCTCCTAAGTCTGTGTGTTTTAATCATTTATGCTGATCGATTCCGTTCAGTTTTGTCTTTAAATATCAAAACATTTATTTGGAAGTCATTGTCATTCCTTTGTGTAAATGACATTTCTCCAGAAATGAGTTTGCTGTAAAAAGTAAGTCAGTATTGTAATTCTTATGCTGGATTTTCTCATCCCCCACCCCCTTTCTTCCTCTCCGTTCCCCCACCCAGCTCCCTCCCAATCACCTACATTCAGCAGCTGGGCTCTGAGATGCTTATAATATCACTTTGAGGCTCTTGCTCCACAGGGATATGAGACTATAAATCACCAAGGTCTTTTTCCCCCAGGAATGCAAAGTGTACATTGAGTACAAAGTCTAGGGAGGGAAATAAAAAAACGGAATCCTGGGCACAGCTGTGATGTTATGATAGATGTCTTTATGGTTTCCTCCTGTTGTTTATTTATTTCAGTCTCTGGCTCAGTGTCTGTGAGCCAGACACTACCTTTGCCAGCTAGTTGGTCATTCCAGATGTCAGATGCCCCGTGCCCCATTGAAAGGAAAGTTGCACAAAGAAACCACAAAAATTTTGAGCACATGTTTTAATAGATTTACCTACCTACTTTATTAACAATCATGACTTTGCAATGGAGTCACCATAAAAATAAAAAGCAGGGCTCAAAGAGTCTTGAGGGACATAGATACATTGAGATCCTGGGGTTTGATATTCCCAGACAGCGCACAGATGCCTTTTGTCCCTTCCCACAGCTTTCTCATATCTTTGTCTCTACCCTTTACAAGAAACTGGAAGGTCTGCTTCCCTGGCTTTCATGAGTCTCTTGGAGACATGAGAAACTCAGGGAAAGACTTGGAACACCAACTTAGGATGCTTGGTCAAAAGCTCACGTGAAACAGCCTGAGGCCTCCGACCTGTGGCATCTGACAGCATGCTCAGGTACAGAGTGTCACAACTGAGTCAGCTTGGAAGACACCCAGCCAATGCCCAATGCAAAACTGCTTGTTTGATGGGGGAGAGTCCTTGACCCTTTGGGGGAGGGGGGTTAAGGAGGGGGGTAATTGTAGCAGATTGTGGGGAACATGAGTTTGAGTTTTCTTTATTATCCTTGGAACAGCCCTACAGATATGAGATGAGGTTAAGTGGATTAGGCTGGAGCTTGTAGCTGGAAAAGGAAAATGAGGGATGGATACTCTTCCCCAGCCACCTTGTCCCTTCCCTGGAGCAGTGAGCCGCCTCCAGTCACCTCTCTTCTGAGCATCTCTCCTGGCCCTTATTAATGCCTGCAGCTTGTTCTTGGTGCTCACTGTTTATTTCAGACACAGAGTCCAGAAGGCCCGGAGTTGCAGCTGCTTTTATTACTTTCTATTTCTGTTCTATTTTTGCTTCAAAAATACATTTATCTTATTTGAGGGCTTCACTGTATCTCCCTGCCTTTCCTCCTTTCAGCCCCTGTTTATTCTTTGTGTAAAGCAGAAACCACTAATGCTTAAATCCAAGGAGCTAACAATTTCCCCTGAACCCTGTGGATAGTGTGTGCATTATTACACTTAATCCCCTCCCTGGGACTCCTTGAGTAGGTATCACTAACACCTTTTCTTACCAACTGGAAGTCTGGCGTAGAATATGGTAGACTTTGTGAGGTGCTGGTTCAATTCCCAGCACTGAAAAAAAAAAATTCACATTTTATCCATGGAGAAGCTGGTGCTTGGTGACATGCAGTAGTTTCCCCAAGGTCATAAAAGGCACAACTAGTGCCTAAATTTTTGTGACACCACCCACAGTATATCATTTCATAGGAAATCTTGAAAATCTTCAAAAGTGAAAAGAGAAGAAATGATGGATACAGGAGCACCTGAGAGGACCCGAAGCACAGTGCCCATCACGGCCAAGGGCATTCGGGCTCTTCATACAGGATTTTGTCAACCCTGGTTTATTTTCTTCCCTAAAGGCAGTGCCTCTGGTCTTCTACAGCACCAAGCACGCAATGCTCATCCTTCATGATCTTTTTTTTTTTTTTTTTTTACAGAATTGCCTCTGTACAGATGTAAGTGATAGCATGGGGAACACATATTAAACACTCAAAGTCACTGATTAGAAGGCCCTGTCTCAAAATAATAATGACAATTACAACCATATCAGTGTCGAGCTGTATCAGTGTCCCATAGATGGCTTTCTAAAGGATATATGAGTTAGGAAAATGAGAATACTAAAGAATGACTCCACTACAGGGACCACACCATGGTTTTACTCTATTTAGTAGTCTCACAGAGGCAGGCTTTGTTCCCTAGTAGATCTCTGCCTGCAGTTAAATCTCAGCTAATATAATTTGATAAAATTTGTTTATGTTTGTTTGATAACGTTAATTTATGTTTATTGAATTTCCACTTTGAAGTTACTCTGCTATATTAGATTGCCAATTCACTAAAATGAACAAATAACTGGGAATTGTTCAAGTTGAAAGCGGTGGTAGCAAAAGTGACTTACTTTTCACTCGTTACTGCATGGAGAGTGAATGCAGGAGCTGACTCTGCTTTTGCAGGAATGAAGCAGTGAGAGTATGGAAATTACTCCAGCTTCCCCACAGGAATTACATACCTCCAAGCAGCACAGTGGAGAACATGGACAGCTGGATGTCCAATGCCCACTGCTTCCATGACTTCTCAGTGTAATAGCGTGATAAACTACTTTTTAAAAAAAAATCGTAACTGAGACTATTGCCAGTATTCTTGGTTGCCCATCAGAAAGGGAACCAGAGACCCTATTGCTGCACACACTGTACCTTTAAGTTGCAAGCATTAGTTCCACCTCACACCAGTCAGAATGGCTAAGATCAAAAATTCAGGTGACAGCAGATGCTGGCGAGGATGTGGAAAAAGAGGAACACTCCTACATTGTTGGTGGGATTGCAAGCTTGTACAACCACTCTGGAAATCAGTCTGGCGGTTCCTTAGAAAATTGGATATAGTACTACCGGAGGATCCTGCAATACCTCTCCTGGGCATATATCCAGAAGATGTCCCAACCGGTAAGAAGGACACATGCTCCACTATGTTCATAGCAGCCTTATTTATAATAGGCAGAAGCTGGAAAGAACCCAGATGCCCCTCAACAGAGGAATGGATACAGAAAATGTGGTACATTTACACAATGGAGTACTACTCAGCTATTAAAAAGAATGAATTTATGAAATTCCTAGCCAAATGGATGGACTTGGAGGGCATCATCCTGAGTGAGGTAACACAATCACAAAGGAACTCACACAATATGTACTCACTGATAAGTGGATATTAGCCTAAAACTTAGGATACCCAAGATATAAGATACAGTTTGCTAAACACATGAAACTCAAGAAGAATGAAGACTGAAGTGTGAACACTATGTCCCTCCTTAGAATTGGGAACAGAATACCCATGGAAGGAATTACAGAGACAAAGTTTGGAGCTGTGACGAAAGGATGGACCATCTAGAGACTGCCATATCCAGAGATCCATCCCATAATCAGCTTCCAAACGCTGACACCATTGCATACACTAGCAAGATTTTGCTGAAAGGACCCTGATATAGCTGTATCTTGTGAGACTATGCCGGGGCCTAGCAAACACAGAAGTGGAACACAGAAACAGTCAGCTATTGGATGGGTCACACGGCCCCCAATGGAGGAGCTAGAGAAAGTACCCAAGGAGCTAAAGGGATCTGCAACCCTATAGGTGGTACAACATTATGAACTAACCAGTACCCCCGGAGCTCGTGTCTCTAGCTGCATATGTATCAAAAGATGGCCTAGTCGGCCATCACTGGAAAGAGAGGCCCATTGGACATGCAAACTTTATATGCCCCAGTACAGGGGAACGCCAGGGCCAAAAAAATGGGAATGGGTGGGTAGGGGAGTGGGGGGGGGAGGGTATGGGGGACTTTTGGGATAGCATTGGAAATGTAATTGAGGAAAAGATGTAATAAAAAAAGTTGCAAGCATTAGGAATCAAGAGGGCTCTAAGCTAAGAGTGTCTTCTTGCTGGAAAGCTTTTGTAGTGTTTGAAGGTGCAAGCCAAGCTGCCAGAGGAAAAGAATTTTGGCCTGCCATACAAGCCATGAGCCTGCCTGACAAAAATATGCATACTAATATAGTAGTGGCATGACTATGGTAGGGGTAACCAAATCCCTTGTCTGATTGAACTTGAGACCTACTCCATCGGAGGAAACTTAATGCCTGGTTATGTAAACCTGGCTAAGAAGCTGTGGCAGGGAAGGTCATAGATCCTAAAGGAGAACCTACTACTGCTGCTCTGCTGAGTTGGCATTTGAGAAACTGCCTTTTAAATACTCTGTACCCATGGATGAGTACAACACCCAGCCTCTATCATAAAAGAAACTTCTTTTTGCTGTGAGCAGTGGTTAGTACAATCCCAACTGATCAAAGTCTAGAGAATAAGTATTTTTCGGAGCACTTGAGTCTAAATAGGGCATTTGAACCACACCTCTCCAACCCCCAAAGCCTCAGGGAACATCACTGAAGAGGGACTAGAAAGAATGTACAGTCCATAGGTTGGGAGAAGTGCTGAGAGACAGTGTCTTCCAGAAATAACATGGCTATTGCACCATGAACTCACCGCAGCTGTGGTTACCTGCACAATGCTTGCACAAGGCTGCCCTCATCATCATTTTGTCATTCACAGGGGAGGGACTTGTGAGGCTCCAACCCCCATGGGTATCTATGAGGTCAGTAAAAGTAAGAGGGGAATATCTGGCAAGAGTGTTAGAGGAAGAGGGGGAGACAAGAGAGGAAAATGGGGGTATGTTTAAAAAAATGTCCTAACTCATGTATATACATGCCTGAATTTGTCAAAGAATAAAACAAAATTCTTAGAAACTTGTGGCTGTCAACCTGATCATATTTTCTCAGGATGTGAAATCCAAATTAGTTTTCTTCAAAACCGATGACTCTGTGGATGAGGGCAGAAAAGCCTCCTGAGTTGCATTTCCATGGCAAAGCAAGCAGAGGTGGTGACACACACAAAGAGAAATTGGTGTAACTTCTAGGTGATTTTCTTCATCATAGTGACGCTGGCAGCCATCACTCAAGCCGCTGACATGCACTAGGGAGTGACATGCACCATTTGTGAGTTGCCAAGTACCCTGCCTCACAGTGGGTAGCACAAGACAGTTTCTCAGCATGTGCTCCCAAGAGACAGAAGAGGCGATGACATATTTTTTGTCGTCGATGAACACAACACACCTTATGTGTTGGTCATTGGAAACTCATAAAGTAGGAAGAAAAATATATGTTATAAGGGATAGGGGAGGAGTTCCACCAGTATAGGAAGTGATGAGGGCCTTTTAAATTAAAAAGACCATGGTGATTTATCAATCCACTAGTTACAGAGCACAAAGTAGCCTACGCACCTCTGGATCTTGATTTAGCTTTAAAGGAACGGCGAGACATATGCGTATTATTAAATCATGGCAATTGATTTTAATTCCTTACAGGTTGCTGTTCAAAGGAGTGTGGAGGGGTTTCAAATTTGTACTTTTCCACAGCTCAGTTAAGGAAAAGGATGCCTAAATGAACTTTAAAGATGAGCGGTGGGTTTAATGATCACGTTTCTTCATTACCCTCATGACTCTGCTCATTTTCCAGAGTTTACTCAAGCAGAAGATTCTAGTGATTTTTTCAGAGCCTTGAACACTGCCCTCGTCACTTCAGGGAAATACTGATATTCCACTTTTATTGTTGGTGAAAGATGCCAGGATCTTGTTAGCACCATAGAACTGTGGTGTCTTTGCAAGTAAAATTAATTCCAAATGTTGCCTGCCCTGCAACTCAGAATGAAATCACTGGGATGTGCTTGAGGGTGATCGAACATCCACCCTAAAGCTATAACACTAAAGGAGGACTTTCTAGAGTGAATGACACCTGACTATGAGTCTAGTCATTGTGATCTTTCGAATTCCAACTTCTGAGTGTGAAATGTGGTATAGTTATTACCTTTCATGTCAGATAACAAGATAGCTTGCTTTTCAATGAATTCTCCATGATTGTAGCCCATTCTTGACTCTGATATTGGTTTACATAAATAGAAGCCACAGAAATAAACCATGAGGAAGGTACACCTGGCAGAATGCTAATGTTTCTTCTCCAAGTGGCCATGATACCTTGGCTTACGATGTTGGCTACTGTCATTAGACTATTATAAAACTATCTCTACCATTAACCTGTCATTTTATTAGTGTGTTCTTAGTGTGTTCTTAGTGTGTTCTATCTTATTATATACCAATGTATGTGACTGGAGAATCTCATAACTGATCTTAACATAGCTTCATCTAGAAAACACTCATCTAAGTCTCAAGGGATAGGATGACTCTGAATCTGTTCAGTGAAAACCATCAAAAATAAAAGCAAAGTGTTTCAACTTGGCATGGATCAGTGGGAAATCTGAGATCCACTTACTGTATTGTGCAAGCTAAACCAGTACTTTAAGGAACCAAGTTCCCAGGTGCTCATTACTAATGATTAAATGTTTGTATTCCTCAAATCCACATGTTAAAGCCTGATCTATAGAATGATCATATCCTGTGGATGGGAGGAAACCAGAAACCTGACAAAACTGATGCTGGAGTCCATATCAATAGGATTAGTGCCTTTATACAAAGAAGGGTGTAGAGTCTAGAACCACCTTTCCCTCTACTCTGAAACTGCAACAAGAAGCTGGCCATTTACCAACCCAGAAGAGACTCCCACCAAGAGCACAGTCACGCCATCATTGTGGTTTTAGATTTTCCGCCTCCAGAACTGTGGGCATAATGTTTTTGAACACTGTATAAAGTTTACCCTTGGATTATTCAAATGCTGACTTCTCTTCCCTCTTATCTTGTTTTCGATCTTAGCATGGCATAGTAATGCTTATACCAAGAATTTCCTATCTCAGGTTTGTGTAAACAGTTCTTATCATTTATCCTCTGCCTTATTAATAAGTGCTGATCACCCAATGGCTGGGAAGAATAAAGAATACAGCAGGGTATCTGCTATCCAAGGGAAGGAGAGAGGGAGAGAAGGAGATTCAGATCAGCAAGGAGGATGGAGGATTTAGAGCCATGAGGAAGGAGTCCAGAGAGAGTGTATTGAAACATAACTGAAGCCCACAAAAGCCAAATCAGAGACAATATGCAAGTGTCATGGGATAGGCTGGAAGGGAGCCAGATTAGCATAGGAAGTAAAGGTAGATCATTCAACTGCTCAGCTATTGAGGTGCAGTTTTAAATAAATATTGGTTTTTCTGCGTAATTACTGGGGAATAGAATAAGGTAAAGAAATACAACCACCAGATTAATTTGCTACAATACTTACATTAAAGATAAATCATTTACACAAAACTATAAGAAATGACTGTCATTCAATCTTAGATATTCTATCATAGCCACCAAAACTGACTATGACAACCATTACCAAAACTGACTATGACAACCATTACAAGTGATTTCCTTTTTTGTTTTGTTTTTGAAGCAGGGTCTCATATATCCCAAGCTGGCCTCAAACTTTTTGTGTATCCAAAGATCAACTTGAACTCCTGATCCTTATTTCTCTATGTCCCTTGTGTTCGGTGTATAGGCATGTACCACCATGCACATTTTATGCAGTTTTAGGGCTCAAACATGGGGCTTTAGCCATGCTAAGCAATCAGTCTATCAACTAATTTACATCCCCAGTTCAGTCTTCAAATTTTCTGGTCACCAACCTCAAGAAGAAGTATACCTTGTCTCAACGCAATGCATATACATACATCGTTCATTGTTGAACAGGTTGTACAAGGCTAAAAAGCAAAATCTCTGGGGCTTTGACAAAGGCCTTCTCTCTAGAGGTTGTAGTCAGGCTGTGGTTGTGGAGGGTCTCAGTACTGGGCTGTCACCCTTCCTGTCTATAGGGAGGACATGGCTCTAACTTCCATTGCTGTCATTCCAGGATTTGAAGTACAGCGACACTTCATCCTGAGGAGAGCTCATGGCACAAAGGACCAGCGAAACCCTGAGCCAGCCTGCACATTGACTGTGAAAATGGCTGCCTGCCTTGCATAAATCACATGCTTATATTCCAGTGGCTCCCACTGTCAAACCTTAGTACAGTGGAGAAGTGCATACCACTCACAATACAGGCCAATACAGGCTGTGTAGCAATGGCGAAGAATGAGTAGTCTTCTAACGAGGTAGATATGGGCTAGCGAAGGGAATAACTGGAAAATAACACTATTGATTACACACACACACACACACACACACGAGCAAATGAACTATAGTTTTATAAAATATAACATTTGATGCATTCTGATAGTTTCTGCTATATGTTAGGTTTTTAATGCTGGCTGTAACACGAAACTGAATATATGACCTGCTGTAGGTGATCACCAGCATTTGGAAAAACACCATTCTGATGATCTAAGTGTGTTCTTGTGGTTTCTACGGTTCATAGTGAGAAACTGTCCTGTTGTTGTCGTTGTTGTTTTGTTTTGCTTTGTTTTTTGACAATGTTGTTAGAGTAGACTGGCACAAACCTATACCTCTTGATTTTAATTTTATGCAGATATGAACTGCTGTGTGACTTACTCAGTCTTAAGACTCATTTTCCCAACCTTATACTGGCGTTATGGCAGCTGGCAGCTACCTAGCTGATGTCAGATGATAAATGGCTCTTGCTTGTTGGTGCTTTGCACAGTTCTCAGCACCTCTCACTTGATAGCCCATCTCATCTGTACAGTGGGGCCTCTAGAGATGAGGCACTCCCATACCCTTGTGTTTTAGAAGTGACTAAGGCTGAGATGTTAACGATTTCTAGATTTTCTAAGTGAAATTCTGAGATGTAAAACTTTGCAGTTAGCTCTCGTGGTTCATATTCTCTATCAGAGGCATTATGGTCCTCAGAGAAGACAGACGCCATTCTGTCTGATGAGCTATGCCTACTATTATGACTCAGCTTGTTGACTATTGACATTCCCTCATGGAAAGAAGGAGTTGGTAGTGTCACACATTCATATGCAACTTTGTCCCAACTATACTTGGTCTCAGGACTTCAGGAAGTATATAGGCTAGAGTAAACACAGGCCGTATCTAGGTGATTACTGGGAGCCCATTCTCAATACTGGGTGGGTAAAGATTTTCCTGTGTGGTTGTTTTGGGGTTGTCCATTCTCTGGCAGGAACCCCTCGCGCATGTAAGTAACCCCAGAATAATTTCCTAAATTGTCACTGGGACCTTGAGGAAAGGAGAGGCCCGGTAAGTGTGTGTCACCACTGGCTTGTGAAATAGACATAGTTTTACATCTTCTTTTCCAACCTAGGTGCCTTCTATTTCTTTCCTTTTCTTGTCCCTCCAGTTCATGTCAATAGTGACAGTGGCTGTCTTTGTTGCAGGAAGCTGGAAATCTCCTATATAGCATATAATGCCTTCTTCAGCAGGTTGAGAACATTCCTTTCTGTTCCTATTTGTTGAGAAGTTTACTTTCTTGAAGTGGAAATTTAAGGGTTCTTTGGAAAGCCAGGTGTGTTGGATGGTGTTTTGCTAAGGCAGACACATGAAGGAGTGTTTCACTGAAGCAGACACAGGTGAAAGAATGTTCTGCTAAAGCAAGCACTTGAAAGGACTTACAATGAAGAATTCTTCACTAAAGACATACATGTACTGGCCCTTAAATTGTGTGGTTGAGCTCCATATGTTGGAACACCTGAGAGAGAAACACACACACACACACACACACACACACACACACACACACACACACACACACACACATATATTATACATATACCGTGCTTTTTTTTTGCCACTTCCTTGGATTCAGCTGATTGGCAGAGTGATCTCAGCTGAGACAGACTCACTTGCTGAGGCAAAACAAGCTAAGACAAGACTGGTGGAGGACTTGTGACGTTTGCAGGAAGTATAAATAAGCCCAACAGACAGTGAAGGAAGCTGGGCTTGCCTTGCTGGTAGAGCTAGCTGCACAACGCTCTTGGTCTCAGGCCTTGGATGATCTTCGCTTCGCTGAGGGAGGCCCAGCTGAGAACTTCTCCTGGCATTCCTGTTGGCCCTGGTCCTTCCTGCTGACTTGTGCACAGGGTGAGGCCTGTCTGTCTCTGCTAGATCACCACCACTGCTGCTATCCAGACTCTGCTGAACTGGACTGCTGGTGTGTCCCTGAAGGGTTTGCAAGTGGATCGAGCTGCTTTTCCTGACCTGTGAACTCAACTGCAGATTTCCAGACAACACAGATAGAATTTGCTCCAAAGAACTTATCTATCTTTCTTTCTTTCTTTCTTTCTTTCTTTCTTTCTTTCTTTCTTTCTTTCTTTCTTTCTTTCTTTCTTTCATGGTGTAACATTAGCTTATTTCATTCAACCTAACATTTCAGTTTCTCTTCCTCTAGGATGTGTTTCTCAATTGAGTGGATCGCAGCAGTTTACATTTGCCACATGCTACAGACTCTTTAAACAGTACCCTAATCATGATGCTTTTACTACCCAATCCGCAACTTTAGGAGAAAAGATCTGTAAGATATTGGGTTTCAGCAGAACAGTTCACTGGGAGTGACAGAGTTCACTATGATTATGAATTATCCATTCATTGTAGCCAATGGTGATCCAAACAAATTAGCTTGGGGCGCAGGGACTAGTCTTAAATCTAATATAATCACATTATAATGAATAGAAATCCCTTTATCCCAAAGAACCTTTCTAAATAGGTCCTCTTTCATTTCCACAACCTCTGGCAGGTGGTGGGCTAGAAGGGCGATTAAAGCATTTAAGAACCATCATTAAAAGTAGACATTGAAAAATTAAAGTTACACTTTCTTTTTCCAAATCAAGAATATTTTATCAAACAGTCTTTGCTGAGGTAGTAACATAATTACTTAAAAGTCTATTGATCTGCTGTGTTCCTCTTCAGTAGTAAACTAACCTTGCATCACTGGGATATAATCCATATCATTGTAGTATGTAATTATTTGTATAGTTTCTGGCTTCAGTTTATTACTTTGTTGTTAAACTCTTTTGTGTCCATATTCATAAGAACCAATAGTCTATAGTTTGCTTGTGGTGTCTTTGCCTGGCTTTGGTACCTATATTATATAATCCTCTTCAATTTTTGGAATATGTCCCCTCCTCTTCAGTTTATAGGAAGAGCTTGCAAAAGATTTATGTTTTATATTGGTCAGTCTAGGTAGATATTTGTCAATATGGTCAATCTTCCCAAACAACTATTTTTATTACATTTCTTTAGTTGTTTAGTAATTTGGTGATAGGCAGGTGCGAAAGTCAGCCCTCAAGCAACAAATTTTCATATTATCACTGTTTTCTATTTCTTCTGTATTGAATCAATTGCTGCTTTAAGCTTTATTATTCTCTGCAGCTAGCTTTGGTTTAATTATTTTTCTTTTTCAAGTGTTTTAATGTTAAAGTTATCGATGTGAATGTTTTCCCCCGACACAGGGCAGGAATTCACAGCTACGTATTCCCTTTTATGAACTGCCTTATTGCTAATGCATCACTTTGTCTACTGTGCCTGCATTTTAACCCAACTCAAGCATTTTATGTCTATCTGTTTGATGCTTTTTTTTTATCATTTAAAAATACTTGTTTGATTTTTATAAATTTAAAGGCTCTTTCCTATTTCTTTTTATTTTATCATGGTTGGGGAACATGCCTTATTTCTATCCTAAATTTTGAAGTATGTTACATAGCGCAGCATGTGGACTATCCCAGAGTGGCTATCCTTGTTTCTTAGTATAATGTATGAAATTAATCCATGCCATTATGAGTATGTGTAGCCCCTTTTGCTACTGGGTGATGTTCTGTTGCATTATCCAGACTTTGATTTCTTTATTATCTAGTTGATGGATATTTGTTTTCTCCACAGATATTAACAACTATGAATATGCCTGACTTATGCATGCATGTAGAAGACTACTTGTGCAAATGGGTTTTGCTTGCTTGTTTGTTTGTTTGTTTGTTTGTTTTCTCCTGACAGAATACCCAAAAGAGGACAACAGAGGAGCAGTGCATTTTGCTGTCGGTAATATTGCCAAACAGACTTTCAAAAGGAGCTGGACAATTTTGCCTCCCCACAAATGAACATAGAGATTCCAGTTGCTCCAGGTCATTGTTAGCATTTGGTAGTATCCCTTTGACTGCGCATTACAGATTCAAGGGAAAAAAGATCATTGCTTTCATGTGATGACTGACTAGTGAACAGCTTTTGTTTGACTGTTCTCATCTTTGGACCATTTTAAAATAGACATTTTCTTTCTTTCTTTTTTTTAACCCCTGTGTTTTCCTTTCTTTTCTTTTTTCTTTTTATTGATTCTTTGTGAATTTCACATCATATACCCTAATCCCTTCATATCTTGCCTTAGCCCTTGGAATCTACCTCCTGCAAAACAAAAAATAAATAAATAAATAAATAAATAAATAAATAAATAAAAATAAAAGAAACGAACAAAAACCATCTCATCATGGAAGCTGTAGTGTGTCCTGGTGTGTCACCCTACACCCGTCGTTCAAACATCTTTTCTTGCAAATGGCCATTGGAGGGAGTCAGTTTGGGGTCTATGGCTTTTGCTACACTGTCAATCCTGGATCCTCACCTGGGACTCCTCTCAGATATCCTGTTGTTGTCCTGTGCCATGGAGGTCCTGCAGCTTTTCATATGCAGGACAGACCCTTTTATGACCTCCAGTGTTCATAGATGGGGTAGCTGTTGGGACAAGCCAACTCAAAGCCCTGGGTCTTGGCCTGAGTGGTAGCTGAGTTGGTCAGCCTGCCAGCTCTCTAGAACCCACACCACCAGGGCCAAGTTTTTAATCACTGCCCACCCAAGTGCTCATCCAAGGACAACTATTCCGTTCTCCTGCCCTTGGGTCCAGCTCTCTAACCTGCTTCAGGGGTGGGGTGGGAGGGTACCATTTCTCACTTACCTGTGCCACTTCATAGCAGATGGAGGTCGAGCTAGCTCTCCCTCAAACCCTCAGGGCCAGCTTTTCTGTGCTGCTCAGGTGAGGTATAGAGCTGCTCTCTAAAATAGTGCAGCTGACAGGGGTGGGCCAGCTCTGGGCAGCCTCAGACAACAGCATGGTTCCAGGTGGCTGCCCAGACCAGGGGCATCCACATGGTCTTTGGTGGTAACATGACCACGGACAGACACAATCAAAATTCTTATCTCTATTAAGACATTATGCATATTTGGCAAATTCTCCCTAAGAATAATTTTATCAGATATTTTTCTTATAAATATTTCTTCCATACTTTGGCTTTCCTTTTGTTTCCATGATGTTGTCCCTTAGTACTTTAATCTTGATGATGTCTAATTTGTCAAAACTTTTATGGACTGTGCTTTTGTACTATTGGGAATCTTTAACCAACCCAAAGCCACAAAGATTTTTCTCTTGTGTTTTTCTCTAGTTTCCCTCCCCCCCTCCCCACTTACCTGTACTTATGGTCTGTATGTAGATTACTTCAGAGTTTCCTCTAAGGCAATCCTTCAATACAGAGTTTGCTTTTTCCTTTAGCTTGAATACTTTTATTCCCCCTTTGGGACTTACTGTGTTAGTTACTGTGAAATGCAACACCAAGTCAGGCATGACAGGAGTGTCTACACCCACACTTAGGGGTGGCACCCAGCGTGTACAACACTCTGCTCTGGCTTCTTTAACAGAAAGCCTTATTAAATTAAGGAATTTTGTATCTCTAGTTTATTAAATGTTTCTTCATGACTGCATACACAATTTTATCAAATGGTTTCCTGCATGCTGAAATGGCCACATGCCTTTACTCTTCTGGTCTATTCATATGATTTCAGATGATTACACCGTCCTTCCTATACTGAATTCTGTAGGCTCATGATGCATTATCCATATTATATATATTTTTAGATTACATTTAATTTTAAATTATTGTTATTATTATTAGTGATTGAGTACATGCTTATGTTCATGTTCTTCATTTGTGCATCTAAAGGTCAGCAGTGCATCTGGTACAGGATTAATATCCAGACTATACAAAGAACTCGAAACACAACTGAATCAAGAAAACAAATGACCCAATTAAAAAACTGGGCTATGGATCTTAATGGAGAGTTTTCAAAAAAGAAAGAAAGAAAAATGGCTAAGAAATATTCTAAACATGTCTCAAAATTCATAGCAATCAGAGAAATGTAATTAAAACAACCCTGAGATTTCATCTCACTCCAGTCAGTATGGCTAATCTCAAAAAACAAAACAAGCAAACAAACAAAATCAACTGACAACCAGTGCTAGAGAGGATGTGAAGACAGGAAACCTATTCATTACCTAGTATTGGTAGGAATGCAAACTAGTACAGCCACTCTGGAAATTGGTAAAGAGAATTCTCAAAATTCTAACAAATAGATCTACTACATGACACAGCTATACTACTCCCTGACATATGCCCCAAAGGACTCAACATCTACTTCATAGGAACTCGCTCATCCATGTTTGTTGAAACTGAATTTGCTATGGTTAGGTAATAGAAACAATCTAAATGCCCTCCAACTAGTAAATAGGTAAGGAAAATGCCATACATATACACAATGGGGGAAATGAAATAAGAAATGCAGCTTAATGGATGGAACTAAAAAGTTCTATACTGAATGAGGTAGCCCAGACCCATAAATACCAATATTAATATATGTTTTCTCCCTGTCTGTCTCTCTGTCTGTCTCCTCTTCCTCTTCCTCTTCCTCTTCCTCTTCCTCTTCCTCTTCCTCTTCCTCTTCCTCTTCCTCTTCCTCTTCCTCTTCTCTCTCTCTCTCTCTCTCTCTCTCTCTCTCTCTCTCTCTCTCTCTCTCATACAGGATTAATATCCAGACTACACAAAGAACTTGAAACACAACTGAATCAAGAAAATGACCCAATTAAACAACTGGGCTATGGATCTGAATGGAAAGTTTTCAAAAAAAGAAATAAAAATGGCTAAGAAATATTTTAAACATGGCTCAACATCCGTAGCAATCAGGGAAATGTAATTAAAACAACCCTGAGGTTTCATCTTACTCCAGTCAGTATGGCTAAGCTCAAAAAACAAAACAGGTAAACAAAACAAAACAAGGGGTCCCTCTGTATAGCCCCTGGCTAGCCTATAACTCACTATGTAGACTGGCCCAAACTCAAAGAGATTCTGCCTCTTCCAAGTGCCAGAACTAAGGGCATGTGCCACCATTCTGCCATGCCACATGTCCAGCTGCATGTTTTCTCTTACTAGTGGATCCTAGCTCTGAATCTTTAGATATAAGAAGCCTGTGGTTACCACAGACATCAGGAAAGTCAAAAGGAAGGGGGAGACTGAGACGGAGCTGTAGCTGTAGAGGAGGGTATAGTAGGACAGAAGTCTATGAAGGGAATGGGTGAGGTGGAAATTAACTGGGAAGAGGGAAGGAAGACAATACTGAGGGACCAGGAGGAGGAATAAATAACACTGCACTAAGGATGCTTAAGAAAGCCATGAGGAAACATATTGCTTGGTATTTGCTTAAAATCACTATTTAAAAAAAAAATACTTTCTGCATGTACGCTTAAGAGGATGTTGGTTTGGGTTTACCCCTTCCTACAGTCTCTGCTCTGTAACCTGTACCTGGCTACACTTCTTTGTTCTCCTCAGGTAAAAGCAGGAGCAGGCGAGGGGCAGCCCTTCTTGTACTGGTTGCCCCAAGTTCTTGAGTGAGGAAGTCCTATAGACTCCTTTGGGGCATATGTCAAGGTTGGCCTTACAAACTCAAAAGGCTCAAGTAGCTCCAAATGTTATTGAACTTGAGGGTCACAACCTGTGCCCCAGGTCAGGTCTGGCCATTTGTTCTCAATAAACCAATAAAGAGAGCCAAATTAATAGTGGAAGGATGATATTTATTCAATATGTCCACAATGAAAGAAGGGGAAAAGAGATCCAACAAGCCCCACTTGTCCATTGTAGAGGTCCTGAACTGAGATCAAAGTTTAGACAAAGTTGAGATTTGCACAACTAAGCAGCAAAGTTAAGGTTTGGCCCCGCCCACCATTTACTCATTGTTACTTAGATTGTAGTCTCAGCCTGAAGAACTGAGTGAGATCTTTTTCTGGGAGACTTTCTCTCCCTGGCTTGGCTCCTTTCTTTGTCCCAGAATAAGATTCTTGGGGGAGGGAGTACCCTCGGGGGAATCCCCATTTTTTTTAATTTATTGTGTAGAGGCATTTTAATTTCTTGTAATCTCACTTATCAGTTCTTGGGATTGTTTCCTGTGTCGCTGGGGCCTTTCAAAAGAGCTTTCTTAGCCTAGATATCAATGACCTCAATAGACTGAAAGATATCTGGGATATTTGTTAATGCAAGGTACTGATAAACCTTGATCCATTCACACACATACACACATGATGTGTACACACACACACATGTGCACACATGCGTGCACTCATACACATGTACACACAGGCCCATATGCATCCATATGCATACAGACATTTACATATCAACACATATGCACACATATGCTCACACACACACACACACACAGAGGGAAACAGAGAGAAGAAAAGCAATGAGAAGTGAGGTCTTGGTGGAGTTGGAGATAAGGAAGTAGAAGGGGGTAAATATAAGCAATATACTTTATATGCAGGAATGAGATTCTCAGAGAATAAATAAAAACATCTTAAAATAAACGAAATTATTTTCTGACAAAAAAAAAAGAGCTTTCTTGACTTTTCCTATATATTAAATTTTACCTGTGTTTTCTCTGGCAATTTCAAAGTTTCCTGTCTTATGATCATTGACCCATTAATAAAATATTGCTTGCTTTATCAGTAAGTTGCTGATATGTAAAAATATGTTAATTTTATGTTGATTTTTGTATTTTGCTAACAGCATTTCTCCAAACTAAACAATTTCTGATGGAATCTTTAGGGTCTTTTTAGTACAGAATCATACCATCTTCAACAATACTTTTTCTTTTCCTAATTTTTAATTCATCTTATTTTTTTTTATCCTAGCTCACTTTTACAGCTAAGACTTCAAACAATGAAAAGTAAGAAAGAAGAAAATGGGACTCAATAGCTTCAAATTTTCTCACCCTACTTTTAATGATGGTTCTTAAATGCTTTAACCTTCTTCTAGCTCACCACTCACCAGAGAAGTGGAAAAGAAAGGATATGGGGAAAGTAGACCTGTTTAGAAATTGTTCTTAGGAGCAAATCCCATCTGTGCTGTCAGGAAGTCAGCAGTTCAACTCACAGGTCAGCAGCAGCAGCTGAGTCAAGTCTTGAACACTTCGATATACCAGTAGTCTAGTTCTGTAGTGTCAGGATAGTCAGCTGTGACAAGACCTAGGAACAGGCTCTTCCGGTCAGAAAAGCACCGGAGTAGCTAGAGCGCAGGGTCGGCTGACACCCACCAGCTACCAACGACCCCCGCCACAGGACTTTGAGACTGCTGGTGAGTGGAACACAGCTTCTGCTCCAGTCCAATCACGCGGGACCTGAGACTGCTTTGGTTGGGGAGGCAGAAATCCGGCCTACGTAGGGCCACAAGCCTCTTCTGGTCAGAAAAGCACCGGGGTAGCTAGGGCGCAGGGTCGGCTGACACTCGCCAGCTACCCACAACACCCGCCACAGGATCTTAAGACTTCTGGAGAGTGGAACACAGCTTCTGCTCCAATCCAATTGCGCGCGGGACCTGAGACTGCATTAGTTAGGGAAGCAGAAAACCAGCCTGAGTAGGACCACCGGCCTCTTCGGGCTGGACCAGCACCGGGGTACCGCCAGCTACCCACGACCCCCGCCACAGGATTTTGAGACTGCTGGTGAGTGGAACACAGCTTCTGCTCCAATCTTTAAACAGTGACGACAACAACTAACCCCAGAGATTACCAGATGGCGAAAGGTAAACATAATAATCTTACTAACAGAAACCAAGACCACTCACCATCATCAGAACCCAGCACTCCCACTTCGCCCAGTCCAGGGCACCCCAACACACCGGAAAAGCTAGACACGGATCTAAAAGCATATCTCCTGATGATGGTAGAGGACTTCAAGAAGGACTTTAATAACACACTTAAAGAAATACAAAGGAACACTGGTAAACAGGTAGAAGACAATAAAGAGGAAGCACAAAAATCCCTTAAAGAGGGGCTGGTGAGATGGCTCAGTGGGTAAGAGCACCCGACTGCTCTTCCGACGGTCCAGAGTTCAAATCCCAGCAACCACATGGTGGCTCACAACCATCCGTAACGAGATCTGGCGCCCTCTTCTGGAGTGTCTGAGGACAGCTACACTGTACTTACATATAATAAATAAATAAATCTTTAAAAAAAATCCCTTAAAGAATTGCAGGAGAACACTGCTAAAGAGTTACAAATCATTAAAGAAAAACAGTATAACCTAATCAAACAGGTAGAAGTCCTTAATGAAAAACAGGAAAACACATCCAAACAGATGATGGAAATGAACAAAACCATACTAGACCTAAAAAGGGAAGTAGACACAATAAAGAAAACTCAAAATGAGGCAACACTGGAGATAGAAACCCTAGGAAAGAAATCTGGAACCATAGATACGAGCATCAGCAACAGAATACAAGAGATGGAAGAGAGAATCTCAGGTGCAGAAGACTCCATAGAGAACATCGGCACAACAATCAAGGAAAATGTAAAATGCAAAAAGATCCTAACTCAAAACATCCAAGAAATACAGGACACAATGAGAAGACCAAACCTACGGATAATAGGAGTGGATGAGAATGAAGATTTTCAACTCAAAGGACCAGCAAACATCTTCAACAAAATTATAGAAGAAAACTTCCCAAATCTAAAGAAAGAGATGCCCATGAACATACAAGAAGCCTAAAGAACTCCAAATAGACTGGACCAGAAAAGAAATACCTCCCGACACATAATAATCAGAACAACAAATGCTCTAAATAAAGATAGAATACTAAAAGCAGTAAGAGAAAAAGGCCAAGTAACATATAAAGGCAAGCCTATCAGAATTACACCAGATTTTTCACCAGAGACTATGAAAGCCAGAAGGTCCTGGACGGATGTTATACAGACACTAAAAGAACACAAACTCCAGCCCAGGCTACTATACCCAGCCAAACTCTCAATTAACATAGATGGAGAAACCAAAGTATTCCACGACAAAACCAAATTCACACATTATCTCTCCACGAATCCAGCCCTTTAAAGGATAATAACAGAAAAAAACCAATACAAGGACAGGAACCATGCCCTAGAAACAACAAGAAGGTAATCCCTAAACAAACCTAAAAGAAGACAGCCACAAGAACAGAATGCCAACTTTAACAACAAAAATAACAGGAAACAACAATTACTTTTCCTTAATATCTCTTAATATCAATGGACTCAACTCCCCGATAAAAAGACATAGACTAACAAACTGGCTACACAAACAAGACCCAACATTTTGCTGCTTACAGGAAACTCATCTCAGAGAAAAAGATAGACACTACCTCAGAATGAAAGGCTGGAAAACAATTTTCCAAGCAAATGGTATGAAGAAACAAGCTGGAGTAGCCATTCTAATATCTGATAAGATTGACTTCCAACCCAAAGTCATTAAAAAAGACAGGGAGGGACACTTCATACTCATCAAAGGTAAAATCCTCCAAGAGGAACTATCAATCCTGAATATCTATGCTCCAAATACAAAGGCAGCCACATTCATTAAAGAAACTTTAGTAAATCTCAAAGCACACATTGCACCTCATACAATAATAGTGGGAGACTTCAACACACCACTTTCACCAATGGACAGATCATGGAAACAGAAACTAAACAGGGACACAGAGAAACTAAGAGAAATTATGAATCAAATGGATCTGGCAGATATCTACAGAACATTCTATCCTAAAACAAAAGGATATACCTTTTTCTCAGCACCTCATGGTACCTTCTCCAAAATTGACCACATAATTGGTCACAAAACGGGCCTCAACAGATACAAAAATATTGAAATTGTCCCATACATCCTATCAGATCACCATGGACTAAGGCTGATCTTCAATAACAAAATAAATAATAGAAAGCCAACCTTCACGTGGAAACTGAACAACACTCTTCTCTATGATACCTTGGTCAAGAAAGGAATAAAGAAAGAAATTAAGGACTTTTTAGAGTTCAATGAAAATGAAGCCACAACATACCCAAACTTATGGGACGCAATGAAAGCATTTCTAAGAGGAAAACTCATAGCCCTGAGTGCCTCCAAAAGGAAACTAGAGAGAGCACACATTAGCAGCTTGACAACATACCTAAAAGCACTAGAACAAAAGGAAGCAAATTCACCCAAGAGGAGTAGACGGCAGGAAATAATCAAACTCAGGGGTGAAATCAACCAAGTGGAAACAAGAAAAACTATTCAAAGAATCAACCAATCAAGGAGCTGGTTCTTTGAGAAAATCAACAAGATAGATAAACCCTTAGCCAGTCTCACTAGAGGGCACAGGGAAAGCATCCTAATTAACAAAATCAGAAATGAAAAAGGAGACATAACAACAGATCCTGAAGACATCCAAAACACCATCAGATCCTTCTACCAAAGGCTATACTCAACAAAACTGGAGAACCTGGATGAAATGAAGAAGTTCCTAGACAGATACCAGGTACCAACGTTGAATCAAGATCAGGTTAATGATCTAAACAGCCCTATATCCCCCCAAAAAATAGAAGCAGTCATTAATAGTCTCCCAACTAAAAATAGCCCAGGACTAGATGGGTTTAGTGCAGAGTTCTATCAGACCTTCAAAGAAGATCTAATCCCAGTTCTTCACAAACTATTCCACAAAATAGAAACAGAAGGTACTCTACCCAACTCATTCTATGAAGCCACAATTACTCTAATACCTAAACCACAAAAAGACCCAACAAAGATAGAAAACTTCAGACCAATATCCCTTATGAATATTGATGCAAAATTCCTCAATAAAGTTCTTGCTAACCGAATCCAAGAACACATCAAAACAATCATCCATCCTGACCAAGTAGGTTTCATCCCAGGGATGCAGGGATGGTTCAATATACGGAAATCCATCAACGTAATCCAGTATATAAACAAACTCAAAGACAAAAACCACATGGTCATCTCGTTAGATGCGGAAAAAGCATTTGACAAGATCCAACACCCATTCATGATAAAAGTCTTGGAAAGATCAGGAATTCAAGGCCCATACCTAAACATGATAAAAGCAATCTACAGCAAACCAGTAGCCAACATCAAAGTAAATGGTGAGAAGCTTGAAGCAATCCCTCTAAAATCAGGGACTAGACAAGGCTGTCCACTTTCTCCATACCTATTCAACATTGTACTTGAAGTCCTAGCCAGAGCAATTCGACAACAAAAGGAGATCAAAGGGATACAAATTGGAAAAGATGAAGTCAAAATATCAGTCTTTGCAGATGATATGATAGTATATATAAGTGACCCTAAAAATTCCACCAGAGAACTCCTAAGCCTGATAAACAGCTTCGGTGAAGTAGCTGGATATAAAATTAACTCAAACAAATCGATGGCCTTTCTCTACACAAAGAATAAACAGGCTGAGAAAGAAATTAGGGAAACAACACCCTTCTCAATAGTCACAAATAATATAAAATATCTTGGCGTGACTCTAACTAAGGAAGTGAAAGATCTGTATAATAAAAACTTCAAGTCTCTGAAGAAAGAAATTAAAGAAGATCTCAGAAAATGGAAAGATCTCCCATGCTCATGGATTGGCAGGATCAACATTGTAAAAATGGCTATCTTGCCAAAAGCAATCTACAGATTCAATGCAATCCCCATCAAAATTCCAAATCAATTCTTCAACGAATTAGAAAGTGCAATCTGCAAATTCATCTGGAATAACAAAAAACCTAGGATAGCAAAAACTCTTCTCAAGGATAAAAGTACCTCTGGTGGAATCACCATGCCGGACCTAAAGCTCTACTACAGAGCAATTGTGATAAAAACTGCATGGTACTGGTATAGTGACAGACAAATAGACCAATGGAATAGAATTGAAGACCCAGAAATGAACCCACACACCTATGGTCACTTGATCTTCAACAAGGGAGCTAAAAACATCCAGTGGAAGAAAGACAGCATTTTCAACAAATGGTGCTGGCACAACTGGTTGTTAACATGTAGAAGAATGTGAATCGATCCATTCCTATCTCCTTGTACTAAGGTCAAGTCTAAGTGGATCAAGGAACTTCACATAAAACCAGAGACACTGAAACTTATAGAGGAGAAAGTGGGGAAAAGCCTTGAAGATATGGGCACAGGGAAAAAATTCCTGAATAGAACAGTAATGGCTTGTGCTGTAAGATCGAGAATTGACAAGTGGGACCTCATGAAACTACAAAGCTTCTGCAAGGCTAAAGACACCATCAATAAGACAAAAAAACCACCAACAGATTGGGAAAGGATCTTCACCTATCCTAAATCAGATAAGGGACTAATATCCAATATATATAAAGAACTCAAGAAGGTGGACTCCAGAAAGTCAAATAACCCCTTTAAAAAATGGGGCTCAGAACTGAACAAAGAATTCTCACCTGAGGAATACCGAATGGCAGAGAAACACCTGAAAAAATGTTCAACATCCTTAATCATCAGGGAAATGCAAATCAAAACAACCCTGAGATTCCACCTCACACCAGTCAGAATGGCTAAGATCAAAAATTCAGGTGACAGCAGATGCTGGCGAGGATGTGGAGAAAGAGGAACACTCCTCCATTGTTGGTGGGATTGCAAGCTTGTACAACCACTCTGGAAATCAGTCTGGCGGTTCCTCAGAAAATTGGACATAGTACTACCGGAGGATCCAGCAATACCTCTCCTGGGCATATATCCAGAAGATGTCCCAACCGGTAAGAAGGACACATGCTCCACTATGTTCATAGCAGCCTTATTTATAATAGCCAGAAGCTGGAAAGAACCCAGATGTCCCTCAACAGAGGAATGGATACAGAAATTATGGTACATTTACACAATGGAGTACTACTCAGCTATTAAAAAGAATGAATTTATGAAATTCCTAGCCAAATGGATGGACCTGGAGGGCATCATCTTGAGTGAAGTAACACAATCACAAAAGAACTCACACAATATGTATTCACTGATAAGTGGATATTAGCCCAAATCTTAGGATACCCAAGATATAAGATACAATTTGCTAAACTCATGAAACTCAAGAAGAATGAAGACCAAAGTGTGGACACTGTGCACCTTCTTAGAATTGGGAACAAAACACCCAGGGAAGGAGTTACAGAGACAAAGTTCGTAGCTGTGATGAAAGGATGGACCATTTAGAGACTGCCGTATCCAGGGATCCATTCCATAATCAGCTTCTAAACGCTGACACCATTGCATACACTAGCAAGATTTTGCTGAAAGGACCCAAATATAGCTGTCTCTTGTGAGACGATGCCGGGGCCTAACAAACACAGGAGTGGATGTTCACAGTCAGCTATTGGATGTATCACAGGGCTCCCAATGGAGAAGCTAGAGAAAGTACCCAAGGAGCTAAAGGGATCTGCAACCCTATTGTTGGAACAACGTGATGTACTAACCAGAACCCCGGAGCTCTTGTCTCTAGCTGCATATGTATTGAAAGATGACCTAGTCGGCCATCAATGGAAAGAGAGGCCCATTGGACTTGCAAACTTTATATGCCCCAATATAGGGGAATGCCAGGGCCAAAAGAATGGGAATGGGTGGGTAGGGAAGTGGGGGGGCGCTATGGGGGACTTTTGGGATAGCATTGGAGATGTAATTGAGGAAAATATGTAATAAAAATATTAAAAATTGAAAATAAAAGAAAAAAAAAAGACCTAGGAACAGCTGAACCATATCAGAATCAGCACAAGTCAGCAGGAGGCACTAGGACTACTAGGGATACGAGGAGAAGTTCTCAGCTGTGCCTTTCTCAACGAAGCAAAGTTCAGTGAAGAAGTGAGACCAAGAATCGTTGCAAAGCTAGCTCTACAAGCAAACCCCTCTTAGAGTCTGTTGAGTCCTATTTATACTCCCTCCAAACATCACATGTCCTCCTTGGGTCTTGCCTCACCATGTGTATTGCATTAGCACATCAGTCTGTCTTAGCAAATCTACATATGGGTCTGTCTCAGCAAACATCACTCTGCCAATTAGCCTGAGTCCACAGAAGCAGCAAGAAGCCACCAGCACACCATCAGAAGTTTTTTGGTGTGTTTCTCTCTATGGAGTCAGGACAAATGGAGCTCAATTATGCAATATAAGGTGCACCAATACATGTGTGTCATTATCAAAGAATCCTTCATCACATGTCCTTTCATGTGCTTGCTTTAGCAAAATATCCTTTCACCCGTGTCCTCCTCAGGAAAACACTTCTTCACATTTCTGCCCCAGCAAAACACCATCAGACACAACTGACTTTCCAAGGAACCCTTAAGTTTCCACTTTAGGACCCCAATTTTGTAGAAATAGCCTCAACTTTTCCAATTTAATATTCTGCTGGATGTATATTGGTTACATATAATCTTTATTTTATTGAGATATGTTTCTTCTATTTTTGGTTTCTTCATAACTTTTATTGCTAAAGGTTGTGGAGCTTTACCAAAGACCCTTTCTGCATCTATTGAGATGATCATGTAGTTTCTGCCATTAAGTCTACTTATTTTCTGTGTTATATATTGATTGATTTGCTTATGGTAAATCATACTTGCATCCTTGGGCTGAAACTAGGTTGGTCATGGAGTATGATCTTAATGTTTTCTTGAATTTGGTTTGCAATTACTTTTGAGAATATTTGCATCTATATTCATTAGGAAAATTGGATTGTAATTTTCTTCATTTATTGTGTCCTTATTCAATTTTGGTAAAGCTGGTTTATAATTCGACTCTGATAGTGTTTCTTCCATTTGTATTTTCTGGGGCCATTATAGAAATAGCAGTGTTATTTCTTTCATAAAGGTGTGGTAGAGGCAGCAGTGAATCAGTCCAGCCCAGGGTTTTTATTTGTCAGGAGACTTTTTATTAAGTCTTGGTCTTATTTCTTGCTATGGATATGTTTTTGTTTATATCGCCTTGATTTAGTGTCAGTAAGTCATATCTGTCTAGGAACTTACCGGTGTCTTCTATATTTTCCAGAGTTTTGGAATATAAATATTCAAAGTATTCTATTGTAACTTCTATTCCAGTCACCTTCTAGTGACTCTTTATATCCAATTTTACTAACTTGTTTTTTTTTTCTTTAATTTGAGTAGAGATTTCAAAATCGCACTTATATTTTCGAAGAATCAAGTCTTTATTTGATTAATTTTATGTATTTGTTTTTTAGCCTACACTTCATTAATTTATGTCCTGATAGTCATTATTTATTTTTGACTAATGTTCTGGGAGTTTAGATTGTTCTTGTTTTATATTATTGATTTATATTATTAGGTCATTTATTTGAAATCTCTCTGGTTCTCTAATAAAGGCACTCATATCTGACAAATTCAAATTTCACTGTTGTTCATTTTTAAGGAGTTTTTTATTTCTTTCTCAATTTCCTTGATGACCAGAGTATATTGTTCAGTGTCCATGTACTTACATAGTCTCCAGACTTTCTCCTGCTGTTGCTCTCCAGTTTATTCTACTGTGATATGATGATGTGTAAGAATTTTTGATAGTTTTGTTTTTAACACCTTGTTTTGTAGTCTAGAATATAGTCCATTTTAAAGAAAGATCCATGGGTTAGTGAAAATAATCTGTATTGTGCCTCCATTGGATGGATTATTCAGTAGCTAGCTGTCAGGTCCATTTGATTTATGATTGCTTGATCTCTGAAGCATATGTTTTATATGTGAAGCATGTGCACATGTGCTCATTGATATAGAGGCCAGATGTTGATACCATGTGACTTCCTTGATCAGTTTTCATTATATTTACTGAGGCAGAACCCCTTGATGAACCCAGAGCTCACTGCTTTAGCTAGTCTAGCTAGCCAGGTTCCCTGAAGAGTCATCCATATCCACTTTCCAAAAGCTAAGTGCACAGGCAGGCTTTCACACTTGCCCAACTCGACTTCTATTCTATGACTGTCAATCTGTGGGTGTCTTTGCCAGTAAGGTGTGTTTCTTGGAGACAACAGATTATTGGACATAGTTTTTCGATCCAGACATCCAAGGTAATTCTCATTATTGGTGAGTTGAGGCCACTGGCATGAATGATTATTGCTGAGAGGCATTTGTTGATTATTATAAGTCTACAGATTGATTTTCTGGTTTGATAGATTGCTATTTATTCTTTTATTTACTTTTCTGTAGTATCATCAGGGATTTGTTGATTTTCTGTAGTGGATATGATAATCTCCTTCCTAGCTCTTCTTCATCTAGCCATATTTGATCATATTCATTCCTCGCATGCATGTTAACTTCTTTGTTTTTATAGTGAGCTCAAAAGGTCAAATTTAATTAAATGACTCTAATGTCGAACTGCTCTCTAAACCGCTATGCTTCTACTCATAGAGAAGTGCTTTTGTTTTGTTTGTTTGTTTGTTTGTTTGTTTGTTTGTTTCTTGAGACAGGGTTTCTCTGTGTAGCCCTGGCTGTCCTAGAACTCACTTTGTAGACCAGGCTGGCAAAGCTTGTGCTTGAGGTTAGGAATGGTGAATGCAGAGACTCAAAACTGAACAAGGTGCTCAGAGCAAGTAGCAGGTGAGTTGTCAACTCTAAACAAGACAGTTCTACCACCTGCCCCAAAGCTCAGAGAGCACCAAAGAAGAGGCAGCAGAAAGAATGTAGAAGACAGAAAACAGTGAGAAAACCATCCAAATGCCATCTCCTGGGCAAGCCAGAGTTTCCTGCATTAGGCTTGCATACAATGGCCCATCAGCAAATAGCCATGGATGGTAGAGTGGCCCTCACCCTCTAACTGAACTATTGGTTACCACTAGATTCTAGGAAAGGGGAGTCATCATCTTTAGACCACTGCTGAGCCCACCAAGCTCACTGAAAGTTCCAATACCAGGGCCACACAGACAGCTCTGGTTAAACTCAGTCACAAGACAAGACAAACCAAAACAAATAAACAAATAGGTAAATAAATAAAAAGGGAAAAGGACTTGCAGGGTTAAGAGGAGTAGAAGGGAGATCAAGGAGGAGGAGTAATTAAAATTCATTATGTACATGTATACGTTTGTTCAAAAGCAAATTTAATTTAAAAATGTTAATGTTAAAGCTGAACTTAAGAGTCAAAAGATAGCCCATTCGGTAAGAGGACCTGTGTGCAGTCCTAGACCCCAAGTACAATGGCTACGAGTAGTGTTTCTCTATGAGTATAAACACAGATGTTTACAGTATGACATTACAGTTATTTAATTAAATTTGGCCTTTTGAGCTCACAATTCATGGTGGCATGCTTGTAATGCCAGCACTGGTGAGGTAGAGATAGAGAGATCCCTGGGGCTCATTGGCCAGTCAATATTATCTGTATTCATACCCCAGTTCCCAGTGAAAGACGCTGTTGCAACACCCAAGGTAGATGACTACTGATGAAACACACGTGAAGATGAGCTCTGGCTTCCACACTTGTATGTACTAAATACACACTTATACTTACTCAAACACATATGAATGTGCACACAGATTTCCTCTCCATACAAATAATTAGGTCAGTAGGATAAATAAAAGTTGCATTAGTAGATTAGAGAATACTGTTTCATACTTTTCATTCTCTACAAACATAAAGAATCATTTCCCTGAAGGAATGCTATCTGAATCACTCTCCATAAGTGATCGATTATTTATATGACTATATAGATTGCCTATTACTTAAGTGTGAGTGCTAGTTTATATTTATTTGTGATATCCTTCATCCTTTTTATCTGGATAATTTAGTGAATTTGTTCATTTTCTTTGTAATACAGAGCGGCTGTGTGGTTGAATAACTTCATTTGTCTAGTAATTCCTGCTAATTGCTTCTGTGTGTCATAGTGAAAATTGTTCCATCCATCTCACCCACCGTGTTCTCTCTGGGGGGAGTTCTGGGATTGTTACCTCCCCTATTTATATCAGGAGAAGGTTTCTAACAGTGCTATTCCTAAAAACCAGGCTGACTCTTTATATGTAGCATTGTATTTTTTCCAATGACGCTATTCTTCTTTCCATATATATATATATATATATATATATATATATATATATAGAGAGAGAGAGAGAGAGAGAGAGAGAGAGAGAGAAAGAGAGAGAGAGAGAGAGAGAGAGAGTCTGTGAGTCTGTGCATGTGTGCATTTGAGTGTGTGTGAATGTGTGTGTTAGTGTACTGTGCAAGCAGTTGTCTACAGAGGCCAGAACAGGCACAATTACGATCAAGGGGAGTTATGGGCAGATACAAGCTGTCTGGTACTGGTGTTGGAGACTGAACTCTGCTCTTTCAGAAGAGCAGTAAGCTCTCTTGACTGTTGAGCCATCTTTACGGCTCCCTGTTTCTTCATTTCGTGGTCAGTTGTTGTAAATGTTTTTCTATTTTTTATTTTATCCTCTTTTATGATGGTGTATCTTCAGGAAGAAATGGAAACATCTCTTGTAATTTTCAAGTTGATGCCTTTATATGATTTCCCAATGTAGTCCCTTCTCTTTTCCCATCCACCAGGAATGGTAGTTATATTTCTCCACTGGTTTGCTTTAGGCTGAGTTTAATAGTGAACGCTACTAACAACTCTAGGAGACAGTCAGCTGCTATAGTGTTATTGGTCTAAAAGATAAATGCTGTAAGAAATGATAATTATACATGGTAATAGCTGCTAATTATCCATCTGACATTATTTGCATAGTTCAAAACACACATGCATGTGCAACATCATTTTCATTTACTCAATTAAAGCTAAAATTTAAACGGCATATAATGAAATGTATTTTGAGTGCAGATAAAAGGAAAAGCAGGTAAATCTTTAAAAATGTTTATTGCCTATTATTATTAGATGTAGTATTTGATAACTTCATTCACAAATATAATGTATTTTAGTCAAAGCTATCCTGTCTTCCAGTTTCTCCCATATCCTCCAACCACTTTTTTTTTTTCCTGGCTTCATGTAGTTCTTTTTAAAGCCATTGAGTCCAGTTAGTGCTGCCAATATGAGCATGGTCACAGCGGGTGCTAATAAAGCATTGACACATTCTCAGGGGGCTGCATTCATAGAAGAGAATTCTTTTCTAACTAACTCGCCACTAACTTGTTTCCTGTATGAGCGCTCTGCCTTTCATTAAAAGGTCCTGTCAGTGGAACCAGCAGTGGCCTTTTGTGTTTGATGTCTTTCCTTCAGAGTTCTGAGTTAGTCATCGCATCTATGTGTCCCCTGCATCAGCACTTCATTCCTTTTGTTTCTGTTTTTTTGTTTGTTTGTTTTTTTGTTTGTTTGTTTGTTTCGAGACAGGGTTTCTCTTTATAGCCCTGGCTGTCCTGGAACTCACTTTGTAGACCAGGCTGGCCTCGAACTCAGAAATCCGCCTGCCTCTGCCTCCCGAGTGCCCGGGATTAAAGGAGTGCACCACCACACCCAGCTTACTTCATTCCTTTTTATTATTGGATAATACTTTTTGCATGGATGTGCCACAACTATTTTGTGTACTCAACACCCGAGGGAAATTTGAATTGCTTGGCTTCTTTACCTGTGTGATAAATGATGCTTAATTCATAAGAAACTTCCACAGTGCTTTCTGAAGTAGCTGTCCTGTTCCACCCCCACTAGCAACATAGCCCACCTCAATATCTCACTAGGATTTAAATGTAAATTTCCCTGCAAGTCATAGGGATGAATGTTTATTACACTTGCATATTCATCATCTTGAGACTCAGGACACTGTGCCATGTTGAATATTGAAATAAAATTAACTAAAATTACCAACTAGAGAGATGGCTCAATGGTCAGAGTACTGGCTGCTTTTCTGGAGGACCCAGGTTCAATTTCCAGAACCAACATGGAGACTCACAATTATCTGTAACTACAGAGGAACCAGTACTCTCTTCTAGCCTCTGCTTTCACCATGCATGCAACTGCATTTACATACAAGCAGGAAAAAAAAACCCAGACACAGAACAAACAAATACATAAAAATAAAAAGAGGTTAAATACAATTATAACTGCTTTCAGGCAAGCCTGGGCCTGATACTTTATGTGCAGCTGGGGGGGGGGGGGGGGCTGTGGTAAACGATCCATGGCCATTGATTGAATGACACTTGTTTTATGGAGTCTGCCCTTCTTGAATCATCCCAGAAGCAAAAAACAGAAACAAAAACACCCCAACCCCCACCAAAAACAACAACAACAACAACAAAATGTAGTACCTGATGGACTTGTATAGAGTGATTTATTTTTTATAAGTTTTTCCAGGGAATGGAGCTAGGAATGGAACTAGGGACTAGCAAAGACCCAGGAGTGTCACTTAGGGAAACAGTTCTGGGCACCTGCTCTTCAGTGCTGCATCAGGACTTACCTGCCCCAATGCGTCATATTCTGTTGTTGCTCTTTCTCTGTCTACTTTCTTTGACTTTTCCACTTTCTTTCCTATTCTGCCATTGTAGCTGTCAGTGTAAGTGTGTAGGGAAAAATATTGTTCAGTCCAAACACCAGAAAGACTGCCTCCTTCTCTTAACCTCAGGATCCCTAAGGTTGTTGAGGTGTGAGAGTAAAAACAGTCATGCCTTGTTATTTCAGTTTAGTTTTGTTGTCTACTTGTCTTTCCTGAAACTCAACTTGTAGCCTAGGATATCTGGGAACTCACTGTGTAGTCTAGGCTGATCCTTGAACTTATAGTGATTCACTTCCTTCAGATTCCTGAGTGCTGGGATTCCAGGTATGAGCCTGGACAACTGGCTGCAGATTCTTTCTTTTTTCCTTCTTTCCTTCTTTCCTTCCTCTTTTCCTTCCTTCCTTCCTTCCTTTCTTCCTTCCTTCCTTCCTTCCTTCCTTCCTTCCTTCCTTCCTTCCTTCCTTCCTTCCTTCCTTCCTTCTTTTGGCTATGCACAGTACCTGGGGTACCACAGTGGCTGCTCAAAGACAGTGTTTTGGATCAATGAATGAGTACTTATGTCATTTTGATCCTGCTAGAAGTTTCTTTCCTTTTCTTGTTCTATCTATGTAAAGATGAAACTGTAGAGCTAATTATGTCAAATCTTCTAAATTCTGTCCCAGGTTCCAGAAAACTTGAGGCTAGATCATTCTGTTATTCGGTGAAGGGCAGATTTTAGAACCAGGTAAAGTCTCCAGTTAGTGAGACTTTTTTTTATAAATTTAATTTTAAACTTATTTTTTACATTCCATATTCCACTCTCCACCCCCCCCCATCCATCCACCCTCTGTCTGCTCCACATCCCACACGTACTCCCTACCCCACATCATCTCCATGTGGATGTCCCCACCCCCAATCCTACCTGACCTCTAAACTCCCTGGGGCTTCCAGTCTCTTGAGGGTTAGGTGCATCATCTCTGAATGAACACAGAACCGGAAGTCCTCTACTGTATGTGTGCTGGGGCCTTATATCAGCTGGTGTATGCTGTCTGTTTGGTGGCCCAGTGTTTGATAAATCTTGGGAGTCCAGATTAATTGAGACTGCTGGTCCTCCTACAGGATCACCCTTCTCCTCAGCTTCTTTCAGTCTTCCCTAATTCAACAACAGGGGTCAGCTATTTCTGCATCTGACTCTTTCAGGCTCAGTAGGCTCCATAGGCTCAGTAATAGTGTCAGCCTTGGGACCTCCCGTTGAGCTAGATCTTACTTTGGGCTTGTCACTGGACCTTCTTTTCCTCAGGCTCCTCTCCATTTCTATCCCAGTAATTCTTTCAGACAGGAACAATTATGGGTCAGAGATGTGACTGTGGGATGCCAACCCCATTCCTCACTTGATGTCCTGTCTTCCTGCTGGAGGAAAGCTCTATAAGTTCCCTCTCCCTACTGTCGGGCATTTCATTTCAGGTCCCTCTCTTTGAGTCCTGAGAGTCTCTCAGCTTCCAGGTCTCTGGTGCATTCTGAGGGGTCCCCCCAACCTCCTATTTCCTGAGGTTGCCTGTTTACATTCTTTTTGCTAGCCTTGAGGGCTTCAGTCCTTTTCCCTCACCCAGTACCAGATCAGGTTTCCCTCTCCCCACTACTTCCCCCCTACTCTGTCCACATTCACTCCCAGGTCCTTCCTTCCCTCCCCACTTGTGATTGCTTTCTTCTCTCTCCCAAGTGGGACTGAGGCATCCTCACTTGGACACTTCAGCTTGTTGAGCATGGTATTGGTACAGAGACAGACATGTTGATCAATGGAATAGAATTGAAGACCCAGAAATAAAACCTCACACTTATGGTCACTTGATCTTTGACAAAGACACCAAAAATATACAATGGAAAAAAGAAAGCATCTTCAATAAATGGTTTTGGTCTAACTGGCTATCTGTATGTAGAAGAATGAAAATAGACCCATATTTGTCACCTTGTACAAAGCTTAAGTCCAGGTGGGGCAAGGACCTCAACATACAATCAGATACACTGAATCTAATAGAAGAGAAAGTGCGAAAGAGACTTGAACTCATTGGCACAGGGGGAAATTTCCTAAACAGAACCCCAATGGCTCATGCTCTAAGATCAAGAATTGATAAATGGGACCTCATGAAACTGGAAAGCTTCTGTAAGGCAAAGGACATAGTCAATAAGACAAATTGGCAACCTAAAAATTGGGAAAAAATCTTCACTAACCCCACATGTGATAGAGGGCTAATATCCAAAATAGATAAAGAACTCGAGAATGTAATCACCAAAAGAACCAAACAACCAAATCAAAAAATGGGGTAGAGAACTAAATGGAGAATGCACAACTGAGGAATTTCAAATGGCTGAGAAACACCTAAAGAAATGTTCAAAGTCCTTAGTGACCAGAGAAATGCAAATCAAAATGACCCTGAGATTCCACCTTATACCAATCAGAATGGCTAAGATCAAAACCTCAGGTGACAACACATGTTGGAGAAGATGTGTAGAAAAAGGAGCGCTCCTCTTTTGCTGATAGGATTACAAACTGATACAACAAATCTGGAAATCAATATGGAGGTTCCTTAGAAATTTGGAAATAGCTCTACCTGAAGACCCAGCTATACCACTTTTGGGAATATACCCAAAAGATGCCCCACCATGCCACAGGGTCACATGTTCCACTATGTTCATAGCGGCCTTATTTGTGATAGCCAGAAGCTGGAAACAACCTAGATGTCCCACAACATAAGAATGGATACAGAAAATGTGGTTCATCCACACAATGGAGTACTACTCAGCTATTAAGAACAAGGACATCCTGAGTTTTACAGGCAAATGGATGGAACTAGAAAATATCATCCTGAGTGAGGTAACTCAGACCCAAAATGACATGCATGGTATGAACTCACTAATAAGTGGATATTAGCCCCCCCCAAAAGGAAAGAATACCCAAGATACAGTAGTGAGGCTTTTTAATGAGAAAAACCTGCTTTTACATGGGAGTAAGCCTATCTAATAAACCAGTATGCTCACCTAATCCAGGCTCTGTGATTCTGATTCTCCTCAACTATCTTGTGAAGGAAAGTCTACCCAGGCCAGTATTATTTAGTTAAATATATTAGGGTTGGTTTTTAGCATATTTCTTGTTTGAAGCTATGTTCTTCTTCCCTAGCCTACATGAGGACCACATCTGTAGTTATAAATGTTCCCAGTGAAGCAGAGCTACAGATGGCTAGAATTAAAGTCACTGTAGTTATTACAAAAGAGTGACATGTGAGTCCCACCAATTGCCATGGTGTGTGGCTGAGATATTTCATTTGGCTTTGCAGTGGCTGTTTTCTTACTCTCAAGTAAACTTGCTAAGAATGAAGGCTTCTGGGATCAGGTATCTTCCCTAAGACAGTGAGTGGAGAGAAAGCATCCTGTACAACAATGACTACCTTCAACCTTGAATACTAACATACTAATTAGTAAGCTGTTTTAAATAAGAAAAATACATTAATAGAGAGCATGTTTCCTAATATATACAATTATATGTAAATTATAGAAAATATGATATACATGTGTTGTGTATGTGCACACGTGCTTGCCTACATCTGTGTGTCTGTGTGTGCATGTGTGTGTGTTTGCGTGTGTATATATCTCTGTGTACATACACGTATGTATTTGTGTATGTGTGTATGTGTCTGTGTGTCTGTTTGTCTGTGTGTCTGTGTGTCTGTGTGCAGGTGTGCCTGCTGCAGCATATGTGTGGTTAGGGGGCAACCTGAAATATCACCACTCACCTTGCAACATGTTTAAGGTAGGCTGACTTGTTCTTTGCTGTGCATGCCATACTAGCTGACCTGCCAGCTTCCAGAGATACTCCTGTCTAGGCCTCCCATCTCTAGAATTACAGATACAAATATGCCACACCCACTCCAGTAGTGACTTCGTGTGACAGGCCCAAAAGCTTGGACGAAGTCCCAAGGCAAAAAGTTCATGGAAACTTAGTCTCTTGGAACCATGGCATTCTATCAAATGAACGCTCCAAATCTGTTCTTGCTTTAGTCGGTGAACGAATCTGTGTGCTTTCCTTCAATATTGTTTTATTATAAATGCCTCTAAGGATTGATTTTGACATATAGCTAAGTTATATTAGCCTCCACTGGTGTTCCAATGTCCTAGGCAGTCCTTGGGCTTGGAATTTAGTAAGAATGTTACCTATTCAGTAATATTCAAAATTACCTCTAGTATTGTAAGGGGTACAATGAAAGACATCAGGCATTACAATTTACTTGAGTAGAGCTAGAAATCTCAGGGCTAGTCTACATAGTAAATAGAACAACAGCCGAGTCACTCCCATACACAGGAATTTACAATGGCCTAGGAAGAAGGTGGGTTGTGGTTTTAGGAGGAACTGAAGTATTATTCATGAAAGGGTTAGTAGAACAGAACTCCCCTGGTGCATGTTTTTCACTAGGCCCAAGGAATAGCATATTTAGGTATTTACTAAGAGACCCTTGGTGATGGGTTTAACAATAGACTAGCATTGCATCAGACCATTCACCTGGCCCCTGTCATTAACTGACTCTAGGCAGGGCTGTTTTTATGTTAACTGTAAACATTGCCTGGTTCTTGCCAGCCTTTTGAAGGCTTTTCTCTGTTTTGTGTCAGATAACTTCAATGTACCTGGGCTGTTGTGACACCTAATTTCTTTGTTTTGTTTTGAAATATATAAGTCTGATGCTTACTTTGACAACATAACATTCAGATACAACATTCCCTTGTGTCCATGTCTGTTTGTCACCTTTTCTCCAACTCCTGCCCACCTATACCAGGACCCTGATTTCTCCTGAGGATTGGGGGGTAGGGGCGCGACTGAGGCCAGTCCATGTCACACACAACTGTGTCCTGCTTAATGTGGACATTAAAGACATTCTGAGGATTCAAACTCAGGCCCTCACACTTGCAAGGAAAGCCCTTTGCCCACTGGGCCATCTCACAATCCCTAAAATGTTTTTCCACTCTGTCACTTCTCTGATCCTATATTGCATTTTTCCACCTCATGGGTATAGAATCCTCTTGTCTGTGTTGATTAATCATTAGAAATAAAGTCTTACATCTGCAAATTAATGCTGCTCCCAGTTACCAAAGTGCTAGTTGGTTGAGCACTAGTCTTTCCTTCTTCCAAACACTCCTCATCACCCACTCCCCCCACTCTCTACCCACTCCCATCTATTTGCTCATTCTGCCTCCAAACACACAACCTATACTTAATGCCTACTGTCCTAAGATTTGCGTAGCAGCTCACCTTAAAGAACCACATCCCTCTGTATCTCATGCTCGTCACCCTCACATCATTTCAACTGAGGGAGCTGATGCTCAGGCATGTTCAGTGCCTTGAACTCTCGTTGTCTGCTTCTGGTTTCACACTTTTTAAAAATTAATCTTGTGGGATAAATAAAAAATAATCCTCTTAAATAGTCACTGCATACATTACCTGGACCAATATGCAGAGAGCACTGGCCACAGGTAAGTAGCAGCTAAATTTACAAGTGTTGCCTATGGGGGCATACCCTTAGTCTGACTCATTTCTACAACCTATTGTGGAGATATATGCCAGTGGGGAACATTTCCCAAAAGGAGACTTGTCCTTAAAATGACACTATCTTCCCAAGCATCCAGTGTACCTTAACTGAGAATTGGCCCAATTAACTGGGCATTATCTATATAAATAGAGCAGCAAACCATGCCTTCCTCTTCATGTAGAAACCCATAATATGAGAATTAATACTGCATAGAACTTTATAAAGTTCAGTTTATTTTATCACACTTTGCTTTGAAATATTGTTTTTTACATTTTTCTAAGAAATTAAACCTGTGTTAAGTCAAGCTCCTTAGGCAGTAGAGTCCGAGACAGAGGGCAGCCTGCCTGTGAAGTTTACTGGGAGCCTTCTCAGGATCAATACTCACGCAGGTCAAGGGTTGGGAGATTGGTGGAAAAAGGCACTAGCCACAGACCCTCAACCGGGACATACGTGCACAGTTGGGGCTGAGCTCTGTGCATCTCTGCAGGCCCCCTGTAGCTGGCCACAGAACACTGATCCTTCCTGACTAAAGCATGGCTGAGAGGGCCCCATAGCTGCATTAGGGCCTCAAAAACCCCCAGCCTGAAAGGGAAGAGGATGTCTTGGCCCTGAGAGGTGCTTGCTGCCACACTGACCCAGTGTAGTCGTCTTCCTGACCCTTCCCAGACATGTTTCCTCTCTGTGAGCATGGCCTTCCTGACTCTGTTCTAAGTGAGACAGAGTAAAATGAGACACTCTAGTGCTTTGCTCTGGGATGGGAAATTACGACTTTCATTATTTCTTTTGTCTCTTCACCTTGAACATCCCTAGTGTTAGGAGTTTTTAAAGCACCAAACTGAACTTGTTTCCAACTAGTGCTCATAATTTGGGCTAAAGCCAGGGATCCTACAGGAAACAAATAGCACACTCAAATGAGGACAACCAAGGAGTATTTAATGAAGGAGCTATTCAGAAACGTGTGGGCAAGGTGAAGGGAAACTGCCCATGAGTAATGAACCCTCATGTGGGCAGCAATGGGAAACCATCGGACCTCTGAGCTTGAAGGGCAAGGAGGTTACAGAAAATGGGGAAGGCTACAGATAAGCACTTGCTCATGGTCCAGAGAGGAGAAATTTGCTTTAGTAAATGCCTTGTGTTCTTCTGTCTGAGCCTCCCATCAGCTGAGTATAACAGAAGGCAACTACGGGGCTAAGGGACCTTGGAGGTAGTCTATGGGATCTGGTTAGGACAGGTCATGATGGAATAAATATGGAGCAGCAAATATGGCCTTGTGCAATTTTCAGTATCATTACATTATTTGACATTTATTTCTGTTTTTTTATTTGATTAAAGATTTTAGATGTATTTATTTTATTGTTTTTGTATGGATGCTTTGCCCACATGTATGTCTTTGTATCACGTGCTATCTGATGCCCTTGGAAGTCAAAAGAGAATGCCAGATATCATAAAACTTGGATTAAAGATGCTTGTGAGCTGCCAAGTGGGTGCTGAGAATCAATCCTGGGTCCTCTGAAAGCACAGCAAGTGCTCTTACCACTGAGCCATCTCTCTAGATCCTATTCACCAAAATGTTGTTGTTGTCGTCATCATCATCATATTTTTAATTGCTGGTGACAGGGTCTTCCAAGGTTGCCTAGGCTGGCTTCAAACACATGATCAGCCAAATACACTTAGCCTCTTGTGTGCAGGTTTAACAAATGTGTTCCACCATGCCGAGCTCAGGATGTCATTTTAAAAGTAGAATTTGTCTGATACTTTCTTGTTAAAAACTCCTTGGTGCGTTAGTTACTTTTCCAGTGCTGAGATGAATCACTATAATCAAGGTGACTGACAGAATAAAGGGTTTATTTGGGCCTAAGATTCTAGAGAGATAATAGTCCACGATGGTAGAAGGAAGGCAATGGGCTGGAGGCTGGTCCTAAGCTGAGACATCACATCCTGAACCACAGGCCCAAAGGGGAGAGTGAACTGGGAATGCCATGAGTCTTGAAACTCTCAAAGGCCACCCTCAGTGACATATTTCCTTCAACAAGGCTACATGAACTAAATCTCCCAAACAGCATCACTAACTGGAGCCAAGCAGTCAAACATCTCAGCCCATGGGAAACATTCAAATCATCATGCCCCATGTCTAAGTAAGTACTGTTCTTAAATGAAGATTAGTAATTGTAGCACGGCATGCAGATTTTCTGATCTGATCTTGCCCACATCATACAGTTTCATTCATGCAAAAGTGCTCCCTGTTTTGTTTTGTCTTTGTATATGTGTTGGTGTTGGTGTTATTTTTCTTTGTCTGGACATAGTGTAAATGTACTCAGTCAGGTCTTCAAGCGACATAGTTTCTCCAGCCCCATCCTATTGTTACCTCTCCTTGAGGGAACACTGTGCCTAGTTAAGCTGCACATGCCCTTCATATCACAGCTGAGGTCTGACTCTGCAGGAGCACTCTGAGTCTTCCTTCACCACCCCAGAATTGTTCAGTGAACCCTGTAAGATGCTCTCACCACAGCCTTTACTCCCAGAAAACGCTCTTCACGGTTGATAGAAATAGTTCAGGGTCTATTTGCCTTTATTTGTGAGTCCGAGGAGGACAGCCAGGCTCAGCTGCAGTCTCCTGGTAGGTGTTTGTGGCAGTTTGAATACACTTGGCCCAAAGAGTGGCATTATTAGGAGGCGTGGCCTTGTTGAAAGAGGTGTGTCACTGTGGGGGTGGGCTTTAAGACCCTCCTCCTAGGACAATCTGCCTGAGGACAATCTGCTCCTGGCTTCCTTTGGATCAAGATGTAGAACTTGAAGCTCCTCCATAACCATGCCTGCCTGGACACCGCCATGTTTCCTGCCATGATGATAATGGACTGAAACCTACAAATCAGCCCCAATTAAATGTCCTCTAAAATTACAGTGTTGTCTTGGTCATGGTGTCTGTTCACAGCAGTAAAACCCAAACTAAGACAGTATTTTTTTTAAAATTTCATCAAATGTCTGTGTAGAGGTGACAGTTGAATGTTTTGCAAGCAGAATGAGCTGAGTTCAGTTTCTAGACTGTGGATATAGAGAGCCAGGTGTGATGCTTATAACCTCGGCATCTGCTAGAAAAGGAGAGGCAGGAGGATGGCTGGTGCTCTTTGAACTGCCAGCCTTGCTTACTTTAGGAGTTTCAGGCCATTGAGAGATTGTGACTCCAAAAACATCAATGAATTTAAAAGGTTAGATGGCACCTAGGAAAGACCATGAAGGCTTTCCTCTGTCCTCCACATACATGTGAACACCCCAACACGGGAGCACATGTACACATATACACTGATACAAAATGCATGTCAGGATGAATGAATAAACTACATTAGGGGAGAAAATGGCCAAACTAGACTGCTCACACAGGCTTCAAGGGGCAGGCATAGAGTACTGAGTCATGTGGGTTTACAATTGCCAAGATGAAACTTAGGACATCTTTGACCATGTGTGAAAATATTCCAGTTTCAAATCTTGATCACCAGTTCCAGTCTGTATAAAATCCTAAGTAGGCCTTCCAGTACGACCAGCACCAGGATAGCTAGGGCGCAGAGTCGGCTGACACCCGCCAGCTATCTAGGACACTTGCCACGGAATCTTAAGCCTTCTGGTGAGTGGAACACAGCCTCTGCTCCAATCTCTAAACAGAGACAACTATAAGAACTAACTCCAGAGATTACCAGATGGCGAAAGGTAAACGTAATAATCTTACTAACAGAAACCAAGACCAATCACCATCATCAGAACCCAGCACTCCCACTTCGCCCAGTCCAGGGCACCCCAACACACCAGAAAAGCTAGACCCGGATCTAAAAGCATATCTCATGATGATGGTAGAGGACATCAAGAAGGACTTTAATAACACACTTAAAGAAATACAGGAGAACACTGCTAAACAGGTAGAAGACATTAAAGAGGAAGCACAAAAATCCCTTAAAGAATTGCAGGTAAACCAGACCAAAAAGGTGATGGAATTGAATAAAACCATCCAAAACCTAAAAAGGGAAGTAGACACAATAAAGAAAACCCAAATTGAGGCAACGCTGGAGATAGAAACCCTAGGAAAGAAATATGGAACCATAGATGCGAGCATCAGCAACAAAATACAAGAGATGGAAGAGAGAATCTCAGGTGCAGAAGACTCCATAGAGAATATCGGCACAACATTCAAAGAAAATACAAAATCCAAAAAGATCCTAACTCAAAACATCCAGGAAAGCCAGGAAACAATGAGAAGACCAAACCTACAGATAATAGGAGTAGATGAGAATGAAGATTTTCAACTCAAAGGACAGGCAAATATCTTCAACAAAATTATAGAAGAAAACTTCCCAAACCTAAAGAAAGAGATGCCCATGAACATACAAGAAGCCTAAAGAACTCCAAATAGACTGGACCAGAAAAGAAATTCCTTCCGATACATAATAATCAGAACAACAAAGGCACTAAATAAAGATAGAATACTAAAAGCAGTAAGGGAAAAAGGTCAAGTAACATATAAAGGCAAGCCTATCAGAATTACACCAGATTTTTCACCAGAGACTATGAAAGCCAGAAGAGCCTGGACAGATGTTATATAGAAACTAAGAGAACACAAATTCCAGCCCAGGCTACGATAAAAGGAAACAACAATTCTTCTCCCTAATATCTCTTAATATCAATGGAATCAACTCCCCAATAAAAAGACATAGACTAACAGGCTGGCTAGAGAAACAGGACCCAACATTTTGCTGCTTACAGGAAACTCATCTCAGAGAAAAAGATAGACACTACCTCAGAATGAAAGGAAGGAATACAATTTTCCAAGCAAATGGTAGGAAGAAACAAGCTGGAGTAGCCATCCTAATATCTAATAAAATCTACTTCCAACACAAAGTCATCAAAAAAGACAAGGAAGGGCACTTCATACTCATCAAAGGGAAAATCCTCCAAGAGGAGCTATCTTCCGAATTCTGAATATCTATGCTCCAAATACAAGGGCAGCCACATTCATTAAAGATACTTTAGTAAAGCTCAAAGCACACATTGCACCTCACACAATAATAGTGGGAGACTTCAACACACCACTTTCACCAATGGACAGGTCATGGAAACAGAAACTAAACAGGGACACAGTGAAACTGACAGAGGTTATGAAACAAATGGATCTGACAGATATCTACAGAACATTTTATCCTCAAACAAAAGGATATATCTTCTTCTCAGCACCTCATGTTACCTTCGCCAAAATTGTCCACATAATTGGTCACAAAACAAGCCTCAACATATACAAAAATATTGAAATTGTCCCATGCATCCTATCAGACCACCATGGACTAAGGCTGATCTTCAGTAACAAAATAAATAATAGAAAGCCAACACACACATGGAAACTAAACAACACTCTTCTCAATGATACCTTGGTCAAGGAAGGAATAAAGAAAGAAATTAAGGACTTTTTGGAGTTTAATGAAAATGAAGCCACAACATACCCAAATTTATGGGACAAAATGAAAGCATTTCTAAGAGGAAAACTCATAGCTCTGAGTGCCTCCAAAAAGAAACTAGAGAGAGCACACATTAGCAGCTTGACAACACACCTAGAAGCTCTAGAACGAAAGGAAGCAAATTCACCCAAGAGGAGTAGATGGCAGGAAATAATCAAACTCAGGGGTGAAATCAACCAAGTGGAAACAAGAAGAACTATTCAAAGAATCAACCAATCAAGGAGCTGGTTCTTTGAGAAAATCAACAAGATAGATAAACCCTTAGCCAGACTCACTAGAGGGCACAGGGAAAGTATTCTAATCAACAAAATCAGAAATGAAAAGGGAGACATAAAAACAGATCCTGAAGAAATCCAAAACACCATCAGATCCTTCTACAAAAGGCTATACTCAACAAAACTGGAGAACCTGGATGAAATGGACAAGTTTCTAGACAGATACCAGGTACCAAAGTTAAATCCATATCAGGTTAATGATCTAAACAGTCCCATATCCCCTAAGGAAATAGAAGCAGTCATTAATAGTCTCCCAACCAAAAAAAGCCCAGGACCAGATGGGTTTAGTGCAGAGTTCTATCAGACCTTCAAAGAAGATTTAATCCCAGTTCTTTACAAACTATTCCACAAAATAGAAACAGAAGGTACTCTACCCAACTCATTCTATGAAGCTACAATTACTCTGATACCTAAACCACAAAAGTCCCAACAAAGATAGAGAACTTCAGACCAATTTCCCTTATGAATATCCATGCAAAAATCCTCAATAAAGTTCTTGCTAACCGAATCCAAGAACACATCAAAACAATCATCCATCCTGACCAAGTAGGTTTCATCCCAGGGATGCAAGGATGGTTCAATATACGGAAATCCATCAATGTAATCCAGTATATAAACAAACTCAAAGACAAAAACCACATGGTCATCTCGTTAGATGCTGAGAAAGCCTTTGACAAAATCCAACACCCCTTCATGATAAAAGTCTTGGAAAGATCAGGAATTCAAGGCCCATACCTAACCACGATAAAAGCAATCTACAGCAAACCAGTAGCCAACATCAAAGTAAATGGTGAGAAGCTGGAAGAAATCCCACTAAAATCAGGGACTAGACAAGGCTGTGCACTCTCTCCCTACCTATTCAACATTGTACTTGAAGTCCTAGCCAGAGCAATTAGACAACAAAAGGAGATCAAGGGGATACAAATCGGAAAAGAAGAAGTCAAAATATCACTCTTTGCAGATGATATGATAGTATATATAAGTGACCGTAAAAATTCCACCAGAGAACTCCTAAGCCTGATAAACAGCTTCAATGAAGTAGCTGGATATAAAATTAACTCAAGCAAGTCAATGGCCTTTCTGTACACAAAGGATAATCAGGCTGAGAAGGAAATTAGGGAAACAACACCCTTCTCAATAGTCACAAACAAAGTAAAATACCTTGGAGTGACTCTAACAAAGGAAGTGAAAGATCTGTATGACAAGAACTTCAAGTCTCTGAAGAAAGAAATTAAAGAAGATCTCAGAAGATGGAAAGATCTCCCATGCTCATGGATTGGCAGGATCAACATTGTAAAAATGGCTATCTTACCAAAAGCAATCTACAGATTCAATGCAATCCCCATCAAAATTCCAACTCAATTCTTCAAGGAATTATAAAGGGCAATCCTCAAATTCATCTGGAATAACAAAAAACCTAGGATAGCAAAAACTCTTCTCAAGGATAAAAGAACCTTTGGTGGAATCACCATGCTTGACCTAAAGCTGTACTACAGAGCAATTGTGATAAAAAAAACTGCATGGTACTGGTATAACGACAGACAAGTAGACCAATGGAACAGAATTGAAGACCCTGAGATGAACCCACACACCTATGGTCACTTGATCTTTGACAAGGGAGCAAAAACCATCCAGTGGAAAAAAGACAGCATTTTCAACAAATGGTGCTGGCACAACTGGAGGTTATCATGTAGAAGAATGCGAATTGATCTATTCCTATCTTGTTGTACTAAGGTCAAATCTAAGTGGATTAAGGAACGCCACATAAAACCAGAGACACTGAAACTTATAGAGGAGAAAGTAGGGAAAAGCCTCGAAGATATGGGTACAGGGGAAAAATTCCCGAATAGAACAGCAAAGGCTTGTGCTTTAAGATCAAGAATCGATAAATGGGACCTCATAAAGTTGTAAAGGTTCTGCAAGGCAAAAGACACCGTCAATAAGACAAAAAGGCCACCAACAGATTGGGAAAGGATCTTTACCTACCCTAAATCAGATAGGGGAGTAATATCCAATATATATAAAGAACTCAAGAAGGTGGACTCCAGAAAATCAAATAACCCCATTAAAACTGGGGCTCAGAACTGAACAAAGAATTCTCACCTGAGGAATACCAAATTGCAGAGAAGTACCTGAAAAAAATGTTCAACATCCTTAATCATCAGGGAAATGCAACTCAAAACAACCCTGAGATTCCACCTCACAGCAGTCAGAATGGCTAAGATCAAAAATTCAGGTGACAGCAGATGTTGTCGAGGATGTGGAGAAAGAGGAACATTCCTTCATTGTTGGTGGGATTGCAAGCTTGTACAACCACTCTGGAAATCAATTTGGCGGTTCCTCAGAAAAATGGACATAATACTACCAGAGGATCCAGCAATACCTCTCCTGGGCATATATCCACAAGATGTCCCAACCGGTAAGAAGGACACATGCTCCACTATGTTCATAGCAGCCTTATTTATAATAGCCAGAAGCTGGAAAGAACCCAGATGCCCCTCAACAGAGGAATGGATACAGAAAATGTGGTACATTTACACAATGGAGTACTACTCAGCTATTAAAAAGAATGAATTTATGAAATTCCTAGCCAAATGGATGGACCTGGAGGGCATCATCCTGAGTGAGGTAACACAATCACAAGGGAACTCACACAATATGTACTCACTGATAAGTGGTATTAGCCCAAAAACTTAGGATACCCAAGATATAAGATACAATTTGTTAAACGCATGAAACTCAAGAAGTAGGAAGACCAAAGTGTGGACACTGTGCCTCTTCTTAGAATTGGGAACAAAACACCCATGGAAAGAGTTACAGAGATAAAGTTTGGAGCTGTGAAGAAAGAATGGACCATCTAAAGACTGCCATATCCAGGGATCCATCCCATAATCAGCTTCCAAACGCTGACACCATTGCATACACTAGCAAGATTTTGCTGAAAGGACCCAGATATAGCTCTCTCTTGTGAGACAATGCCGGGGCCTAGCAAACACAGAAGTGGATGCTCACAGTCAGCTATTGGATGGATCACAGGGCCCCCAATGGAGGAGCTAGAGAAAGTACCCAAGGAGCTAAAGGGAACTGCAACCCTATAGGTGGAACAGCATTATGAACTCTCCAGTACCCCAGAGTCTTGACTCTAGCTGCATATGTATCAAAAGATGGCCTAGTAGGCCATCACTGGAAAGAGAGGCCCATTGGACTTGCAAACTTTATATGCCCCAGTACAGGGGAATGCCAGGGGCAAAATGTGGGAGTTGGTGGGTAGGGGAGTCGGGAGGGGGGAGTGTATTAGGGACTTTTAGGATAGCATTGGAAATGTAAATAAGGAAAATACCTAATAAAAAATTAATTAAAAATAAATCCTAAGCAGTCCAAGGAAACAATGTGCAGACTGATTTCAACCCGGGGTGGCCTCTTTAAGCTCCTGGTGTCCCCTTCAAAGAATGTAAAGTTTCCCATGAGAGTCCTGACTCTTGACTTGCCAATGTAAACCCAAGGCATTCTTTCCTGATATTGTTATTAATGTCTGGAGTTAACTCAGACTTACTTGTAATCAATTAATGGCCCACTCTGGCTCACCCTTAATTATAATAAATCAAAATATTTAAAGAAACATTTAGGCAGAGGACTTGATCTATGGAGTAGTTCAATGCCCTTAGTGTAAGTACAAAATTGTAAACACTGGCACATTTGACCCTCTTAATGATTACTTCTAGAAAATAGGTCAATTAAAATGAATAGTATTGTTTTTTTTTAATGGCAAATTATTTCTCATGACTTTACAATCTTTCTGGAAGACAAGTTGCATTGAGAGAAACTGTGTTTGTCTTCCTGAGGGATTTGTTGGCCATGGTAGATCCTGTCTCATGAGGGCTATTCTGCATACTGAAAATTAAGCAAAAGTTGGGGTATAGACCTCAGAGGGCAAGGAAACCAGCAATTGCCTGATGGAGCAAGCAAGGCCACCATGTCTGCTCATGGAATACTCATAGCTCTTTTTTCCCCCTTGTAGCAATGTTGCATAGCCTTTTGAATGCCATCCTGAGAAGGAATTGTTTTGGTCTCAGCCAAATTCTGTAAGCACTCTGTTAGGAATTAGCATTCCCTCAATACCCCCAAGATTCTGAAGAGAACTTGGGCCTCCTTTGGCTTTGTGGTCTCCCAGTGTGTCATTGCTTGGAATGAGAATGACGATCCTAACTAAAGCTTCCAATGCTATCCACAATGGTGTCCCTGTTGTCACGTGTGGAAGGAAGCTTGTCATATATGACACTTCATAAATGAAAAACTACATGGTGATAAAGACTATATATTTTCTTCTAGCCAGCCCTTCAGACTGTAGGCTTTTCCATGCTGAAATCATCTTGCCTGTGCCACCTTAGTAAAGAATCATTTAGAAATGCTTGTTCCACTGTCCCAATAGGAATTTACAAACTAATGATGGATTCTCTTTTTCTGAACTTGCAAGCAAATTTTTGAAGAAAAGATATGTCTTCCTTTCAAATAGAAGATTCTAGTAAAGATAGGACTTTATTCTTCTCATTTTTGTACTAGTCCTTTGAGAATTTGGTACAATGTGTTTTAATCATTTGCACCCCTCCCTAACTCCCAGCAGGGCCACCCATATTTCTCTACCCACCCAATTGTGTGTCCCCTTCCCTTTCTTTCTTTTTTTAAGCCTAGTGAGATCAGTTTTGCTCCTCATAAATTCTGGGATTGGTAGCCTTCCACTGAGGCATAATCCACTTGTCAGGGCTACACTCTCCAAGCAAGCAGACTCTTCTCAGCAGGGGACTAGGCTTCATGGTCACTCCCATCTCCATGCAGGATTTTGTCTGACTTGTGATTGTTCTGGTCTCGTGTGTTCTGTCACTACTGTTGTGAGCCATGATGTGCTTGTTTGAAAAGTATGGTTTCACTGTAGTCATCCACCACTTCTGTCTGTCTCTTACCATCTTTCCATCTACTCTCCCACAATGATCTCTGAGCCTTGGCAGAAACAGGTATGATACAGACATCCCATTTAGGGGTGAACATTCTGCAGTCCTATTTCCTGTGTGTTGATCCTTGTGGTTCCTGTCTTAATCACCCTCTACTGAAAATAGTAATGTCTCTGATAAGAATTGAGAGATGAATTAATCTATGGGCACAACAAGTGTGTGTGTGTGCACGTGCATGTGTGTGTGTTACTATGATACAGCATCACATCCAAGGCCACTTATAGAAGAGTGATTCTCAACCTTCCTAATACTATGACCCTTTAATATAGTTTCTTATGTTGTAGTGACACCCAACTATAAAATTATTATTTTTGCTACTTCATAACTGTAATGTTGCTACTGTCATGAATAGTGATGTAAATATCTGATATGTAGGATATCTTATATGCATGATATCTGATATGCAGTCCTTGTGAAAGGGTCATTGGCTCCCATAAAAGGGTTATGACCCACAGATTGAGAAGTGCTGTTATAGAACAAAGGGTTTACTTTGGATTTACGTCTGCAGATAGATAAGAGTTCATCACCATCATGGCTCAGGAGTGTGGCAGTAGGCAGGAATGATGGAAGGAGCAGTGGGGACTCAAAAACCAAACACAGCAAGAAGAGAGAGCACACTGGGCATGGTGGGAAGCTTTTAAATCTCAACGTCTGCCTCCTGGGATACAGTTCACCAGGAATGTCATATCTACTAATTCAGCCTAATGGCATCACTATTTGGAGATAAAATATATGCTTCTACAATAGTAGGCTTCTATATCACTTTATCATCTCTCCTGTGTTACCTCCTCTACTATGATGATATAAATGGTTAAAGGGATATAATGGAACAGTAAGGGTTAAATTGGCACAGAGGTAGGGAGGCAGGGATGAAGAGGAATATTATAAACAAATTTTATTGTATTTTGCCCTTGTTGCATTTGCTGTATGTAACATTTCATGGACACTTTTGATGTAATAGTCTGTAATGAAGAACAGTGCTTTAAAGATATATGAATGTCAAGACCTACATAAAATACCCACACAATACTGGAAGCATCACTGAAGAGTTTCTAATAGCATTCTTGAGTGTAGATGGATTAATATCCTGCACACGACCTTCCCTGCCAGAGGAGAGGTATCTACCCTGCCAGGGAGGGCTTTGCCGGAGCCCCCCAGGAGAGCCATCTTGGTTCCTGAGCACCCGGGGGAGCCATCTTGGTTCCCGGATCCCACAGAGACTAGTCTGCACAGTTGAGAGTGTGGACTACAGAAGATAACAGCTTCTAGGACAGGCAGAAGCCACAGAGCTTCTGAGGCAGAAGCCGTTTCTGGCTCCAGACATCTGGGCACCTTATCTGCCAGAGAAGAGGTATCTGCCCTACCCAGGAGGGCTTTGCCAGAGCACCTGGGGGAGCCATCTTGGTTCCCAGATCCCTCTGAGACTAGTCTGTGCAGGTAAGAGTGTGGACTACAGAAGCTAACAGCTTGTGGGACAGGCCTTGGTTTGGGCCTTCATCTTTTGCCAGGAGGCAGGTCCAAATGCCAGATATTTGTGCAGCTTTCCAGCAAGAGGAGAGCTTGCCTGCAGGCAGTGCTCTAACCACTGAAACTCAGGAGAGAGCTAGTCTCCCAGATCTGCTGATAGATGCTAACAGAATCACGAGAGGAACAAGCTCAAACCACAGACAACTATAACAACTAACTCCAGAGATTACCAAATGGCAAAAGGCAAACATAAGTATCTTACTAACAGAAACCAAGATCACTCACCATCATCAGAACCCAGTATTCCCACCTCAGTCAGTCCTGGGCACCCCAACACACCCAAAAAGCTAGACCCGGATTTAAAAGCAAATCTCATGATGATGGTAGAGGACATCAAGAAGGACTTTAAAAACACACTTAAAGAAATACAGGAGAACACTGCTAAAGAGTTACAAGTCCTTAAAGAAAAACAGGAAAACACAACCAAACAGGTAGAAGTCCTTAAAGAAAAACAGGAAAACACATCCAAACAGGTGATGGAAATGAACAAAACAATATTAGACCTAAAAAGGGAAGTATACACAATAAAGAAAACCCAAAGTGAGGCAACACTGGAGATAGAAATCCTAGGAAAGAAATCTGGAACCATAGATGCAAGCATCAGAAACAGAATACAAGAGATGGAAGAGAGAATCTCAGGTGCAGAAGACTCCATAGAGAACATAGGCACAATAATCAAAGAAAATGCAAAATGCAAAAAGATCCTTACTCAAAACATCCAGGAAATCCAGGAAACAATGAGAAGACCAAACCTACAGATAATAGGAGTAGGCGAAAATGAAGATTTTCAAATTAAAGGGCCAGCAAATATCTTCAACAAAATTATAGAAGAAAACTTCCCAAACCTAAAGAAAGAGATGCTCATGAACATACAAGAAGCCTACAGAACTCCAAATAGACTGGACCAGAAAAGAAATTCCTCCCGACACATAATAATCAAAACAACAAATGCACTAAAGAAAGATAGAATATTAAAAGCAGTAAGGGAGAAAGGTCAAGTAACATATAAAGGCAGGCCTATCAGAATTACACCAGATTTTTCACCAGAGACTATGAAAGCCAGAAGATCCTGGACAGATGTTATACAGACACTAAGAGAACACAAATGCCAGCCCCGGCTACTATACCCAGCCAAACTTTCAATTACTATAGATGGAGAAACCAATGTATTCCACGACAAAATCAAATCCACACATTATCATTCCACAAATCCAGCCCTACATAGGATAATAACAGAAAAAAAAAATACAAGGATGGAAACCACGTCCTAGAAAAAGCAAGAAAGTAATCCTTCAACAAACCTAAAAGAAGACAGCCATAAGAACAGAATGCCAAATCTAACAACAAAAATAATATGAAGCAACAATTACTTTTCCTTAATATTTCTTAATATCAATGGACTCAATTTCCCAATAAAAAGACATAGACTAACAGATGGGCTAAACAAACAGGACCCAACATTTTGCTGCTTACAGGAAACCCATCTCAGGGAAAAAGACAGACACTACCTCAGAATGAAAGGCTGGAAAACAACTTTCTAAGCAAATGGTCTGAAGAAACAAGCTGGAGTAGCCATTCTAATATCTAATAAAATCGACTTCCATCCCAAAGTTATCAAAAAAGACAAGGAGGGGTACTTCATACACATCAAAGGCAAAATCATCCAAGAGGAACTCTCAATTCTGAATATCTATGCTCCAAATGCAAGGGCAGCCACATTCATTAAAGAAACTTTAGTAAAGCTCAAACCACACATTGCACCTCACACAATAATAGTGAGAGACTTCAACACACCACTTTCATCAATGGACAGATCGTGGAAACAGAAACTAAACAGGGACACAGTGAAACTAACAGAAGTTATGAAACAAATGGATCTGACAGATATCTACACAACATTTTATCCTAAAACAAAAGGATATACCTTCTTCTCAGGACCTCATGGTACCTTCTCCAAAACTGACCATATAATTGGTCACAAAACAGGCCTCAACAGATACAAAAATATTGAAATTGTCCCATGCATCCTATCAAATCACCATGGACTAAGGCTGATCTTCAATAAACATAAATAATAGAAAGCCAACATTCACGTGGAAAATGAACAACACTCTCTCCTCAACGATACCTTGGTCAAGGAAGGAATAAAGAAAGAAATTAAAGACTTTTTAGAGTTTAATGAAAATAAAGCCACAACATACACAAACTTATGGGACACAATGAAAGCATTTCTAAGAGGAAAACTCATAGATCTGAGTGCCTCCAAAAAGAAACTAGAGAGAGCACACACTAGCAGCTTGACAACACACCTAAAACCTCTAGACCAAGAGGAAGCAAATTCACCCAAGAGGAGTAGATGGCAGGAAATAATCAAACTCAGGGGTGAAATCAACCAAGTGTAAACAAGAAGAACTATTCAAAGAATCAACCAAACGAGGAGCTGGTTCTTTAAATCTAAGTGGATCAAAGAACTCCACATAAAACCAGAGACAGTAAAACTTATAGAGGAGAAAGTGGGGTAAAGCCTCAAAGATATTGGCACAGAGGAAAAATTCCTGAATAGAACAGCAATGGCTTATGCTGTAAGATCGAGAATCAACAAATGGTATACCTCATAAAATTGCAAAGCTTCTGCAAGGCAAAAGACACCGTCAATAAGACAAAAAGGCCACCAACAGATTGGGAAAGGATCTTTACCTATCCTAAATCAGATAGGGGACTAATATTCAATATATATAAAGAACTCAAGAAGGTGGATTCCAGAAAATCAAATAACCCCATTAAAAATGGGGCTCAGAGCTAAACAAAGAATTCTCACCTGAGGAATACCGAATGGCTGAAAAGCACCTGAAAATAATGTTCAGCATCCTTAATCATCAGGGAAATGAAAATCAAAACAACCCTGAGATTCCATCTCACACCAGTCAGAATGACTAAGATCAAAAATTCAGGTGACAGCAGATGTTGTCGAGGATGTGGAGAAAGGGGAACATTCCTCCATTGTTGGTGGGATTGCAAGCTTGTACAACCACTCTGGAAATCAGTCTGGCGGTTCCTTAGAAAATTGGACATAGTACTATTGGAGGATCCAGCAATACCTCTCCTGGGCATATATCCAGAAGATGTCCCAACCGGTAAGAAGGACACATGCCCCACTATGTTCATAGCAGCCTTATTTATAATAGCCAGAAGCTGGAAAGAACCCAGATGCCCCTCAACAGAGGAATGGATACAGAAAATGTGGTACATTTACACAATGGAGTACTACTCATCTATTAAAAAGAATGAGGGCTGGAGAGATGGCTTAGCGGGTAAGAACACTGACTGCTCTTCCAAAGGTCCTGAGTTCAAATCCCAGCAACCACTTGATGGCTCACAACCACCCATAATGAGATCTGATGCCCTCTTCTGGTGTGTCTGAAGACAACTATAGTGTACTTACATATAATAATAAAATAAATCTTAAAAAAATAAAATAAAAAGAATGAATTTATGAAATTCTTAGGCAAATGGATGGACCTTGAGTGCATCATCCTGAGTGAGGTAATCCAATCACAAAAGAACTCTGATATGTACTCACTGATAAGTGGATATTAGCCCAGAAATTTAGAATACCCAAGATATAAGATACAATTTGCAGAACACATGAAACTCAAGAATAATGAAGACCAAAGTGTGGACACTTTGCCCCTTCTTAGAATTGGGAACAAAACACCCATGGAAGGAGTTACAGAGACAAAGTTCAGAGCTCAGACAAAAGGATGGACCATCTAGAGACTGCCATATCCGGGGATACATCCCATAATCAGCCTCCAAATGCTGACACCATTGCATACACTAGCAAGATTTTGCTGAAAGGACCCTGATATAGCTGTCTCTTGTGAGGCTAAGCCAGGGCCTAGCAAACACAGAAGTGGAGGCTCACAGTCAGCTATTGGATGGATCACAGGGCCCCCAATGGAGGAGCTAGAGAAAGTACCCAAGGAGCTAAAGGGATCTGCAACCCTATAGGTAGAACAACGATATGAACTAACTAGCCTCCCCTCCCCCCGGAGCTCGTGTCTCTAGCTGCATATATATCAGAAGTTGGCCTAGTTGGCCATCAGTGAAAAGAGAGGCCCATTGTTCTTGTAAACTTTTATGCCTCAGTACAGGGGAACACCAGGGCCAAGAAGTGGGAGTGGGTGGGTAGGGTAATGGGAGGGGGAAGGGTATGGAGGACTTATGGGATAGCATTGGAAATGTAAATGAAGAAAATACCTAGTAAAAATAATAAGAAGAAAAGAATGTATTAGAGAACCAATATATGTATTGTATTACCTTAGAGCTATTTGTAACACTTACTTCTCATTTAGTCTCATTAAAATGTATATGTGTAAATATATTTTTCTATTTATATAATAAAATAAAAGGAAAATACTATCTTACATTAAACTATATCACATATACATATGCTCATATACATGCATGTATATGCTAACTTTAATATAACCAGTACAAAAAATAATATCTGTAAATTATGTAATAAAAATATCCTGCACACACCAGTATATCCAGGAGATATTCAAAATTTTTGACTTGAATCACCTATTCCTATTAAATTTTGGTTATAGATCAACTTCAAATCACTATCATGGTAATTTAGTGTCTTCTTTGTTAGCTTTCTAAGCATTACCTATATATACAAATTAATATTTATTATGTTATGAGATTGGTATTTTCTCTGTTGTGGAAATATTAAGTAAATATTTATTTTCAACTTTTAAGTTACAGGAATATCCGGGTCCTATTTAGGAGTTTAGTCTTAGTCCCCAATCATTTGGTGTCTGTCCCCTGATATTTCTATTTGGTAAGTGACTAGGTTTTCTTCTATTCTTTTTTCTTTTAGTTAAGTAAATAAGGAGTTGGTATTTCCTAATTTAATATTACATAAAATATTTATTGAATATGGGAGAGGAAAGAGAAGACATAGGACCGTACAGTAGAATTCTCTAACTCACTCCCTTATTTGTGATTCAGTATTATGGGAGACCCTATGGATTGGTATGTCTGTCTCCTCTCCCCTACAAATGTGCCAATTACTGTCAGAATAACCACAACTAGTGGGGGAAAAGTTTCAACTGGCATATGTCATTAAAACTATGTATATTTTTTTATAATAGGAAGCCCACAGTTGCACACATTATCCACCAATAATAAGAGAAAATAAACAACATGTAAGATGAAAATAAGTGGAAATGAGAGTCTTACGGAAAGCAGTTACAGTGATGAGAAAACCTAGTACTAGAAATGATGTAATTAGCATTAATTATTGGTGACACTGGTTTGACATACCACCATGTGGTCAAAATGGTGTTAGTAGTTTCTTCCAGTAGAGAGCAAGAAATAATATAGTTTATGGAACAAATTAATGAAACAGAACAATACACAAAATCAACCAAAGATTTATTTCTTTCACAGTCAATAAGATTGAGAAACCCTTAGCCATCCTGATAAAAAGAAAAAGAAGATGCAAATTTATAAAATTAAAGATCAAATGGTATCATTACAAATTACTCCAGTGAAATAAAAAAGTATTAGAAACTATTACAAAACTTTATACTCTGAAAAACTGGATAACTCAGAAGATATAAATGACTTTAACAGACCCATCATAAGCAATGAGATCAAAGCTGTTATTAAAAGCCTCCCTTAAAGAAAAGCCCAGGACTAGACAGATTCATGCTGAATTTTATCAAACTTTTAAGGAAGACCTCACAACCGTTCTTCTTGATTTGTCCAATAAAGATAGAAAGTAAAGGAACATTACCAAATTCATCTGATGAATACAGTATTATCCTGATATTAAGACCTGGAAAAGGCATACACAAAGAAAACTACAGACCAGTCTCTTTGATGAACATAGCTACTTTATATACATTTTATTATATAGACTTTATAAGGTAAATATGTCTTAATTATCCTAATTTGACCATAGTTTTACTCATTCTTCTTGGACTTACTGATACAACATTTCACCAAAGACCCATAGCTTTTCCTATTAGGCATTGTGAATCCCATGGATGTAATGGCATTGAATATGGCTCCATGAAAAATGGGTTTTGTGAGAGATCAGTGTAGTTTTGCCACAGTGAAGATCAATTATTAATGAAGTAAAATGAAAATAAAAGCTTGGAGGAATTAAAAGTTGGTAATTGACTGCTCACTTTGGCAAGTACTCTCACTTGCAAGCACTGCTACTCTCAAAAAGCAAAGGCTGGCTTGGAATTTCCAAAAAGAGTTGTCACATTCCTTTATACAAGAGGTCATTCTAGTGGAATGATTTTAACCAGTGACAAGGCGATCAGAATAAGCAGACACTGAAGTTAGATCACTGAAGAATCACGAGGACCCATCTAAATCTAGCCAATATGGATCTGAATGGTAGGATTTTTAAAAGATTGCTGGACAAGAGCTTGTGGTTCCAGGAAGATAAAACACCTGTGCTTTTTTCCACTCCTGCCTAAAACACAGATAAAAGCTGTGGGCACTATACATTAAGTCCGCAAGAAGAATGTAATGTGCAGAACCATCTGGAAGGAATTCCAGATGAGGATACAGCTATGAGTTCTCAGTTTTCTTTTTGCCTCAAATTTGCCCAGTTTTGAGACAAAGAAGCCAATAGCCTGGGAGGGCCCCTGAGAAAAATAAAGCATACTCAAAGAAATCCTCCTCTCTCCATCCAAGTGACCAGGAAAAGAACTGTGCAAGGAAAGCACTACTTACACAACATTTCATCAGTAAATACACTTGTTCATACACTCCACACAAAATAATAATAATGCCACTTAAACAGTGCACGGTGGCAATGTCTTTAATCTTAGAATTCAGAGGCATAAGCAGGTTGGATCTCTGAGTTCAAGGCCAGCCTGATGTATAGAGCAAGTTCCAGGACAGCTAGAGATACCCAGAGAAACCCTGTCTCAACAAACCAATCAACAACCAACCAAACAAACAAAAACAGAAGAAAGAAAGAAAGAAAGAAAGAAAGAAAGAAAGAAAGAGAGAGAGAGATGGGGAGGGAGGGAGGGAGGGAGGGAGGGAGGGAGGGAGGGAGGGAGGGAAGGAAGGAAGGAAGGAAGGAAGGAAGGAAGGAAGGAAGGAAGGAAGGAAGGAAGGAAGAAAAGGAGGAAGGAAAGAAGAAAGGAAAGAAGAAAGGAAAGAAGGAAAGAAGACAGACAATGTCACTTTCTCTCTCCACTTACTGATAAAGAGATGTTTCCCTCCCCCACTGGTTGGTAAGGACCACTCACCAGCAGGAGCCAGCAGCAGGTTAGATATGAATTTCAATTTCTAACCCTCAACGTTACATTAATTAGGTGACCCTCCTCCCCCCCCCCCCCCCCGCCAGAGCCTTGCTTTGTTTGCTTGTTTTCTTTTGCCAGGAAGCAGCTTTGTTTGTGTTGTCTCTGGCTCAGAAGATTCTCATCCAGAGACTGAGCCCTGAGCACATGGAACTTGGCTTACACACATTTTTAGCATTTTTAGCATCCTGATATAACATACATTTTTCACTGGGTATTTCATGGACATAGATCTATGATATGGGCTACAGGACTCTGATTAGGTTGCTATGACACCAAATACACAGAAATGCACTAAGGCGCCTGTGTTTTCACTGGTATTTATTGAGCCATGTTGACTTATTTGGTTTGGTTTTGTTATTGTTGTTGTTGTTCTAAAGCTGGGAGTTGCTAACACTATCAAATATTTGGGCACGCCATGGTGTAAATAACAGTTGTGTGGATGTGGACTCTTTATCTTTAAAAAAAGTCAGGAAGAATCCTCATGTTTTTAAACTGAGATTTCTCCTGAGACTGGAAACCATAGAAAATGCAGCTGAATACAATGATGACTGCTGACTGTGTTGTCATGGTGTTCAGACTGCCTTACACTGATTTCTTTCCGCCCTGTTTTAATTTTCCATAAAGAAACACATATTTAATTAAATATTACATACTTCTCCCCTCCAAGCTCTCCTACTCAAATTCAGGCTATCTTTTACTTGAATTATTTTCATTTTGTACATACACACATGCACACACACATATAAAATATATATGAAAAAATATAAAAACAACTTGCTGTGTTCACTTACTATTACTTAAATAGACATGTTTTTAGGGCTTACCACTTAATATTAGGTGACCAATAAGGATTTCCCTGCTGGAGAAAACTAAATCTCCTCTCAGCAGTCATGGATTGCTTACAGATCTTTATCTGGGAGTGGGACCCCACGAAATTCCCATATTTATGTTGAGTCTTGCCATTGTGCAGATCTTGCTTAGGCAGCCATATTGTTGAGATTCATGGGTGTTGCTTCCCTATCATATCTAGAAAACATAACATCGAAGCAGACTTTCTGGTCCTCTGGATCTTACAGCCTTTCTGTACCTCCTTCGGCCATGCTCCCTGAGCCTTGGGTATTGGATTGTAGATGTGTTAATTGGAGATGGTCACCCTATGGTCAGTTCTCTGAATTTTGATTAGCTATGGCATTTTTGTAATATTCTCCATCTGCTGAAAAAGATACCTATCTGAGGAGGGGCTAGAGCTACACTCTTCTGTGGGTATAAAAATAAGTAATAGAATGCAGTTAAGAATTATACTGATTAAAAAAAAGAATTATACTGATTTAGGAAGTGGCAGTGGTAGACTGTCTCTGTGATCCATGACCTCGCTAACCTAGGGAGTTGGCTTTTCAATCCCAGGCATAATTTTTCTCCTGCTAAGTAGGCATTGAGTCCAATATGCCCAATATGTAAGTGCTACTATTGTACCTTTAGGGACCTCTTGCCATATTGGTCATTCTTCTGGTTCCTAGGCATCACAACTGGGTAAGAATATTGATTGCTTTCCTTCCTCAAAATCTTGTGCATCACCTTTTGGTGCCATGGAAACTTGTCCTCAGGAAGGATGCTTTCAGGTCATATCAAACTTGAATCTTCCAGGCCCTATGTTTGAAGTGTGTTGTCTTCAGAAATAGAGGCTTATCTTTAACTTCTGGGCAACAGAAACAAACAAGCAAGGGCAATAGCTTGTATTGCTTGAGGAGTCCCTTGAACCTCCCCTACCAAAAGCCTCAAAGAAGGTTTCTTATGCCTGTTGCTGTGTTTTTGTTATATAGTCTATGGTCTTGGCAGGAGCATTATCACCCCAGCATTACCACCCCCAGTTTTTATCAAAACTTCATTTTAATAAATAGATACAAATATACATGTGTATGCAATATATATATGTATTATTATTTTAGGTAAATATAAAAATAGTTACAAAATATTTTGAAAAATAAACTACCATAGCTTTCTATCTTTTCTTCAGACATACTTAGTATTATCTATCTCTCCTCCTTCCCTCTTCCGTGGGAGCAGTGTTTTAGGAAAGAGTCAGAGCTCACAAAATAATATTCCAAATCCTAATGTTCCAAGAAAAACTATCACCTCTTATTGCGAGGACCATCCTGATCCCAGTTTCAATAAGAGACACTTGATCAACATAGAGTTGACAAACATGTAATCATTATCTGACAAAAATTTTAAAAGCAACTATCACAAAAATGCTTTGTTGCGCATTTAGAAACTAACTCTAGACATGTGAAAAATACGAAGTCAACATAGAAATAAAAAAAACATGGAAATGTCAAAAGAGAAACAACATTTAAATGAATGAGTTAGCCATAGGATTGGAAGGCCAGGGAGGACAGATAATGAATATGAGAGCAAGAGAACTCAATTGAACAACAGAATAATAGACTACAAACATAAAATAAACAATGTCAAAATATTATATGTTATAGTTTGTCATACTTTATTCTATATGATATTACCAAATTATGCATACTGCATAATCATGTATGTCATACACATTATATAGAATAGGCATGCAACAGGTATATATAGTATATACACAGGATAGAACTATATATATTCAGGGAGTGAGAAAACCATTTAATAAAGATATCCAACCTATTTGGCCTTAGAGGCCAAGAAGAAAAGAGAAAGAAAAAAGAGTAAAAGGTTTTCAAGGAAATAATAACAAAAACTTCCCTGAATCTGACAAAGCGACATATTCTAGTTTGTACAAACACCAAATGTGGTAAATCCAAAGAAATTCTTGTCAAGACATATCATAGCAACACACAGTGAGAAAAGACAAAACAAGTCTTGAGAGTAGTCAGAAAAGAATTGATGGATTAGCCATGTGAGAAGAATTCAAACGACACCAGGTTTCAAGAGAAATCATATAAGTGAGAAGGAAGAGGCACATTCTTTTTCAAGGGCTGAAAGAAATGTCAGCCCAGACTCATATATGCAGTGATGTCATCTGCCAAAAAACAAAGAGGATGAGCTGAGTATGGAGGCATTCAGTGGTCATCTTAGCTCTTGAGAAGTCGAGGCACGGGAATTGTGAGTACCAGTCCAGTCTAAGTGTCAGAGTGAAAAAAGAAATCATGTCCAACACCACGAGGAAAGGAGGCTCTGATAAAACAGGAAACTACAGAAGAATGTGTGTCGTTACAGGGGGTTCTGTAAATGAAAAGAACAACATAAAAGCAAGGCGTGCGATTTATCTCATATTTTCTAACTCGTGCTCGGCAACTGGAGCAAGCATTTAGTTTACATCTGATGTATATGTACCCCAATGTACGGGAAAGGTAGACATATTTAAGACAATTGCATTTTAAGGGAGGAAGTGCAATGAGGTGCTGAGAGAAGCTGAATTTCTACACTTCATTAAACAGGTAAGATGACAGTGGTAGATGGTGACAAGGTGTGTTTACACAATGAAGTACCTAGCAGATATGCTAAAATAGATATGTAGGTAAGCCTGCCAGAAAACTAGGCAGCCTGCTTGCAGATCTTCTCTCCTCCCTCTGTTCCTACAGTTCCAATGCCTCAGTCTCATCTCCAGCTCTGCAGCAGAACACCTGAGGCAGCCTTCCCCAATGCCCCTGCTCCTATCTCCTATGGATACCACAATATTCCCCTTCTAACCTCTCCATCCCCACTTGTTGCTTTATCTTAGCCCTAGCAGGAAGCCCCTGATAAATCACAGGCCCTGCCTGCCAGAAAACCAGATAGACTGCCTACAGATTTATTCCTTTCCTCTCTGTTTCCCCCAGATCCTGGCTCCTCCTTTCCTCCCCAGCTCTGCAGCAAAACACCTGTGGCAGCCTTCCCTGCCCTTCTGCTCCCATCTCCTGTGGATACCACAGACCTTCCCCATCTAACCTTCCCACTAACTGTAAGTCACTCATTGCTTCTTCCCAGCCCTCACCCCAGCAGGCACTCCCTGCAAAACCCAAGTGCCTTCCCTCCCAGGACAAGTAGGCTGAAGGCAGACCCACACTTCTCTTGCTCCTCCAGTTCTATTCTCCTCAGTCTTATCCCCAGCTCTGTACATAAAAATCTGCTGATTCCCTTTCCTCTCTGACCCCCTTCCCCAATGAATCACAAATGTCTCCTCCAACCTTCTTTCCCCCTTAACTCATCCCAGTATTCCAGGCTCCAACAACAGTAGGCATTCCACTTGAACACACCAGTTGAGCAGGCCAGGAAAACAGGCAATACATTGCCATATTATTCTCCAAAAATCCAGAGAGGAAACAGAGACTAAGAAAGAAAACACTCACCCAACAGCAACAAAAAACTTGAGAAATCTGTATCTAACCCTATAATCACCCCAAACTCAGATAGCGAAATGCCAGCATAAAGTACAGTCAATAACAGCCAGAGCAATATGGGCAATATGTCTCCACTAGAGCCTAACAACCCTACCACAGCAGGCTCTGAATATTCCAACATAGTGTAAGTGAAAACAAAAACAAACAAACAAAACCAAAAAACCAAAAACCCCAAACAAAACATAAAACAAAACAAAACTAAAACCTTAAAAGTGATTATATAAAATGATAAAGATTCATCCTTAAAGAGGAAATTAATAAATCCCTTAAAGACACCCAAGAAAACACAAAGTGCAAGGAAATGAATACAACTGTTTAAGATCTGAAAAGGGACATAGAACAAATAAAGAAAATACAAACTGAGGGAACTCTAGAAATAAAAATTTTAGGAATTTGATCATGAACCACAGAGGCAAACATCACTGACAGAATACAGGCGATGGAAGAGAGAGTAATAGGCCTGGAAATATGATTTAGAAATCAATATACCCATTGAAGACAATGTCAAATCTAAAAAGAAATTCTGACAAAAAAAAATCCAGGAAATCTGGAGCACTATGAAAATACCAAACCTAAAAATAATAGAAATAAAGAGAAGATTCCCAGCTTAAAGGCCAAGCAAACATTTTCAACAAAATCATAGAATTTTCTCACCTAAATAAGAAGATGCTTATAAATGTACAAGAAGCATACAGAACACCAGAAAGATTGGAATAGAAAAGAATGCCCCCTCCACACATAATAATCAAAACAAATTACAGAACAAAGAAAGCATATTAAAAGCTGCAAAGCAAAAAAAACAAAACAAAAAACAAAAACAAATAAACATATGAAGGCAGATTTATTAGAATTATACCAGACTGCTCAATGGAGACGCCAAAAGCCAGAAGGGTGTGAACAGATGTCTTTCAGACTCTGGGAGACCACAGATGCCAGCCCAGACAACTATACTCAGCAAAACTTAAAATCACGATAGATGGAGGAGATAAAATATTCCATGATAAGGCCAAATGTAAACAAAATCTATCTACAAATTCAGGCCTACAGAAGGTGCTATAAGGAAAACTCCAGTCTAAGGTAGTTAACTACACTCATGAAAACACAGGAAATAAATAATCTTAGAACAGTAAAATCAGAAGAAGGGACACACACACACACACACACACACACACACACACTCACATACCACCACCACCACCACCACCATCTGTTGATGCAATAACAAAATAACAGGAATCAACAATCACTGGTCATTTTATTGTTGGGCCCCATTTTGGCCCTGGTATGGGCCTTGAGGACAAACCAGAGCCTGGCTCAAATTTTCTGTGGCCTTGTGGGATAGCCTAAGCCTGGCTTGAGTTTTTGAGACCTGTCTCAGTCAGGTATTCCATATCAGGGTGACTCAGCAAGACCTGTTTGGCCTTGTCATTGCTGATGTAGAGATTTGCTATTGGCCCTGTCAATCACTCCATACCCTCCGTCATCCTTCCCCACCTCCCATGTATCTTACCTCACCAAAAATCTCTTTCCCTATGTTCTGAACTTATATGAGCAAGAGGCTGATGCCATAAAGTTGGGTTCCTACTTCAGCGAGACTCCTGGCTCAGTATGTTTCTTTTGAGCCACAAAGAGCTGGCCATTTATGGTCTTAATTCCCCAATAAAAAGACAGACTAACAGAATGGATGCAAAAAACAGGACCCACCCTTCTGTCGCATACAAGAATCACACCTCAACATTAAGGGGAGAAATTACCTCAGAATAAAGGGTTAGAAAAAGATTTTCCAAACAAATAGACATAAGAGAAAAGCTGGTATAGTCATTTTAATATGTTAAAAAATAAATCTTAGACCCAAATTAATCAAAAGAAATAGAGAAGGATACTTCAATAACAACATAACACTATTACACCTTAAATCACACATTAATTCTTACACACTGATAGTGGGAGTCTTTATTACTCCCTGTCACCAATGGACAGATCATCTCATCAAAACTAAACAGACAAGTACTGGATCTAACAGACCTCATTAAACAAATGGACCTAATAGATATTTACAGAACATTTCACCCAAACAAAAATATATATATATATACCTACTTCTCTGCTCCTCCTGGAACTTTCTCCAAAATTGACCACATACTCGGTTACAAAACAAGTCTCAACAGACACAAGAAAATTGAAATAAGCTCCTGCATCCTATCAGACTACCACAGAATAAAGCTGGATATCAATAATAATAGAAACAACATAAAGCTTACAAACTCATGGAAACTGAACAACTCACCACTAAATGAAAAATGAGTCAAGACAGAAATGAAGAAAGAATTAGACTTTCCATAATTCAATGAAAATGAATACCCAATATGCCCAAATACATAAGAACACGGTTCATAAGAAACATGTTCATAGCACTAAGTGCCTACATAAAAAACTGGAAAGATCTCATACTGCCAACTTAACAGCACATCCATAAGCTCTAGAACAAAAAGAAGCAAGTATACCCAAGGGAAGTAGATGGCAGGAAATAATCAAACTGAGAGTTTAAATCAGTAAAATAGAAACAAAGAACAATACACAGAATAGATGAAACAAATGAAAGAGAATTAAATTCAAGGTCCATGACTTGTGTGGCTTGCTTCTTAGGAGGGCTTTTTGGGCCAAGGGCAAAGAACAAAGGCTGTTGCTGTTAAGCCATTCCAGGAACTGGCTAGCCAGAAAGATAGGAGAAGACCTGCAAAGACATCTGGACTATCTCAGCAGGAATGTCTGGACTATCTTAGCTGAGTCATAAGCCTCTGCTCCTCAAAATTGCTGTTACCTCACTCTGCACATACAGTTTGCTGACGTTTAAACTGTCCAATTGTGTGAAGCCATGCCAATTCTTCCCCTACCCCCACTCTTTTCCTATATAAACCCCTAACTTTTGAGCCTTGGGGTCGCTATCTCTGTCTCCTGCGTGAGATATGTGTAGGCCCGGACCTCCGTCATTAAACTACCTCGTGTGTTTGCATCAAGATGGTCTCTCGTGATTCTTTGGGTGCATGCTATCTCATGACATGGGTGGGGGTATCCCCACGGAGGTCTTTCACAAAGAGATGGTTCTTTGAGAAAAAACAAGATGGACAAACCCTATCCAAACTAACTAAAAGATAGAAAGAAAATATCCAAGTTATTAAAATCAGAAAGGAAAGGGGGAACATAACAAAAGACACCAAGGAAACCCAGAGAATCATTAGGCATACTTTAGAAATCTGTACTCCCCCAAACTGGAAAATCTAAAAGAAATGGATAATTTTCTCAATAGGTACCACCTACCTATCAAGTTAAATCAAGTTTGGATAAACAGACCTATAGCACATAAAGAAATAGAAGTAGCCACTAAAATTCTCCCAACCAAACAAGCCCAGGGCCAGAGAGTTTTAGTGCAGAATTCTACCAGGCTTTCAAAAAAGAGTTAATATCAATGCTTCTCAAATTATTCCACCAAGTAGAAATGGAAGGAGCATTGCCAGATTCGTTTTATGAGGCCCCAGTCAGACTGATACTCAAACCACACAAAAATTCAGCCAAAAAAGGAATTGCAGACCAGTTTCCCTCATGAATATTGATGTAAAAAAATCTCAATAAAATATTCACATACTGACTCTCAGAACATATCAAACAGATCATCTACCATGACCAAGTAGGCTTTATCCAGAGATGTAGGTATGGTTCAACATATAACGATCTGTCGATGTAACCCACCATATAAACAAACTGAAAGAAAGAATATAAGAGACTTGATCATCTCACCAGAAAACTCGATATACTAAACCTGATAGAAGAGATAGCCCTGAATACATTGGAACAGGAGATAACTTCCTAAACAGAACATTAATATCACAGGCAATAAGATGGACAATTTATAAATGGGACCTCATGAAACTGAAAAGTTTCTGTAAGACAAAGGAAACTGTCAACAGGACAAAACTGTAGCCTATGGAATGGGGAAAGATTTTCACCAACTTCACATCTGACAGAGAGCTAATATCCAAAATTTATAAAGACATGAAGAAAGTAGATATCAAAAAGAGAAGTAATTCAGTTTTAAAATGGGGTACAGATCTAAATAGAGAATTTTCAACACAGAATCTCAAGTGACCAAGAAACATTTAAAGAAATAATCAACATTCTTAGTCTTCAGGGAAAATGCAAATCAAAATGACTCTGAAATCCCATCTAGGCTTACTTGTCAGAATGGATAAGGAAAAAAAAAAACACACAGTGACAGTCATGCTGGCAAGGTTGTGGAGCTGGGGAAGCACTCCTCCATTGTTGGTGGAAGTGCAAACTTGATCAGACACTTTTGAAATCAATATAACAGTTTCTCAGAAAATCAGGAAGAATTCTACCTCAAGACCCAAAAGAATCCTCCATCCTACCACAAGGACACTTGCTCAGCTATGTTCACAACAGCCTTATTGTGGCTATTGCCAGAAACTAGAAGCAACCTACATATTCCTCAACTGAATAATGATTAAAGGAAATGTGGTGCATTTACACAACAAAGTATTACTCAGCTGTTTTTAACAACAACAAAAAAATCATAAAAATTGCAGGCAAAAGGATAGAACTAGAAAAAAATCTGAGTGAGGTACCCCAGACCCAGAAAGACTGAAAGAAAATCATAACTCAGAGAGGCCCAGTAACGAAGAGGGATCAGAGGAGAACCCATGAATCTCCCTGGGAAGGGTAAATGTGGATGGTGGAAAAGGGAATAGGAAGGATCAGGTGGATGGTGGAGGAAGAGAGTACTGGGAGTGATAACTGGAATTCAAGGCCATTTCAGGCAATGGTAACTCCCATGAATCCACCAGGATGACCCTAGGGAAGGCTCCTAGTGTAATTGGGAGATACAGACCTTGAACAAGCCAGCCGTCTTCTGTAACCAGGCAAGGCTTCCAATGGAGGGATTGGGGGCATCAAGCCAGGCCCAAAGCCTTCAACTTGCAGTTTGCCCAGCTTACAAGATGGGCTTGGGTAAAGGTGGCACAGAATGTGTGGCAATGGCCAACCAATGACTGGTCCAACTTGAGACCCATGCCATGAGAGGAATCCCATACCTGACAGTGCCTGGAGGGTCAGGAGCCAGATTCTGGATAGCTCAAACCTAGAATAAAACCAAATACAATGGCAGGGGAAGTCAATGAAATGATTCCTAATGACAGTCTGCTATACTTACACACCAGAGCCTAGCATACCTGTAATCAGAGAGTCTTCATCTAGCAACTTACCAAAGCAGATGCAGAGATCCATAGCCAAATATTAGATGGATCTTGGAGAATTATGTTAAGGAGGGTGAGGAAAGATTGTCAGAGCCAGAGGATTCAAGAACACCACAAAAAAAGTTCACAAAAATCAACTAACCTGGGCTCATAGGGATTCCCAGAGAGACTAAATTGACAATCAGGGAGCCTGTATAAGTCTGACCTAGGTCCTTTGCATATATGTTATGGTTGTGTAGCTTGGTGTTCTTGTAGGACTATGAATAGTGGGAATGGGGGCTGTTTCTGACACTTTTGTCTGCTTTTGGGACCCTTTTATTAATACTGGCTTGCCTCATCTAGTCTTAATATGAGGGGAGGTGCCTGGACTTGTTATAACTTGATATGACATGTTTGGTTGAAATCCCTGGGAGGCATTCTCTTTTCTGTAGGGAAAGGAGGAGGAGTAGATCTGAGGGAGAGGTAATGTAAGAAGAGAGGGAGTGGGAGAAGGAAGAGTGAGGGGAAACTGCTGTGGAGAATATATATATAAGAAAAACAAAACAAACAGAAAACCAAAACCCAGAGATTTGTTTGTAAATATCACTCACACCATGTTCCAAATCAACTGAAAATGGAATACATCCCTAAATGTAAAGGCTGAAATTGGAGGCAGCTGCGGTGGCACACACTTGTCCTCACACCACTGGGGAGGCTGAAGAAGGAGGGTCAGGAGTTCCAGGTCATCCTTGGCTACATGGAGGGTTCAAGGCTAACATGAGCAATGTGAGACCCTGTCTCCAAAAACAAAACTAAAACTAAATAAATAGATTTTCGTGACCTTGAGTTAAGCAATGGTTTCTAAGCATAACATCAAAAGCAGATAAAGCATCAAAGCAAAAACCATAAATGAGGCATCTGTAAGATGTGATACACATGTTCAGAGGATGCCCTCAGGAGTGTAAGAATACAGTCTGCAAACATTGGGAAAACTTTGTAAACCACGAGTGTGGTAAGGGATGTTACCCCTATATCTTAACAAAAAAGCTACTTTAAAAGTGAGCAAAAGATTTGAATAAATGTAATAAATAATTCAATTTCAAAATGAACAGAAGAAACTGGAATAGACATGTCCCCAAACAACATATGAACAAATATATGAAACAGGTTCTACATTTTTAGCAGTTCATAAAAATGCACATGAAGCCCACAATAAGTCACGGTTTACAATTTTATTAGTTCTTTGAGAATTCCATACAATATGTTTTGATTATGTTTAATCCCCCTTCAATGCTTCCCAAATCCACCAACCCTTCCCTATCTATCCAACAATGTGTTCATTTATTTCCCTGATCAAAACAAATTTGTGCTGCCCAAATATTTTTGGACATGTGGTCTTCCAGTGGAGCATGGTCAAGTTACCAGGGGTTATACTCTTAGAGAAAACTGACTCTCCCTCTTCCAGAAGCTGACAACTGCCAATGGTTCCACCACTAGGAATAGAATTCCATGCTCTACTCCCCTTTCCATGCTGGGATTTGCCCTGCCTTGAGCTTACACGGCTCTTGTCTATGCTATCCCAACCGCTGTGAGTACATATGTGCAACTTTCCTGCTGGGTCCAGAAGACACTTTCCTTGGAGTCATCCACTGCTTTTGGCTCTTAGACTCTTTCCGTGCCCTCTTCTACAATGACGCTTGAGCCTTGTGGGGAAGGGATGTGATACACATGTCCATTTAGGGCTGAACATTGTGTAACCTATTTGACCAGTTGTGGGCCCCATATACCTAAAATAGAAACCCTCTTATGAGGGTTGAAAGATGAACTAATCTATGGGTATAATGATAAATCATTAACAGTTAGTTTAATGCAATGCCCATTTAGTAATAAGTACCATTGATATCTACCAAGAAAGCTAAATCGAAAACAAAATGTCAAACACTGGTGGGAGCAGCAGAAGTAAGAACTCCTATACATTGTTGGTGAGATCGTGAAGTGCAGAAGCCATTTTGAAAAGAGTTTGGGAGTTCCTCAAAAAATGTTAAACATGATTGTGAGATACAGAAGTTCCAATGCTGGATATAAAACCTGGAGAAACGGAAGCACGTTCACACACAAACTTGTGAACATTGGTGTTTACACTACCATTATTGATAACAGTCCAAAGAGACAATGCAATAACCAACAACTGAAACATGGAGCTGCATTTGACCAGGAGAATAAGTATTGGTGTTGATAAACATGAGTTTGGAACACATTGTGCCTTTTAAAAGAAACGGGTCAGGAATGGTCATGTATTGCTTGGTTCCAGTTTCCTTGGAAAGTGAAAAGCAGAGTTGGCATATTCACAGAGACAGGAAGTAGAGCAGTAACTGCCAAGGGCCAGACTGAAGAAGGTCTATGAGGAACCAAATGGTGTGATGTTTTAAAATCAGGTAGAGGTGAATGATGTGATTCTATGACTATACTAAAGTTGACTTAATTTTTACACTTTGAAAGGGTGAAATTTATACTATGTTACTTATATACTAATAATTCTGCTGTTAAACACAGAATAAGAAAGCAGGAATCACTGTAGAAATATCATATACAATGCAGTTTAATCCAAGGAAAATTGTCAGGCCTAGAAGGGGCTGTTACTTATAATAAAAGTCTCTATTCATGAGGAAGACAGAGAGATCCCAAGCATGTATGTACCATGCATCATAAGCATAGAATATGTAACACGAAATCTAATAGACCTGGGGGACAGATAGACAGTCACCTAGTTACAGATGAGGCCTTCATTCTTCTTTAAACAAACGATAAAATAATCATATAAGAAGAAACAAGAAATAGACAGTGCACCATCAGCTGAAAGGAATCAACATATATAACATGCTATGCAATCACCTCAGAATGCAAGCACTCAATCACAGAACCCATATGATCATGGGCTATAATCTGTGCCCAAAACACAAATCTCAAAACATTTTAAAGCAATTGGAGTCAGAAAATTGTGTTCTTCAAATAGAAAGGAATAATAGATCAGAAAAATCTTTCCACCTTCTTATACTAGTAAACACACCTCTAATTAGTTCATGGGAGTAGAATAAATTAAATGCCTCAAATCTGTAATCTTCCACTATAGGAAGCTGCAACAAAACGAGGAAGAATTAAACTCAAAGCAAGCAAGCAAACAAACAAACAAACAAACAAAAGAGAGTGTGAATTAATAAATTAATACGTTAGAAATTAATAAAATTGAAAAATAACGGATGAAAATTCTGTGACTCAAACAGAGTATCTCTGAGCTGTTGTGAGCCACTCTATAGCAAAGAATAAAGCACAAAAGGGGTGACCGCTTTATATCTCTAATGGTAGGTCATCTACAGCCATACCTCCCTGAATGCACATAGTCTCTTCTAATGGTAGGTCATGCATGCTTCTATTCATCTTAGATCTGGGAAATGACAAAGTTTCAAAAATGAAGAGAATACCCATGCTTTCTAGGAGTTAGGGTTGATGGGATATGAGACCAAGTAGAGGTATCATGGGGAGACTTTGTGACCTTGGAATAGTTTTCTATCTTTTTATAGATAGAAAATTTATATTTGTGATATAATGGTGACATATATCACCATTTATAGTGATAGTGGGCAATACACCTCCACACATAACAAGTGGCATGGAATTATACTCACACATCTCTCCAATGTCTCTTTTCCTGTTTGGGATGTCACTCAGTACTTATGAACAATGGCACCAGGGGAAGAGACATCTCTATACTATCCTTGTAACTTATTTCAAAGAAAACTTACTGGATAAGTTTGTTTTTAAATTTTCTTCCTATACCTGGCATGTTTATTATCTATCTCTAAGTGCTCACATATGAATACTTGAGATGCATTCTTCCTAAGAATGGGAGGAAGCATCAGGAGGTTTGCTGCTAAGTTCTGGTATCACTCTTTACCTTGGTGACTAGAGAAATACATTACCCTCCATGAGGTTCTGTAGTCTATTCATGGGATTGGCATATTGTGCTTTAGCCTCTGCTGTCTGGGAAGAAAAGGGAAAGGAACTTCACCTGCTCAGACCCAGAGTGCCTGAGAAGATCAAGCCACCCATTATGATGTGTTATCATGACTTACACATAGTAAATGTTTGTTCGATTTAATTAGATGGACTCACAGACACAGGTTGCCTGTAAATTATTAAGAAATGTACAACGGGGGTAGTGCTGGGTTGTGTTTGTGGTGCATAATTAATCCAGACTGCCAAAGCCTCACAAGACAGGCAGCCTTGGTGAGGATGGTCCGAGGCTGCTCCCACTTGGCTCCCTCTTACTGAAAGACTCCAAAACTCCCAAAGGGAGGCACTTACTCAAGCCTCGGGTCAGCCGCGCACCCAAGAAGACACTGAGACCGGTACTTAAGATGTATAGAATAAGATTTAATATAGCAACGACAAGAAAGCAGACAGAAAGCACATATACCAGATATCTGGGGTCGGACCTCATGCAGCCTGCAGGGTGCAGAGGAGATCCGGCCCCTAGCCCAAATTTTCACAGGCTTTTATAAGAGGAGGGCAAGGGGGGAGCAGGGCAGGGAAAATACAGTTTTTACGTCACTAAGTGATTCAACCAAGGGTTTTTCCAAAGTGCTTTTGCAACCGCGTCCCACACTTTGGCCATGTACTTGATTCATTGGAACTGAGGTTTTTACTCACACCCTTATCTCAAAAATGTCCCTGGCACAGTCCTTAGTTGGGAGGGGTTGGACTGGGTTCGTTCCAGGAAACCCTTATCTCAGAAATGTCCCCGGAACAGTTTTCATTTGAGAGGGGGTCTGACTCTGGTGTGAGAGTTCAGAATGTACTCTGGGGTGAGTGTTCTGGTGGTCAGTAATTTTCCTCTTTCATTCCCCCCTTCTTTTAGTAAATAATTCTAATCTTAGAATTTCAGATACTGCATAATGCACCAAATGAAAGACTCTATTTTAACATGGGAACAAAAACAGAACAAGAAGCATTAGTAAACAGAACTAGGCAGGGGCCCTTTTAGCGAGGCTTGAGGGTCTGGGCATGATGTAGGTGCACGTAGATCAGATCTCTGGCTGGAACTGGTGAGATGTCCTTGGGGTACCCAGCTCGTTCACTGTCTCAGCTGTTGGGATCCCTGGAGCAATGTCGTCCATGTACTCAGTCCAATCCTTTTCAGTTGTGACCAGACCACCTACAAGCCTTTTAACTTAGCATACAGATCATTATTATAACAACATAGGTTTAAACACATCATTAAAAACAGTAATGGGCATAGGAGTCTCATAAAGGACCTTAAACAGAGTAAAACTGAATCAAGAAATAGGGCATAGGGAAGGAACACCAAGTCCATGCCAGTCTCCACGATTAATTTTGTCAAGGTCTGTCATAGAGTTTTAAACTAATTTTTATCTATCCTGAGCTCTGAGGTCTATACACACAATGTAATTTTTATTTGACCTCTAAATGCTTGGCCACACCCTGACTTACCTGGGCAACATCATCTGACACTATTGCTTTTGGCACTCTGAACCTTGGAAAAATTTTTTCAATAATCTTCTTGATGACTATGTGAGCAGTCTCATTTATCCATTTTGAGAACGTTTTTTTCTGCAGATGTCAACAGCTTTCTTTGTCTGTATATTGTTCCATACAGTGGCAAAAGCATACCTGCTGTCAGTGTAGACTTTTATAAAGCTTGTATCAAAGCCACAAGTTCAGCTTTTTGGGCTGAAGTCTCTTTAGGGAAGCTGCTGGCCTAGATCACCTGCTTTTTGTCCACTGCTGCACTGCTGTCCCCGCCTTCCGCTTACCTTTAACCATGAGGCTACTGCCATCCGTGTACCAGCTCAAACTCTCAGGCCAAGGCTGATCTGATCTTTACTTGCCGAGGTAAGTAGCCCCCTCTGTTGGTAGATGGTCCCATGATGAGCTGCTTTTCATCAACTACTGCTGCTCCTGTGACAAAGCTGCTGCCATCTGTGTACCAGGCAGGCACACCTGGCCAAGGTTGATCAGTCAGATCTCTTCTTGTTCCAGTTTCTTCAGCCAGTTTCATCAGCACATTGATGTACAGGAGTGGAGTCATCCGCCAAGGAGCAGTAAACTCTGGTAGTGGGTATAGTCACATGCTGACCCAGAGTAAGCTTGTCAGCGTCTTTAACAAGCAGGGCTGCCTTTATGCTGTCAAAGGCTTTTTGGTGTTCCTCAGTCCAGGTGAATGGGACTTTTTCTTTCTGCAAAAGCCCGCCGTCCCCAGAAACTCACGTACTTGGCGCGGGGTGGTGGGGGTTGGGATCAGCATCACAGTCTTTTTTCTGGCCTCGGTGAGCCACTGCTTTTCGTCGTCTCGGCACCTCGGTACGACATAACTGAGCTTTCCCCCAACTCACCCAGTCCATTCAGGAGCTTCTAGGAGGGACAGAATTTCTTCTTTGTCTTTGATGTCTCTGCCTTTAGCCAACCGCAGGGCTTGGGTTAGCGCCAAGAGTTCATGTTTTCCAGAGCATTAGTCAGCCATCGGTCAGGGGGCTGAACCACACTTTTAGGGCATGTGCCAAGTTTTGTCTCAGAGTCAGTTTATCTGCGTCCTTGACCAGAAGCCACTTATGTGCAGACAAGCAGGTCATCTTACAGTCACCAGGTCTAATTTTCACAAGTATGCCACCGGTCTTTTTCAGGGTCCCAATCTCTGAGTAAGAACCTCTTTGGCAATACTTTTTGTTCTCAGTCACATCTAGGAGTCCCAAAGTTGGGGCAACATTAGGGCAGTCTCAATAGCATCTAAGGCCATTCAAGGTTGTTCTTTTTATTTTTTATACGAAGGGCTGTTTATCTTTTTAATTCAGCAAAACCTGGAATCCACAGTTTGCAAAGGCCCGCAGTGTCCAGGAACCTTTTAAACTTGCTTTGCATTGGTCAGTGGAGGAATATGAAACACAGTCTCTTTTTAGCTGCTTTTAACAGGTAGGCCACCGGTCTCTTTTAAGGACTCAGCTTCTGTGTTAGCACCCCTTCTGCTTTTTCTTTACTTTCAGCCACAAACAGGTGAAGGGTTTTGTCTTGAGGGGGGGCTCCTCTTCTTTTTGTTAGGGCAGTCTCTCACTCAGTGCTCTTTTTCTTTAACAGATAACAGTAAACACTTTGATCTTCAGCCAAAAGCTTGCTTTTGTTGCCGGGTACCAAGTTTTCTAGTCTCCCTGACTTTTGTGACCAGCATTTTTTACAGATCATTTCTAAGTGCTAGTATTATTAGCAAGTGTCTCTCTTTCTATCTATATATATCTCTTTCTTGTCTTTGCTTACTTTGAATGTTATCAAATTATTACATCTATATTCTGTCACTTAACTTTTTTCATAGTTCGACTACCCTGGTTTATTTTTCTGTCTTACAGCACATTTCTGATTCTGACTCTGGTCTCTGTACTTGCCAGCCTCATTTTACTGGTTCTTCTTTTAAATATTTCTCATTTAGAGTATCTTTCTCATTTCAGACCTAATTTTCTTTATCTCTATTTTTACCTCTTTTCACTGTTAACCTATCTCTTCTGAGTCTGCTGAAGCTTTGCTCTCAGCTCTTTTTTTGCAGACCTCTATCCTTCATCAGAGCCTGGCAGTTAGACCCGTTGGTGCTCCTTACCTTGTATGTCTCCCTCACCGGAGCCCAGAACAGACTCACTGCCAACAACTCAGGGCAGTGCCTGAGAAGAGAAAACACATGGGGCAGAGAAGGGAGTGCAGTTTTCACATCAGACCACTGATATTTCAAAATGAACACAATTTTTTCTCTGTTAACAAGAGACAAGATACAGGGGACAGGAGAATGAGCCTCTCTCCCACCCAGGAGGCAGGCAAAGGCTGAAAACAGATCCTTTGATGTGAAGAGCCAGCCCAGTCTCCGCTGCACGCCGGAATTCGGTGTAAACTCCTGGGAGTGGCAAACAAACGCTGGCAGGGAGGGGGAAGGCAGCAGAGTCAGCTATTTAACCATTTAACTACTAAGACCCCTGGTGCTTTCTGCACTGTCTTCCCGCATGGCTTGAGCCCTTGGTGGCAGCGGCGGCGGGGGAGTGAGCACAAAGGAGTGTGGGCATGCACCCGGGGGGAAGCCAAAGGAGGGACAGCGGCCGGCCGCAGTCGGCCCCTCCCCAGCTGTGGCAGGCTTCACGGCCACTCCGGGACTGGCAGGCGGGGGCCGGCAGGCTGCTGCACTCACTATCAGCATTTTACAACTCAGGGCACAGACAGCCTCTGCTTCTGCCGTGCCTGCAGAAGCCAGAACCTCAGCGCCACTGCTGCTATCAAAGCCCTACCCGCGCTGCCAAAGCCGGAAATTCTTAGCCCAGCTCTGCAATTTCAGAGCTCTTTTGAGCAGTCTGGGACTCACCAGCACTGAGTTTTCAAATTCTGTCCTGACGTCAGTCCAAGTCTACAGTCGGCAAAGGGTTAACACACACACACACACACACACAGTCTGTCATGTGGCCACAAACAAGCACACTCGTCCACGCCTGGACTTACACAACCAGCCAAACACTATTTTCTGACGGGGTCGGATTCCACATTGACTCCTTTTCCTGATAGGGGTGGGATTCCACATTCACTCCCGCCCTGGCAGAGAGAACTCTCTCTCTCTCTTTCACTCTGCCAGGCAACAGCCAGGTCTTTTTGACTGTTCTGTACCCTGGGCACTCCTTCCAGGGTCTCCCTTGGAACATCTCTTTTTGGGGTGCAGATTGTGAGGCCATAGACAGCCGTCCTCTCACAGCCACTGTCAGAATAAACCCACAATCTCAGAATACACAAATGCAGCAGTTCCACACCTACACACCCAGCAGATTGTCCCATTTCTAGAATAATAGCAGACACGACAAAAGCAGACACAAGACTTAGACAAAAGAAACCAAAAACAGCGGCGACTTCCCGTCGCCCACAGGCAACTCACAGATTCAGATGGCCTTTCCAAGGCCGGCCAGCTTAGACCTTCCACCTAAGTGATGGTCTCTCGGCCTTCAGAGGGGTCCGCCAAGCGTCCTTGACCCTCCCCTTGTCTTCCTGGGGCGTCCCCCAGGGCGATCGGACGGTGGGCACCAGATACGTCTATCTCTACCCACCCCGTGCTCTCTATTGAGACCTGCTTGGTCTCCAGTCAGATGGCCTCTCCCAGGCCCACAGTCCCGGAGCACGGTCTCTGGTGCTCGTACTGAGCACAGAGCGTCACGCAAACCCAAAACAGCGATCGCACCAGATACAGATTCAGATGGCCTCTCCCAGGCCCACAGTAAACAGAACACAGACACTAGACCAAAGCAGAACAGTAAATCTTACTTCTGAGCGGGTCCAGGACTTCTGGGTAAACGCGCTGATTCCCGGCCAATGCACCAAATGAAAGACTCCAAAACTCCCAAAGGGAGGCACTTACTCAAGCCTCGGGTCAGCCGCGCACCCAAGAAGACACTGAGACCGGTACTTAAGATGTATAGAGTAAGATTTAATATAGCAACGACAAGAAAGCAGACAGAAAGCACATATACCAGATATCTGGGGTCGGACCTCATGCAGCCTGCAGGGTGCAGAGGAGATCCGGCCCCTAGCCCAAATTTTCACAGGCTTTTATAAGAGGAGGGCAAGGGGGGAGCAGGGCAGGGAAAATACAGTTTTTACGTCACTAAGTGATTCAACCAAGGGTTTTTCCAAAGTGCTTTTGCAACCGCGTCCCACACTTTGGCCATGTACTTGATTCATTGGAACTGAGGTTTTTACTCACACCCTTATCTCAAAAATGTCCCTGGCACAGTCCTTAGTTGGGAGGGGTTGGACTGGGTTCGTTCCAGGAAACCCTTATCTCAGAAATGTCCCCGGAACAGTTTTCATTTGAGAGGGGGTCTGACTCTGGTGTGAGAGTTCAGAATGTACTCTGGGGTGAGTGTTCTGGTGGTCAGTAATTTTCCTCTTTCATTACGAGGGTTATCTATAGTGAATACTCTCCTGCTAAGACACCCTTTCCCACAAGGAGCCATTCACTTCTTGTGTGCTATATGTGGTGGGATTGGTAGATGACATTTAACTTCTTCAGGGAACTTTTACAAAGAAAGTGAGCCTTGCCTGGAATGTCACTCTCAGGAGTGGGAGTCACTCACAACAAATAGATTGCAAAAGTTCTGTCCCTTTGCTGTGATGGGAGCCCAGATCTCTTAGTCATTTATGCTAAAGAGTGTACTCCTAGGACCAGGGCACACCTAGGGGCCAGCGGGCACCATCCCTTGGTAAGCTCCTTTCCATCCCTTTTTCTTTTCTTTTTTTTTTTTTTCTTTTTTTTGGTTTTTCGAGACAGGGTTTCTCTGTGTAGCCCTGGCTGTCCTGGAACTCACTTTGTAGACCAGGCTGGCCTCGAACTCAGAAATCCGCCTGCCTCTGCCTCCCGAGTGCTGGGATTAAAGGCGTGCGCCACCACGCCCGGCCCATCCCTTTTTCTTCTTGCCATGACTTTCCCCTGTTATTGATAACTCAGTCATTTCTTTACCCCTGCATCCCTGCCCCATGGTCTCTGCTCAATTCAGAGTTTCACAGGTGTCAGTCAAGATGCCTGCTGATCCAGTTGTAGAACTCTCTGCTTCCTCTCCGCAGTATGTCTGCCTGCATGCTGCCATGCTTCTCTCCATGATGATAATGAACCCAACTTCTGAACTGTAAGTCAACTCCAATTAAATATTTCCTTATAAGTTGACATGTTCAAGGTATCTCTTCCCAGCAATAGAAACCCTAGCTAAGACAACATTTGAAGCCTTTACTTCTCAATATTAGAGCAGCAGGAAATGCGAGTATTAATTGTATCCCAAATGTGGCAATCCTGTCTGTGTGAAGTCCAGATGTAACTGGGTATCTAGTGGTCTTGGCTAGATTAGGAACTTCCGTGTGGGTGGGTTAATAGTTGACAAGATAGGCAAAGGCTGTTCTTCACAAAGAAGCTCAAACTTTGGGGATTTCTTAGAAAAGCCAACTCCTAGGCTTCATCTTGTTTCAGCTGTTACTCTCTGAATTCAGATAAAACTCCCATGCACACATACACTAAAGGATGTGTACTGGCGAGATCATCACAGCCTGCATCCCCATCTCCAGCAGTCATTTCCTTTTTAAAACTGTGTGCCACAACTCTTGAGTTTTCAAAAGAAGGTGGAGGTTGGATTTGTACAGAGAACCCCGTCATGCATAGATGGTGGTAACCATTTCAGTGTATCTTAAATACTTAGTGGATCAAACAAGCATGTGAATTGACTCAGTCTCTGAGCCACTCTTGGCTACAGTCGTCTAAAGCCCTTCCTACAGAAGAGATAACATAATGAGTGGAGATTACTGAGCTCCCACCGCAGTGATGATAATCATACATAGGGTTGTAAAATCTCTACTGTTGATTAAGCACTTCCTACACATGTGCCTTGTCCATACACTCAGAGGGTAAAATGTCCCTCAGGCACTGAGGACTTAAACTATTTTGATAAAGTTTTATTTATTTTTATTTTTATAAAGTGTATAATTGGCATGTCTGTATGTAAGTATACTACATATGTGGAATATCTGTGGAGGCTAAAAGAAGGCATCAGATACCCTGGAACTGGAGTCATATATGGTTGGGAACTGCACAAAGTAGGTACTGGGAACCAAACCCAGGTCCTCTGGAAGAGCAGCAAGTGTTCTTAACCACTAAGCCTTCTCTCTAATCTCTGACCTTGAAGATTTAGTTTTTTAGTTAGTATTTATTTATTTATTTATTTATTTATTTATTTATTTATTTGTGTAAAAGTAACTTCCTGTATGCTAGAATACCTGGCTTATCTTCTAAGCAAACATTTTAAATGAAAATTACAGGTCTAGCCCCCTTCCTATCCTTTCTCCATCCCCTTCCATGTCTCCTCTATCCAACCTCTCCTATAAGTCCTCTCCAGTCTCAAACTAATAGTACCCCACTTTTACAATATAGCATCAAAGACAATGGAAGATCTTAGAATAAATTTAACTAAGGAAGTAAAAGGCTTCTGTAGTGAAGACTTCAAATTTATGAAGAAACAAATTGGAAAAAATACTAGAAAATGAAAAGACATCCTGTGCTCATAGATTGGTAGAATTAATGTTATGAAAAATGACCATCCTACCAAAGGCAACGTACAGACTCAGTGCAGCCTCCATCAAAATGCCCCCAACATTCATCATGGGAATATGAAAAAATAATCCTAAGATTCAACAGATAGCCCACACAGTCTTGAGGTAGGGAGGGAGAACAACCTAATGATAGGAGAGGAATTGCCATTTCAGACTTCAAGATATATTTTAGAGCTACAGTAATAAAAATCCAATATGATGCCATTTCAAAAAAAAAAAAAAAGACATGTAGACCAATGTAGTGAAACAGAAGGCTCAAACCTTAATACATATAACTACAACCATTTGCTATTTGAAAAAGAACAAAACAAAAACCAAGCCCCCCCCCCACTCCCACACAGACACCACTGGAGAAAAAAATGTCTTCAACTAATGGTGTGAGGTCCACACTCAGAACAAAATGAGATCCATATCTATCACATTTCACAACATTAACTCCAGATGGATCAAAGACATCATTTTGAAACCTGAAATGCCTAAACTGCCAGAATAAAATGTAGGCACAACTCTGTAAAATACAATGTACTTTAATCTGTAAAATAAGCAAGAACTTTCTGAACAGGACTCCATAGACTCAAGAACCAAGGCTAACAATTGACAACTGAGGCCCCATGAACAAGAAGGCTCCTGTGTAGATAAAGAAACAACCAAACAACCCTGTGAGGAGAAACCACAGAGTAGAAGACCATCTTTGCCAGCTATACCCCTGACAGAAAGTTAATATTCAGAATATATAAACAAGTCAAAATACAGTCAAGGAAATGGTGAAATGGGGAGCCCTCATTCACTGTTTGTGAGAATGTAAAGTGATGTAGTCACTCTGGAAAATAGTAAGAAGAATCACAAAGCTGAAAATAATAATAATAATAATAATAATAATAATAATAATAATAATAATAACGTATACTACTCCTTGACATATGCTCAAAGGACCCAACAGCCTACTCCATAGATACTCGCTCAGCTGTGTTTGTTTCAGCTTTATTCACAATAGTTAGGACATGGAAACAGCCGAAATGTCCTTCAACAGATACAGGGATAATGAAAATGGACTAATGTTGAAGCATGAAAAGAAATGAAATCATGAAATTTACTGACACATGGCTGGCCCTAGAAAAGACTATATTGAGTAATGTAACCCGGATCCAAGACAAACACATTCTTTCTCCTCTGTGGTTTCTAGCTCACATCTTTCATTTGCACTTTTCTGTTCTGTCTGAATGAAACCCACCGGCTTAGTCTCACATGGCCTTTTCAATTTAGGGACAAGCCCAAGGATCATTCTGAATGTAGAAGGATAGACTTTGTGCCATCCTCTTTTTAGCCATGTAAGTCCAGGGTTTTACAGCCTTACCACATTAACTCCAACTGCCTAGAACTCATTCAATGCTGCAATGTGTGAAAACAGAGTTGTTCTATTGACCTCAGGTGCATAGCTCATACTCCTGTGTGACTGTGTTCAATCACTCAGAGACTCACATCACTGATGAAGCAGAGAGACCTTTCCCTGGCTACCTAGGATACTCTGTGTGCCCTGTCACTTCAGTGTGGGTGGCTGGGTGGGCAGACTTTACCCAGAGAGTAGGAGACCTTGGACTACTCATCATTATATAGGATGTCTCCATCAAATCTCTCCCCTCCGATATTGGGGAACCCCATGGAAAAGGCAGATAGAGTGGAAGAGCCAGAGGGGAGGGAGAGCACCTAACAAACAAGGGCCTCCAAATCAACTTGAGGAAAGTTCATATGAACCTATAGAGACTGAAACAATATGCACAGGTCAACACCAGGTTCTCTGCTTTTATTATGGCTTCCAGTTGAGTGTTTTCATGGAATTCCTGAGTGTGTGAGCAGCTGGGTGTCTGATTCTTACTCCCTCTCCTCCTCTTGGCTTCTTTTCCCTCTGTTGATTCATCCTGTCCAACAATCAATGTAATCATTTTTGTTCTATCTCATAATTTTGTTACATTTTTCAAATAGAATAAAAGATGTTGGTAGCAAAAATGAAAAATGAAAAAGAGAACAAGAGAAAGGAAATGAGGCATTCCTAGGTGGTGGCCTGAGCTTGGGTGGTGCTATGAAGAAGTGACAATTTAGTGCCATTCCTTGGAAGAGAAAATTGACAGTTGGTGGTTTAGAGGTTGGATGGAAGCTGACAAAGGGGAGCAAAGACGACTCCTGCTTAAGCATCCATGTATCCTCTTGCTAGCCTACATAGACAGTGTCTCTATGTCACCAAGCAGTGCTGAAACACGAGCTGCCTGACATCATCCCTTTATTCTGTGCTTTCCTTACCCTTCTTATTGCATCATCACTACAGATTACTATGTTATGTGATCCTACCTGCTATGTAGATAACATTTATATCAACAATTGTTTTTAAAGGGAAATATCATCTTTCCAAAATAATTTTTTGTATGTGTTCAGTTGACATGACAAAGAACCTTTGTTGTGGAAAAGTAACCAGTAGACGTGATGTAAGGCTTTCTTTCAAATCTTTATTGGGTAGTCCATCCTTCCCTCTGAAGGGCTGGAAGCACATGGCAGGAGCTCTCTCACAGTTGTTTACAATATAGTACCATGGATATGTGTTTTATACAAGTCAGTAGAGAACCATCCTTCTCAAATCAATATCTCTAACTCCTTGAATGTTTAAATTTAAAAAGAATATCTTCTACCCCAAATTCCTTTCAGCACCTGCTGATTATATTTTATAAAACCAAATTCTCACAAGGTGGACTTTTAAAAGGTCCAATTTTCTGTGACAATACAAGACATTGGGGAATTAATAAAAAAATATCACAGAGCCATGCCTGTTGAGGTTATCAGCATTACAGTCCGACTTCTGCATAGATTCTTACAGGTCAACTAAAAACCAAAACAGTTCAGGGTCAAAATCTCATCTAGTCACTTAGATTAAAAACTAATTTCTCTAAAGTATATTCTAGATGAAGCTTTCTCATGCAAATAAATAGCAAGGGCTTTATCCTCTCTTCCTTTATTACTTGGGCATGTCATGAATTCGAAGAGAACATTTTGCTCTGTATTCTCATTACGTGTGTTATCGGGGAAAAATCTATTCCTTGCATACATATCATTAGAAGCTGCTCCAAGAGCGAGGCTCCATTTCTCCGCTCGTCTCGGCTGCTCATCGGAATATTGACAGTTTAATCTTTTTGTTTCATACAAGATTAAAAGTCGCATGATATCCATTTCTTCATAGCTTGGATGGTGAATCCAATTGCCCTCAATCCGTAGCTAAGTACCATTGCCATCCTAAGCTGAGCTCCATTTGCCCAAATATACTAGGTAATTATCTACCATTATGGGGAAATACTTGGCTGATGAGGAGACTCAAGACAACCAATTTTCTAAAAGATGTTTACCCACAGCTAAGAGGCTAAGCAAGAGTAGTGTGCAGTACCATTTCTCTTAGCTGAACAGACAACAAACCAAAATCATTTCTCACTCTCCTGCTTAGGTGTTCAGAAGGCTTCATTCCATTTGGTCATTTGGTTTATTGGCTGTTGAAACATGTCAGCTACCTTTGAAATAAAATGACTTTTCAAAGCCCTTTATTGGTTCTCAAGATGTGTCAGGAAAGAGCGAGAATAAATAAATAAACAGATGGCATTTGGACACAAAGAAAAATGGCCGTCACTCAAAAACTATTTATTAAAATGATAGTACAATGCACTTGGTCTGCGAGACAGCAAGTCACAAATAAGAAATATGGGGACCAGAGGAGCTGTTGGAATTTAAATTATGTGGCAGCTTTCCATCAGAAATGCAACAATAATTTAAAGTTGTGCTCTTCTGGCAGATTTATTTGTCGGTAAACAAACAAAAGGACTTTTCTTGACAGCAGTGGCAGCTTCAAGAACAGTTAACACCGAGATTGGAGGGGATGCTGGGGAATTTATGTGGCTTATTATTTTGCTCAGGATATGTGCATATTTTACCCCTGTCTCTATTCATATTAAGGCCCAACTGCCTATGAACGAGCATCAGGACATCCCATCCCATTAGAGTTCCAGGATGCCACAAGTTGGAAGAGCTGCATAGGGAGTGTCCAGAAGAGGAAGTTGCTCTCAGTCTCTGTAATCCCGTGACATTTTCAGTTTAGAGTCTTTGTCCTGGGTGCTAATTTCACCACTGAGACAATGGGCCTGGGAGCACCTGGAGTGGTGCCAAGTTAAAATTATCTCTGTGCTTGGTACAAAGGACTGCCTCAGGTTTTGAAATGGGAAATTTGAGGGTTTGTTCTGATCATTGAGGAATTGTCCTCTGTGTTTTCAAGAACTGCTGGATAGCTTCTCTGTTGATCATCAGGTTTTCCTCAACTATATATATGCCTTGGACTGAGAGTGAGCAGTGTGGCCTCCTCCCCCATTTTCATCAACATTGCGCAGCTACTGTAGGAAGCATGAGATTCCGGGAAGTTTTACTGAAGTCTCAGGGTGTGTGTGTGTGTGTGTGTGTGTGTGTGTGTGTGTGTGTATGTGTGTGCCCAAATTGAGTTGGAGGGAAGATTTTCAGGCAAAACAAAGTCCTATTAATTTCTCCTTCCTTCCTTCCTTCCTTCCTTCCTTCCTTCCTTCCTTCCTTCCTTCCTTCCTTCCTTTCTTCCTTCCTCACCCTCTCCCTCCCTTCTCCCCCCCTCCTCCTTCTTCCTCCTCCTCATTTTCTTTTCCTTCTCTTTCTTCTCTTCCTTCCTGTATTTCCCCTGTAGGATAGGTTATGACTGGGACTATCCTTATCTGTGGTTAAGTTCTTTTCTGTAATTGTGTGAATTCTTATGTATGATCCTATTCTTTGCTGTTGAAAAAACAACAAACAAACAAACAAAAAACCAAGGAAGATCTGGAAAGAGCATGAGCAACTCATTTTCTCTCTCTATCTCTTCTCAACTTTTCACCTTTTGGTGGTACATCATGAAAGTTCACAATGGCCACATCACAGTAGTAGGATGATGGTTTAATTTTTAGTCACAAGATTGTTTTTCTAGGACGTGCCCTGAATGGTCATTTTATAGAACTAAAAGATTTTGAAAGCTTTCTTGGAGACACCGTCCAGTAGCACCCACAAACATCTTACCAAGATGGGGGAAGGAACTCATTTTAGCAGGGAAAACTGTTGCCTAAAAAACAAAATCATGATATTGTTAGGCCAGATATAGAAAGCCGGTAGTGGACAGACAATGAGTAATGTCTGCCATCTTAACAGAAGGCCTTTCTTGTAATATCTTGAAATAGCAGGGACATAGCACATGTCTAAAATAGAAAAGGGTAAAGTTAACCAGATTGGAATGCTGTCCTCACCAAATGTGTATCCACAAAGGAATCACAGTAACTCTGCCAGAAGTGGGGCCTGTTGTCACCACACTTAGTAGACAGAGGCAAAAGGGTCATGAACTCAAGAAAACCTGGGATACATACCAAGTTTCAGGCCAACTACTCTTATATGCTAGACCCTATCTGCTTCTATGCCCAAAATGCCACTGTTATCATCAAAATATAGCACAGATCCTGCCACTGTGTGTAATATCACTTCGATAGAACAAAATTAACCCTTGTCTTAGCATCTCTTCCCTTCCTACTTGACCACCGGTGACCCCACAGCCCTGCCCTATATCATCATCAGCATCATCAGATACCTGACTTTCTCTTCCTGCCACACTGATCCCACTGCTATTAGTCCTTTGATCTTACTGGACCTCATTCTGGAGTGCTCCTCTTCTTCATCCCACTCTCTTTCCCGTTCTCAGCTGGAGAATTCGTATAGCAAATTGGTATCTAATTTGTGTGATGGTTGTAATGATGAGAAGAGATGATGTGTGAAGTAGTGAATTCAGTGCTAGATGCTGAGGACACATGAGATAGCATCACTTGCTTATTGCCAGCTGTCTCTCCTTATCTATTTTCAGGGATGGAGGGAGCTAAGCCAAAGACGCTTAGTTTTCTGGATCCTGGATTTGCTTAGTCCCTTCGAATGTCACCAACAACATCATGAGATGTTTCTGTTTCTCTGCTATTGTTTTCCAAGTTTTCAGCTACGCATGGTCAACTGGTATCTGACAACAGTAAGTAGAAATTGTGGAAATAAGCAGTTCATAAGTTTTTAATTAGACCATTCTCACGATGAAATCACATGCCATCAGTGTCATATCCTGCCCAGGATTACACCTTAGTCCAGTGTGTATGTGCTACCTTTCCTATCAGTCACTCAATAGCATCAAAACCTACAAGATTAACTGTTATGGTATTATTGCCTTGTACTCCTAAGCCTATATTTCAGTTAATGATGGCTACAGACGCGAGACAGGCAACAATGCCAGTTACACCACACTTCTGTGAAGCTGTAAAGTGTTTTTCTTCACGTGAAAATACAAAAGCTCTTGAATTAGGAAAAGTCTGAAAAGACTGAGGTTGCTAGGATCTGCAGTAAGAACAGAGCTTTAATTCATGAAAGTGCAAAACAAGAGTGTGAATCTGTGCAAGTTTTGCAATCCTGACAAACTGCAAACGATGTTACCACGGTGACGAATGGTTGACTAAAAGGAAAAGCCATTGAGTTCATGTGAACATATGTAGAGACAGGGAACTGTAACATAAGATTCTATCCATGGTTGGTAGGGTGATACCTGTGTAAAGGGTGGAGACTACTCTACCTAACTCTGCACTCAAGATTCTGTTTTCTGCCTTCAAGACTCCCTCCTCATGGCCAGCTCCTGGGCAACTAAGGCTAACATCTGGCCAAGTCTTGTGCAGTATAGAAGCTTGATACTCAGAACACAGAAAATGTGCACAGTAATAAGGAGTTAACCAGAGTGCCGTTCCACTAACAAGTGACAAGTCTACAGTGTTGGCTAAGGTTTTGTTTGTTGTTTGTTTTTAAAGCCTTCACTGCTTATAATCTCCTTTCAGCCTATTTCCTTGCTACCCAGGGCTTCTAGAAAGCCTTTCACCCAGCATTCAAGGATCAATAGCATACCTCGTTTTCATTCTGTCTTTGAAACTTGGGTTTTTACTGTAATAGCCAGAACAGAGGAAATAAAGGATATGCAATTACCTAATATTTACTAAACAGAGTTCTGAATAAGCAATAACAGACAAGTCCTGTTTCCATGGGGACTGCCTGGTCTTGTGGACCTCTAGATTATTGTGGTATTGTGGTATTGTGGTATTTACTGTACAATTATCTAACTGACATGGAACTCTTCTCTCCATAAATTCAGACTCCATCAGCCATGTTTCCAGCAACAGCTGTGTACATGTTTATGTCCATGAATGGTTTCCAACATCCCAGCCTTCCAGTGTCAAGGTTTACATGACACTGGAAGGAAGGAAGGAAGGAAGGAAGGAAGGAAGGGAGGGAGGGAGGGAGGGAGGGAGGAAGGAAGGAAGGAAGGAAGGAAGGAAGGAAGGAAGGAAGGAAGGAAGGAAGGAAGGAAGGAAGGGGACAGGTCAATAAAGAAAAGGTAGGGAGGGCATGGTGGGATAATGATGATGGCCAAGTTGGCATTGAGAATCACATGAGATATTGGAATTCTGACCACAGAGGAGTTCTGTGACAGGCACATAATAAAAATGGAAAGAAAATAATAGGAAAAAAAAGATTGTGGGAAAATTAAACTATTGGTCTGGGAGGATTCAAATAGAGATGAGGCATAATAATACAAATATCAGTCTCTGTTTACTGTCTAGCTGCTCAAGATAGGCAGCTTGAAACTTTTCTTCCGATCAGGTGTATCTCAGCACTGATTACTTCTGTCAGACACACTGTGTTCTCTGAGAGTCTACAGGCAAGTTCTCCTCCAACTCCTCAACCTAACCAGAGCTTGTTCTCAATAGAAAGGGGGCTGGGCAGGAGAGAGCCATGCACAGCTCTTGAGTTAAAATAAAATAGCAGAAAGTGTAAAATAAAAAGGGAAGATGTCACCATGGTTGGTGTGCCTGAGCCACAGTTTCCTCCCCTGTGAGGGGAGGGTAGAGATGCTGAGCTGTGGGCCTGTTGCAGGGCATGGGTGGGGCCAGCATGGGTGAGATTTACTCATGGTATACCTTCTCAAAGACTCTTTTCCATGGACCCATTTTTTTTCTCCTTTAATTAGTACATAAAGTATTAAGCTTTTATGATGGTATTTTCAAACGATTTTTAGTGTTGTTCTTCCTTCCACTTCCCTCCACCCCTACTCCTATCTCTTTGTATACCTACCCCATGGCCTTCTTTCCAGCACAAGTATCCTTTTGTCTTTCCCCCTTTCTTTTTTAACATCCCTCACTCTCCTCTGCGCTCTCCTGCCTAACTTCATAGCCTGTGCCCACTCTTACACAAATACAAACATTAATGTTAGGATCCACCTATGAGAGAACACATGCAATTTTGTCTTCCTGTGGTCACCTTACTTAATATAATATTTTCCAAATCAATTTATCACAGATTTTATATTTTCAACTTTTTTTGCAGCCAAGTCAAATCCATTGTGTATACATGCACATTTCTATTATACATTCATCTAGACTGGTTACATCCTATTGCTATCATGAATAAACGTGGACGTGCAAGGGTCTTTGTGGTAGGATGCAGAATCCTTTCAATATGAGCTAAAGAGTCACAAGTGAAATTGCAAAGCTTCTGAAAAGGAAAAGAAACTCTTGGTAAATTGAACAAACAGCCTGTGGTAAAGGAGAGAAATCTTTGCTTAGCTTTAGCATGGAAAGGGGGTTGATATCTTAAATACATAAAGAGCAGCAAGACCTTAACACCAAAAAAAAATGCTCATCAATAAGTGCTCTAAAAAATGAAGAGACGGTTCTTAGAAAAAGAATCACAAATGGCCAATAAATACTTCTTTTTAATGATCAATAATCCTAGCGGTTAGGAAAGTGCAAATGAAAGCTCTGAGATACTATCTCCCTCCAATCAGAATGACATAGATGGAGAAAACAATGCCAAGAAATGCTGGTGAGACAATGCAGAACAGGAATGCCTCATCCACTAATTGTAAACATGTGAACTAGTACAGACATTATGAAAATCAGTACGGAGGTTTCCTAAAGGATTGTCTTCACACATGGTACAAATAGACCAGTGGCTGCCAAGCTGTTGTCTGTAGCAAAGACTGTACCAGATGCCTCCATCTCACACCTTCACAGCATCTCCACGTGGCTTCTTCAAAGTGTTCAAAGGTACTGAGCTCATCACCCGACTGAGCAAATTCCTGACATGATTTGGGACATTTTGCTGTATTGTTGTTGGTAGCATTTCCCAGGTCATGAATGGCACCTTTCCTTATTTGAACAATCAAAGAACCTAAACACCATTTTTTTTTTAAATTTTCAGTGACTCCATTCCATTTCATATGGACTTACAAACACTCTGAATTAACTCCAGATTTTCCTTATGCCTATAATAAAGGAAACATAAAATAAAAAGCAGAGTTTTTTAAAAATGGATTTCCACGAAGTACCTTCTGGCCGAATCTATTTGGCACCTGCAGGCAACAGATAAGTGGTCTTCCCTGAACTGCTTGCTGTTCTGCATGAAAGGAAAGGGAACAGGAGTGTCAGGTAGAAAGGAAACCTGGGACAAATGGCTAACTGCCTATCAGCATACTAAAAATCCATGCTGACCTCTAGGCTCTCTCAGGAAGTACCTGGTAGAGCCTGGTGGTGCTGGTGTGACATTCTGGCTCCTCTCAGTGCTTCTCATCCTGCTCTCTATGCTAACTTCTGTAGTTCATAGGTACTCATTTCTATACAACCCTGCCATTTGAGACATGCATTCTCTTGGTTCTTTGCTCCCTTGGCTCTGTCCTGGCCAGTCTGTCTTGATCCTCTCCCTCTTGCCTGCCCAGCCCTGTCTGTCTCTGTCTCTCTGTCTCTCTGCCTCTGTCTGTTTCTGTTTCTATGTCTCTGTCTCTGTTTCTGTGTGTCTCTCTGTTTCTCTGTCTCTCTGTGTGTGTCTCTGTCTTTTTCCCTCTCTCTTTCTCCCTCCCCCTATCTTTCCCTCTCTTCTCTTCCTCTCTTGCTCTCCCCCTCTCTGTCCCTCAGTTCAGTTATTTAATACTTTATATAATATATTTTAAAGTATAGATAGATAGATAGATAGATAGATAGAGAATTTGCTCACACTATTTCAGCTCTAAGCAACATTAGAGAATATCAAGTTTATCTTTGGTTCCATGAAGAGTAGAAAGTGGGATAAAATTCTACAGAGTTCTTTGGATGGAGCCAGGCGAAATCTCGAAGCCAATCTGGGGATCTCTCTCTCTCTCCTTCCTTCCCTCCATACTGATATTCTCTTGCTACCCACTTCCTTCTTTCCTTTAGACACATTTTAAACCAAAACAGATTCCGTCACTACATTTCTCTTGCTTAGTTAGATCCTTTATCGCCATCATAACACCTAATTATAATAAAAAAAATTGAAAAGAAAATTTTTACAAAGAATCCAGGAAGATAATTATTATATTTTGTCCATCTTTTCTTTCCCCATTTTAATCTTCTCTTTTTCCTTAATTGTCACCTGCATGTTCCATTTGGAATCTTCTCTTTACTTTGATTCTTTCACCAAATATCACATGTTTATCATTAAGTGTCTTGCATTCATTATCAGAATAATTAAACACGTTATTAAAAACCTATATCATCACTTGTCTCATTCTAAACAGTAAGCTTTCATTTGATGTTGAATCCAGTAAAATAACTATTTCTTAAACCTCTTGGTAAGTAGCTCCTAGGTATCTTTTTTGGGGGTGGAGGAATTGAATTAATTATTAAAATGATGTATTATTTGCCTGAATATTAACTGCTTGGTTTTTAAAGCTAATTTGCATGGGGAGGTGGCCTCCTGTTGCCTGTGTATTGAAATTCAGAGTGCACACAGCAGATTTCAGCTCCGTTTAGCTTTTTTATGGATGCCATTACGGTACCTTAGGTGGAGTGTGCTCATATAAAGACTCTGTAGCAACCGCATATGAGTTAGTGTTCTCTGCATATGCCATAGAGAAGTACAAGATCTCATAAATTATAGTGCTAACTCTATATTGGAAAGCATAATTTATCAGAAAGTGATACATACAATAAAGAAATATAAACTTTTTAGGTCAAGGAACATTTTTAACTCTCCTAACTCCCATATCTCAGCAAAGGTCACTGATTTAAGGCAACATAAGGCTGGGATACTAACTAGGACAGACTAACCTTTCCAGCCAGAGAGGCATTTCTCTGAGACAGCTTATAGTCTCCACTAGCAAAGGGATACTTAGCCCCTTGCTACTGTAGTTTCTCCTGTCATATTTGGATGGTGAGAGGCTCTGAACATCAATCATTTCCTAGGAAGTATTAGAAAAGGAAACTACAAAGCAATTTTTCTTTAGTGTTTGAGAAATTTAGCATCCTATAGGCTGCATGATTTGTAGAAATAACTTTGCGTTCTTATTTGTTTGTTTGTTTTTTTAGTGTGCAAGACAAAGCCTCATTGTATAGTCCAGGAAAGTCTTGAACTTTTTAGAGAAAGATGATCTCAAATTCACAATCCTCCTACCTCTCTCTCCCAAATATTATAATTACGTTTATACACTATCATTCCTGGCCAAGAACTTTAAATGAAATAAGGCAACAATTCTGGGATTGGTCAGACACCAGAAGAGTATAACAACATTGGTTTGAATGTCTCCTTTGCTTCCAGTCATTGGTTCTTGGTCTCTCCTCTTATTTATATTCCCTTAGAGCAACCAGGTTTATAACTGTTTGGGCATTTGTACTTCATTATAGAGTTAATCTTGTCTACATTCCACCCGGAGCTTCCCATTGTCTAACTCAATTATTCTGTAACCATAATCCAACCTTTCATAGTATGAAAAAACATGGACTTATTGTTGAGGTTCAGTCTGTTGCCACATCGTACTGTTAATGCTAAATTCTGTACCTGGAGGTCTAGTTGCCTACAAGTGAATTCTCACATTTACCAGGTTTTGTTATGCAACCCTTGCTCCTGAATTTACAACTATTGGTTGAGTAAAAATAGCTACATCAAAGTACTGGAGGGATTATAAGTAGACAGGTTTTGAGTTACCTTGTTGGGGCTTGCAGAGGGAAGAGGAAGAAGGACGACTTGAGAGAGAGGAAGAAGATGCTATGGGGAAGTAGATTGTTAGAGTATGGCCATGAGGCTGGCCAGTTGGAGTAGGATTTGCCCAGACAGAACATGGCAAGTGATATCTCAGTGATATTGACAGGAAGTAGAGAAAATTGCACAGAGGGTTGATATTTGTCCAGCTCTAGTTCTTTAGGGCTTATTATAAATATAAAGGTTTTGTGTCTTTTATTTGGGAACCAACTGATCTAAGGTGAGGTAGAAACCCCCAAACAATGACTTTTTACTACAGCTGGTGACTGTCTTCATGGTTTATCTCTTGGACCCTTACCTGACCTTCTTTTCTCTGAAGGCTTCAATCACTACTGTCAAGACCAGAGGCAAAAAGTAGGTTGTGTGAGGTAAAGGGTTAAACCAAATTATGCCCCAGCACTGGAATTGTATTGTGACAGTCCTGCTGGGACTTCAGCCTTGCGATCACAAAGTAATGGCTTGTGACATCTGTGAGTCACGGTTTCTTTGGCTCATTTTCTGTCTTGTATTTACCCTCCTCTATTTCTGAGCTCTCCAGAGCAAACACAGCTTGCTGCTTTCCTTACTTCTACATGTTCTTTGATTGGTGTCACATGGCCCAGACATTCATTTGAACTTAGCAGAGGCAATAAGATGGACACCCCAGGACATTGGTCCAAGAATTGAATTAATTAGCAGGGTAAAGTCATCTATTATTAGTAGACTTGAGTAGAGGCTCTTAAAGCAGACATGATGACTCTGGCTCAAAGCCCGTATGAACTCATTCCCACACTAGCTAGCCAACAGGCTTTCAACTGTAAGCTACCGTGTCTTCTTTACTAAAACACTTTCTCTGGTGTCTTAGCTAGGGTTTAATTTCTGTGAAGAGACACCATGACCTTAGCAATTCTTGTAAAGGAAAGCATTTAAGTTTCAGAGATCCGTTATCATAGCAGGAAGCATATAGTGTACAGGTGGCCCACATAGTGTTGGAGAATTGGAGAATTCAAATCTTGATCTACAGGCAGCAGAGAGAGATTGTGTGCTACAGGGGATTCAAGACACATCAAATCCTGACTCCATGGGGCTATACTTTCTTCAACAAGGTCATCCCTCCTAATAGTGCCACTCCCTATGGGCTAAGCAATCAAACATGTGAATCTATTCAAACCACCACACCTGGGCATCTCAGTTAACTGGCACCTTCAAGGGTTACAAGTACCAGAAATCTGAGACCATTTCTACAATAACTGACCTGAGTTTCTGGATCAAAACCTTAGATTTCTCTCCTTATAGGTGTCAGTTTGCTGAAGGATGGACTTACACTTACGATGTCAAGCTACTATTGTTTTTATTAATGTCTGTGTTGATATATATATACATACTTATGTTTATATCTCTATCTACCTATCATCATCTATTTATCTAAACATCTATAAATATATGTCATTTTCATTCCAATATTACATATATATCTCACATGTATTTTATACAATTTTATATGTCTTAATATCTCTGAATTCAGGGGTGTTTTTAATTTATTAATTATACATAACAATGTATTTAATAGTGATTTTTTTGTTTTGGTTATTATCATTTCTCATAGGACCCTGAGTAAGGGATTATTTATAGGACCATGGAGTCTCTACCAGTTGTTACACTACTGAAGAAAATATCTCTCCCTTCCACAATGACCATTAATTTGCCTTATAGAACTTCAGGGAGGAGCAGGTTCTTGAACTCTCCCTCTGGGAGGACTGAAGAACACTATTCCAATTAGTTTAATAAAATTATCCAACATTTATACAACTCAAGATTTAATACTTAGCTAGCATTTGCCAATATAGCAATATCATGTCTAGAGACCAAACTCATTTTATGAGTCTTCATCTGATTGGTCAATTCCCATGCCATCAATCCCTCATGCTGGAGTTGACATTATAGCTGCCTGTTTGTATCTACCACCAACACCAGTTCCTCAGTTCCTGATGATTCTCAACCTTGTTTCATGTCATGACAGATGAGTCCTGCCTGCCCAGCCAATGCCCAATCAAGGTCATCAAAATGAACAGAAATAGAGGCCTGGATGATATAACTCAATGATAGAGTGTGTTTAGAGTGCCCATGGCTCTGGGTGATGTCACTAGCATTAGGCATAAAACACAATACCAGAAAACACTCACTTCCCAGGTAGTGAAGGGAAGATAAAGGATGGAGTCCCATACATCCTTACAGCTGCAGCATCTGGAGCCAGGTTGGTCTCAAGGGTATTGTGGTGCTTGGGGAATTGTACCCTCTTCTCCATCTCCTGGAGACAGACCGTATGGGTATCATTGCCTTAGGATTTTTACAAAACTAAAAGCAAAGCTCTTTTTGAGATCTTGTTTGTGTTACTACCTTAGCTTACTGGATTTATTTATGAACTGGTAAAAATATTTAACAAGAAGGCAATGCCATACCATAATCTTTCTTGATCAAGAAGTAGAAGGTTGTCAACTTCAAGTGTCCTAAATGGAATGGGATAGGTCAAAACAAGCAGATCCTGAAGCGTCTGCTCTTAACCCCAGAGTACAAGTCACACACTAAAGTCATTCCAAATAATAAAAGGTTGACATATTTGTCTGACTTAGGGGATATACATGATGTATTTAAAATCTATGTTTTTACATTGGAAGTGCATTTGGCTATGAAAAATGAGCAAAATAATGAATATTTTTCTTTTTGAAAACTATTATTTTATATGTAAGAATATTTTGTGTACGTATGTGTCTGTGAGTCATATGAATGTCTGGTGCCTTAGGAATCTGGAAGAGAGCAATGGATCCCAGGAACTGGAGTTTCAGATTGTGGTGAGCTGTTACATGGGCTCTGGAAACTGGACCTAGATTGTCTGGAAGGGTAGCCAGTGTTCTTAACTGCTGAGTTATCTCTCTATCCCTGAATACTTTTCTTTTTAAAGATGTGTGTGTGTGTGTGTTTTAGGGGGGGCAGTGCCCACAGAGATCAGAAGTGATTGTCAGATTCCCTAGAGCTGAAGTCACAGGTGGTTGTGAGCTGCCCAGTGTGGGTCCTGGGAATTGAACTCTATCCTCTGCAGCAGCTGCTGCTGCCCTTACTACTGAGCCATAGGAATAGATATCTCTTAATTACTTTACTTCTGAAGTCAGAACATTAAACACCAAATAGGCACATGGACCAAGTTCCATAGATAAGTAACTGTTCTCTTCTGGTGAGTGCAGCACCCTGCACCAAGAGCCTGGCATACTGTAGACATGCCAGCATTGCTTTAGGAAAGGATCCTGTACCCTTGTGTTTCCTTGTGTGGGAATTCTGTCTTAGTGGTCCATGTGATGCTAAGACCAAGGTCTGCAGGGTCAAAGTGATATAATAGCTTCCCTGGGTTTCAATGTGGAGAAAAACAGGTGCAGCTTTCAATGCCCTGTGACTATTGTTCTGTGTTACATTTGCAGGTGCTTCAGCCAGGGTTTGAAACTACACGAGGATGTTTGCACCATACAAATAATGCCTCCAAAGACTTTAACAGGAACATTTGCATAACCTGACATAAAGATTTATGAGTTTCAATGAAAAACAATCCAGTGGAGAGATTTTAAAAATTAATTGGTATTCTAGGCAACAGGACATAGAGTATTTGAGGCATTTAAGACTTTTAAATATGAGGTACTATGCTGAATTGGGAAGCTATCCATGTTAATGTGTATATATAGTGTATATATATATATATATATATATATATAATCTCAAAGTTTACAGCAGGTAGAGAGATTCTCTGTCTCTGTTTGTCTCTCTGTCTCTCTTTTTCTCTATTTTTATGTGTGTGTGTGTGTGTGTGTGTGCATGTGTGTATTTAAACTGAAGAATATGTTTCAAATTTGAGTTTTACTTTGCCCCCATGGAAGCATTAAGAAACCAAAGGGTCAGCCTTCATCTGGGCTAAAGAGCTTTGAATATGTAATGTCACAGCCACTTCCACAAGTTGAACGAATGCCATTGCTACTGTGTGTGTTTGTAAACAGCTAAAAGACCCAGCTAATCTTGCACAATACACAAATGAGCCATCCTGGAGAATGCCAGTCGCCTGCTAATAGCTTTGGAAAATTGCTCTCCGGCACTAATTGAAACTATAAATCCTCATCATATTCAAAGCCTAACCACCATAAGCCATTAGCTCTCATCCGTTCTTCATCTTCTTTTGGGGCACTTTCTTGCTATATCCTTCTCCCCACCCAGACATTCATTACTGCAGTTTGAATACCTTGAGAAATTTCTATTGGAGAGCTATATAATATCTCTAAATGTGTCAACAGGACTGCATGAGCCCTATATCTACCCATTCCCCTTAGACTAAGGTCAAAACATCAATGGAATGCATTTTCTCTTTTTTCATCCCAGACGCCTGTATATAACATGGATCGAAGGAATATTTAAATTCTGTTTTGTTAAGACGGGCTTCCTCTGTTATATAGCAGAGCAGGTAGGCGGTTGTGGCTGTCTCTCGACAATTTGCCAGACAAGAAAAATGGCTTTGCAGACCATCTGACAGCTTTATTCTTGTGACTCTGGCAGAAAAATAGGCAAAAAAGATTGCAGAGGCGGCTGAGTGGAATACAACACAAAAGTTCAAAAAAATATTAACTGGTTGTAAAATGAGTGGGTGGGTGTAGTAAAGGAGCTGGCATTTCAGTTATATAAAATCACTTATTACAACATTTTTATAGCCAAATTATGCTCCCATTCTGGGCTTTATCTTTGGGTATGTTGCCCAGAATAGACGGGAAAGAATCCATCCACACAGCACAGCATGCTTATATGTGAGTAGCAGCTAGGGATATTTGGATGGCTGAATCGTCCTCCTGGTCTCACTGAAGAGCCACTGGCAGTTGTGGTCTGATTTATGTCAGGCCCTGTGCTTTCACGGACCTGTTCTGGTCCTACTTATTTGGCTGCGAAGCTACCCGTAGGCCGTCAAATAGAACTTGTAATTAGTGTGGAACACACTGATACTTGTATCTACAAGACTACTGGGACCTTCAAGTAGCTGAGACAACCATGAAAACTGACAGGTTCTGTTCTTTGAAGCAGAAAAGACACAGGCAGCAGAGCATTTCTTTAGTTGATAGCCCACTTGGTATAGTCATTCGCAGTATATTTCTTTTAGCTGAAGTCACTCATTAAACCAGAAAAAGAACAACAATGAAACAGTTCTCTAGCCTTGTGTAAGAGGAACTGAGGCAGCTGATTAAGAAAGGTCTCTTCATTACCTTAAAATTGGAGATCGCTATTTGTCCACTGTGACATTGTGACTGAGAGTTTGAAAAGGCACTAATGTGTGTTTGTTTGTTGAGACAATTCTGAAACCAATGGCACAGGAAACACCAGATGCTGCTGAGTGAGGTAGAGAGTGAGGTAGGGCTCTCTCCTGCAGGACTTGCCATTCTTCTTATGTCCTATCATACACCCCAGAGATGCAGTGTCCCCAGATGTCCAGTCTCTCATGTGGAAAGGCTATATGCTTTTCATAGGATCTCTGTACAGCCTGCCCTAAGTTAGGTATAATAGCCAACTCTGAAAATGCTAGGCAAACAGTTTCTGCATTGTTTTGTTTAGGGAATGACCACAAGGAAATAAAAATCTGTGTGGGTTCGGTACAGATGCAATTTCTCCTAAATGCTCAGTCTGAGGTTGGTTTAATTCCTGGATGTGAAGCCCCTGGACATGCAGGGCTGACTATGTACATTCCTGGTATTTTTCTGACCTCAGGAGCCATAATCTTGTGACAACTTGCACAGGGCCTGTGCTCCTTTGCAGCATCCTTCTTCATCTAGGATCATATGAGGAAAGGGAGATGTAGTCTTTTCTCTTCCCCAAGTCTCATAGTTGGGGTTCCTTCTATCACATTTCATGTGAGTTCGCTGTGGCTTAGATCAGCCTACTGCTTTTCTGCTTGCATGTCCTCCGTGTGCTCTATGAATGTAAAGTGCTTTTTGTCCTTTTTTGAGGGACGGGGTGAAGGTTCATCTTTTGGGACAAAGCCCGTTACATTGTTGAGACACCCAGATAGAGACAAGCCATCCCCCAAATCCTATTTCCTCCTGGCCTTCTTGCCACTCCTTACCTGTCATGTGTTTTTAATGGCCAACACACAGGATGGTGGCAGATTCCATGCAAGAGCTGGCCCTGGATCACATGAGTCTGAGTGTATTGTATTGAATGTGTTCCCGTCTCACATTGTCTATACTTTTGATGGACGGGATGCTGAGTAATTTCCAAATTGGCCGATTGATTCCATTAACATGGGGCATAGACTCATGTCACAGGCTGATCTAGACATGAGCTAGAAGCACATGTACTTAGAAATGCCTTCAGTGCTTCCTCTTTCTCAACAGCTATAAATGTGCACATTCTGGTGAAGATACTATGTCCAAGTTCATGCCTTGCCCAATCTTTGCAGATGACACTGGGTCAGATTGTGTTCTTCTTAATTCTAGGCTCTGAAATTTGAATGAAAATATAATTTGCATGTGATATTTATTTTCTTTGCCTCTTTTTAGCTCTGGGAATGCCAGGCTGTATAGAGACCCATGCTTTCCCATCGTATCAGGACTCCATTACAGGTGCTTTGAATCATCATTCCAGGAAGCAACAGAATTCTAGATTAAAGTAAATACAGTTCCAGAGCCAATAGTTTGAGTTAACACCAGTTCCCAAACTAAATAGCTATAAGTTGGGTTGTTAACCTCTGTGATGCCACTTAACTTAGGTATGAAATGGGATGATAATGCCACATAGGATTTCACAACAATTAAAGCAATGGTGTGGTCTGAGGAGATGGCTCGGTGGGCTAAATGCTCACAGTGAGAGCATTAAGAGTCTGAATTCAATTTGCCCAGAATCCACATAAAGCTGCAATAGTATCATGCCCCTGTGCACAGTATAGTGTGATGGGAACTGGAGGCAGGCAAACCTTTAGAAATAGTGGGCAGGCTGGCCTGGTGCACACTGTAGTGAACAACTACAGAAAACAAGAGTCTCAAATTAGGTGGAAAGCAAGAATCAGCACTTGGGCTTGTCCTCGGATCATATGCAGCATGACACGAACATACCTGTACTCACAAGATGTGAACATACACTCCCTCAGGCCCCCCTCTCCCTTGTGTTCTCTCCCTCTCTCTTTCTTACACACACACACACAAATGTGAGTGAACATTCCTGGTGCAATGCCTGCTATGTCATCAATGCCCAAAACTGGCACTTTGGCCCCAAACTGGCACTTTGGTTCTGAGAGAAGGCCAAGTTTCAATGCCAGGAATGCCTTGGGCAGTATGCTTACCATTCCCATGTGTCTACCATTATAAAACAATGTTGGTTGGCTGCTGCTGCATGACTAAACACCTTGAGTGGGCTGAGGATACAATATTTATAACACCATGGTATCCATGGGCCAGCAATTCAAAGGCACTTAGGTCAGTCCTCTGCTAGGCTACAGTTAAGGTAGCTTCTCTTTTGGAGGCCCAGCTGACAAAAGTCCACTTCTCAACTCTCTCAGCTTGTTAAGAGTTGCATTGCACTGACTGTGGGTCTCAGAAGCTTCAAAGCCAGAAGCTAGGAAGAGACTTTAGCAGTGTGGGCACTGTGCTGTATACCTATCCCAATGCTTTCACCATTGGATGTTGGCTGGCTGGAGGTAACTGGAAAGTTCTGCACATACTGAAATGAAGGCAGTCACATAAAGGCATGGGTACCAGAAGATGAGCATCACAAGCCTATCTTCATGTCTATCCATCACATAGGGAATGCTAATGGTAGAAAAGATATATTTTGTGAACCCCAAACAACAAACACAAATAAAGTATCCAGAACAGAGCCTGGAACATGGGAGATGCTCAGTGTTTGGTTTTCTATGCATTGCCTGGCCTGTGAGTGGAGGGATCCAGATTGGAGTGAATGAATGAATTCCATGTTCACAGCTCATAGATTCTCCCACAAGGAAACTTCTGCAGAGTTGATCTCCTCTGTGGTTTCACATCATGGCCACGAGCTTTACTGTGGGTGGTGTATTGAATGTCGGCTGTGGGTGGGTATTACTTGCTTTAGTCACTCATGCCAAATTTAAAACACGCTGTGTTTTCAGGCAGGTGTCTATAATTGCCACAGCTTCTAAGTGAAAGAGTGACTTGTTTGCTGTCTTCCCTTACAACTGTAAGAAACTGAGTTGGGAAGCTAGAAATAGGATTGAATAAATCTGATGGTATCCAGGTCTGGGTTTGTTAGAAGAGATTGGCTTGTCGACATCATTTAGAGAGTCACGGAACTGGAGTCAGCTCAGAAGCATTGCGGCCAAGCACAGGCTCCCTGACTGGCAGAGACTGACACACATGCAATTGTCCTACTCTGTCTTGTATTTCTTCTATCCAGACTCTGCTAGAGTCTCAGGTAAAAAGGAGAAAGGACTATAGACAAGAAAATATATGCCTGTGGAATTTTAAAACTATATTCCTTCTAACAGAGAAAAGGTGAGCTCTCCCTTCTTATTGAATCTGGTTTCTGTGTTTGGCAGAAATGATGGAAAGTCGTCAGTTTCTAGTCTTGGTCTGAAGATACTTAAGTCCACTTCAGTCTATTGGGAAATTTGCTCTTGAAAACCAGGACAGCAGTTATCATCCACAGAGAAGATGTTAGCCAGGCCAGCATTCAGACACTGAGCAGGTCATCTCACTATGCATGCCACTCCAGTTCCAGTGGGACAGAAGCCACATTAGTCACGAGATGATCTGTCCCTGCCACTTCCACCCAAGCTGCAAGTTTCACGAGCAAAAAGGTCGGTGGTCGGAATTTTCTGACATTAAATTTGGGCCTGTCTGTTATGCATCAATAAATAACTAAAATGATACCTTCCAACTGGGTGGAAGAGCTCACAGCTGGAAATGGAGATGGACAGAACCAGAGACTAAAACTGGCTGCCGCCTATGTGGTAATATAAATATTGGTAGGACACGGACATATTTCTAGATCTAGAAGGATGAATGCCAAAAGAGTCAGACATAGGCATTGTTGCTGGGGAAGACTTTCTGATAAAGTGATATCTGGGCCAAAATTGCAGGGTTGCAAGATCAGCATGATTGGATTGGAGCTGAAAGCTATAACACAAGACCCTGCTCCCTCAGCAGACATTTAAGAAACACTTTCCAACCTTGGCTGCCTTCTGCATTCCCATGGGAAGAGGAGAGTGTGGGGCTCACAGCCACTCTCAGGATGAGCAAGGCTAGGTAAGGAATTTGGTGTGACTAGGCCCTCTTATAGACACCCCCCACCCCCCACCCCCCCCCACCCCCCCCCCCCACTGAGCAGCTACATAGAGGCTATAGAGGACAAGAGAGAACTCTGATTGCTTCCTGTCAGAAGACAGGCTGAGAAACACTCCCTCAACAGTCCTGACTCCCTTTCCAAACTGCACTTCACAGGTGACCTAATTTGGAGCAATGTTGGCAGCCTTATTAATGGAGTCACATGGGCTTGTCTTTCTCAGACCGCTCTATTTTTACATCTTTGTGGGAATAAAGTTTTTCCTTGCAGCAAAGTGTGCCTGCTGCAGTGCCTGCCCATCCCCTTTCTTCCCCTCAGTCAGGGAGAAACCTTGAGCAGAGACATCCTCGTGCTCCCTACTCACGTGCATCCCACCAGAGGTGTCCTCCCTCCTCTTTTCTCCAGATCCTTCTATATCTCTTATTCTTCTCTCTCTGCTTTTCCTGGCCACACCTTCAGCATCAACATCACCTCAGATCTCAGCTTTATTTTGAACCCTTTTGGGGAAGAGGCACTTGGAGTTAGGAATAGGGGATAATGTAATTTGACCAGGGCTATGGTCCACACTGGCAATATATTTAAATAACAAAGACTTCTAAAATATGCTAATTTATCCATACTACTCTCAAAGACTAATCTTATCAGTATCTTGCTGTTTGAAATTACAAATAGTCTGAAGAGGGAATCAAGATCTATTTATGAGGTAAATTATTAGAATTAGAGACGTCATGGTTACCTTAATAAAGGTAGCTAATTGCACATGGAGATAGTTACAGAGGGAGCTAAGGAGATACCAGGTTGGAAAAGGGCATGTGCAAGCATGAGGATCTGAGTTCAATCCCTAGGACCTACATAAAAAGGCTAGGCACGCTGGGCGTGGTGGCGCACGCCTTTAATCCCAGCACTCGGGAGGCAGAGGCAGGAGGATTTCTGAGTTCGAGGCCAGCCTGGTCTACAAAGTGAGTTCCAGGATAGCCAGGGCTACACAGAGAAACCCTGTCTCGAAAAACCAAAAAATAAAAAATAAATAAAAAAATAAAAAGGCTAGGCAAAGTGACATAGACTTGTAATTCCAATTCTGAGGAAGCAGAGACTGGCAAATCCTGAGCTCACTGGCCAGTCAGACCAGGTAAATAGGTGGACCTCAGGTCCTGTCTCAGAAGAACACATGGGTGGTGCCTAAGGAGGAACAGCACCCTCAGTTATCCTATGACCTTTACACACACACACACACACACACACACACACAAGGTATATACATTCATGTACACAATACACACATATATGTGCCCTACACTCATGTGGACATGACAGAAGTACCTGTCCACACTACATACACACACAGAGAGAAAGGCACACACACACAGTAGTATTTATAGACACATGTATATACTAACATATTCATATAATCTCTTTGGTTTGGCAGCTGAAGTAAAGACACCCACACCCACACACTCTCCAACAATGAGCACACCAGGAGCCAGATCCTGACTTCTAAAACTATTCTCCAATAAAAGGAAGCAGGGAGAACGACGAAGGGAGGTACAGAAACTGAACTGAGAGCACCGTGTACTGTCACAAAGTAAAGATGATTCAAAAATAATTCCATACAGAACCTCAGTGCAATGGAATTATGTCAAAGGAGACCCAAATGAACTCTCCATAGTCAGAGCCTAGAAAATGTGAACAAGAGAAGAAAGTCACATTATGAGCCAAAGTATGAAATAAATATACCACATGGCATAGTGATGGTGACTGGATAAATGGGTAGAGTGGGCATCTCCCGTGCAGAATTCCAGATAATAATTTACCTTTGAGGAAGTGAACACAACTCCCTAATCCTTAAGTTCAGGCTGTGCTTAGTGACTTCTTCCAGAAGGACGAGAGGGACATAGGAAAAGTAGTGATCTTGCATTGGGAACACCTGGTAAGTCATAACTCAGCCAGCCAGGTGTTGGGGTTAGCAGCCACATGATAAATCAGGCTGATAGCACTGAGCCTCAGTGTGGTGTGGAGAAATGCCACGTTGCCTCTGTGATCTGTCTCTCAACTGTAACTCCATAATCATCAGGAAAACTCAGAAAAATCCCAATTTAGGGATGTCCTGTAACTTCTTTCTCCAGTAGCTCTATCAAGGTTACCAAACACAAGGAAAGTCAGAGAAAAATGCCACATCCTCGGGAGACCCTGAGAGATAAGATGACTAAATGTCATGTGGAATCTTGGTTGGAGCCTTGGAGCAGGAGAAGACATCAAGTAACAGCAAGGCAGCCGAAGATATGACATTTAATTAATAATGACATATCAACACTAGCAAGTTAACAGTCACCAACAGCCCTGGTAATATAAACTCAATGTTAGTAGTTAGTGTTGAGTCTGTGGGAAATCGCCATACTCATGCTTCAAGATCTCATAATCTAAAAGCATACTAAGATGTAAACATTGTATTTAAAAACAAAAGCATCTCATGTATTTTAGTCATCTCCAAACAATTTGTCTTCTGGTAACTAGGGAGGATATAGGTTCTTTAAAATCAGGGAAGCTCTGTGTGTGTGTGTGTGTGTGTGTGTGTGTGTGTGTTGCTTCAGTATGCCCTGTGAGGTCCCATACCTAGTAGCTAGGCAACCAGCATTTGTTAAATCTGCTGTAATAGCCTCATAATATGCACTTTTAAGTAACATATTTCCTTTACAAGATGGAAATGGATTTAGTTAAACAAAAAGAAGCATACTAAAATCACTCATGACTTCCTGGGGTCTAAAAAGACCATTGGCAGTGTTTTGATGTGTCTTTACACACTCTTTCCTGGCCACTGTAAAATTGGAATTACATATTACTTAATGTTTTAAATCGCGTTCTTATAAAAAGTATGTTATAAACATTTCACATCCCATTAATAATCACTTTGAAGCACAAAATGAAGGTTGTTATGGCTGGGTAATGTTTAACTGTTAAATTGGTGCAAAATCCAGGACAGAGAGAAGGAGGCAGGGCAAAGGATCAGGGGAAATGTGAGGCAATGATGCTGGTGCCCAGTGCCGGGATGCTGCTACAGTAAGCAGAGGAGAAAGTAGACATACCTTTAAACCTCCGTCCTACAAACCAGAGTGTCCAGAGAGCTTATTTCAATGTCTTCTCTTCTCCCCTGCAAGTGACCAGGGTATGTTCACCGGCAATTTAGCAGCGTCCTAGGGCCATGCTGTATAATCGTCTCATTTGATGAGTGACCAAGGCTCAGGGGTTAGTTGGCAGGCTGTTGTGCCTTACATTATCAACTCTAAGATTCTTTCTGACCCATTTGAAGAACACTAGAGTGTGTCCAGGGAAGAACTATCTAGAGGGTGCTGTTTGTCCCATCCTGTCCTCAATGCATTTATAAAGCACTGTGACAGGCAAGGTATGGGGACTGACCATTTGCTATAATTCCTTTACCAATTTCTACTCCTCAAAATCAGCTCATCCACAGAACAAACCCAGCTTGGAAGGTCCTAAGTAATTATGCCCCTGTTTTTAGTTAGATTAATGGTTCTATGTGGAATCAGAAAAACAAACAAAAAGCAACTGCTTGGTCCCAAACCCTTAAACACTTATGTCCCTCTCAGACTTCGGAAGCCAAGTTGAAAAGATAATTTTATATGAGTGGGATCCTGTGAGCAGTTACCTATTTTGGGCTGATGTGAGAAGGACGTTTAGAAAACAATAAAGCAGACATGGGAGGCAGGCAGTCACGAAGTGTGGGGATTAGTGTGGCCTGGGGATTTGAATAGTATGCAGGTGACGAAGGCTGACATTTGAGAACTTTCGTCTGAGCAAAATTGTAGATGTAGGAATTGAGTGTGTAGGATAAACCAACGCCTATTCAGTGTGGCAGGGAGGAGAGCTTTGAAATGCTTCCCTGGATGACACATGCTTACAGCACTCACAACCCCACAGCAGCTATGGTTACCTGCACCAGATCAGACCAGTCAAGATGGCAACATAGATGGGGAAGGAGATGCAACTCTACCAAACCAAACCAAACAAAGTGAAACAAAACAAAACACCTTACACCTGAGAAACATTTTTAGCAAAGAACTAGGATACAAAATTAGCACACAAAAATCAGTAGCCTTTTTGTACACTTACACAAATAAACTGAGAAAGAAACGAAGGAAACCATTCACCGTAAGCAAACACACAAAATAAGACTCATGGGAGTGAGCCTAGGCAAGCAAATGAAAGAGCTCCGCAATGAAAACTTTCAGAGACTGGAATAAGGAACTCCAGAAGGCACTAGAGGTAAGACAAGAAATAATTCCAATGTGTGACAGGTAGCATCTCAAGAAAATAAAAAGCTTCTGTTCAACATAGGACACCATCAGTTAGAAACCATCCAGCAAATGTGAAGATCGCCTGGAGGTTTTTGGTTTTGTTTTCTTAAACTAGAACAAGAACTGCTAAATGACCCAGATACACTGCCCTTGGGCGTCTACCCGAAAGACTTCCTAACCTACCCCAAAGATATGTTCTCGCCCATGTTCATTGCTGCTCCTTTCACAGCAGCCAGGAAATGGACACAACCTAGATGTCCACCAACATGTGAATGGATACGGAACATGTGGTTCACACATGCAATGGAATATTACTCAACCGCAAACAAAAACGCAATAATGAAATCTGCAGGTAAATATGTAGACTTGCAAAGGTTATACTGAGTGAAGTAATGCAGACTAAGAAACACAAATGGTCACATGCTGTCACATATGTTGATCATAGCTTTGAATTGGTGTGTGTGTGTTTAAGTTGGAGCAGAAAAGCCTTTCTTAAATATGTCTTCATTCTGAGTGAGTTTATGTCACTAAACCATATACTGGCAAAGTAGAATCACTGTGGTGCAAGATGTTGGTGTGAGATTTGAAAGTCTGGGTCCACATCCTGGTCCCACAGTTTCCCAGATATGGGGCCAATGATGACTCTCAGAACATTCCTGAATTGTATTTTTTCTTCTATGTCATGGAAGAGACTATTAACAAATTCCCACCCTTCAGCCTCAACCACATTTTCGTAAGTGAAACTGGAAAGATAAGGAAGGCTTGGTGTAGTTGATAGTCACTATATGAAGTGCTGTCGTGGGCCCAAATTGTCATTGCTATGTCATTTCCCCGAAAGAAAAGAAGCTGTGAGAACTGAAAAAATGGGTCATTTAATTGTTGTATCAATATTGTCACATTCACAAGCTCTAGAATTAACCAGGAATCAAACCTCTGGTGTGCCTCTGAGGGAGTTTCTAGGTTGATTAACTGAGGTGAGAAAAGCTACACTAAATTTGTGTGCACCATTCTGGGGACTGGGGACCCAGATCAGAGCTACAAGGAGAAAGTGAGCAGAGCATTGGTCTTCCTCTCTGGTCACTTCCTGATTGTGGACACAGCCCAGTTACCTCACACCCCTGCCGCCATGCTACATTGTATCTCCTTGATCTGTAACCAAAAAATGAAACAAACTAACAATAGCAAAGAGCTTCTTCTCCTGAGTTGACTTTGTGGGCTGTCCATCGCAGCGATGAAATAAATAACTAAGACACCTTGCTTTAACCAACTTTACTCACCTGAAGTCAGAATCATTTTGTCCCTAGAAGAAAGGGGAAAATTCTCCTCGGTAGTCTTTTCTCTAGTAGGTATCAAGGAACTCTCTGTTCAAGAAAGTGAAGGGTTTTCAACTTGCCTGATGTAGGTGGTGTTTAAGTCATAGTTGTGGACACATTGACCACATATCAGATTCTAGGCTAGTGTAGTGAGCCACACCCCAGTCAGTGCTTTGTGTGCCTAGGAACTGGGATGGGGTAGGAGTTCTGCCATGTAACTCTCTCCCCTTGAATAACCATGAGCTCCACAGCAAGAAGGAGGCATTGCCTGGATCCCAGCACACAGTCCTGACACGAAGAGGGGACCATGGGTTTCCACAACCAGGACTGTCAACACAAAGAGCCCCTCATTATGGAGTCCTATTTGAATCTTGGGATTTACAAATCCTTGCCCTTTCTCTCCCACTGCTAACATGTAAGCAATTTGAAGACCGGCATGTGACCTGATCACTAGCAATGAAGCACGTGGCAGCTGCAGACAGAAACCTTGACATGGAGCTAGAAAGCAGGTTCAGATCTCATCTGCAAAAGTCACCAGCTTTGCCCCAGGCAGGAGGCTCCTAGGGCTTAGCATTACTACTTTTCTACCTTTGGTTAATGGGAGGTACTAGAGCCTTCAGCAGGATGGTTTGCATTAACTTAAACTTATCTATCAGTTACACTGTGTTCTGTGCCCCGTGAGCCTGGTGCTTTGCATGTATTCCCTACCAAAGTCTTACAGCCTGGCAAGGTATGGTATTAGCACCTCTGCTTCGCAGGTGGCATCTTTTGCTAGTTTATACAAGGATGTATTGAAATGTATTGGGGGTCATGATCACCATGGAAACCCTTGCTTGTTCTCTATTCTTTTCTATCTAAACCCACTTCCTGGGAAGGTCATCTGGCTTCATGACCTTAAATACCATCAAGAGTCAATGATCTAACAACCATTTCCTCTCTCTCTCTCTCTCTCTCTTTCTCTCTCTCTTCCTTCCTTTCTCTCTCTCTTCCTTCCTTTCTCTCTTTCTTTCTTTCTTTCTTTCTTTCTTTCTTTCTTTCAGGCTGGCTCCAAAGTCACCATGAAGCTGAAGATGACCTTAAGCTTTTGATCCTCCTGCCCTTACAGAGTGTTGGGGTTACAGGCATACACTGAGAGATCAGATCTTGGGTTCAGATTCCATCTTAGAGACCCTGGTCTAAGGTTGAACTCTCTGTCACCAGTTTCCAGGTTACAAGTCTGCCCCTGGCTCTTCACTTCCTAACAACCACCAATCAGGAAGAAAGTAGATGTTAAGTTCATAGTTTGGCTCCTAGCACCAGCCAATCATTTTAAAGGACAACAAAATTCCATACTAGGCCCCCAGTCAGATATGTGCCAGGCTAGAAACCCCCGTTGTTTGTTCGCTTACCTCTATAAATGCTTGCTTGAAACTGGGCTAGGGCTTCACCTTTCTGTCCTGTTGTGTCAGGGTCAAGAGTGAGCTTGAATAAAAGGACCCTAGTGTCATTACATCAGAATCAGTTCCTTGGTGTCATTTGGGGCTCTCAAACAGGCACAGCAGCACCAGTATCCCTAGTTTACACCTAGGGCTTCATAAATGATAGGCAAAGGCTCCCTCAACTGATCTACATCCCCAGCAACCTTAATGTCCTCAGCCTCTCCCCCATACTTCAGACACTCTTATGCAACCACCCTCCTCAGCACCTGAATCTGGCCAGTCATCTGGGCATGCTCTATGCTGAGCCTTTGATACATCTCCCCAATGTGTCCTGTCTTAAGCTATTTTGTACTCAGTGTATGTGGACTCTGCTGAGTGGCTCAGGTCAGAAGGGTTGGAGCCCCATCCCTGTCTGCATCAGCTTAGAGTGACCGATAGATAACTGTGATAAAATTCTGGCCACCCACCTCTGAGGTATTTTCATGTGGCCGTTGGCAGCTGTCTGCAGTACATGCCAACACCATCTCTCCCCGGGATAATTGTAGAAGCCTCCTGACTGGGCCCCCTGCCTCTGGCTACTGTTGCATGGTCTCCACAATAGCCAGAGCAGGGGGAAGACTGTTGGATGATGTGTCTCTCTCTGATGGATGTTTCTCCTATGAAGTCTGTGAGCTACTGGATCATGTGGCTCTGCTAAGTGTATCTCCTATGAATCTCACCCTCCTTGACTGCTCCAACCTTCCTTCATTTCTGGCTCTGTCCTCTGCCTCACCAGATGCAGAACTTCCAGCTTGCTGTTTTCTCTGCCTGAAGTTTCAGTTCCCAGGTACCCTCAGGGCTCACACCTCACTTCCTGCTGTCTGAGTTTAAACATTTTTAGTGCGGAGTTATGAAGGCCATGCTCCAACACCAGGAGAAGAGTGGGTCACAGTAGGGCTGTTAGGCTGAGGAGATGTCAAGAAGCAGAGGGTAGCTAGACATACTTTATTCCTCTGTACACAGGCCACTAGGCAGGCAGCTACTGCCTTAGGTTCTCAGATCCATGTCAGTACACATGAGCAGCACACAGACAGATGCACACACAGAGCACATAGGCTACACCAAGTTAGGCACACAGGTCTATAGACAAACACACATACAGGCATGCTAATAAAGGTGTGTTTTTTAAGGTCCAGTCCAAACAGCTCTCCTGAGCTCTGAGAAAAATGGCAGACTCTAGTCCCCAGCAGGGGACTGATCAGGGGAGCCTGATCTGCACGTCATCTACCTGAGGAAGGCCACATAGTCCTTGGTGAAATTACAGGTTCAGCTTTCTCCTCCCCCAGCCCCCCCACCCCCCCATAAGAACCTGCCCAGCAGGTACCTGGGATTCCTGGAATACCTCTCCATGCAAATGAGGCATTCACAGTATATTATCCTCCAGCCAATGACTTACACTCACCCTGACAACCCCTTCCCACTCTCCAAGGTTCCTATACAGCACTTGGTCATCCCACATAAGGTGGGTGTGCACAAGATATCTAAGAGAGCTGTAACATTAAATCCTGGGAGAAGGCCTTCTCTTTGACCCAGCATTCACTGCCTGGGGGATCCTGCAGACTCCACCCAACCCTTGGTGTCTGGAGACCCCAAGGGAGGAAGCAGAACTCTAAAACCACACAAACGGTCAGGTAAAGGCCCCTATCATTGACCTTCAGACTGTGTTTATACACAATCACACAACAGTTGCACTCTGCTAAAATACACTATTAGTATATTGCACTGCTGCTTGCTTTGGAATTACCCAGAGGCCCGAGTCAGTCGATTGGACCTACCTCATAGCCCTATCCTCATGTCAGGTATCAAACATATTTTAGCCGACTCATACTAACTATCCATGTTAACACCATGGTGCTTAAACATAAACTGGCTCATACAACCCCCTGTTTCTAATGGGCTCTTGCCTGATCTTTCCAATACCAAGACCAATACCAATACTTGGAGCTGATAAGAGGGATCAGTGTCCACATAAAAAGCCAGGTTCAAGGGTGTGCTTACAATCTCAGTGCTGGGGATGGGGAATGGAGACAGAAGGACCTTGACACTTGCTAGTCAACCAATCTAGTCCATCAATAAACTCCAGGTCAGTAAAAGGCTAACATCTCAAAAACGAAGGTGGACAGTGGCTGAGGAAGGTACCTAATGTTGGTCTTTGGCACATAGACACAGACACAGACACACACACGTATATTCTCACATACAAACACACACATGCATACACTATATACATATAAAATAGAATAAGACAAAATAACAACACACACAGACACACAGACACCCCCCCCCCACACACACACACCTCTGCTCCCCTTCTTGACTTTTCTCTCTCTTCAGCACAGATCATATCATTGTCTAAGCTATCACATGTCTCACTTACCCATCATCCCCTGCAGGAAACCTCCAAGAGACCATGAGTCTTTTATTCACACTCCGTTGTCACTAGGTCCAGAACAGTACCAGACACTTAGTAGGTGCTCTAGAAAAGACTTGAGGAATCAATGAATAAAGAAACGGTAGCCTCAAAGACATAGAGAAATTGCCCTCACTTCAAGAGGTCAAAGCAGGCAGGCTTACTGACAGTCTGAGGTTAATATCTTGTGAGATGGAGAAAGGGTCTCACACTCTGCCTCTGAGCCATTTATTTCTGAAAATCCATGAAGTGCTGTTTTTGCTACCAAAAAAATAAAAAATAAAAAATAAATTAAAACAAGTTTCTCAGAACTCTCAGTGAGGTGTCCCAGCTCATGAAGCTAGAGCAGAAGGAGCTGACACGGCTAACTCCTGGAGTTCTGAGGATAACCCAAATTCATAGCCCTTGACACCGCCTGTCAGACTCCACTGCCTTCGTGGCTAAATTTGTATGATCTTAGCATAATTAGCCCAGTTTGTGTCATTCCACAGCTGCTAAGTATGCAGTGGCTGTGGCGTGTTATGGCTCCTCTTGGAAGCAGATGACATATCATGAAATATTTATTTAAAAAAAATCCCACAAGTGCAGGCTTTTTTAATTATTACCACTGACTGCTTCCCTCTGGATGTCCCAGAGAGCAGAGCCGAGCACTGCAGGACAGCTTCCCTTCGGGTCTTTTTTCTTCTCAGAGCATTTGGGTACGTTTTGTGACTTCCTTCAAAAGCTCCACTGAAGCTAGGCTGGCTGCTCACCTGTTTGTTTAACCCTCTATGCAGTACCTCATGTTTGAGCATTTATATCTCATAGGCTGTTCCAGATGAATAATGGTGCCCCAAAAGCTATAGCTTCATAAAACCATTATTGCTCATTATCTCTCATGGCTAGAATTAGCAGGAAACTATACACTGGGGTTTTCCCCCTGGTTTGTGTGGTGCTATGAAAAAGTAATTTGTTTCCCTGGGACTCCCAGAGTGTATCCTTGGGAGTAGGCAAAGTGGTTTGGGCGCACAGGTTAATAGTTTCATGTCATTGCAAAAGAAGACCTGCTTGTTGATGAAGAAAATTGCCAGTTAGTTCTGGGGTGGACAAGTCAGTTGGGAATGAACTGTGTTGTGGCTCTTTGTAGCCTGGAAGCTCTTGGGAAGGAAATAGACCTAGCTGATGGCATTTCACACTTGATCAAATGATGACTCCTTTCTGTCTTTCTCAGTTTCTTTCCTCCCTGTTCTATTGCCCTACTCCCTGCTCTTGGGTGAACACAAGAGACCCCTGTAATGAAAAGTACAATAAAAGAGCCTAGGGTACTGCAAATGCAGCAATCACTCCAGAGGAAGATGGAAAGTCTAGACTGTGTGAAGTCCATCAGAGGGTTAGCAAGGTAGCCATGTTGCAACTGGAATATAACAACCCCTTGGCTTTCTCTAGATTGCTGAGCCCGGGTCTTCAGAGACACCAGGATGTGCTATAGTTTTTCTTCCTTGCACCTGATCCCTTTATTGTAGAACTGTATCAAGGAGCATACTGGGTTTTCCTAGGAACACAAAGAAACCCAGATATTCTTTAACCTGGGAAAGCTTGTCAGCAGGAGTGAATTGTAACCCTTGCCTTTCAAAGCCCTCGCCCCCTTTAAGTTGACCTCCAGTTCCAAATCCCACCAAGGGAACTGAGGGCAGCAGAGGTTTAAATAAAAAATTGGCTAATTACAACTTAACTTCATAACACCTGAGATTTTAAAGGATTTATTTGCTCTTTTGTAAATTTTTGATTATTTCTTTCATCTTTGAGATTATATAAATTAACATCATTTCTGCTTCCCTTTCTTCCTCTGATAATTTATCCAAATCCTCTACTTTATCCCTGAGTCCTACTCTTCTGTCTTCTGCTTGATTCATGTTCCTTGTAAGGTGGTTCTTTGAATTTTCAAGTTGGTTTTTGTTTTAGTTCTATCTCCACTTCAGCTTGAGTTCTCTTCAGTGTTTCTACCTCGTTATTAAATTCCACATCAAGCCCTAGATCGTCTTTGTCATTCCCATCAGTCTATTGCTTGTGTTTGTTGGGCATCACTAGGTGTTAATGTCCTTTGGATTCTTTGATGACAGTTATAGTTGTTCTTTTAAATTCTCTGTCCTGGGGTTCCTTCAGGTAATTCACATTGGCAGGCATTTCTATGAGACTGGTAGGTTTAGAGAGAAGATACTGGCTTGATCGTCACACTGCTGTTCATTTTGCCATGAGATCTGAGTACCTGGACTTTTGTTCCATGTCTCCTGGACAGAGAGGTTAGGGCAGAAGAGAGGATGTTCAAGTAGGTTGGAAATGGCTTTGGTCAGATGAAGTCAGGTGGACAGAGAAGACTGGGCTAATGTCTAGAATGTCCCTCCAGATTCAATCCTGGAGTCTGGGGCAGGTGAGCAAGAATGTAGTCCAATAGAATGGGGGAAAGATGTAAAATCACAGATGTGATTTTTTGCTTCTGGGCCAAGTGGGAGAACAGATGTCGCTCATCCTGAAAGGAAGGAGGTACTGGGCATGCAGTTTCACAGCTGTCAGCAGGCAGTTGTGGAAGGTAGAGAGGAGTGGAGATTTCCATTTCCTGCCCTGGGATTCTTTGGGGGCTCTTGATGGGTTTGAATGAAGAAGTGGGGGCAGGAGTTCCCCTAGAAGTCAATTCTTCACATTAAACTGGGAATCATCTCTGTGACAGGACTACTGTGATATTGGTACTCAAAATCCCTGATATGAGAAATGTAGCTGAAAGTGAAATCACTGATAGACCCTAGTGGCTCCTGCCTGCAATCCCAGGATTTGGGAGGTAGAGACAGGAGGGTCAGAAGTTCAAGGTCATCCTTGGCTACATACCAAGTTTGATGCACAAGACACTCTCTAAAAATTAACTAATAAAATAAAGCAGAGCTCTAATGTCTGAAGTCACTTGGGTCAGTGTTCAAACCCTCCCCTACCACATAGACCCAGTGGGATGGGAACAAATGACTCATAGCTCTGTCCCCAGTCAAATGAGGTAATGCAGTTCCAAGCTTCCTCTACTAAAACACCAAGTCCTCAGCAGCATTTTAAATACAAAACCTGATGTTGAGATTCAGTTCCCAGTCATATGGCTTCCGAGAGTTTGGCATGCGGGCAAAATCAGGGCTTTGCAAAAGTTTCCGAAGCAGAATAATAAGGGGAGCTGCTTAAAATAGAGGTCTGCCAGAGAATCCGGGGCACAAGACTCTCTACTTAAGACAATTAAGGTTTCTCTGCCTTTGTTGAGGAAACTGGGGCATCTCCCTCCACTTCTGTTTGGCATAGTTCGAACATCACGGAAGAAAATAAGCCATAAAAGAATCAAGCAAAACTTTGCTGACATCGTAAATCTTTTTAAAGCACCCAATTTGGGTTGGACTTCAGCTCCTGTTTAGAGCTGTTTAAAGTGGAATTGGAAACTGAGGCACTTGTCAACTTTCCCCTGATTTTAGTCTACAGGATGCTCAGGGATTTATTTTTGCTTTTTCTGGAAGCTTGGATATGGCTTAGATTTTTCTTTTTTTCTTTTCTCTTGCTCTCTTTGTTATGAAAAGGGAAGAATTTTAACAGGGTTCACCTGCCACTGGATCTTAACTTACTGTTAATTCCCCCAACCCGTAGAGTTGTACTTGACTCTAGAGTGTTAGGCATAGGTTCTAAGGACAGTAATTGGGATGCTGGAAATCTGCAGTATTCATCCTATAACTCCTCCACTTGTTTGTTTATCTCTGCCTCTACTCCTTAGGCATCCCCTGTGTACTCAGCTGCCAAGGGTGGTTGGTTGTCTTTTTGTTTTGTTTTGTTTTCTCCACCAGAAATTTCCACGTATTCTCTCTTGATTTGCATAACAACCCTTAGAGTCTTGATTTATAATTTCTAGCTCTGGGAAAATATAAACCCTGATCTTAACTCTTACCCTATGTAAGAGTCTATGGCCAGTCTGTTGGCAGACTTTCCTGATTGCAAATCCTTTTCCTATAATATGAGGACTCCATGGTGTGCTCGCCTCACTAACCCTTTGGTTAGTTTTTGACCCCATAATGCAGGAAGTAATACTTTTCAAGAAGGACTGTACAAAACGGACCCAGAATAAGCAATAATTGCCTTATAATTTTTCTTTTCTCTTTGAAAATAAAAAACACTTCAGGAAATTTGAGTTTGAAGGAAAACTGAGCAGAAATGCCCTGCCTACCTCTTTCCACTCAGTCTCTCTTCTCTCCCTGACTGCTGCACTAGAGGCTGGTGAGCTGGACTCACACCACACTACTAACTTGTGTCCTTCTTTTACAGTAAGGTTCAGTGCTGTGCCGTTCTTTGGATTCATGAATCTACAATTAAAGCATAACGTAGAATATTTCCATCCTAAAAATATTCCTCCTTCATCTTGTCATTCCTGACTCCACTCCTCTACCTGGTGACTTCTGATACCTTCACTGCCTCTGGACTTGTTATTAGCAGTCATTCAGAGTAATCTGACAGGCTGGAGACTTGATGGGGAGGAGAGTGGATGGGGACAGATGAGCAGTTCAAGTATAAAAGCAGTCGGCTGATAAGTTCCCTCTTCTTCAGAGAAGGCCACTCCTTATCTTTTCTGCCCTTCCACTGCTTAGACAGAGTCTGCACCCACTACGGAGGGTCACCTGCTTCATCCAAAGTCTATTGACAACGCATGATTCATCTAAACACTGCCTCTGTAAATATCTAGAATATTGATTGTCTGTGCTTCATGCCTATTCAAGTTAACTCATACGATTAATCATTGTACTTAATACCACGAATGAACACTCTACATCTTTTGGGGTGGCTTGATAGCTCACTTCTTTTCTCTTTTGTCAAAGAATATTTGTTGGGAGCTATTAAGACAACACTATTGTCCTGATCTCTGAATTGGGCCTCTCCCCCCGAGAAGAAAAGGGGGTCAAAAGCGAGCCACCTATGGACACAACGCTCTGAGAACAACCAGATTGTTCCAGCCCTAAGTCAGCGTCAGATGTCCTGACCTCAAGATGTACCCTGATACCGCCAAGTTCCTGCTTCCCCGTGTAGTCACCAAAAGAAAACTTTCCGCTGCCCCATCCCTCCTGCTGAGAAGTACTTCCCCTTTTGCTTGTGCATTTAAACCTGAGCCTTGCTAATACAGTGAGACCTTGATGCTAATCAGACTGCTTCCATGTGTCGTTCATTGCACAAGGTTCTCGTCTCTCTCTACCCCCCCCCCATTTGGTTCTTAGGAGAAGGTCTCCTTGAGACCCTCGAATAACTGGACCTGCTGGACAGGTCAAATATTGTTGCATTATATGGACCTACCATGATCTCCATTCACTGGCTGAAGGACATTCCTGTTCTTTTCAGATTTGACAATTGAATGTTGAACAGGGAAGCAGTCTATAAACATCCAAGCTAGGTTTTGTTCTACAACGAGTTTTGAAGTCCTGTGGACAGATACATAGGGTTGTGAGTGCTGGGATGTTTGCTAAGACTCTGTAGAGTTTTGAGAAATGTCATTCTATGTGTTTCTGACGTCCTGCATCCCTATGGGCAATGGCTAGATTTCCCTAATATGCCCATTATCCATAGTAAATGATGTCACGTCTGATTTTTATTCTCTCATTTATTCATTCACTATTTGTATATAATATGTAGGGAGGGGATCTATTTAGCTCTTTCACCCATTTTTAAATTCAGTTCTTTGATTTCCTACTGAGGTTTATGAGTTATATATGAAATATATGAAGTTATTTATGAGTTATATATATGAACATGAGAAGTATCGGATATATATTACACAGATGTTTTCTCCAAATTTGTGACCTCCCTTTTATCCCTGTATCCTGTTTCTTTTCAATTAAGGTTTGTTCCAAATTATTGAGTTATTCTAGTCAACCATGGTAACATGTGCCTGTTATTCTAGCTGTTCAAAAAACAAAGGCTAAAGGGCCACAGGACTCAAGGCTAGTCTGGGCTGCATAATGCATTCCAAGCCAGGCCTAGCAACTTAGTGAGATAGTATCTCAAAATATGATGGAAAAACAGGGCTAAGGATATAGGTCTGTGATAAGATCCTTGCCTCTGAGGCCCAAGTTTCAATTCTCAGAACTGAAATAAAAATAAAATTCTCTTATTTTACCAAATGTTTACAGTTCAAATACTTTAGAAACTGGTAACAAAAGCACTTACCATCCACTCTCCCTTGAATAGAGAAGTGGTCCTTTCTACCCACAAAAAGGACAGCTCAGGTGTCACAGCACTGTGATGTGTAAAAAGCCAGCATTTCCTGTCCCAAGGCAAGGAAGGAAAGACTTTAGGATAGAATGTGGGGTGCAGGAAGCTGACCCCTCTACTGTACTGGCGCCTTAAATCTGGCTTAAGTAGAGGGCAGGGAAAATACTCCGAATATGAGGTCACAGGCAAGCAAGATGACTTTTGAATGTTACTAAAACAATCTCAATAACCCCAGCTGGGTGCCTCGTTATAGAGCTGTGACAGGAAGCACTACAGGAACTTGCTTCTCTGCCAGGCAAGCATTGACAATGCATGGCACCAAGCAAAGAAAATAGGAAGGGTTTTTTTCTTTCTTTCCTTAAACCTCAGTGAACCGAGTCCATGAAATCAGATCTGTTCCCTGTAATAACGACAGCCCACATTGCTATACAGATTTCTCATATTTTTTAAAAAATGCCTTTATAGCTTTCCCCCACTCCATACTGATCCTGTTAGCAGCCTGAGAGGTATATAAACTCAAATACCTGTTTTCTTGTCTCTTACAGGAAGAAACCAAAGTTTCTGGTGTCTAGGAGACTTAGAGCTATCTGATTGGTGAGTGGCTCTAACAACTCTTGGTGCCCAGGTTGTCTGAACTGCTTAATGTTCATTTGATGGAAATGATTCATTAAGAGAATTGGAGAATTCAAATACTTTGCTGACAGGAAGAGAGCGTGGTTTTGAAGGAACTGTGATAACTCGGTAAAGAATAAGGCAAACATGCGAGTATTGCTCCCAGTGGGATCTTTGATCTAAATGCATACAAATCTCCCAGGTATGACTTTTCTTTTCTTTTCTTTTTTTTTTTTTTTTAAATCCAGACCTTTGGCTCAGAATTTTACGGCATGTGGTTCAGCTTCGTACAGTTTAACAAAGTACTTCATTTGAATGGATGGGTCAAGGAGACCAAGCCCTCACAATTCTGCTGCAGCCTTTTACCTACTTAGAACATGCAGGGAGAGAGCTACAGCTTTCTAACAAGGCTTTGAAAATCTTACTATTGAATCCTCCAACTATGCAGGACATCATGTTGGATTCCAGGGACAACAAGGTCAACTTCCAGATAGGAGCATCAGACAGCAGCTTCTGCTCCCGTCCTGCCTTTCCGCTGGCTGCCTGTACTGAGACCTTTGAATTCAGCAAAGGTTTTACTTTTTCCTGTCTGGGGAAGATAAAAGAATAAAACCAAGCAGATGTCAGAGCCAGGCAACTTAACTGAGGTCAGGTAATGCACATTTTACAGTCCTACAAAACGCACCAACTTTTGCTTTGACAAGACACTGTTTGCCTACTGACATAGCTCTCAATAATTTATTATCTACAACTGTCTCTGTGTTCTCAGTTTTGTGCTCAGAAGAAGTAAGCAAGTTCTCTCCTAGTGTACGCTGGGTGTGAGGACATGGAGAAAAGGGGGTGCAATGGGCTAGCCATTTTTGCTTGAGACCTTGTGCCCTAAAAATGTCAAAAGATGAGAGAGAGTTTGGACAGGGAGAGGAGCAACAGCCTGCCCAGGCCCTCCCTTACCTTTCTTCTGAGCTATCCACTCAGGTTCACATCTTGTTGCCCCGACACATTTTGCAGGCTGTGTTCCATCCTGCAGCTTGGTAGAGGTGGGGTGCAGGAGAATGTAGTTGCAGAGATTCTGGAAGAGCTGAGCAAAGGCCGTGGAAGGGGAGATGACTGGAGACTTTAACAGATGTAAGATGCTATGATTACTCACAGGTCTCGAGGGGTAAGAAAGGAGGCAATGTCGTACCTAGAAAAAGCTTGAAACCTAGAAGCAGATCTATCCTAGGAGCCTGGTGTTTCAGGCAAAAGTCCTGGAGATACGACTGTCCAGGGGGAGTGAGGGGAGTAGAGGAAGCAGGAGCCCAGCAGAGGTAGAGAGAAAGCAAGAGACATGGTCCCTGACAAGAAGCAGAGAGAGAGAGAGAGAGAGAGAGAGAGAGAGAGAGAGAGAGAGAGAGAGAGAGAGATACCATCCTTGGGATCTTTTCTCCTTGTGTTTCTTTTTGAAGCCACCTCCCATTGGCTGGATTTAGCTAGACCCATGAAGGAGCTAGGAATTATGGTTTTTCAGTGACACAGAGCAGAATAGAAAAAAGTTAGGAATGGATCTGAGAGCAGCCAAACAGTAAAGGAAAATGACTTCTGAGGATCATTACAATGCTTACAGGGGAGCCAGAAATCTGGAAGCAGAGGATGCATAAGTGAGGTGTGCAAATGCAACATACATGTTTGACATCATTAAATATGGTTAGTATCTTGACCCTGTTTAGCTTAGTGTGCTGTGGCAATTGCCATGATAATACTCATGAATGGATTCCATCAACCTTTGCACAGGTACATAAGAACTGCTGTTTACTATAATCTGTGATTCTGCTGTAACATTGCACGCAATCCATGTGTGTGTGTGTGTGTGTGTGTGTGTGTGTGTGTGTGTGTGTGTGTATGCCAGCACATGTGCATTGGGTTAGAGAGATGGCTCAGTGGTTAAGAGACTGGCTGGCCTTCCAGAGTTCAATTCCTATCACCCTCATTGTGGCTCACATACAACTGGAGCTATAGTTTCAGGGAATCTCTCACCTTCTTCTGGCTTTTGCAGGCCTGGAGAATGCATATAGTGCACAGGCATACAGGCAGGCAAAACACCCCTACATATAAAATATAAATAAATAAGTCTTCCAAAATGTATATTTTTGAAAGTGCTAAATCTATAAAGAACATTTCTTTCAATTAACTTATTTAATTACATACTCTTTGAAACCCATTCCAAATTTAGTATAGAGAGAAAATCTGGGAGAAATTATAGCAGTGTAAACTTCCATTTTCACATGCCCAAATTTATAGCAAGATACTGAGGCCCTAGTCCTTAGCCTGAGAGAAATAAACCAGACAAGAATTTTGCATGTGCCATTTCAAAAAGACAGCATGTAGTATGGGATTCTAGAGGTGACATCCACCTGGCATATGAAATCCACGTCAGAAGCATTTCTGAAGACTCATGGTTTGCCTAGAAACAGGACAAGTGTAGCCGCCAGTGGCCATGGGCTACTGGGTTCCTGAAAGGAAAGTTGGGGATGGATGGGAAGGACATGGAGAGAAATAATGAACCAAGACAAAGTTCTCTGATAGAGGCTCAACTTTAATTCTTGAGTCTGAATTTCTAAAGGGGGGGACCCATCCCCCCACTTTGCCAGGATCTCATCAGGAAACCAAGCCTAGCTCCTCAGCAGGCAGTGGCTTCTTTCAGGAAGCTGCAGATGTGGCAGGACAATAGACTTCACTTGGTCAGAAGACTCCACCTTAAGTGGGTTAGCTGACTGTGGCGGACAGCTCAGCTCGCTCAAAGCTGGGGGAGGGCATAGACAAGGTATGTATTCCTTCCTGGATTAGAGGGAGGGATGCCATCCTGATGTTGATCACAAGCTGACCTAGAAGTTGTTCCAGGCTATGCCTTTTCTACCCTTTAAGTAACAAGCCTCAGCAGTCACTTGGCTGCCTGTGCTGTCAGTTATGGGCTTTCCTCGCCTCGTTTGCCTCATGCTTCCTCCCACAACAAGCCCTGTAAGTTCTTCTTACTCCTTCCATCTAACTCAGCTTGCTCATTCCACAGAGCATCACTTTATTCTTAGTGTCCTTTTCTTGCCTTGTCCTCTGCAATAGCTTCCTCATGGGCCTCACAACTTTGGCGGGTTCTTGATTCAACCAGTCTTCCCATCCACATATCCATGTGACAACTCTACAATGCTGGAGTAATTGTGTAGTGACGGTAAATCTGTAGAAATAGTTTTTCCTTTTAGATACAGTCTCTTAAAACTTCCCAAAGGAAGCTCTTTAGCAGGAAACACATGGCCCTTCAAGCTATTAATTGAGTGTCTTTTCTGGCCCTCTTCTACAATCTTACTTCATTCAAAGCTCTTTGTAATTGTATGAAACAGGACCTTGTTTGGGTTGGCTCAGCATGGATATGGGTTTTGTTTTTTAGCACGTCTTTCAGTACCGAGTGTTGTTTGTCAAGCATGTCAGCCTTGCTGGTTCAGTGGAACTGTTTTCTCTTTGGTCAGGTGGTCAGGCTGTGCAATGAGTCCTGGTATGAGCTTCCAGATCACTGAATCTCACGCTGGTGCAGGGCCTTCTGGAAGTCTTTGCTTGTGGCAAGGGCTGACAGTGTTCTTCATCTCCTCTGTGAGGAGGCAGGACAAACCTAAGATGAGAGGCATGTGAGTGACAAAGGAGCCTTTCCCCCACAAGCTGCAAGCTGTTACGATTCAGGCAGAGTTGCCTTTCCCTGGTGATTTCTTGAGGTCTGACTGATGAACAAAAATATTATATATTGAGGGTCCACATAAAATATTCTCTTATATGCCAACATTCTAGACATTTTTACTATAATCAAATTAAGGGCATGTGTTACTTCTCATAGTTGTGTGTGTGTGTGTGTGTGTGTGTGTGTGTGTGTGAGAGAGAGAGAGAGAGAGAGAGCATATAAATGCTTATAGTGATATACACAGGCATATGTGTATGTGTTTAGTGTATGTATGTCTGGGGTATATATGTGAAATGAATGTATGTATGTATGCATATGTTGCTGTATTTACAATTTCAGGCACATAGTGGTACTACCCAGAACCACTATTCTATGAATTAGGTCTTTATGACTTATTCCTCTTATAACTGAAGGTTTTTTTTCCTTTGAATAACATTTCTACTTTAAACCTATCCCTAGCTAGCCACCAGTATTCCTATTACAGTGAGTTTAACCTTACTTCACATTTCATATATAAGAAGTTTTTGTTGTTGTTGTTTGGTTTGGTTTGGTTTTATTTTAGAAACAGTGTTTCTTTGTATAGCTTCGGCTGTCCTGGCACTCACACTATAGATCAGTCTGGCCTTGAACTTACAGAGATATCCATGCCTTTGCTTCCCAGGTGCTGGGATTGAAGATGTGCACCACTACCACCTGACAAGCCTTCTTGTTAAAAGCTAGATGCTATTGTTCTGCCTTCCCATCTCTGCCTGTATTTGCTTCTGCCTCCCCATCTCTGCCTATATCTGCTTCTCCATCTACACCCTACTCTACTGATCCATCTGCCACCAGACAGTCAGATTTTTCAGAACTTGTTTCTCTTGAACATGGGACTACTACAGATTTCTCTTCAAAACAGTTTTATTCCCTTTAGATTTATACTGAGAAGTAAGATTGTTGGATCGTATGCTGGTTCTATCTTTAGCTTTCTGAGGAACATCCATATGGTTTTCCATTATGGCTGTACCAGAGCACATTCCTGCCAACAGAATACCCCTCCTCCATGCTTTCATCAAGGCCTCCTTCCTCTTGACGTTTTGATAATAGTCATCCCAGTGACATTGAGGTGACATCACCCCATGGTTTTGACTTCCAAAGTGCACATGATTTCATATTCTGCTGGTCACTGCATAGCTTCCTGGGAAAGAAATGATTAGTGGGTGTTTTGCCATTGTGGTCATGTGGTTGTTGCATGATATTACTTCCTCCAGTGTTCTGAATATTACTTCTTACAAGTTACACAACTCACAAGTACTTTTTAGGATTACATCCAATATCTTTTCATCTTATTGGCTGTTTCCTCTGCTGTGCATAAACTTTTTAATTCAATGTGGTCTCACTTGTGTAGATTTTGCTTTACTGTCTGTAATTTACATATTAATTTGCAGGGGTTTCCCCCCCACCCCCAGAAATAGAAAAATTCAAAAATTCACATGGAACCTTAAAAGATCCCTGTAACTAAAGCCATCTTGAGTAGGAAAAGCAAAGTTGGAATGCATCTTCTTACAAACCACACTGCAAGCCTACACCAGTGGAAAAGTTACGTTACAGGCATAAAGACAGATGCAAACCACCAGGACAGAATGGAGAGTGAAGAATCAAATACACAGATATGACTCACTCTTCAACAGAGATGCTGTGGTGCCTAATCTTTGGGAATGTGACCAGATTTGGAATCACCTAGGAGATTCACCTCTGAGTGTCTGAAGAAATACCCAAGGAGGTTTTTACTGAGGAAGAAAGTTCCATCCTGACTGTGAGCAACACCATTTTGTAGACTGCAATTCCAGACTAAATAAAGGGAGTGATAAAGCCAACTGACCACCAGAATTTATCTCTCTGCTTCTTTACCATGGGAGGAATGTGACTACCTGCCTTCAACCATGTGTTCTCTTATATGACAGACCGTGAGCCCACATAAATCTTTTCTCCCTGTGTTGCTTTTCACAGATATTTTGTCATAGAAACAAGAAGAGTAAGCATCAAAAGTGCCAAAAATACGTAATTGGTCAGAGGAAGGCAATTTACTGAGGTGCTTGGGAAAAGTAGGCATCTCTCTACACAGTAAGAGGATGGAATTGGAGCCTTCTTTTATACGGGCAAAAGTCAATTCAAAATGAACTAAAGACTTGAACAGAGGTCTGAAGCCATAAAGAAGAAACAGAGGGGACAGCTCAGACACTAGTACTGGTTGTTACTATAATACAGCGATTGGCATACTTTTTCTATGAGAGCTTTGAAGGCTGGGTGTGTCTCTTCCTCCTCTGTGACTCTTAAGCCTATGTGAAAAATTATTCACTCAGGATGAGCTCAAATAAGTCCTAGCCTGGATCCTTCCTTCCTAGAGCCACAGTTTGCCATTTCATATACAGTGTAACTTGATGTACTGTGACTCAACAACCTGTGGGACAAGAGAGTACAGGTGGCCTCTTCCTCATGACCCTTTTCAGTGAATCTTGAAAGGTCTTGTTTATACCTGGGGAACCAGGTTTCTTACTTTGAGGATGAGCCAATATAGCCATCACAGATGGCTCAGTGTTCAGCCAAAACCTCTCTGACTTGTCGATTCAAATTCTCTCAAAGCAGTCTCACTAGCTCATTAATAACCAATGCATTGGCTCGGGTATCCAATTTTATCCAATCAGGAACTACAGAGGAGGAGGCCGGTACAATGGTGCCTCATTTAGAGGCTGGGTCTCACTGCAAGTCCTCTGAAAGGGACAATGTCCGAGGGTGGCTTGTAGACTTCTGCTAGAACACCCTCCTGTTTTATCCAACCCACTCTGCTTCCCTTGTTTTGAACATGCTATAAACATGTCGCTTCCCTTCATCTGGCACTCCCTAACCCTCATTTTAAGACTCAGCCTAAGCCTCACCTCATTACCCACTAACATCAGACAATGCCCCTCCCTGCTTTGGCTCACTTAGGAAAGGTGGCTTGTACCCATAGTTCCACAGTATGCATTGTAAAAGGGTTCAGTGTATAAACTTAGCAATTACATGCATAGCTCTCTTTACACGAGTTCAGTGTGATAGAACAGGCCATGTATCCTGACAAATCACTGTCAGAACAGCTTTCCCTGCTGCTCGTAGGATACCTCTTCACTCCTCAGTGGCCCCGCTCAAAATTTCTCATTCGGTGCTCCCATTTGTCTTTGCCACACCATGTCTAAGTATATCAGCTATCACAATGAATGTACATTCAAAGAATTTACACTTTTCTCTAGTAGAACACAATCTTGGTGTTATTGGGAGTTCATTTTCAGAAGCATAGAAATTGCAAAATCTATAGACAGCCACAGAAAAACTGAGCTCCCAAATGAAATTCTAGCCTGCAAGGCAACAAGAGTTAAATAACCTCTGCTTACATCCCAAACTTGCAGGGTGGCACTTTAGCCTACAGAGCTGCGTACAGACTATGTAGTAAGTGGAGGTACAGCTTCAGTTACCAAGCTCCCACCAGCTGGACCAGCTTTAATAAAACATTAAACTGCTAAATATGCCATGTCTGGTTGGCTCCAGCCTTGAGTATGTGTACTGTCTGCCTACAGTCCCTGGACTGCAGAACAATATAAATAAATAAAGCAGTCTGTCAAAACACTTATTTATTTTGAATTACTACCTGGAAACCTTTGGATATCCCACAATGATTTTTAAGCACCAAAGAACCCTTTCATCAATATATAGTAGTATATGAAAGGTAGAGTTTGCACTTTTTTTTTTTCAGACAGGGTTTCTCTGTGTAGCCCTGGCTATCCTGGAACTCACTCTGTAGACCAGGCTGGCCTCGAACTCAAAAATCTGCCTGCCTCTCCCTCCCAAGTGCTGGGATTAAAGGTGTACGCCACCACTGCCAGGTGTGTTTACACTCTTAAGAGATTATTGAAAATTTAAAAATGCTAAAGTTCATTATATCAGAATCCCTTTTAGTTTGTCAGAGAATGGTGAATATCTATCTAGTGTATGATAAAGTCATTTTTGAATGTGTATTAGAATATTTGGTCTTTGTTTTTGTTGTTGTTTTTCTCTCAGATGGACAGGAAGGTGTTCTATTAGAATGCTGCTGCTGCTGCTGCTGCTGCTGCTGCTGCTACTGCTTGGGAGAAGAGACATGGGTTGATTGTCAATGAAACAGAGACTAGAACTTAGGATGGAGGGCCCTGCAGAAACTATTTACTGAAAGGATACTTGGGAAAGAAGGGAGAGCCAGCATTTAGAGGCACGGGTATGAGAAAGAGATCCCTAAGAAAGAATAGAAGTTAATAGAAAATCAAGACACATATCCCTTGATGGTCCGTGAATATGCTGAACACTTATCAAGTAGCAGTTGGAACTGAGGTAGTAGTATGTATTGGTCACATAGAGGGAAAACACACACACAAATTCCACCTTAGGACAGTGGTTCATTTTTCCATCACAAGAGCTGAGGACAACAATTAGTGACCATATATTCCTGACACTGAAGAAGAATTTTTATAAGATAGATTGTTCCAGTTGAAGTTTTCTTATTGAAATCCAGGTTAAAAAAAATCAACTTTAGAGCAAGATATGAAGATAGTCTAGCTCCTAAAGTGCCCCATATCTCTCAGAAGGTGGCAGAGGAGCTAGCCTCAACTGGTCTGGAACCCTTCCCAAGATACCTCACAGGAAAGAAAGAACACCTACGAGGAGGCAGAGATTCCAGGTCACTCTGGAATGATACTAACCTTATAGCATCTCCCTGTGAAGCAAGGAAAAGAGGAGAGAAGCCATGCTCACAGTCAACACAGATGTGGACCGCTCTCCCTCTGAAAGCCCTGTAGTCCAACATCCATACACAGTAGCCACCAAAAGTAGGAACTTGGCATCAGGTTATGTGAAGGCAGAAAATAATCTTGATTTACCCTAAGAGGATCATGGCTTCACTCCATTCCCTTCATTCTCTGAACATATTGTGCACAAAATGGAGTCACCTGCCAAATAAAAATGTTCAAATATGATGTTCAATTCAGCCCAGACTTTTGCAGTTGCCATTGAACAAAACTGGATTCTTTTGTTTTTCAATCTGTAGGCTTTGGGTCCTAAATATTAACAACATATCATACTTTGACAAAACTCCTAGCCCCAATATCATCATCCTTATAGCTAGATTTTGTCCCTTAATAAAGATGTCTTCTTTTAAAATGCTGCCATCTTCTTGACCATGTGAAGATGGTGACCACATATTGAACTCAAGAGACTGACTCTTAACTCTTAAGAATATAGGCATTTGAACAGCTCACATTTTCATCTTGGAAGGCTTTCTTTCTTACTTCCTTTCAACAACAAAAGAGCTGTTTACGAGGGACCAATTTAACAACATTCATCTCCAAAGCAATTTTCTTTTTGTAAGCTGTAAATACATTTGCAAAATCTTGTAACTTTGTGGTAATAACATGACCTGGAAATTACAAGGTAATTAAACTCAAAGCATCTAAGTATAGTGCTCTAAGAATAATTTACTTCTTGAAGCCAAGAGTCAAGATTTTCTGCTGCTAAGCATTAATGCAAAATGAATTAGTACTGACTGTGCACTAGGAATTATGGGGAGCTGCTTCTGGAGTTGCAAAATGTAAGTGATGTCTATATGAAGTGAAAGCAAAGGTGGAATATGAATGCCCAGAAATAGCATGGGAAACGTTGACTATGGGCTTTTATTTCTGTTTGTGCCAGGGGGTTATGTATTCACATGAGTATGTGTATTAAAGTGTGTGTGTGTGTGTGTGTGTGTGCACATGTATATGTTAATGCCTGTCTTAGTCAGGGTTTCTATTCCTGCACAAACATTATGACCAAGAAGCAAGTTGGGGAGGAAAGGGTTTATTCGGCTTACACTTCCATGCTGCTGTTCATCACCAAAGGAAGTCAGGACTGGAACTCAGACAGGTCAGGGAGCAGGAGCTGATGCAGAGGCCATGGAGGGATGTTCTTTACTGGCTTGCCTCCCCTGCCTTGCTCAGCCTGCTCTCTTATAGAACCAAGACTACCAGCCCAGAGATGGTTCCACCCACAAGGGGCCTTTCCCCCTTGATCACTAATTGAGAAAATGCCTTACAGTTGGATCTCATGGAGGCATTTCCTCAACTGAAGCTCCTTTTTCTGTGATAATTCCAGCTGTGTCAAGTTGACACAAAACTAGCCAGTACAATTGACCCCTTGTCAACTTGACACATAAACACATCACTAGTAAGCCTCAACCCTTAATTATGCCTATTGACACTGATGTGGAAGTCAGAGGTTGATGTCCTGAGTCTTCCTCAAGCACTTCTACCTTATTGTTTGAGATGTCTTTCACTGGAGCCAGAACTCACCAGTTGGCAAGGTTGGCTTGTCAGCAAGTCCTGTGGAACCTCCTGAATCTATCTCCTTAGTGCTGGAATTGCAGGCTAAACTGCCTTGCTCATCTATTTATGTGGGAACTATGGATCCAGACCAATGCTTTCATGTGGGCACTTTACTGACTGAGCCATCTTCCTATCCCCTATTGTAATTTATAGCAACTTCTGTTGTAGAAGGTAAGATAAGGTAAGAAGAATCTGATGGTCCAACTTGTCTACTTATCGTATCATAGCAAGAGAATTTCCTACCAAGATAGAATGGAAATTATTCAGATCATAACTTAGTCTATCTTATCCTGATGGGGAAAATCTAAAGCCAAATATTTACCAGACACCCAGACTGTACTGTGTCTGTCCTCCATGTGTGCAGTGGGCCAAGAAAATTGTAGAAGCCCTCTTCTTGGGCCCCACAGCAGTGGTTCCCAACCTCCCTAACGCTATGGCCCTTCTTCATGTTGTTGTGGAGCCCAACCATCAAACTTTTGTTGCTACTTCACAACTGTAATTCTGCTACTGTTATAAATCATAATGTAAATATCTGATATGCAGGACATCTGATATGTGACCTCCATGATATGCAAGACATCTGATATGCGACCTCCATGATATGCAAGACATCTGATATGCGACCTCCATGATATGCAAGACATCTGATATGCGACCTCCAAAGGAGCCCTGACCCACAGGTTGAAACCCACTGTTTTAGATTATCTTTGTCAACTTCTTCAGGTCACAGAAGGTGATTCTCTGTTTGCTGAAGAGAGGAGAAAGTGAAAGAAGGAGAGAGAGAGAGTAGGGAGGACAGGGAAGGAGGGAGAGAGGGCATGGGGAGGGAGAGGGAAAGGATGTGGTGGGGGTGATAGGAAGAATAGGAGAACACAGCTAAGTTTACTTTCTCATTCAAATCCTGCTGAGAAAGCCATGAGGAGAAAGCCTTCCTCTAGACTTCAAAAGAGCCAGGGTTTTCTGGTGAATATTTGTGACTCAATTGCTGAAATGGCCACAAATGGTCAGGAAGACTCTTGGAGTCTTGACTCTTTGTAGCCTAAGGTGGCTGTGCTCCCAGCCTCATCTACTGGCTCTCCTCAAGATGCCTTGATTCTCATAGTCACCATGCTTCTCAGAGCCTTGGGAGGTAACTGTACTCATTCTCTGAGGATCATAACTACACTTTGAAGCCTCTCTATTTATAAAGAGCCCCCCATTGAAGTTTTCTTAGATAATTCTGATTTAAAAGAACCATCCACTGCCCACTTTGACCCTATATTGTTACTAAAGTGTCTGTGCATACATTTTAGTTAAATATTTTTCAATGATACCATTTTCAATTATTAGGAATGTGTGGTCTGTGGGAGGCTATTTCTCTGAGGTTTGTGTATGTGTCTTTTATTTTATTATTTATTTTATTCATTTATATTTCAAATGGTATCCCCCTTCCTAGTTTTCCCTCCACAGACCCCCATCCTATCTCTCTCCCCCTCCCCTTTGCCTCTATGAGGGTGCTCCTCCACCCACTCACCTAATCCTGCATCCCTCTATGCTGGGGCATCAAGTCTCCATAAGAACAAGGGCCTCTCCTCCCATTAATGCCAGATAAGTCTATCCTCTGCCACATGTGTTTCTGGAGCCATGGATCCCTCCATGTATAGTAGTTTAATCTCTGGTGTCCAGTTAGGTAATACTGTTCTTCCTATGAAGTTGCAATTCCCTTCAGCTCCTTCAGTCCTTCACCTACCTCTTCCATCGGGGTCCCTGGGCTCAGTCTGATGGTTGGCTGTGAGTATCTGCATTTGTATAGTGAGGTGCTGGTAGAACCTTTCAGGGAACAGCCATTCCAGGCTCCTGTCAGCAAGAGCTTCTTGGCATCAGCAGTAGTATCTGAGTTTAGTGTCTGCAGATAGGATAGATCCCTAGGTGGGGCAGTCTTTGGAAGACATTTCCTTCAGTCTCTGTTTAATTTTTTGTCCCTGACTTTTCTTTGGACAGGAACAATTTTGGGTTAAAAATGTTGAGATGGGTGGTTGGCCCCATCCCTCAACTGGGGGCTGTGCCCATCTTTTGGAGGTGGTCTCTACAGGTTTTATCCCTGCTTTCTTGGATATTTCAGCTAATGTCATCCCTGTTGGGTCTGGAGAACCTCTTGCTTCCCTGGCATCTGGGACTTTCTAGTGGCTATCTCCAGTTCCCCATCTGCCACTACTATATACCTCTATTCAATTTCCTGACCCTCTATACTTCTCTCCTGTTCCTTCCAATACCTGATCCTGCCCCTCCTTTCCCCCTCTCCCTCCTCTCTCCCTCCTAGGTCCTTCCCTCCCTCTACCTCCTGTGATTATTTTGTTCCCCATTCTATGTAGGATTGAAGCATCGACACTTTGGTCTTCCTTCTTCTTAAGCTCCAAATAGTCTGTGAGTTGTATCCTGGGTATTCTGAGCTTTTGGGATAATATCCACTTATCAGTGAGTACACACCATGTGTGTTCTTTTGTGTCTGGGTTACCTCACTCAGGATGATATTTTCTAGTTCTGTCCATTTGCCTTTGAATTTCTGAGAATCTCAAATGGCCGCGAAGCACCTAAAGAAATGTTTTGCATCCTTAGTCATCAGGGAAGTACAAATCAAATGAGCCTGAGATTCCTCCTTACACCAATCAGAAAGACTAAGATCAAAAATGCAGGTGACAGCAGATGCTGGGAGGATGTGTGTAGAAAGAGGAACACTCCTCCATTGCAGATAGGATTGCAAGCTAGTACAACTACTCTGGAAATCAGTCTCACAGTTTGTTTAGCTCTATACCCCATTTTTAATAGGGTTATTTGGTTCTCTTGAGTCTACCTTCTTCAGTTCTTTGTATATTTTGGATATTAGCTTTCAGATGTAGGTTTGGTAAAGATTGTCTCCCAATCTGTAGGTTGCTGTTTTGTCCTATTGACAGTATCCTTAGCCTTACAGAAGCTTTGCAATTTTATGAGGCCCATTTGTCAATTGTTGATTCTTTGAGTTTTGTTTAAAAAAATGTTGTTTTGTGTGTGTGAGAGACCTAGAAATGTGATTCATTTTTAGAAGCGATCTACCAATGTTTAAAAGCAAACAATATTCTTTATGTGAGGTGCAGATTTCTGAAGGGATTATATTAATCTTTATTATTTATTTATTAATCTAAATGGGGATTGCTAACATTCATAATAAAAAATACTCATGAAGAAACCTCAATCAGCAGTATTCCTAATACATAAAAATTCTCTCATGAAGTGCAGTGATTGGCATTATTTATTATTATTATTATTATTATTATTATTAGGTATTTTCTTCATTTACATTTCCAATGCTATCCCAAAAGTCCCCCATACCCTCCCCCACCCACTCCTCTACCCACCCACTCCCACTTCTTAGCCCTGGCGTTCCCCTATACTGAGGCATATAAAGTTTGCAAGACCAATGGGCCTCTCTTTCCACTGATGGTCGATAGGCCATCTTCTGATAGATATGCAGCTAGAGACACAAGCTCTGGGGGGTACTGGTTAGTTCATATTGTTGTTCCACCTATAGGATTGCAGATCCCTTTAGCTCCTTGGGTACTTTCTCTAGCTCCTCCATTGGGGCCCTGTGATCCATCCAATAGCTGACTGTGAGCCTCCACTTCTGTGTTTGCTAGGCTCGGGCATAGCCTCACACAGCTATATCAGGGTCCTTTCAGCAAAATCTTGCTAGTATATGCAATGGTGTCAGCGTTTGGAGGCTGATTATGGGATGGGTCCCCAGGTATGATAGGTGGTTCATCCTTTCGTCTCAGCTCCAAACTTTGTCTCTGTAACTCCTTTCATGGGTGTTTTGTCCCACAATACCTCTCCTGGGCATATATCCAGAAGATGTTCCAACCGGTAAGAAGGACACATGCTCCACTATGTTCATAGCAGCCTTATTTATAATAGCCAGAAGCTGGAAAGAACCCAGATGCCCCTCAACAGAGGAATGGATACAGAAAATGTGGTACATTTACACAATGGAGTACTACTCAGCTATTAAAAGGAATGAATTTATGAAATTCCAAGGCAAATGGATGGACCTGGAGGGCATCATCCTGAGTGAGGTAACACAATCACAAAGGAACTCACACAATATGTACTCACTGATAAGTGGATATTAGCCCAGAAACTTAGAATACCCAAGATATAAGATACAATTTGCAAAACACATGAAACTCAAGAAGAATGAAGACCAAAGTGTGGACACTTTGCCCCTTCTTAGAAGTGACTGGCATTATTAAATGGAAATCAATCACACCCTGGCCCCCAAAGAGAGGGATTATAAACTATGCTGAGAGGAGAATTGACAGTTCCTCTTAGTTAGGTGCTCAAGAGGAATGGACACTTCAGTGCTCAAGAGTCAGTAAAGTTGTGCCGGGTATGGTTGCGCACGCCTTTAATCCCAGCACTTGGGAGGCAGAGGCAGTTCCTGAGACAGAACTTGAGAAAAATCACATAGAGAAGCATCATACATCCTCCTAGAATTCAAGTAATTAGACATGCCAGTATCCAACCCAGGAATACCAAGTGACCTCCATTCTTTGTTGTAGCTATGACTTGGGCATGGGCAAACTACCCAACCACAGGTAGTGCAGCTGTGACACATCTGTGTGTGACATGCACCTGAGAGTCTGTAGGCTGGAAAGTCGGTTTGTAACATGTCTGGAGCAAGCCTGCAGGGATAGAGCACCCAAACACACAGATGTAAAAGGTGAGGGGCTCACAGATTCCTATATGTGTAGTTTTTTAGGAGAGGTGATACATTTTTTCCTTATGATGCCATCTTACAGTTTGCCATCTCTACCTTAGGACTTTTTTTTTTTTAAATCGATGTAACCTACCTGTTTTGTATCACATTTCCTGATCTAGGTTTTCCAAGGTGACAGTTATTGTTTCAGTTAATTTACCCTAAAACATTATTGATTTAGAGTGAATTAATATTTTTCAGAATCCATAGGCTATATCTAGAAAGCCTGGTTGCTTGCGAATAGCGTCAGTTGGTTTTTAATTCTATTTGTAATTCCAAGAGACCACTAATGCCTTTGCGGCCATCTTTAATGTGCTGTTGGTATAGTGGTGTGTGTGTTTGTATTTATGGCAGTTTGCGTGGGTGAGGGCTCCACTTCTGAAAGCCTGTCTGTCATTAGAGATTCTTCTGGATTAACTCAAACCCATATGGGCTCCACCAGGAAGGAGGGAGGGACTAAAGGCAGATGTGGGTCAAGGCATCCAGGTGAGGTTCAGATCTCCTTTGAATAAAGCTGCAATGTGTTCTATACAGTTAGATGATGGCCTACAACTGCTGCCTCCTTCTGCCTCACTCTGGCTTTTAGGCAAGGCCACCTTCTCTCTGAGGTAACACTAGCCAATAGCTGAGCTCTACAGTGGCCATGGGTTAACCCTTCCTGCCCACTACAGGACTCCTTTGAATGGAAGCCACCATCTCCAGATAGTCCCTCCACCTTTCTTTCCTGCTTTGCTCTAAAAGCTTACTTCCCAGCCAACCTCCGCACCTCTCACCCAGGCTAACCACATGTTTCTCAGAGGAGCCGACAGATATCAGACTTAATAGAAGATGCCAATTTTGATCTCATTCCGTACTTCCTTTCCAGGTTGTCTATGTCACCCTTCCATAAAGATGATCGATTTGGGCTGGCGAGATGGCGCTTCCGGGGAGGTGTTTGCTGAACAAGCCTGAGCATGTGTGTTTAAACTCCAGATCCCACAGAAAGGTTGAAGGAAAGGAGAGATGACGCTACTAAATTGTTCTCTGATCTCCATAACCATTCCATGGCACACATTCCCACCCATCTCTCTCTCTCTCTCTCTCACACACACACACACACACACACACACACTAAATAAATAAATGCATACATAAATAAATGTTTTAAAGATGAAGATTTTGTTCTAACATAGGAATCAGACATTATTTCTGCATATGAATTAATAGATCTCACAGATTCATCAGCCAGTAGGGTCAAGATGCCCTTGTTCCTTAGCACCGTTGTGCTATCACAGAGTCCAGTGTGATTAAACCCCACACCACTGAGGCCCAGTGTTCTATCACAGGTGCTTCCTGCAACACTCTCCTAAGCCGCCTCAAGGAAATAACTTGCTGGTTCTATAGGGCGCCCATCTGTCTCTGTACGAGGAGGGACCATGCAAGAAGAAAGCAGAATTTTCTTCAGGCTGGCTGCAAATGGAAGGATGTGAGAGCTTTGACTGTCTATGCCTTCATCACTTGTGACTATGTAGTAAAAGCTGCATAAAGCATGCTTAGGTAGAGAATGAGGGACAGAGGGAAGTGAGCTCATATACAAGCCAATAAACACCGAAGTTGCTATGATTAGAGAAAATAATACAGGTCACGATGGCTGAATTTGTCCTTCAGTCACGTGCATTGCTCAGAAGAATGACCTAAGGTGTCCAAAATGCCACCATCCATTTCATGCAAGCCTCCAGATTTATAATTTGGAGTATTATTTGGTAGCAATATTCTTTTATTTTTAATTTTTATGTTTTTATGTTATTATATTTTATTTTACTTTATGCTCTATCTGCATGTACATTTGTATGCCGAAAGAGAGCATCGGATCCCATTATAGATGGTTGCAAGCCACCATGTGGTTGCTGAGAATTGAACTCAGGACCTCTGGAGGAGCAGTCAATGCTCTTAAACCTTGAGCCATCTCTCCAACCCCTGTAGCAATAACTGGCTGCACTGTGCCTACACCAGCAGCCATGTGCCTTACAAGAGGATGTTAGTAATGGTACCAAGGGAGGCTGGCATCCTTGTGAGCCCTTGCTGGTATGTCAAAGACTAGAGTTTCTAAGTAGGCTGAGTTGTTCACCACAACCTATTCCATTGATGCTGAGCAGTGAAGCAATTAGATGCATTTTCTTCAAGCCTTTGCAGCCTCTGTTAAGGTAGCAATGGCCTGGCTGTGATTTCTACACAATTGGGAGCAGTGTGCACAGGGAGGAAGATTGAAGAGACAGTACATTGGTGTCCTTAACAGAAAGTAGGGAGTTCAACACTCGAGGAATCAGTGACTTTGGGGTCTCTATTAAGGTGTCCACGGGCCCTCTGTGATTTGAAGCTTGTCACCTTCTTTCTCTCTCCATATGTCCTGCAGATAATTCCAGATGCCCAGGTGGAGAAGTGTCTGGAAGAGGTGAGCAGGTGGACGTGCTGTCATTAATCACTTGCAGACAGCTGGTCCTAGAGTTCTTCCAGCCCTGCCCTGCCCTGCCATGATCTACAGCGTCTACTGCAACAAGGTGGGCGAAGGCACAGCTCCTCCTGGGCACCTTCCTTCTCCAGATGCCAATGTCAGACTGCTTTCCTGGGGGAGGAAAACACATGTCTGACTGTTCCTTTAAAACAAAAGCATCCTTTTTACATGTGCCTTTAGGAAAAAAAAAATAAAAAGAATAGCCCATTTCTTCACACTAGCTGAGCCAAGCCAGAAAGGCAGACAGCTGAAGAGTGTGTTTGTGGCTTTGTGGTTAAGCACATTTACATTATACAAGTGCACATAGCTATCATTTTCTCTCTCTTTTTTAAATTAATTAATTAATTTATTTATTTACCTTACATCCCATAGCCCCCCTCCCTCCTCTCTTTTTAGTCCTACATTCACAAATCCCTCCCTCCATTATGCCCTCTTCTCCTCAGAGAAGGAGAAGGCCCTCTCCGGTACCCACCTGTCCTGGGACATCAAGTCCCAGCAGGACTAAGTTCATTCTCCCTCACTGAGGCCCAACCAGTCAGTCCAGCTAGGGGGAGGGGATCCAATAGCAGGCAACAGAGTCAGAGGTAGCCCTCTCTTCACCTGTTGTGGGACCCTCATGAAGACCAAGCTGCATATCCACAACAAATGTGTAGCCTAAGTCCAGCCCCTACATGTTCTTTAGTTGGTGGCTCAGTCTCTGTGAGCTCCCATGGGCCCAGGTCAGTTTACTCTTAAGTCTTCTTGTGGTGTCCTGGACCCCTCCAGCTCTCTCAATTCTATCCCCTACTCGTTCATAAGACTCCCATCTATTTCCATCCACTGCTGGATGTAGCTTCTTAGAAGACAGTTGTGCTAGGCTCCTGTATGCAAGCATAGCAGAATATCATTGACAGTGTTCGGGGTTGATTTTCTCTCCCATGGGATGGGTCTCAAGATGGGGCAGTCATTGCTTGGCCATTCTCTCAATCTCTGCTTTTTTTTTTTCTTTTTTTTTTACCCTGCACATCTTGTAGGCAGGACAAATTTTGGGTAGAAAGTTTTGAGGATGGATTGACATCCTTCTCCCTCCTAGAAGGCCAGCCTGGCTACAGGAGGTGGTCACTTCAGTCTCAATGTCTCCTGCTGCTAGGAGTCTCAGTTAGGGACTCTATAGATTCCCTATAGATTCCTGAAACACTCCTCCCCATGTCTCCTGCTAGTCCCAGAGATGCCCCTCCACTGATTTCAGATCACTCCCCTAGCAGTCTCTGGTCTTCCCTTGTCTTCCTATACCCAATCCCCATTCTCCTTTCCCTCCTCACCCCTTCTCTCACCTAGTTCACTATTTCTATCCACCTCCTATGTCTATTCTGTTGCCCCTTTTGAGTGAGATTCATGTTTCCTCCTTTGGGCACTTATTATTAATTAATTTCCTTGGGTCTGTGGACTGTAGCATGATTGTCCTGCACTTTATGGCTAATGTCCACTTATAAGTGACTATATACCATGTATGTCTTTCAGGGTCTGGGTTACCTCCCTCAGGATGATATTCTCTAGTTCCATCCATTTGCCTGCAAATTTCAGTGTCAGTTTTTAATAGCTGAGCAGTATTTCATTGTGCAGATGTACCACATTTTCTTTATTCAGTCTACAGTTGAGTGACACCTAGGTTGTTTCTAGTTTCTGACTATTATGAATAAAGTTGCTATGAATATGGTTGAGCAAGTGTCCTTGTGGTATAGTGGGACATCTTGGGGGCCCAGGAGTGGTATGGCAGGGTCTCGGGGTAGAACTATTCCCAGCTTTCTGAGAAACTGCCAAATTGATTTCTAAAGCAGTTGTATTAGTTTGTATTCCCACCAGAAATGAGTGTTCCTCAGGCTCCACACCTTCAGCAGCATGTGCTGTCAGTTGAGTTTTTGATCTTAGCCATTCTGATGGGTATACAATGGAATCTCAGAGATGGCTTCATTTGGGTTTGTGTGATGACTAAGTTTGTTAAACATTTTTAAGTGCTTCTCAGACATTAGAGATTCATCTGTTGAGAATTTTCTTTTTTTTATTACGTATTTTCCTCAATTACATTTCCAATGCTATCCCAAAAGTCCCCCATACCCCCCCCACTCCCCTACCCACCCACTCCCACTTTTTGGCCCTGGCATTCCCCTGTATTGGGGCATATAAAGTTTGCAAGTCCAATGGGCCTCTCTTTCCAGTGATGGCCAACTAGGACATCTTTCGATACATATGCAGCTAGAGACAAGAGCTCCGGGGTACTGGTTAGTTCATCATGTTGTTCCAACTATAGGGTTGCAGATCCCTTTAGCTCCTTGGGTACTTTCTCTAGCTTCTCCATTGGGAGCCCTGTGATCCATCCAATAGCTGACTGTGAGCATCCACTTCTGTGTTTGCTAGGCCCTGGCATAGTCTCACAAGAGAAAGCTATATTTGGGTCCTTTCAGCAAAATCTTGCTAGTGTATGCAATGGTGTCAGCGTTTGGAAGCTGATTATGGGATGGATCCCTGGATATGGCAGTCTCTAGATGATCCATCCTTTCATCACAGCTGCTCTGTACCCTATTTTTAATTAGATTATTTGGTTTGTGGGTGTGTATTTTCTTGAGTTCTTTATACATTTTGAATATTAGTCCTCTGTTAGATGTAGGGTTGATGGATCTTGTCCCCTTATGTAGGCTGCTATTTTGTCCTATTGATGGTGTTCTTAGCCTTGAACAAGCTATTCAGTTTCATGAGGTTCCATTTATTAATTGTTGGTCTTAGTGTCTGAGGTATTTATGTTCTGTTCAGGAAGTTTATGTTGAGGTCCTTGATCCACTTGGACTTGAGTTTTGTTCAGGGTGATAAATATGCATCTATTTGTATTCTTCTACCTGCAGACATCCACTTAGGCCAGCACCATTTGGTGAAGATGCTTTCTCCTTTTCCTTGTATAGTTTTGGCTTCTTTCTCAAAAACCAAGTGTCCATAGATATGTGGGTTTATTTCTGTTTCTTCAATTCCATTTCATTGATTAGCCTGTCTGTTTTTTGTTCTAATACCATGTAGTTTTTATTATTATAGTTCTGAAATCAGGGATTGTGATATCTCTGGAAGATCTTTTATTGTATAGGATTCTTTTAGCTACCCTGAGTTCTTTGTCTTTCCATATGAAGTTGAGAATTGCTCTTTCCTGGTCTGGGATGACATCTGTGGCCTCCTAGGGTCTACAAGACCTCTGCCCAGCCCCTTCTGGCTTTTAGAGTTATCTGTTGAGAAGCCAGGTGTCATATAAAGGTCTACTTTTATATGTGACTTGTCCTTTGCCCCTTGCAGCTGTTAATATTCTTTCTGCACATTTCTGTAGTATTTGTTCTGTACATTTAGTGCTTTGATTATTATGTAGCAGTATTTTCTTTTCTGGTCCAATCTGTTTGGTGTTCTGTAAGCTTCTCGTATTATATATAGACATATCATTGTTCAGGTTAGGAACATTTTTTTTCCTATGGTTTTGTTGAAAATATTTTCTAGGCCTTGTAACTGGGAATCTTTTCCTTCTTCTACTCCTAATATTCTTATGTTAGGTCTTTTCATGGTATGCCATAGTCCTTAGATGTTTTGTGTCATGAACATCTTAGGTTAAGCATTTTCTTTGACCGATGTATCAATTTCTTCAATTGTATCTTCTACACCTAAGATTCTCTCTTCCATCTCCTGTATTCTGTTAGTGATGCAGGCAGAACCTGACAGTGGAGCTCAGGAAACAAGACGCTACTCACCTCTGCTGCCTGTGGCCTCGGTGGACCCGACTGGATGGATATGATTCTCTTAAGTCACAGAATTTTGAGATGTTTTTCTTGGTTCTCAGAGTACTTCACATATGCAGGTACATTTCAAACTGTTAAGCCCAGGGACCTATTTCCAGTGAGAAAAAGTATCTATGTCTAAGAAATTATCATTAGAAGCCAATCTGTGTTCATTTTTTAATTGGGGCCCCTCCCAAATTATCCCATCTCATAATATTAGATCTTCATGGTAAGATTCAATAAAAGGAGAAGATGAGCAATGTAGCCTTATTTCAATTCGCCCTATTTTGGGGAATGCTGCTGACCTGCCTTTTCCACTACTCCCAGTATTTCCCAGTACTACCCAGTACGCATGTGTATTCTGATGCTGCTGGTGTTTGAGTGTTACTATTTTGTCATTATTTTCTTTTTCAACTCAGATCAGTTTGCAAGCTTGCATCTTTCTGAAGACCAGTAAGTAACTATCCACAAGCCCCCAGTGTGTACACATAGGCAAGTGGAATTGCTGTGGAATGCATGAGGTAAATCGATTCGCACCTACAATTTACATTTTTTCTTGGGTATGTCTGACACTAATGTCATGACTGAAGGACTGTGATGAAGATTAATTGCATAAAAACTTTTTGCTGATTTTGTAAGCAGCCATGTTGGTTGTCATATTTTATTTTTCAAGCCTGATGCCTAATAGTAGGATGGGGAGCATTTCTACTTTTTTTCCCAGCAATTTCATAGATGAAGTATCCCAAAGCAATCTTGCTTAACAAACTGGGGCAAGGTGTCTGCCAGCCTAGGTGTTCTAGCTAAATAGACTGTGCAGCAAGAGGCCAAAGGCCACTCAACTCAGTTTCAAGAATTTCATAAACATTTGGATTTGGGCAGGATTTCCCCAAATAAAATCTGTCACTGGAATGGAGCTTAAGACATCTGGTCACAGCATAGGACACCTTGGAGTTTCAGGGAAATCCTAGGAAGTGGTTGCATGGTCACGTGGTCACAGTTCTCAAAATGCCTCAAAATGTGCCTGCTGTTGGATTTCCTGTCTGTGCCCAGAAATGGGGTATCTGCACCCACACATTTCTGTGCCTACTGCACCTCATCCTGATTACTAATCACCACACATCCACTTCTGCTTTCAGCCCTTGTTGAGAGTGAGCAAGAAGTTTAACTGTTCTATTTTATACTAAACGTAGACTCACTAATGACACAGTGTGCTAGATCAGGGGGAGATACGAGTAGACAGCTGTGTCCAGCTTTCAACCTCAAGAGGAAATGTTGTCATCTACAAAGCTCACAATGGAGAACTAAGCAATCCCCCTTGTTAAAAAAATTTGCAAAAATATGTCATAATATTTTAATTATGTTTACAATTCTATGTTGGATGGCTTTCATAACATCCAGACACTAGCCAGCAGTAGGCCAAACCCAAGCCACTATTCTGTAAATAAAGTTTTATTGTCTCACAGCTGTGTTCATTTGTTTACATTTTCTAGTTTCTTCTCTTCCATTATAACAAGGTCAAGGAGTTTTGTGGCCTGCAGAGCCAAACACATTTGTTATTTGGCCTTCCTAGAAAAGTTTACAGCACTCTGAGCTGGAGCACAGGCACTGAGTGGAGACTAGTAGATCAGGTCTGTGTCTTCTCAAGGTCAGTGAGACTGACAGGCACTCAGAGCTCTGATCAAGAAATTCCAGCATGTCACAATGGAAACCAAGGAGCCCGTTACAACTTTCAGGCATAGTTTGGCATAATTCAGGGTTTTTTTTTTTACCTGGAGGCAATAGTACAGCGCTTGGAGTGTAAGCCATTATATTAATGGGGAGCAGGATGAAAATAATTTACCAGCATGCAGCCTCTGTGATTCGTGGAAGTTGAACTAGCACATAAGCCCATATCCCAGGCTCTGCACAGGTCCCAGCAGTTCTTTAAACAACATGTCATCTTGTCTAGCCACCTGTAAGCTGTAAGCTACAAGATGCTTCCTCTCTCTCACCCACAAGGGATCTCCTCTACCACAGCTACCTGCTGTGAATTTGGCTTCCACGTGAGTGGACACAGATGATTCCAATGAAGAACTGCCCCAGACTGGTGCTGCAGGTGGGAGCTTCAAGGGACCACAGGAAGCTTCTATTTAACATTGCTGGGAAAAGCTTGATTTCACATTAGCTCCTAAGCAACTTGGAGAGGCTGGACCCTGGGGCATGTCTACGAAGGAGAAACCATGCAGCGTCCTTCTACCCTGTCAGGCCTGGAACTGTGAATGGACCGAAGACCAGTGGGGTGAGGAGGGCAAGGAGAAGCTGGGATTTGGGGATGGATAAACACAGGTAGAAAGAATCCTGGCCTGTTGGTTTACTGGTATGATCTCTGGGGCTTATGTATCTTAGTTGGAACTCTTGTGTTTTTCTTCGAGCTATTCTACTATCTCTGGCAGGCATTTGAATACTTCTGTCCCACTGAGTTGGATTTACAGCTCTACAAGGGTTATCTCTACGGCTAGGTTGTTGGGCCAGTTCTTGAAAAGCCCCCTAGATCATAGGCCTTTGAGCTGTGTGCTTCTGTTGGCCCCTGCAACAGTAGAACATGACTTTGCCTTATTCTGAGCTGTTTGACAAAAGGAACAATTTGGGGCATGGTGTTTTTGGATTTGCCCAGAACACCAAACCTGAGAAAGATTGAGAATACTCCCAAGGACCTATGTACATTTTGCATAAATAAGGAAGTCTTCCAAACAGCATGGCCCAATCCTCCAGATGTATTTCTGTGCACATAACTCAAGATCCCTGCAGATATCAATAACCAATCATCATATTCCTGTCTGCTAAGCCTGGACAAGTCTCATGATCATTCTGAATGCTTTCTGTCGACACTACCAGGAAGTAAAACACAAGCTTAAATGGATTTATGACTTCCAAAGGCAAGTAGTACTTTTGAGGAGAAAACAGATCATGAATAATAATAGCTGACATGTATTGAGTTTTATTATGTGCCAGACATTGTTCTGGTTGACACGGTGTCACTTCAAATATGCCACATAAATACAGGCTTTGTTTCAATTATTGTTCTCCTACCAGTGTTCACAAGAGTCTCTGGTGCATGGTGGTTGCTTAAAAATACTTACTTGAATTTTAAGTTCTACAACCAGCCATTAAACACATATTGTGAATGAAGAAACGGTGGCCCAGAGAACTCCAAATTGCATAGGCTAGTGAAGGCTGGAGCCAGGGCTTCCTACCACATCGTGTTTCTCTTGTGTGTCTAACCTTTTTGCCCCACTGTTTCCCATGGTAATGGTTCTTAGTTCCAAATGGTCCTTAGTCCCAGGACATTGATTGTTCAGTCTCCTGGTCCTCTTTAGTGTTCCTTTCTCAGTTCAGAATGCCATCTTTATATAAGAAAAAAAAACATGCTAGAATTGAAATCCAAATGCCTGTGGGTTTGATCAGAAGCTGCGGTGAGAGAGCAGGCCAGGTGGCACAGGGTTGGGGGCTGGGGAGATCATGTGTCCCAGCAGCTGGTCCTCAGTTCCAGCAACTGCAGCTGTGGCTGATTCAAGCCAATACTGCCAGCGCCTCTCATTTTTCAAGGGAAGTAGGATATCTGGATTTGGTTTGAAAGTACTTCCATGAAACAGCTCATGTTTAAAATACTGACAAGCAAGGGAAGTTAAAACAAAACAAACAGAAAACATTGTGCACCAAATAGAGTAGTTGTGTGGGGGTCAGTCTGTCCCGTCGATCTGTCCTGAGCTACCTGTGGAAGATGATAAAGAAATGAGAGCAGGTCAAAGCGGCTTTCAATGATTGGTCCTGTAGTCCTAGGCAGAGGAAAAGCATAGGGGACAGGTTGTAACTGTTTACTGTCTTAGATTAAAGGCTTCTGGGACTTAGAACTTCAGCTATGACTCTCGACACTTGGCACAGTACTTAATATTTCCCATCTCTCTCTCTCTCTCTCTCTCTCTCTCTCTCTCTCTCTCTCTCTCACACACACACACACACACACACACACACACACACACACACACACACACATATATGCCCTTGAGTTTGCCTGCAGATTGTGTGGATGGGTGTCTTACTTGGCCAGTATCAAGTAGATCCTGATCAGTTCTTCGCTTGCTTTTCTTTAACTACACAAACTGTCAACAGCAATGACTAGCCACCGATATTTGTTGTTCTCACGGGCCTGCACGGTTTCATCTCTTATAAACAAGAAATACAATAGACAGAGTTGGTTCCTAATTACAAAAGACTATTCAGATAGGAAAAAAACCAAAACAACCGAACAAAAAAATGGGGACTGTCATTGGAGGACACAGTATAGTGGCTTTGGCTTGTTATTCTTGGCAGACAGAGGTTCTTGATTTCCACTTGGCCCTCACCAACTCATCTCTAATTACAAAAACCCCCACACCTATCGAGGGCCAAATAAATAATGTAATTGTGTCCTAATCAGCGTGTACATCTCTAAATTCTCACTTAACGACTACCTAGTTCTGGGCTGTGGCTACTCCAAGCTTAGCTGTGGCCTGTCCTAGCTGAAAGCTACATGCTTTGTATGCTCCAGAGAAACCAGTTACAATTAAGCAGATTTGAAAAATCATTAGTAGGAGGGAGATTTTCTGATGGCTGGGTCTGTGTGCACCTCTCAAATGGCAGTTCTGAGTGGAACGGGCTGTTGGCATTTGCTGCCTTACTGCCAGGTTGTGTATTTGACAGCTGGGGTATCTTTTTCCCAGCCACTGGTCTGACCACTGCTATAAAACCAATTAGAATCTCAGGCAATTAATGTTATTTTCCTCAAGGGCTCCTGGCAAGGCTTCTATCATGTAACACTTCCACATGAAATCTGTGACCTTTGGAAATACATGCCCAAGAGCAGCAAACGAGCTTGGCTGTGCATCTACTGTGCTTCATTAAATTATGAAGAATATGAAAATATATTGTAGCTGCTGTGTGCAGAGATTTCTGTACAGCTCTTTATAATCCTAAGATCCTAAGCAATGAAGATGTATGTCTATACCAAAACCCAGATAAGCCATGAGAGGCAGTAGATATACTGAACAGCAGTGCGTTTACATATGTTCAGCAAATTATTTGACAAAATTTATGATTTGGAACGTGTTCAGAATTGAGCTTCATGGCTCCCAGTTTATACTTCTCTTACCACATTTTAAAGGAGGAGATTTACAAACTGAAAACCAGAAAGTAAGGCTTTGACATTTTTTGAGGAGCAGGAGAGAATTATATCAATCCACACATAGTAACTCTGGGGTACATACATATATTGGCATGTGTCCTATAATAGGTAATATGAAGTGTTTGCAAGGAAAGTTCTCTCTGGCTCCTCCCAAGGTATTCCTTATGCTTCTTGCTTGTGAAGAGCACAGAAGGAATAGTAGATAGACACTTAATACAAATGACTGGAATTTAATTAATAAAGACTCCGGGAAGGGAAGCAAAATTAGTGCCATGCTTGGCCATCGCCAGAGAAGCTTCCTCCTGCAGCAGAGGAGAACAAAAAACAGAGACCCACAGCCAGACATTAAGCAGTGAGCACTCAGCCCCAAACAGGATGTCTCCATCAAAACCCTCCCCTCAGGGTTCAGAAAACCCCATGGAAGAGGAAGCAGAAAAAGTGTAAGAGCCAGAGGGGATGGAGGAGACCAAGGAAACAGACCTTCTAAATGAACATGATTGACAGGCATGTGAACTCCCAGAGGCTAAGGCAGCATGCACAGGGCCTGCACAGGTCTGCACCAGATAGGTCCTAGAGCTGAAAGGAGCTGTGAACCTATGCTCCATCCTTAACCCAGAAACAATTTGCAACTAGTAGCCACTTGCAAATGAAAACGAAGTTTCCTTCAAGGAAGTCTTAACTGGACAAAAACTACTCTGAAGGATAGACTACATGCCCAGCAGTAGTTATCTCTCAGAAAACAAACTCAGTGTCTTTGGAGGATTCTTGTCTCATAATATCATGTCAGGGATTTTCCCTTTTAAAAAAAATCTTCATTTTAACTTATATATACATGTGTGTGCATGTAAGTATATATGCATGCATGTCTTCTCTTCTTTTCCTGTAAAGGTTCTTTGCATGTATGTTATGGATTCCAGTTTAGTGTTTTTATGGGATTCCTCAGTGTGCAAACACGTGGGTCTCTGCATCTATATCTGTTTCTGTCACCTTTCCTTGGGTTCTTTCCTTTCCATTTGTTTTGTCCTATTCCAATGTGTTAGTTTTGGGTTTATCTTATTCCCTAGAAGCCTCTTTTCTTTTCTCTTCTTTTTTAAAGGTTTATTTATTCATTATATGTAAGTGCACTGTAGCTTCAGACACCCCAGTAGAGGGCGTCAGATCTCATTATGGATGGTTGTGGGCCACCATGTGTTGCTGGGATTTGAACTCAGGACCTTCGGAAGAGCAGTCAGTGCTTTTCACTGCTGAGCCATCTCTCCAGCCCCAGAAGCCTGTTTTCAAATAAGAGACAAAAGTGGGGTAGATGGATGGAAGGGAAGATGAGGAAGGACTGGGAGGAGTAAAGGGAGGGGGGACTGTAAGCAAAATATATTATGTGAGAAAAAACTCTATTTTCAATAAAACAGAAAAAAGAAAAATAAATAAATACATAAAATGAATGGGATCAATAGTGAAGGATGACGTAACGAGAGAAACATATCGAGGAAGCCATGCGACACATATCAGGTGGCATTGTTAGGTCTGCTTCCTATCATCACATGAGCCAGGACAGGAAACTGGTAGCTCTAGGTACCGTCAGTTTCACAGAGATGGGGATTGTTTATCTATTCAGTACTCTTTAAATTCTTATTATTAAAAATTAATTTACACACACACACATATTTACTCTGACTGGACTTGCAAAGCTGGCACCTTTACACCTTGCTTGTCCACACTATCTGCTCTTTCACACATAGCTCCATTGACTTCTTGCCCCTTGCAGTGGCTGAACATGACACCTTTGCTTAAAGGAGCAGCCGCCTCCTGTCCTAAGAGTGGGAGAGGTAGCTCCTTGGTTGGAAGGGGGAACATGCCAGGTCAGTTCCCAAGCCCTTCAGTTCTAGGATGGTGTGATTCAGTGACTAAGTGAGAATTGCCCTGATTGCTAGTTTGTATCAGTCCCAAAGGCTTTCAGTCTGGCTCCCTGTTTCTCAGGCCTTTGTAGGTTCAAATGTCAGTCACTGTGCTCAGAGAGAGCCCATCTTGTGTTTCCTAAGGTGATTGGCTGAGTTTCATCTTCATCTCACCTCTTTTGTTCTCTCTTCTTTTTCCCTCTGTACACCCAGATCTACTCCTCCAGGAGCCAATCAGCAGACTACAGGAATGGAGTGCAGGAACTGATGGAGAGGGAATTGTGTCACCAATTAGTGACATGAGTGTTGAGAGAAGCTGGGCCTGAGCAAGTTCACAGGGAGCTAGGATCAGGGGCTTGCTAGAATTTGAAGGTTGCCATGGTTTTGCTATATACTAATCATTTTCCAGCACCCTGGATAATGGGTGCAGAATATTTGGCTCCATTCCTTTTCAGTGATTCCAGGCAAGCTCCTAAGAGAGCTGCAAAATTCTGGCTCCAGCTGTGTCCCTTCCTTGTTGTGCCTCTTAAAGAACATGAATTATTCTTAAATTCGGCTCCCTAAAATTTAGGTAATGATTCACAGGAGAGCTAGGGAGGCAGCTAGGGTAGAAAACAAACCACCTGCTTAGGATTCAAGGCCCAATCATTGACAGCACACCTAATCAGATTGAATTGGTGCTAAAATGCTGCATGTAAGTGCCTTCCGTGTCTTACAGATGCCGCAGAGCCAGACTAGAAAAGGCCAAATTGTCTTATTAGTCATCGGAGAATGGGAGACAGTGAAATTTCTCAGGTGAACATAATTTGCATTCACCTAGCAAATGCTGAAGAACCCCCAGCAATTCTGGAGAGGTGGTTCTCTCATAGATCCAGCAGGGTGTTCATCTGGGTTAAGACTTCTGTGGTTTCACATCCCCTCAAGTTCCATAAACCAGTGCTGGATGGTGTCCTTGGGTCGTATATATGTTGGTTCTCAAGTCAATGTCCGGTATGTCAGGCCATCAAGGCAGATGGTGAGTCAGACAGTGCTACTGAACTTTGGGAAATATACCACTTGAGAGCCCAGCTGGGGAAATGGCTGAAATTGGAAAATAATATAATAGAATATTTGATTTGCCACCAAAGACCTTAACTGGGAAGATTGCCACATTGAAATGATAGGACAGCTTGGCTGATTTCGATCTGGGTAGTAACTGCCTATCAGCGGGCTGGGTTCTGGGCATCCAGTGAGTACTCAGAACGGACTGCTTCACTTCACCTCTCCTCCCCCATACACTGCATGTCCACAAGCATGTACCTGAAATACGGCTTCTAGCTGAATCTGCTAAACTGCAACGTTATTTATTAGCTGAGGTCTGGGTCTGATTCGCTGGCTGGCTGGCGTGCTCTCTCTCTCTCTCTTTCCTTTAGTAGGTGGCCATCAGAGTAGATGGCAAAGTAAATGAAATGTCATTTCCTTTCAATTCAATTTTTTCTCTCTCCAGGCCTTCAGCTACTGGCCTGGACCCTTGGAAGCAAACTTGTTTTTCTGTGATTCACCAGAAACTCTCAGGATGAGAGTATCTCAGTCTTCCAAGGTTTGGCTTCATTGACCCACTAAGAAGCACGATCCCATGCCCAAGGTAAGCCAGCAGTCATCTTCCCACCTTCTATGGAAAACTGCTCACTTTGAAACACCAGAACTCCTCTAACCCTCACCTACCTCCTTCCCAATTAGAAGACCATACTTGACAAGCCTAAACCTTGAGGGGTAACAGCTCCGATAGAAGCCTCCAGCCAGAGAAAGGCAGGATGCCAGTAGAAAATACTATAGCATCTTTGCCCCTTCTTGGGACAATTCTTTGAAGCTTATTCTGCCCATAGTGCTCAGTGGAGTAAGCTCCAGTTGTCCACAGGGATTTCTGACGCCAGAACATTTGAATGGACAAAAGTTAGGAACTATTAGACATCCTGCTCTGTGCCTTCACTGAGGTGTAACCCACGTGAAATCAGACCCCAGGCAGCAGGAAGGGTATTCGAGTTTGATGGTGAGGTTGTACTTCAGGCGACTTGCATTTGGCCCCAGGTCTGACATTAGCAGGAAACCTTGACTTCCCCTACTCCTCCAAAAATAACTAGGAAAATAATCAGTAAATGTACAGAGAGAAGAAAGGCGATGTGTTACGGTAACCTGTAAGCCTGGCCAATCTCTCTATGGTTGGTTAATGGCTATTTGCAACCGTAAAGCATAAGTCCTGCAGAGGACAAGTGAGGTGATGGCTTCGTTCGTCTCTGTGTTCCTAGGAAGGAGACAATGATATTAAACAATGTGACTGCAATTGTAATGCCACTAATTGAGTTGTTTCTATGTGTTAGCAAGTTCATTCATGCATCAAAGCTCCCACCCTTTGGGTCCAGAGCTTTATTAGCTACAGGGAGGAAAATGTTTGGAACTCATTTCTAATTGATCCCATTCATTTTGTTCTATACTTCATTTCTATCCTGTGTTTGCTTCTCTCCTTCGAAGTAGCCAGGCCTGTTGAGCACAGGGCTGGACTGGAATGAGAGAAACTTACATGAGTGGGTCCCCAGAGGATTGTGGCTGGCCAAAGAACACACACCCAGGAGAACTGGTTTGGTTTATTGAGTGAACCAAGGTTATTTAAACCTTTGGGCATGGGGTAGGGGCTTTAAGGGTGAGTACACATCATTGGCTTGGGCCATGGGGCTGGGATGTTTCATTTGCATAAGAAGGAATGCCAGGTGCTGCTGGACATGACCTTATAAGGGGGAAGAAGTTTAACCTGGGTACTGTCTGTGTGACCTCTTCTGGTGGGGTAAGTGTTGGTGGCAAGGGCTACATGTGCCAGGACATGCTGGTCCAGGGCAGGGGGAAAGAGCCTACTCCTGCTGATGTCAGGATGAGATTTCCAGGGTTTGGACATGCCTTAACCCTACTCTTGCTCCAGGTCTGAACCTCCTCATTCCATGGCTCCTGGGCCACACACTTTCTGTTAACAATTAAACATTTTTATCATACACAATCACTAAGTCCCACCTTAACATGATTCTATCATTCTATGCCCATCACACTTATTTTGCACCTGTCTTCCCTTCCTCAGCATCAAGGAATTGCTGATGTTATGTTTCTATGGATTTCATTTTAACGGATACTAGGGATAAGTGAAATCATGCAAATATGTTGTCTTCATGGCTGATTTCTTTTTAACTTATAATATTTTGGGAGCTGCAGTCACATTGCAGCATGCATTAGTACTTTATCAATTCTACTTTATTTCTTGACCAATTCTGTCATGTGGGTGTTCCTATTGTCTGTGCATTCACCAACTAACCAATATAAAAATTATCTTCTCCTGTTGGAAATGCAATTGTTTTGAACATTGACATGGAAGCCTCTATTCAGACATGCATTCTCACTAAGAGTGGATGTGCTGAGTCACAGGGCAGTTGTATGTTGTTCTTTAAGAGCTCACCAAGTGATTTTTCTCCTACCAGCAATCCATGAGGTCCCTCTCCACGTGTCCATCAACATGGTGGTCAGTTTTTGTGGCTATTGATGCTCTCCTGGCTGTGTTCAGATTGTCAAATCCCCAGTGTCTTATGGTGTTGGACATTTTTCATATGTCTATTAACAACTTATAAATCTGACTTGGTGAATGTCTATTCACATATTTTGCTTATCTTTAATTGGGCCCTTTTTAGTTGTAAGATACTATGGACATATCTTTTGTCAGACATTGATCTTTGAGGAATTCTCTCATTTTTCTCTCCATTTTCCTCGTGATATTCTCTGAAGTACAGAGGGTTTGAATTTTAACAAAATCCTGTTTATCCTGATTTTCTTTTTTTTTTGTAGTTTGTGCTTTTGATACTACATCTAATAGCTCTTTACTTTACACAAAGCCACAGAAATTTTTGGTTATATTTATAACTTCAACTCAATACTGAGGATTGTGATGGGTTAAGCATGTTTTCATGTGTATTTTCTTTCCTATTGCCTTACCCAGCTATATTTGTCTGAAATCACTTGATTATTAGTTCTGGTTTCTCAATTCTGTTCTTTGTATTTATCCACATTGCCTCTTGCCAGTGTCACATTGCTTAATTAGTAGTATTTATTGAGAAGCAAAGTTTGGGGACCACCATGGCAAAGATTAATTTGAATACTAGAGTGGTAAGGGCACCTCAGATATGATGGTCAGTCACAGCTTTAGGGGAGTCACATTCCACTTATGGCCAATCAGGAAGTAGTGTAGTATCTGTGAGCCAGCCAGAAGACTTTTTGCCAGGTTAAGATAGTGGTCTCTCTCTAGTCTTTTCTACATAAAGTGGTAAGTCTGGAGTTTTCAACCCATGCTGTATCAAGGTTTTCTACTCCACACCATCACACCAGCAATCAGTGCTTTTCAAACTAGTAGGTGGCTTCCAGAGTTATTTACTGTCATAGCATAGGTTATTCTATCACATAGTAGGGTAGCTTCCAGAGTTATTTACCACCATAGCATCGCCCATTCCCATCAGGTAGCTAAGCAGGATTCACTGACACATTCCTTTATTCACTCACTAAATATTTGACAGTGTCTCCTGAGTGTGAAGCATTATACTGGCAGAACACTGAATGAAACTCTTGGTTTCATGAAATTTATAGAGCTCTTTCCTTGAACAGCACTTGTATATATCATCTCTCATACACACTTGCAAGATTTAAGTGCAATGGTGTCAGAAGAAGGAATGAATACATGCGTACACACACTCACACCCACAGACATTCACACTATGAGGATTCTCAATTACTTATAAGGACAACAGAATAGACAGAAGAATTCTCAAAAGAAGTGTGCCATAGAGTGTTAACTTTCAAACATTCATCTATTCATAATGTGTATATACGTGTATGTGGGTTTACACCTCCCCCTCCATGCACAGATAGAGGTCGGAAGATGATTTGCTTGAGTTGGGACCTGAAGATCAAATTTAGATCATCAAGCTTAGCAACAGCACCTTTCTCAGCTAAGCCACCTGACTGGCTCATAGCACCAAATATTCTACATGGCTCAGCAGCTTCAGATATGTGCTTTGCTAGTTAACACCTTATTTTCTCTCAGCTCCAACATCTTCTGCATATTGCTTCTGTGATATACTTGCTAAACCTGTAAACATTTCTCTCAGCTAGCTAGCAGAATGTGAGGTTTTTATCAAAATAAGAAACTGGAAGGATCCTGAAAGAAGAGGAAAGATACTTAATTCTGGGTTTCAGTCTTCCATAAGTACCGAGTAACCTGGGCAGACTATTTCCCAGGCACCCTCGGGGTGATGCTTCCATGACTAGAGCAGATTGGCTCTGAGCAATGTTCACCCTCTTGACCCTCACAGTGGCAGGCTAGGCCTAGAGACAACTGTAGTCTATGCCTCTTTGAAAGCTGTTTCTCTGAGAGATTCATTGTATGGGTCACTGTGACAAAATGCCTGACAGACACAACTTGGAGAAGGAAAGTATGCTTGAGGACACAGTCCGTGGTGGCAGGGAAGAATGGCAGCAGGAGCCTGGGGCAGCCAGTCATGTGGCATCTGCAGTCACCAAGAAGAGAGCAATGACTGCCGGAGCTCGAGTTACTTTCCTCTTCTTCTTCAGCCTGGAGCCCACACTTAGGTCAGGGTCTCCCCTCACCCACCCTCAGTTCACCCTTCCTGAAATCACCTTTATAGACATGTTGGTGGTGTATGCATATGCTTATAGTGACTAGACAATCAAGATCAATCTTACATCCCCCAAGAGCCATGCTCCAAGAACTGCTCATGGACTCCTGTACCAGGTTTGCCTATAACCTCCAGAAATCTTGCTTCAGGAGTCTGGTCCCTGAAGTCTTCTGTAGCAACGAGGAGATCCCAGATTCCCCTCCTTAGACCTTTATAGCTGCTCTACTGCAGAACTTTCTGTATCAACCCCATTGAAGAAAATAACATCTGAACCTTGCTATAACTTAGTGCTCTCCTGAACATAAATATCACCACTAAAAAAGAAAGGTGGCTTGAGGGGCAGGGGTACTCAAGCAACAAACTATTCTAGCTGTTCAAATCCCAGCACAGAGAGGGGGGAAAAAGCCAAGATAACATGCTTCCTGCACACATGACTAATCTCATAATAATGGTACCTAATAGAAGTGACCTAGAAGAACTACAAGACAAAGAATTCAAAAGAATGATTACAACTACGTTCAAACAATTTTGCATAATAGAAGAACTTCTGGAGGCATCGCCATATCTGATTTCAACTTATACTTCAGAGCTATAACAACATAAATAGTAAAATACTAGGATAAAAAACAAATACAGTGATCAATGAAATCAATTTGAGGTCCCAGATATAAATCCAAAAATACATACTGGAAAAAAGGTAGCACCTTCAACAAATGGTTCTGGTCACACAGGATGTCTATATGAAGAATGGAACTCACTCCTTATCTCTCACCTTATACAGAATTCTAAATGGATCAAGGATTTCAACCAAAGACCTGATGTGATGAGTCTTACCTTTTAGCCAAGAAACAAAAGGATGAAGAGAGTGTCATTGTGGGTTCCATAATCCCATTAAAGAGCATAACACATGACCTAAGGATCTCTCATTTGGTCTCTTAAAGTCTCCACCAACTCCCTAACAGCCACTTCCTGAAGACCCAGCCCTTGGGACTAGGGCCTCTGGAGGATATTCAAACCTAGAAACAGATCTATTAGTGACCCAGCTATCCCACTCCTGGGTATAGCTGTAGCCCAGAGGTTGTTCTTTGGCAGGGTATAACTATTCATATATGAAGTCCATTTATGCAAGACTCTGACAGCAAGATGGAGCCATAGTGGACTGTCCTCTGAACTCCTGTTCTGGGACCCAGACATTAAAGGCAAGAATGTTTCTTAAACTCTCAGCACTTGAGGGCCATCATATTCTACTTCACCCACTCATTCTCTTAACTTTTTCATTCATTCATCAAGTAATTCTTGAATTCTAGCTATACCAAACTCTGAGGAGAAAGGAGGGACTATATTTCAGCTCATAGGCACAGGAAAATACTTTCTGAGCAGGACCCTGGTAATTCAAGCATTAGATTAACATTTGACAAATGGAAGCCTGTGAAATTAAAAATAAATTCTGAATGGAAAATTACACATTATTAATGCGAAGAGGCAGCCTTCAGGATGGAAAAGAAATCTTTACCAAGTATCTGACAGTGGGTTAGTGAATATATAATCTAGAAAGAACTAAGAAGTAAAGCTAAAAGTTAAAAATCAGAGCATGGAACTATACAGAGTTCTCAATAAAAAGAGTTACAAAGCCTGAAACATACCTTTAAAAATTATTCACATCCTTAACTGTGAGGAAGATGTGAATTAAAATTTTTTGAGAGTTGATCTTATCCCAGTCAGACTGTTAAGATCTGTTTCTAACATAACAAATCGTGACATGGATATGGAGGAAGGGGAAAACTTATCTCTTGTTGGTGGCAATGGAAACGATAGAGCCACTGTGGGAGTCAGTGTGGAAGTTACTCAAAACCTAGAAAGAAATCTGCCATCTGACCCAGCTATCCACTCCTGGGCGCATTCGCAGAGTTCTTTACATCCAACTCTAGAGATGCTTGTTCATCCGTGTTTGTTGCAGCTTCAGTCACACTAGCAATGGAAGCAGTCTAGACCTCCATCATCTGACGAATAAATAATATGTAGTATATATCTAAGCTGCGATATTATTGTGTTATCAGAAAAAGTGAAATTATGAAAACTCAGATAAATAGAAGGAGTTGTACATAATTATCCTGAGTGAGGTAGCCCAGACCTAGAAAGATAAGTGCTGTGTGTTCTCCCTACATGCAGCTGCTAGATGCAAATCAAAACACTAGTAAGGGCCCATTGCCAGGTATTTCAAGGCAGGAGGCATTGAGTGCGGCTGCATGGCTTCTTCTAAATGGAGAAAGGATACACAGGATGCAGGGAAATGAGGAAGAGGAGAAGGGGGGGGGGCTTGGTGAAGAAGAACAATCAGTGCATATTGGTTTATGGTCCAAAACCCCAGACTCATTTCAGAACCTGTGTCCCTGAAGGAGCCCATGACTGATCCACTCTTCCCAGGGCTCTGCAACTCTGACATTCAGTGACAATGCTAGTGAGAAATTAATGTCACAATCTCAAAGAGCTGATTTCATTTTTCTCTCAGCTCAGGAGTGCTTTAGGGTTGAGATCACTGGGCTGCATAGAAGAAGATCCGAAGCAAAGTCTTTGCCCCTGAGGTTTAGATACACAAAAGGTGCTCATAATGAAGTGAATGGCATGACTCACAGCTTATGCTAGGGGGCTGTTGTGATGTGTAAGAGATATTTTAGGCTCCTGGCTTTAAAATTTCTCCATTCTTCCCTCCTGATCTTTTTGTAATGGGGAAAATATGACCTGGTTACATAGGTTCAAGTCCCGGCTTAGCCACTTTCTAACTGTGTGATGCTGAGAAAACACTTGACAAGCCTCAGTCCCATAATCTGTACAATGGTTACAGTACAGATGATACTACCTATTTATGAGTTAGTGTATGAAATACTTGGATAAATACCAAGCGTGCCTTGCGCCAGCTGTTATAACAATAGAATCAAAGATAAACATCTACATGCTACAAGGAATAATGGTGGACACAATAATAACAACGATGCTAAATATAATGACAATGTAGTGTTATTACATATCAGGTTCATATATTTACATGCCAAATTTCAGGGGTTTGTTTTACTTCTTCACTTTACATCCACTCACTGCCCCCTCCTGGTCACCCCTTCCTACAATCCTTCCCTGATCTCCTCCTCCCCTTCTCCTCTGAGCAGGCTGGGACCCCCATTGATATACTCCACTGGCACTTCAATTCTCTGCAAGACACTTCCTCTTCCACTGAGGCCAGCAGTTGTGAGGCAGAGGCAGGCGGATCTCGGTGAATTTAAGGAACGGTCGATCTATATAACCAGTTCCAGGCCAACTAGAGCTACACAGTGTGACTCTGACAACCAAAAAATAGATAAATAAATAAAACCAAGAGAAAGTGTAGCCACTTGTAGGAGGTATACTCTTACCTTGACTATCTGGAGTCCCCAAGTATTAACATTTACCACTTGTTTTGTCTTTACCCTTCCTGCCTACCCTTTGCCTAAGTACAGCACAAATGGAAGCTGAGGCTGCCTGGTGAGTGGTTGGGAAGTGAATGTGTCTATTTTGGAGGCATCACTTTAGCCCTTTTCCCAATAAACCCTCAGCTCACGAAGGGATGCTATGGAGCAGAGAGAAATACACATGCTATATCCAAGCCACTCCAAGTACCCCGAAAGTCACTTCTGCCCAGGAGATCAGGAACCCACTTTCAGGCCCTGCTTGATAGTCTCCTTCCCTAGGTTGATTTCCCAAAGACAACATAAACTTGGTCTCCCTGTGGCCTGAACTCCTGTCCTGGGCACCACACATTAAAAGTTAAGCATGCTCTATGAACTCTCAACTCTTAAAGGATATCACATTCTGCTTCAGTCATCCATTCACTTACTCCTTCATTCATCAACTATTTCCTGAGTACTAACTACACCAAACTCCAAGACCCAGAAAGTCCCCCCAACAAAGCATAAACTTAAAACTATAAACTCAGCTAAGATTCAAATTGATTGTGGCATCAAAACCCTGCTTGAGCACCACTTTACAGAATGTGAGACCACAAACAGCAAAAAGTATATAAAGTAAATGAATTATTTTAATCTCTTCTCTATTCTCCTGCCTCTACCACTTCCACCCCACCACTCACTAACCAGTAACTAATAGAATGGTTAGGTATGTACATGGGAAAATCTACATATGAGACATCCATGATAGATGGTATATGACTATATACATCAGTGGTTCTAAATCTTCCTGGAACTGTGACCCTTTAATACAGCTCCTCACGTTGGACTGACCACTAACCATAAAATTATTTCTGTTTCTACTTCATACCTGTAATTTTGCGACTGTTATGGATTGTAATATCTGATATCTGACCCCTATAGAAGGGTTGTTTGATCCCCCACTCAAAGGGATCACAGCCCATAGATTGAGAATCACTGACAGATGAAAAGGCACCAGGGACTACAGGATGGTTAAGGGACTGGAGAGCTGGAGGCATGAGGTCTTGCTGGAGATGGAAAGGAAGTAGATACCTGGACCAAAAAAAAATAGCACCCAACTACCTAACAGAGGTGGCACCCTACTCAAGGTGGCACCTGTTGCATGAGACGGTTTTGAGCAGGATCTACACTAACTCGCAGAGGTTCCCAGAAGCATTAAGTCCCTGATTAAGGGTAACGGGTTCAGTAGCATCCTCCATGGTTCCATTGGCTTCCCTCTCTTCCTCTTCTCACCATTCTTCCTAGAATCTCCTCCCACACAGATAAACTTGTGTTCAGTGTGCTGTCTTAGGGTCAAAGTTCCTAAGATAACAAACCCAGTATCTTTGTTTACCTCACATGTTCCAGAACATGGCATTCCGATTTCCAAAGCAACATTTAAAAACCTTAAGTAAAAGACTAAGCAATGAAGCTGTTTCCCCTTGAGCAAATTTTGGGGAATTCTACTAGTTTTCATTCAGAACTAATTGTCCATGAACTTGCTTAGACTGTTTACGACTTGGGGCTCTTCTAGTTGTAATTAATACCCATTTAAGATGGACTGGGTCTTTAAAAGGAGGATTGCATGCCTGTTGCATGTCTTGCAAAGGCCCTGGTACTAAGGGCATGGTCTCAACAGGGATGGAGCTGATGGGAATGGGTGGAGCCCTTAAGAGGTAGGGCCAAGTAGGAGATCCTTATGTCATATGTGTCATGTCCTTAAAGGAGGTTATGGGACAAACTATGATACTTTCTTCACCCATTTGTTTGTTTGGTTGTCTTGTCTTGTTTGCTAATAAGTAAGCCCCTAACCTCATCACACACTCCCACAATGGGGCCAAGAAACCAGGGACTGGAAACTCTAAAATGGTGCACCAAAACTTTTTTTTTTTTTTATTTGGATTGGTTGATTTTTCCCAATTATTTATATATAATAAGAGGAAGCTAACTAGCACAACACTGAATTGTCCTCTAAGGCCTGGACTATACCACAGAGACAGCACAAAGTTGACAGCCATCTTTTTCATTTGAGGCTACAATTCCCATATCTGTACTTTGTCCTAGCTGCTTCTCCCTGTAGGCTGGATTTCCTCACCAGTTTGTACAAATAAGTATGGTCTTATGAAAATCTTGAATTTCTATACTTTTTTTCTTTTATTTTTCAACATAGTGAATTTAAAAACTCTAAGAAGAGAGCCCTTATCATCTTGGTTTTAATTAAATATCATCTCTGATCCAGTTAGCAGTGGTGACGGTAGGGACAGGTAGTGCCCACTAAAGAAGTTCTAGATAGAAAGCTCAAGATAGCTAAGGTCTCTGAGTACCCCCCATTTGAACATAAGTTGTACATTTGATGGTACTGCCTACTTCTAAGGAGGTCAACTTCCCAATGGATACATAAAATGTTTGACATATAATTCACAATACAAAATGCTACCAACCAATACCAATATGAGGAGAGGTATAACCTGTGAAATGCTTTAACCTTGGGAAAGGGCAAAAAATGTGGTTTTTAACTATCACCTGTCCTTTCAGATGAATATTGCCTCTGGAGCAGATGGAGCTGGCCTATTTTGGGTGACCTTGAAAGTTTAGCTTCAGAGTGTATTATTTTTACTTTAAGAATGCATAGACATAGGATCAGTTTTCCTTCATTTTATCAGGAGACACTAGATCATTAATGGATAGAGTACTGAGAAACTACCTACCATATTGAAAGGGGCATTTAACCATGGTATTATGAAAACTAACCATGGTGGTAGTTCTTAATAATCCGCTTTGTGCTGGTTTTCATTAAAACAATCAGCATGGAAAGGTTGTGGAGATGCTTCAGTAGGCAAAGTACTTACAAGCATGAAGACCTGAGTTCAATGCCCTAGAACCCACATTAAAAAGCCAGCAGTGGGCGCAGGCATTTATAATCCTAGCACTGGGGAGGCTGAGAAAGACACATCCCGGGAGCTTGTTGGCCAGTCAACCTAACAGAATTAGCGCCAGCCCCATGAGAGGTTGCTCCCCACAGAAATACACAGAAATACTCACAATTCACACATACTGTGTCTTAGGCTTATCTCAGTTGAAAGGATATCCCAGTAGGATTAGGTTAAATCCAGTTATTAGCATTGAGGCCAAGTATCAAAAATCATATTCTTCCTCAAGGTAAAATTAAGCCTGCTTTGAGCATAAAGCACCAGGCAGAAGCCAGATTCCCTAGCTCAAAGGCAATATCCCAAACTGAGAGATTTATGAATCCACATTTCAGCTAGTTTGCTTCGTAGGAGGCAGTAAGAGGGACACTCGTTTCATTCTGTTTCTGTGCACTAGGCAAGCCACGGCTTCGAACACTTCCCTGTCTGCTGCTTCGGCTGAATTTGTGTTTGTTTCTGTGATGCTGGTAAAGCCCTTACCTTTACTGTCATCACTACGTATGTAACTAAGATCTCGGATCAGCTCAGTGCAGAAACTGGGACCAGCCCACCAAGCAATTCTGAAGTAGACTCTAGTTATGAACAGGAAACTTGCCTTTGTGTTCCCAGGCGCTCAATTTTCAGCTATGAATGACCCTCGCTCACCAGTTACCTGAACATCAAACTCCCCTTCCTTCGTAGATAGAACTCAGGCCTTGATGATGTCAACTTTGGGAGATTTCAGTAGCACAACAAGTAAGGAACATACAGAAGGCATTGCATGTATTCCAACAGGACTCAGGAAGATGGCTCAGTAAGTACTTGTGATGCAAGCATGGGGAGCTCAGTTCAGGACTCAGGACTCACATAAACATCAAACACAGTAAATATCTATAAGCTCAGTCTTGGGGAGGCAGACCCAAGAGGATCCTTAGGAATTGCTGGCTAGCCAATCTAGCCAAATTGGTGAACTCCAGCTTCATGAGAGATCCTGTCTCTAAAAATAAGGAGGTGAACGATTGAGGAAGACACCTAATATTGACCTCTGACCTCTACAAATGCACACAAATGTGTAAACATGCACATACTGACATGATACCAGTACAGTGGCTATCCAACAGGCACACTTCACAGAAGAGAACACTGGAGATAAGAAGTTGATAAGGAGCAAAGTGATGCTGAAGGAAGGGAGGAGTACCTTAGAGCTTGCGGCCACTGTGTCCCCAGAACACTCAGAAGTGGGTTAAACTATACCTGAATGAGTTTAGACTGAGGACATACTTCCAACAGGATCGAAGAGTTCGCAACTGTTTTCTGTATGATGTAATTTAGTGAAACCAGCCAAAAGATCCACAGGGTCACAAATGTTGACTCTTACCTGATTCTTTTCCAACTTGCTCCCTCTGGGCACTATAGGCAATTGAAGGTCATTGCTTGGCTCACACAAGGAAGTACACTTTCAGAATTTATGATATTTGAGAAACTAATCTTAGAAAAATGAATGCAGGGTTTGAAAGCCCGCCACCATGAGAGCAGTAACGGACTCTGCTACTTAGGGCTGCCTTAAGGGTCAAATAAGACATGCAGAGTGTTTCTAAGTGCAGACAGGCTATCAACAAGCAAGAAAACGGTTAAGTGGCTGCTAGGCAGGAAGAAAAGCAACTGGGAGTACATGGAGGAAACCTAGACCAACAGTGAAAAAAACCACACCCATTGTCTACTTGCTCCATAAATAAGCAGCAATATCAACTCCTTTTGTGTGTCCCTTTAAGACTGGACCCCAGCACAGAGGTCAGGCTTTGACTGAGGTCAAACCAATATTAATTTAAGTGTTTGCAGGCTGTGCCTGTTGACCAGGAGCTGCTCAGAGTGTAGAACTGTAATAAAATAAGAAGCCACTAGTCTCCCAAGCCATTCAACAGCTTCTGACTGCATCTGTAACTAAAATCTGTACTTCAAGGTGTCTCCTTTGAAGTGTTTTCTGCCACTTGCACTTTAGTTAAGAATTTTATTTTTTTAGCAGAGAGGGATTGCAACCCCATTGGAAGGACAACATAGACTAACCTGACCATCCAGTTCTCCCAGAGACTAGATCACCAACCAAGGAGTGTACCTAGAGGGATCCATGGCTCCAAGATACATATGTAGCAGAGGACATCCTTGCCCAACAGCAACAGGAGCAGAGGCCCTTGGTCCTGGGCAGGTTTGATGCCCCAGAGTAGGGGGATAATGGAGCAGTGGGGTGGAAGAATATGGGTGGGTAGAGGAGCAATCTCAAGCAGGCAAAAGGGAGGGGAAGGGCAGATGTGGGATGTGGGATTGGTAGAGGGGGATTGCCAGGAAGTGGGAAAACATGAGATGGGGGGTTGGTGAAGGGGGTAAGTGGGAAGTGGGATATCATTTGAGATGTAAACAAATGGAATGATTAATAACAAAAAGAAAAAGAAAAAAAATAAAGAAAAAAGATTTTTTTTTCTCAAGCCCCCTCTAGGTGAGCTGGTTTACACAGACAGGTCTGGTTTGCATAGACATGTCTCAGACCTGCTGAAGGGCTGGCTTGGATGGATGAGGTGTCACGCTCTTTCTGCAGTTTACCAGCTATTTGCAAATTACTTATGCTCCCCAGCTCTCCCATTTCTCGTCTGACAGATGATGGTAATTAGGATGCTGATAATGATAACGACCATGATGATGGTGGTGGTAGCATCTAGCCACAGGGTTATCTTAAGAAACTTCTAGATGGGTGCTGCATTCAGCTCTTTACACGAGCAGACACACACTAGGTGTTCATAAACCATGCAATGCTAACATTTCATCTTTGCAAATTACACCTTTACATGTTTGAGCAGGACATGAGGACAGTGTCTCCATTCTTAGTGAAAATGTCCAGATGGAAAACCCGCCACAGTCAGACATTAGAGACACTGACTGAGAAGGCTGCAAAGGATGGCCAGTTGGAATTCATGTTTGTCTTCTAGATCCAGTTTGATGTATTGTTTTAAGAGAACTATTATTGTCACACTGGAAAAAAAATCATCAAAGTGCACCAAGGAAAGGATATTTGGGGCAGGTTAGAGCCCTGACAGTGCTTTGCCCCGGCCACCCCCACTGTGCTGCGATTCCTTATCAGTCCTACCAGGAGTGCCACAAATCACCGTAAATTGACTATTATGTCACCGTGGGCATTGGGATGACGAATAACCCAGAGTAACCTCATGGATTCTAAGTAGAAAGTTTTCTTGCTTGTGTCAACCCACATAGAAGTACTTAGGAGCAGTGCTGAATTGATGTTCTATCTTTATGAGCCTCTTTGACAAAATGAGAGTTGGAAAGAGTTAGTTTCTGCTTGCCCAGAAGTGGTGGTATGGGAACATGCCCTGGATTCTGAGCTGTGAACAAGCCAAGGACCCCAAGCTGTCCTCGTTGTCTTCAGCTCTGTTTGAAACTATGTACAAGGAGTAAAAAAAAAAAAAAAAACAAAAAACAAAAAACAAAAAACTTGAACTACCAGTGAAAATACACATTTAAAACTGTCTGTTGGGGATCCCAGGAAGCCACAGCCATGCAGAGATGAGCAGCTGGGGGCTCTGTGGAGGCCATAAATGTTCTAATGCCAGGTCTCAAGAGTGATCTTCTTGTGACTTTCAGTCCCTCCAGCTAATCCTCGGAGCAGGTGGAGAATGAAAAGTTATTCAAGGATAGTGCTATGTACCCTTTATGAATTATGCATCTTAAACAAACTTGGACAAACCAGAGCGCTCAAGTGGAAGGCTTTTAGCTAGAGAGCCCACTGAACAGCTCGGCTATAGGTCTCTGTGGGGTTTTTTAACAGCACATCTTGTCCTGAGTTATCAGGAAGATAGTGAGAGTGTCCGGCAATGCTCTGACTCATTTTTAGCTGCCATCTACTCTCAGTCCCTCGTGGATGGCCACACTCATGACTTTTCCATCTTGAAGATTTCAAAAGGCTACACTCCTGGCAATGAGAATCACAAGGGTCACCAGTTTCTTGTTTGAGGGGTTTTATTACCAGGCTATACACTGTCCTGCAGCCTCCTAAGCAGCGGTGACATCTCTGGCATCAATTCCAAAGATGAAAAGAAACAGCACAGGAAGCGGAGCATTGTTCATGAGGAAGGAATAGCCAAAAAAAAAAAAAAAGCCAAAAAAAAAAAAGGAAAAAAAATGCATATTTTGAGGAGTGTAGATGCCACCAAGAGTTAAGCAGGATGTTAGTGTTATCAGCCATTTGCCTCAATGAGAGACAGTGGACTTCAGTGATGGATAAGTTAGGGAGTTTAATAAGAAATGCACCTCTCTGTCTCTGTCTCTGTGTGTGTGTGTGTGTGTGTGTGTGTGTGTGTGGACAGACATTTAGCATATTGGATACCACAAGAGTCAGTAGCTAAGATAAATTTAAGTTGGATGGGATTGAGTTGAAGTGAAGCAATTCTTTTGACCTCGGAGTTATCATCAGCTCGTTGACTCTGAGCATTGCTACTAAAATCTAACATTTAGCCCTGGCTGGGGCTTTAGATCGGGTGCATGGATTCTGTCGCTTAGGCCTCTCAGCCACTCCTTGGGGCAAACACTGTATTATTTCCATTCTGTAAACAAGGGAGTTGAGGCCGAGAAGAGGCTAAGCACATTTTAGGGACATCTAGTCAGAAAGTTACAAAACTGAATTGAACAAACTGTTTTTCGCTTGCATGGTGCCTTCATTAATTTTCTTTTTGTCATGGTAACAAAATACTGGAAGCAGAGTATTTACGAGGAAGAGAAGTTTATTCAGTTCACACTTCTGCAGATCCAAAGGTATGGATGGCTCTGGTGAAGACCTCACGGGTGTGTGTGTGGAGGAAAAATCACAGAGGAGTGAATTGTAAATGAAGAAACAGAGATTTGAGAAGAGGGCAGGCTCAGGGTTTTATGCTCATCTTCTCAAGCATGGACCAGGTTCCCATAATTAGCACCTTAATCCCTTCAGAGAATATGGCCTTAGTTTACCAGAAGTTTAAGTCCCACACAACACTGTCCCCCAGAAACATAGCTCTCAACAGAGGTGACTTGGGGGAGACAAAACATGTCAACCACTTGCCTTTCTTTGACCAAAAGGAATGCCATAGACTTAGTTTGTGGTGGAAAGGAACCACCACACAGGCCTTTCCCATCTCAAGGTCACTTCCAGGTTGGGAAAGTAATACTGCACCTCAGAGTAAGTATCTTCACACAGTCAAAATGAAGGCTTCATTATTTGCTGAGACCAGCCTGTACTCACAGGCCTTGAAGGAAGGCAGCTGGCTGTGGATTCAGGTTTCTCTTCTCCCCATTTCTAGCTCTGTGACCTTAAGTAAAATACTCAAAAAGTCCCCAATCTCACTTGACCACCTTTTAAACTAGAGGATTATTGGCTGTGTCTCCTAGTTTCTGAAAACTCTCCGTGGTGCCTTGGATCTGCCAAGTGTTCCTCAACAGGTAGCTTGTATCAGGATTATGTTGCTTCTCTTCGGTTGCTAGCTAGGTCCTGGTGTGGAAACCCACCAGGCTCATCTGTGAGCCACTGATGTACTGCAATCACTATGATTAGGCACACCACAGAGAGTGGGGATAGTGTGCCTGGGAATCAGCATGCAGCACCTCTTGGTGGCTGGGATGATGGAAGCGAGGATTACATAGCTCTCCTAATCAAGCCACATCCTCGGCTCTTTCACCAAGCTGATGAGCTCTGGGTTCTCTTTTCTCAGTTAAACTGGCTGCTTCTATCTTTGGGAGAAATTTTGCACCTCCTCTTCTGGGATCATTTTATTCCCCTGTGAATCCAATCCAATCAGTGACTTCACATTGATTACTGAACAAGAAAAATGTCCAATACTGCATAATCTAGTCCTCCTTACTTTGCCTGCCTTAATGCTTGTCCATCCTCTGTGGTCAGTATGACCAGGGGAAGGTTCCCAACAGTAGAGGTATCTGCCATAGTCTCCATCCCTGTGTCCTGCCTGTGCCTGAATATTCTGACTCACTTCCCATTCTCATGGGCTCTACACACCTCAGAGTCCTGCCTCCTTCCAGGACTCTCCAGACTGTAAGGTCATGTCTTACTTGGAAAATTTAATGTTTTCTGCACAATACCCAGGGTTGGCAGTGCATTAAGAGAAGAGCTGATGAATCAACACAGACCTTATGATCTAAACCCAGATGTCTTCATGACCCTGGTTCTCACATAGTGATGCTGATAAGAGAATCCAGTATCTCTCCAGTACTTCAAATGTTCTGAGATTAAAAGGACTCAAATATAGTCAGTCAGTTAAAATGACAAGGTTGGGACTTGGGATTTGAGGGAATGCTCTACAAGCTGTGTGACTCTTCAGCTGTTGGTCCTCAGCCTCTGACCTTGCTTTGAGAGAGTTAAGATGTGACTCCGGGGACCACAAGTGACAGGAATGTTTGGGGATTTAGGTTTTGGCAAATGGAGAAACAGATGTTAAATCTTTAACTCCAGTTAGCATACTAAAAAAATACATTAGTATGTATTTGAGAAAATCTGACTTCAAACTTTCCCTTTCCTTTTATCTGTATTAGTATGATATTGTGTGTGTGTGTGTGTGTGTCTGTGTCTGTGTGTGTATGTGTGTGTGTCCATGGATCTAAGGAAACAGTAGACTTTACAGAATTAAAATGTCCTTGGGTCTCCCATGCTGGGGGGGTGGCGGGGGAGGAAACGCTAAGATTTGGTGTTTTATGGAAACCTGCCTCCCAGGAAGACATAGTATGCATTTCCCACCACATATCAGACCACCTAGCAGGAGGGACAGGGCTGAAACAGAGTGCAGTAAACTGTGAGCAGAACCATGCCTTGACCAGGACTGCTTAGCTATACATGTCTTTTACCTCTACTTAAGCATAACCCCCTGAAAATGGACTTGAATGTGGGTGAGTTCCTCTTCTCTTCATCGTCTCAGGGAGACTACATTGAATCAATCGCTTTCTCTGCTTTTCAGTGCTATTTGTGTCAATTGATATAGGGGGACAGGTGGCCGAGCCTAGCGTTCTGGAGCTACTAGAACCTAAGCTCTTACTCTAGAAACTGGGATCTCATGATTCACTTTGTAGTTTCAAATCTCCTGTTCAAAAAGCCGGGCATTAGATCTTGTGTCCCGGGTCCATCTGAGACCAGTCTGAATAGGTCAGCTCACAGACTGTGGAGGGCTATCGAGTGGACTGCAGAAGCGACACAGCTTCTGGGACAGAGGGACAGACCCCTTCCAGGATCCAGACATCTGGCACCTTGCCTACCAGAGGAGAGGTGGCCACCTGGGAGGGCTCTGCCAGAGCAGGTGAGGGAGCCATCTTGGGTCCCAGGTAGGAGTTCTTAATTACAGAAAAACACTGCTAAACAGGTAGAAGTCCTTAAAGAGGAAACACAAAAATCCCTTAAAGAACTACAGGAAAACACAACCAAGTAGGTAATGGAATTGAACAAAACCATCTAAGACCTAAAAAGGGAAGTAGACACAATAAAGAAAACCCAAAGTGAGACAACTCTGGAGATAGAAACCCTAGGAAAGAAATCAGGATCCATAGATGCGAGCATCAGCAACAGAATACAAGAGATGGAAGAGAGAATCTCAGGTGCAGAAGATTCCATAGAGAACATCGGCACAACAATCAAAGAAAATGGAAAATGCAAAAAGATCCTAACTCAAAACATCCAGGAAATCCAGGACAAAATGAGAAGACCAAACCTACAGATAATAGGAGTAGATGAGAATGAAGATATTTCAACTTAATGGGCCAGCAAATATCTTCAACAAAATTATAGAAGAAAACTTCCCAAACCTAAAGAAAGACATGCCCATGAATGTACAAGAAACCTACAGAACTCCAAATAGACTGGACCAGAAAAAATTCCTCCTGATACATAATAATCAGAACAACAAATGCACTAAATAAAGATAGAATATTAAAAGCAGTAAGGGAAAAAGGTCAAGTAACATATAAAGGCAGGTCTATTAGAATTACACCAGACTTATATAAAGGCAGGTCTATTAGAATTACACCAGACTTCTCGCCAGAGACTATGAAAGCCAGAAGATCTTGGACACATGTTATGCAGACCCTAAGAGAACACAAATGCCAGCAAAACTCTCAATTACCATAGATGGATAAACCAAAGTATTCCATGATAAAACCATATTCACACAATATCTTTACACAAATCCTGCCATTCAAAGGATAATAAAAGGAAAACACCAGCACAAGGATGGAAACTACACCCTAGAAAAAGCAAGAAAGTAATCCTTCAACAAACTTAAAAGCAGACAGCCGCAAGAATAGAATCCTAACTTTAACAACAAAAATAACAAGAAGCAACAATTACTTTAATTTCTCAACATCAATGGACTCAATTCCCCAATAAAAAGACATAGACTGGCTACACAAACAGGACCCAACATTTTGCTGCTTACAGGAAACCTACCTCAGGGAAAAAGACACTACCTCAGAGTAAAAGGCTGGAAAACAATTTTCCAAGCAAATGGTCCTAAGAAGCAAGCTGGAGTAGCCATTCTAATATCGAATAAAATCGAATTCCAACCCAAAGTTATCAAAAAGGACAAGGAGGGGCACTTCATACTCATCAAAGGTAAAATCTACCAAGATAAACTCTCAATTCTGAATATGTATGCTCCAAATACAAGGGCAGCCACATTCATTAAAGAAAATTTATAAAGCTCAAAGCACACATTGCACCTCACGCAATAATAGTGAGAAACTTCAACACCCCACTTTCTCCAATGAACAGATCCTGTAAACAGAAACTAAAGACACATGGACACTAACAGAAGTTATGAAACAAATGGATTTAATAGATATCTACAGAACATTTTCTCCTAAAACAAAAGAATATACCTTCTTCTCAGCACCACATGGTACCTCCTCCAAAATTGACCATATCATCAGTCACAAAACAGGCCTTAACAGATACAAAAATATTGAAATTATCCCAAGCATCCTATCTGATCACCACAGACTAAGGCTGATTTTCAGTATCAGCATAAATAATAGAAAGCCAACATTTCACAGGGAAACTGAACAGCACTCTACTCAATGATTCCTTGGTCAAGGATGAAATAAAGAAATTAAAGATTTTTTTGAGTTTAATGAAAATGAAGCTACAACATACCCAAACTTATGGGACACAATTAAGGCAGTCCTAAGAGGAAAATTCATAGCCCTCAGTCCTCCATAAAGAAACTAGAGAGGGCACACACTAGCAGCCTGACAGGACACCTACAAGCTCTAGAACAAAAGCAAGCAAATTCACCCAAGAGGAGTAGATGGCAGGAAATAATCAAACTCGGGGCTGAAATCAACCAAGTGGAAACAAAAAGAACTATTCAAAGAATCAACCAAACCAGGAGTTGGTTCTTTGAGAAAATCAACAAGATAGATAAACCCTTAGTCAGACTAGCTAAAGGGCACAAGGGCAGTATCCTAGTTAATGAAAACAGAAAGGAAAAAGGTATAACAACAGAACCTGAGGAAATCCAGAACATCATCAGATCCTACTACAAAAGGCTATACTCAACAAAATGAGAAAACCTGGATGAAATGGACAACTTCCTAGACAGATACCTGGTACCAAAGTTAAATCTGGATCAGATTAATGATCTAAACAGTCCCATTTCCCCTAATGAAATAAAAGCAGTCATCCTTATTCTCCCAACCAAAAAACCCAGGACCAGATGGGTTTCGTGCAGAGTTCTATCAGACCTTCAAAGAAGACTTAATAGCAACTCTCTTCAAACTATTCCACAAAATAGAAACAGAAGATACTCTACCCAATTCATTCTATGAAGCCACAATTACTCTGATACCTAAATCACACAAAGATCCAACAAAGAAAGTGGACTTCAGACAAATTTCCCTTACGTTTATTGATACAAAAATACTCAAAATCCTTGCAAACCAGATCTAAGAACACATCAAAATGATCATCCATCATGATCAAGTAGGCTTCATCCCAGAGATGCAAGGTGGTTTAATATACAGAAATCCATCAATGTAATCCACTATATAAATAAACTCAAAGACAAAAACCACATGATTATCTCATTAGGTGCTGAGAAAACATTTGACAAAACCCACCATCCCTTCATGATAAAAGTCTTGGGAAGATCAGGAATTCAAGGCCCATACTTAAACATAATAAAAGCAATCTACAGCAAACCAATAGCCAACATCAAAGTAAATGGAGAGAAGCTGGAAGCAATCCCACTAAAATCGGGACTAGACAAGGATGCCCACTTTCTCCCTACCTATTCAATATAGTACTTGAAAATCCTAGCCAGAGAAATTCAACAACAAACGGAGATCAAGGGGATACAAATTGGAAAGGAAGAAGTCAAAATATCACTGTTTGCAGATGATATGATAGTATATATAAGTGACCCTAAAAATTCCACCAGAGAACTCCTAAACCTGATAAACAGCTTCAGTGCAGAAGCTGGATATAAAATTAACTCAAATCAATGACCTTTTTCTACACAAATGATAAACGAACTGAGAAAGAAATTAGGGAAACAACATCCTTCACAATAGTCACAAATAATATAAAATACCTTGGTGTGATTATAACTAAGGAAGTGAAAAATCTGTATGATAAGAACTTCAAGTCTCTGAAGAAAGAAATTGAAATATCTCAGAAGATGGAAAGATCTCCCCTGCTCATGGATTGGCAGGATTAATATAGTAAAAATGGCTATCCTACTGAAAGCAATCTACAGATTCAATGCAATCCCCATAAAAATTCCAACTCAGTTCTTCACTGAGTTAGAAAGGGCAATTTGCAAATTAATCTGGAATAATAAAAATCCTAGGATAGCAAAAACTATTCTCAACGATAAAAGAACCTGTGGTGGAATCACCATGCCTGACCTTAAGCTGTACTACAGAGCTATTGTAATAAAAAACTGCATGGTACTGGTACAGCATCAGAGAGGAAGATCAATGGAATAGAATTTAAGACCCAGAAATTAATCCACACACCTATGATCACTTGATCTTTGGCAAAAGAGCTAAAACCATCCAGTGGAAAAAAAGACAGTATTTTCAACAAATGGTGCTGTCACAACTGGAGGCTATCATGTAGAAGAAGGCAAATTGATCCATTCTTATCTCCTTGTACAAAGCTCAAATCAAAGTGGATAAAAGACCTCCACATAAAACCAGAGACACTGAAATTTATAGAGGAGAAAGTGGGGAAAAGCCTCGAAGATATGGGCACAGGGGAAAAATTCCTGAACAGAACAGCAATGGCTTATGCTGTAAGATAAAGAATTGACAAATGTGACCTCATAAAATTGCAAAGCTTCTGTAGTGCAAATGACACTGTCAATAAAACAAAAAGGCCACCAACAGATTGAGAAAGGATCTTTACCAATCCTAAATCTGATAGTGAACTAATATCCAATATATACAAAGAGCTCAAGAAACTGGACTCTAGAAATTCAAATAACCCCATTAAAAATAGGGTAGAGAGCTAAATAAAGAATTCTCAAGTGAGGAATACTGAATGGCTGAGAAGCACCTGAAAAATGTTCTGCATCCTTAATCATCAGGGAAATGCAAATCAAAACAACCTTGAGGTTCCACCTCACACCAGTCAGAATGGCTAAGATCAATAATTCAGGTGACAATAGATGCTGGCAAGGACGTGGAGAAAGAGTAACACTCCTCCATTGCTGGTGGAATTGCAAGCTTGTACAAGCACTCTGGAAGTCAGTCTGGCGGTTCCTCAGGAAATTGGACATTGTACTATAGGAAGATCCAGCAATACCTCTCCTGGGCATATACCCAGAAGATGTTCCAACTGGTAATAAGGACACATGTTCCACTATGTTCATAGCAGCCTTATTTATAATAGCCAGAAGCTGGAAAGAACCCAGATGTCCCTCAACAGAGGAATGGATACAGAAAATGTGATACATTTACACAATGGAGTACTACTCAGCTATTAAAAACAATGAATTTATGAGATTCTTGGGCAAATGGATGCATCTGGAGAATATCATCCTTAGTGAGGTAACCCAATCACAAAAAAGTCACTAGATACGTACTCACTGATAAGTGGATATTAGTCCAGAAACTTAGAATACCCAAGATACAATTTGCAAAACACAAGAAAATCAAGAAGAACGAAGACCAACGTGTGGATACTTCATTTCTCCTTCAAATAGGGAACAAAATACCCATGAAAGGAGTTACAGAGACAAAGTTTGGAGCTAAGATGAAAAGATGGACTATCCAGAGACTATCCCACCCAGGGATCCATCCCATAATCAGCCACCAAACCCAGACACTATTGTATATGCCAGCAAGATTTTGCTGAAGGGACCCTGATATAGCTGTCTCTTGTGAGGCTATACCAGTACCTGGCAAATACAAAAGTGAATGCTCACAGTCATCTATAGGATCGAACACAGGGCCCCCAATGGAGGAACTAGAGAAAGTACCCAAGGAGCTGATTGGATCTGCAACCCTATAGGTGGAACAACAATATGAACTAACCAGTATCCCCAGAGCTCATGTCTCTAGCTTGCATATGTAGCAGAAGATGGCCTAATTGGCCATCATTACGAAGAGAGGCCACTAGGTCTTGCAAACTTTATATGCCTCAGTACAGGGGAATGCCAGGGTCAAGAAGTGGGAGTGTGTGGGTAGGGGAGCAGGGTGGGGGGAGGGTATAGGGAACTTTTGGGATAGCATTTGAAATGTAAATGAAGAAAATATCTAATAAAAAAAAAGCTGGCATTAGGCTTAGTGATGGGACTGGGAAGCTCAGGCCTGCTAGACTTCACACACATGACTGTACTGCATGGATGTGTACAGCATGTACACAAATATCCTGTGTCTGTCCCAAATGCCGGTGTTCATACGGACTGAGGAGACTTGCTCATGAGACTTCTGGAAGCTTATGCTTAGTGACATCCTATGACTTCAGACTGCCTGAACCCAGAGTGTAGAAGGTTAAGAGGGAATTATTCCTACTGAGCTAGGCAAATACATATTTAATTGCTAACATTTCCTGGTACAAAAATGTCTGAATTGGGTTATTTTTTAAAAGTTTGACCCTGGCAGTCCCCTTTAATCATTTCTTTGATCAGAATTTCCCCAGAGGGACTCTGCCAACTTCTCAGAAGGTCTCCCTTAGCTTGTACCTGCCTCTGCCTGCTAGGTGCTCAGCTTTGGAAAGCACGTTTAAATTATTCATGATCACTGGGCCAGCCCGACCTTCTCTGGCTCACTCTGTTCTCTTCCTCTAGGCTGGTGCTTCCTCCAATTTTAGACTCTCTGGTGAAATGGTCATGATGTTGGAGAAATACTTCACAACGTATATGTTTATAAATCCCATGGCTTGCATTGGCTCCATCCTGAGCATCAGCGGAGAACATTCTGTCTTGACAGAGGTGCCAGTGTGCCTGATAGTGTATTGCTACCCCAGTCTGTATTTTCTGTGCAGGATGTTGTGACTTTTAGGTTTTCTCTAGAAACAAGACCACATGTTTGTAGCTGCATTTTATGTGCTTTGAAAAGCAAAGTAGGTGCCTTCTCATCAGTGAATTACAAGCTTTAACCTTCATCAGTGTATCAGCCTTTGTTTTTATGTAATGTCTGTGCAGCACAGGGGGTAAATTATGAATGAGCGAATGTGTATAGAGCTAATAGCCACACAGAGAGTAGATTGTGTGCTTGTTTGTTGAAATTTCAGCAAAATCCCACCAGTTCATGGAAGATTATGACCCCCACAGAATGAAACTTATTTCTTTATTCTTCAATCCTTTTCCATGGAAAATGCAAGATAAAGATGGAAATGTTCTAGTCATTTTAAAATGGAAGGAAACCTAGATATTGAGTTCATTTTTTCCTAACTAGGACATGTGAGCTCCTACTGGGAGGAGAAGTGAATTCATTCTCATTCATATTCATTCATATTCATTCATTCTCATTCATATTCATTCTCTCTCTCTCTCTCTCTCTCTCTCTCTCTCTCTCTCTCTCTCTCTCTCTCTCTCTCGTGCAGTGTGTGTGGAGGTACACGCGCATGCGTGTAGGCCAGACCAGGGTCTTGGGTATCTTTTGTTCCCTGCCAATTGTCTTGAGGCAGCGTCTGTGGAACCTCACCTTTCTGTGTAGTTCATCTGGACAGTGAGCTCCTAGGATCTGCTTGTCTTCATCTTTCAACACTACAGTTACAGGCACTCAGCCATAACTGTCTTCATTCTTATGGATTCTGGGGACTTGAACTCAGGTCTTTTTGTTTCTCCCCAAACCTCTTTCTTAATGATTTTCAATTGATAATGTTCTATTGTATAATCAATATAAAAACATGTTAACTATTATCTAATCGAATCTTACTGTATACTTTTAGCTATTAACATATAGGTTTTCTAAATCTGAGGTTTCATTTGGATTTCTTGATGTTTTTGTGTACATGTCTCAATCATCTTGAGAAGTAGCTGTCATTTAATAAATATAAAACTCAAAAAAAGTCTTCATTTTCCACCTGACCCTTCCTCTTAAGCCCTCGCTTAGTCTAGTGAGGTAGGCGGGTTATCTGTTCACCTTGCTGTCCATTCAACAAAAGGCTGTTGAGTGAACTGTAAATGCCAGCCATATGCTAGATTCTGAGAAAATGCTCAGAGCTATTCAAACTTTCCAATGTCAGTTACAGCCTAAGGTGATACCAGCTCAGTGACAGGGAACTCATGATGGGAATGTTTGTCTTGATAATTCATCAGAGGGGAGAAACCCTGGGCTGGAAATATCCGCAAGGATTTCTTAGGGAGTGAGTCTGAGTTGAAATAGACAGTTAGTGTTTAGAGTTTTGATAAACAAATTGGAAGAAGAAATGGAAAACCATCCATTAATGGAGTCCAAAAAGCAGCAACGGTTGCCTCAGAACCTGTGGTAATAAGGTAGATAACGATTCTGAACAGACTGCCACCTGTGTGTGGACAGCCATGGAGAACAGAATGGGTAATCATGCTAACAGGTTTGGCAAATAAATGAGGAAGTCTTTAAAATTACATAAGTAATTTTACTCTCATTAATAAAATAGAATGAGCAACAGCTCAATTTTCTGTTCAGATATGTTTAAACCCACCAAAAGACAAACGTGAAGTAGCTATTTTATTCAATCTCACTAGAATCTGGAACTTGAACCAACTGCATTGTCCTCCTCCATTTTCTGCTACTATAACAAAATGCTCAAGACTGGGCATTTTATAAAGACTAAGTAGACCTGGAAGTTAGAAGTCCAAGATCATAATACTGGCACAAGTTTGCAAGATACTTACAAGACATGGTGGAAACCTGGTAAGGGTGAGCGGTCATGCAGTAAACAGCGTGAGGAGCAAGGCATCTTTGTTTTATAATAACACAAGGTGTGGTAACCAATTCGGTCTCGAGAGCCCTATTTCTAGAAATCAAGTTTTAAGGGCTCATTTTTCACAACCCAAACACCGACTCGACTCTCTTCCAGATGACTGTGGTCTTAAGGATTTAACCTCAGTATGAAAGTTGGTGTGGACAAACCATCCTCAAACCAGGGCACACATCAAGCATAAACATAAATACCAAGTAGAATCTAAAGCAGAAATCACAGAGACAGAAAGAATTCACACTCGTAGACTTGAGTGTGAGCTGGCCTCCATAGGCTCATGTGTTTAGATACTCGGTCCTCAGCAGGTGGCACTGTTGGCAAGGTTATAGAACCTTCAGGAGGTGGAACCTACAAAGGAAGTGAGTTATCAGGTCAAGCCTTAAAGCTTAGTAGCAATAGTCCACCTGTTACCTGTCTGCTCCCTGCTCCTAGCTGCAAATACAATGTAACCAGCAGCTTCATACTCTGTGGCCTGGCATACCCTCACCATGAAGGATTGAATCCCTTGAACTGGGAGCCAAAATTACCCTTTCCTCTCTTAAATTGCTTCTTGTCAGATATTTGGTCAAAGCAAGAAAAGTAACACACCGTGTGTGTGTGTGTGTGTGTGTGTGTGTGTGTGTGTGAGAGAGAGAGAGAGAGAGAGAGAGAGAGAGAGAGAGAGAGAGAGAGATTGAGCACAAGGCACATAAGTACTAGAAACTTGGTGTATCAATCATCATTTTTTTTAATCTAATTTGAGACATAGTCTCACCTTTGTCGTTCATTGCTGCATGTGTTAGGCTACCTGGGCTGTGGGCTTGACAGGTTCTTTTTTCTCCACCTCCCATAATAGCACTGGGATTGCACATTCTCATGGTTTAAATATGTTTGGCCCAGGGAGTGGCACTATTTGAAGGTGTGGTCTTGTTGGAGTAGGTGTATCACTGTGGGTGCGGGCTCTAAGACCCTCATCCCAGCTGCCTGGAAGTCAGTCTTCCACTAGCAGCCTTCAGATGAAGGTGTAGAACTCTCAACTTTGCCTGCACAATGCCTATCTGGATGCTGCCATGCTCTTGCCTTGACAATAATGGACTGAACCTGTAAACCAGCCCTAATTAAATGTTGTCCTTATAAGACTTGCCTTGGTCATGGTGTCTGTTCACAGCAGTAAAACCTTCACTAAGACACACATGTATACTCCTCTTGGCTGTATGTGGACTCCAACAATTGGAAATCAGGTCCTCAGGCTTATACAATAAGTGATTTATCCAATAAGCCATCTCCCCTGTCCCTTGTACTTTATCTTTTGAAAGGTTAAGATCTTTAAGAGATTGAAACTAAAAAGATGGTGGTGATTTAACTTTTTGGACCAAATTCACTAAATAAGCAATATTCAATTAATGTTGGTGTATGTCAAAGTAGAAAAGGGTCTTTGCTAAAATCACATTTTTCCCTCTAGAAACTTCTTTTATAAATTGTGACACGTTTTATATTTTCCCTTCACAAATGATAAAAGATGTTAAAATTAACACATGTAAAGAGATTGCCCTCCAAATTAATAGCATGATTTTTTTTTGAGCCATTCCCAATTTTAATCAGAAAACCAATCTTAATTCGATTTTATTTAGTTTAAATTAGTACACGTGTCCTTTATCCCTCATAATCACACACACACACACATACACTTTCTTTTTTTTGGAAGAGATAGCAGAATGGGTGTACAATTATGCCATAATTAATGAAATAGAGTACATTAAGGAATCACTCTTTCTTTACAGAAACCTAAAAGAATTTTTAGATCTCATGAATCCTGCATTGAAAGCAAATACCTGGTGTCTCCCCTCAGTGGCTTCTCTGAGCATGACAGTGTACAGAGCTAAATAGCATGAGCTAAATAGATCATACTGGCTAGTTCTATAAGTAGAACACAGCCAATGCTTTCCACTGTGATGTTCCGACTCACCACTGGTCCAGAATGAAGAGTCAAATAACCATGACCTTTGACCTCTGAAAGAAAGAGTTTAAACAAACCTTTCCTCCTTGTAAGTTAATTAGCTCACATATTTTGTCATAGCAATGGAAGCTAACCCGCCATTCTAACTCATTCTCCTCACATATACTACACAAATGGTTACATTCCAACACCATCAAGGTTTTGGCATGTTTGCTTCATGGAGGTAACTACCAAACCCAAATTGGATGTACAGATCCAAGATACCATCATTCTGCATCTTTCAATTGTACTGGACACATTTAAACTATACATGCTTAAATAGAGTTAAAATGCCCCTATCCCTTCTGTAAAATTCACAATGATTCCATAGTATGATTTACTATCTAATTGATACAGAAAATCTTCCACTTGCCTCCGGAAAATCTATTTGTAGTTTATGTAATTGAGGAGCGAGAAAATTACCTTGTTTTGTTGTTCACTGAATCTATATGCTTGAATAACCTCTGGTTTCAAGATCCCTGACTCAGAGCCTTGGTGGTCAGGCCCCATCCTGGACATCTGGCGTGTCACTCAAAATGATAAGAGAACAAAGGAGTGGGCAAGACATGCAGTCATTAAAGACATTTATGGTGTGTTAGATAACAGGCAACTTTCATTATATTCTTTACAAGTTAAGAGACAAATAAAGCCCATCTGAAACAGCAGGCTAGGAGTTGGTACCTGAGCCTGGGAACATGAACTCAGTGTGACCCTGGCAGCAAGGTGGAGAAGTTGTCCTTGAGATGACTAGACTCAAACTACTGTCTCCTTACACCCGTACCCCATTTATCATTCCACCACAGGATCAGAGACCAAGAAAAAAAAAACTTCCTTGTGGTTTTCTCTTAGCCTGCCTTTTTTCGTTCATATGCCCCCATTCTCTTTTTGGTTAATTGTGGTAAAATATGGTTTTAGTGTAAAATTTGCCATCTTGACTATTTTAAAATATGCAGTGTGGTGATGGTAAGTATATTCACAGTTCGGACAGTTTATCTTGCAAAATTAATGTTTTATAGCCCTTAGACAATATTCCCCTCATCTCCAGCCCTTTGAAACTACTATTTCTGTGAAATTGACAGAGCAAGATGCCACCTATCTGTGAAATCTTTGTGGCTGATTTGTTTCAGGTGGGTTGATCTGTGTGTGCCATGTGTAGCAATTTCCTACAAGATTGAAACATTCTACCCCACAGGGAAGCTCATTAAAACAGGAAGTAAGCAATTCAAAACAGTTTCAGGAAGTTCCTGAAACTGACCAGATTCACTAAGATCCTCCCTCTCCAAGAGTACATAAATAGTAAAGACTATGGAAACTCACTGTTAAACAAGCTAAGGTAAGCCCCCCCCCCCCCCAAAAAAAAAGACTCTTGAGATAGGCCTAGCTGCCCTGGATGAAGCCGAGAGTGGCATATTATATAGGGCATAAGAGGAGTTTTTTTCAGAAATATGAACCCTGTGTTCTAGTCTAGTTTGGGGTTTTTGTGTTGTTGAGAACTGTCTCTGGTTTCTACCAAATAGACGGTCTCTCTTTTTTTAGCAAAAATGTCTGCTGACCATAGGCAAATGTCCCATGAGAGACAATATCACCTGGTTTTCTTTCTCCTGGTTGATTTATGTGTTCAAGCTCCTTCTAAACCAAGGCCCTTCTTCTATAGTCTTCATTCTATCCCTATTCCATCATGATCCCTAGTCTGGTAGGTATGCATGTCTTTGATGTGCACAGGCACACTGCACCTCAAGAACAAACTTAAGTCCCCATCTCACAAGACAGGGAGTCTTGGATGGGTCATGTCCCATATTCACCCTAAGATCTGCCTTGCCTTGTCTGGACCTAAACAGTTCTCAAAGGGCAATGGGAACTGACTAACAAAACCAAAAACAAATCACAGGAGGAGAATCAAGCTCACCCCTGTTCCTCTGATTTATGTATACACGTCAGGTAGGAACTGCTGCTGCTAGGGAAACTTCTAGAAGGGGAGAAAGAAACACAGTGCAAGCTTACACTTCAAATAAGATGATTTCATGTGCTGTAAGAAGCATTTAAGACCTGAAGTGTGTATAGTGGTGAGTGGGCAGGGCTAGCCTACAGGCCCCTACAAGAACACAGTAAAATGACATTTGAGTTTAAAACTGGGGCTGTCACATGCTGCTAGTGACATGAAAATTGGTTTAGCCCTCTAGGAAAGTAATTTGTCAATCTATGTCAAGGGTTATAACATGCTCACTTCAGCCAATCATTTAACAGCTACAGGGCATCTCAGAAAATGTAGCTGTTGTACCAAAAAAGACATGGAAAACACTGCGTAATCTACCCTGATGCCACAAATACTTTCAAATAATATTGGTCATGAAAAACATTTAAGATACAAAGTTATAAAATATATAGAATATTCAAGATGTAAACTTTTAAAAGTGGCCAATTTTTCTCTGGATTATTGTATGTAAGAGTTGATAAGTAAGAAAATAAATAAAAATTAACAGAATGATAACAATCACATAGAAGGTGCCTTTTATTAGGAATGTTTTTTCCCCTTTGTTTTCCATGTTTGTGAACTCATTTTTAAATACCTTGCTGAATATCTCTGGTCTGAAATGTTAAGGACTAGAAATGCTTCAGGTCTCAGGCTTTGGAAGTATGGAATTTATTCATGATCTTTACTGGGTTGAAATCCCTTAATTGGTAAGTTCAAAGCAAAATAAGCTTTAAATAGTTTCAGATTTTGCATTTCAGAATTTGGGATTTCAGATACTTAAACTGTAACCTACTGCTTCTGACTTCTCATCACACATGTTACTGCTGAGAGGAAACTTGGAATCTTTTTTCAAAACAGCAATAACAGTGAGTTGGTAGAGTTTTTTTTTCTTTTTAAACACAAAATATTTGCATAGTCAGCAGTTATTTTTAGACCCTAGAAAGCACATGATACAGCTCACAAACTGTCCAGCTATGAAGGCCATTAAAATCTTTGCGTTGCGTTCTGCAGTGTGGAATTCTCCACCTACTGCCACACTTCATGCTCAGAGGGATGACCTGGCAAACACGCTGCTCTAATTTCCACACTCTACAAAGTTGCTCTGGAGCGTGTTCTAACTTCTAACATAAACTCTGTATAGTAAAGATGTCTTCACTTTTTCCAACCATGGTGCTCAGTTTCAGCAATGAGGTTTTTCATCGAAACATTTTACAGATTTCTAGATGCTTGTATTTTGAAGTCTGCCGTATGGATCCAAGACTTCACCTGAGAGACTGTTAGGAAGCTGTGGAATTGTGATCTTCCCTGTCCACTCCAGCCTACGGAGTCCCATTCACTTGCTTGATGAGTTCTCCAGATGGCTGTGTGCACTTGATCTAGACCAGGGTCCGACCTCTGCATCATTAGGAATGTCTACAGATGAGAGGTTTCTGCAGTTGAAAGGGTGCTATTATGCAATCCTCCACTGTCTTTGCTTTGTCTCGGACAAATACAGAGCTAGGCAGGTTTGTTCTGAATTTGGTGTCCTGTTAGATTTTTTTCCTGAATCTGCTGTAACTTAAGGACAATGCCCTAGACAGGAGGATAGATGGCATAAAGAAATCTTGTGCCCAAAAAATAAATCACAAAGTCAGTAAAGAAATTCATGGACAACTAAAGAACTCTTGAGAAATGACTTAAAGCCAACCTAAGTATGACAATCCAATTTTAGAACAATGGGAATGTCTCTAGTCTCAGGGACAACAAAGAAGGTGACAGCTTGAAGCTCTTTTCTTTAAACCCAGGAATTCTCAAACACCTCTTAATAGTCTAAATGCTCTAACAATAATTATAGATAAATATTAAAATGGATAAGAACACATAAGTCCATGACACTTGAAGACAAAATATTCACTCCGCCTTTCCCCCAACCTCCACATGCTCCTTTCACAGATGAATTCAAGCAAATTTATGGCTCGTGAGCCAACAGAAGGGGAAGAGCACTTGTGGATGTAAAACATTTCTTCCCAGGGGTTCAAATTGCTTTCTAGGCATTAGCTCATTAATTGCTCCTTTAAATCTTTCTCATTGATTTTTTATATATTTTTGAAAGAACAAATTTACTGTTTGTTTTGCATATGAAGAAAAGAGTTCATATCAGTTAGAAAGTAAGGTCTTAAATATCTTCTAAAACAGACATCATAATTTAACTTACAAGTTACCGGATGGACTTAAAAGGGGCTGGGTGATGTTATATATTTATGAACCCACCCAAAAGTTCCATAATATCTTGGGAACATTACATCAGAAATGTGAATATTTGAATAAGGGCCCTTCCTGTATCAGTCAGAAAGGATGCATCTGAAGATTAGAGCTGGGTAAGTCTCGCAGTTTGGAGAGGGATATAAAATGCTGGTATATATTATCAGAGAAGGTAAGAATCAATAAAACAGTGACGATAGTGACCAGTGGAGGTCACTGCCAAGGTCAAGGTCATCCCAAGCCAGCTACAGTCAAAGTGTAACTTGTAAATAACTTCCTTTTTTTAAAGTTGCTTTATTTTTCATTTGTTATTTACTTATTTATTTTAAATAACTTTCTATCTTTTGCAAGTCACTAGACATCTCGGAGTGGGTGCTGAGGCCCACCATTTAATACCATACTGCATTGCTTCTTTTGAGCACTAGACTAACTAGCTCACATCAAGCACTGATGTTCCCTGAACATGCTACCATATCAGCTGCAGCTAGGATCTTCAGATGCAGAGACAGAAAGAGTGGGGGGGGGATTGCGGGGGGGTTGTTAGTGTTAGATTAAAATAAGTAAATCGAAGAACCAGTTGCATATTATAGATAGTTTTATGCATTTAAACTATACTTATATGCATAAATACAAGGCACAGCGAGGTAGGATTGTACTAACCTGAGGGGTGTAGAGAGGGTTAAGAATCAGGAGCCATGTGTGAAGGAAGCTTTCATTTTTTTTCTATAGGCTACCTTCTACACATTTCAATTTTTACAGTGAATATATATTCCAGTGTTTGTTTCTAATTCAAAAATGGAAAGAATATTTATTTACTTTTGAGGGACAGAGAAATAGCTCAACTAATGTCACCTCTCCTTCCACTTGAGAAACACCGAGGCAATATATCCAAAGGGCTATTCTTACCCAGTACATACATGAACCTTGTCCTTTTTATCTCCAGAGGGACAACACATGTCACTCTTCAGCTTGGTCACTGACTAGCTCTGATTTTAGGGCTAAGTCTGACCTTCCTAAGTCTTATTTCAGAGGCCTGGAAGTCATCAATAATGAGAAGAAAGCCTTTTCACTCCTCCAAGATATTGACTTCAGGAGGAGAGATCAATAGACTCACAGAAACTAGAAAAGATTCTCGGGCAGCCGGAATTGGCCAATTTTGAACAGCTGTTCTCGAGACATCTTATTGTTATCGTTCCACTGATGTCCATTGCAGGGAGTCGACAGTCAAGATGCACAAAAGTCATACAATAATAGTGAATGATAATCACAGGCAACCTTCAAGTGCTCACTCTGTGTCATACACACAGGAAGTGAGATGAAGAGATTAAGGAATTATCCAAGATCACACAGCCTGAACAGTGAGGGACTCCAACCCTGGGACTTCATTTCTGTTCACTGGTGCACAGAGTATTTAATGTAGATGCTAATTAACTGAGTCAATGGTTTCCTATTGCAGAGCGTCACAATCAACAGCATCCTTTCATATACAAGGCATTTTGATTGGACAGTTTCCTCAAATGAATAGGCAAGCATTGGTTGCTGTTTCCCTGTGCTTTCCTCTTTTTCTAGTTGGGGGTCAGAGAATTAAGTAGTAAAAGGGCAAAGACTCAGACGCATCTAGTTTACTCATGAGACTATAGCAGTATTTCATTGACTAGTTATATTCCTTTCTGAATTGGGGAAAGGTAGACACACACTGGATTTTGTTTTCTTTGGTTTTTTTTGTTTGTTTGTTTGTTTTGTTTTGTTACATTCCTACAGACAGGTAGACACACTTGATTTTTTTTTTTTGAGGTTTTTGTTTCTTTGCTTGCTTTTGAAGATGCAGACATTAAAAAATTTAGTTATTTTAATGTCCAAATAGAATAGGTATACAAAGGTTTAATCTGTGGAAAGAAAAGACATTCAAACAAAGTAGGAATATAAGAGGGAGCTGCAAATCCCAATGAGCTATTACATCATACACATTAGCAAGCTACAATAAAACCTTGGCAAGGGTGTGGAGACTCTGAACCATCTACACTCTTGGTTTCCAGTGATACAGCTACTGTGGAAAATAATATGCTAGTTCCTGGAAAGATTAAAACAGAACCACCATAGTAGCTGCTTCTTTCACATCATAGCTAGTTTTGTATCTATAACAAAATACCCATGTAATCAGCTCAAAGAAATAAACGATTATTTGTCCTCAGGTTTCACAGCTCTCGGGCCATGGTTGGCTGGTTCTATTGCTTAGGAACCTATGGCAAAGCAGGGGTGTGTTTGTGCAGATCTGCTTGCCTCATGATGCCCAAGAAGCAGAGAGTAAATAGTAAGAAATGTCTAGGAGCATGACATACCCAAAGGTATGTCATCCTGTGGCCTACCCCTTCCAGTTACATCCCATCTCCTAATTTCTATGATCTTCCTTTAAGGCCCTCAAACTTGAAAAAGATGAAATTAAAATATTATTGTCATTTCTCCTTTCTTTTTCCTGTCCCTAACCCTAATGTAACCACCTTGCTTTCAAATTCACGATCTCTTCTTCTTTAATTTCATTGCATATACCTAAACATATTAATATAGGCTGCTTAGTTTGTATGATATTACTTGCATGTATATCTTTTCAGGGACGACCAGTTGGTATTGGATAACCGTTGGGTGTGCTCTTTCCTGGAGAGAACTACTTTTCTAGATCTCAGCATTCCTTAGTTGCCTGTAGTTCTTTTTTTAGGGTTGGTGCCCTATGACACCCCCCCAACTCCATGTTAATATGACTGTTAGTGTCATCTTTGTTGAGGTCTTTTCCAGCAGTCATGTTGGTGAGCTTCATGGGCACAGCTTTTATGACATTTCTAGGAGACACAGTCTCACAGAAAATGCTTTCTCCTCTGAACCTTACAAACTTTCTGCCACTTTTCCTGTTATGATCCCTGAGCCTTAGATGTAGGTGATATGGTGTAGCTGTATCAGTTGGGGTTGGGTATCACAGATCACTTGTTCTCTGAATTTGATCGGTTGTAGGGTTGTTGTTTTTTTTTTTTTTTTTGTAATGATCTCCAATGAAAATAAGTGTTTCTTTGTTGAGAGGTGAGACCTATAAGTTATCTGTGAACAGAAATATTAATATTTATAAAGTAGTTGGGAATCCTGTTGAGGGCATGTAAGGGGATGCTGTCGCATCTCATCCAAGACCGGTAATTTCACTAGCTCTGGGTGTTTGACTAGATTTCCAGTACCAGACAAGACATTTGTCTTATTGAGTGGACCTGAAGTCCAGTGAGAGACCTGTTGGTTACTGCCAAGGTATGTGTACCACTATTGCACCCTCTGGAACAGTGTGTCATTCTCTTTGTTGTAGTCCATAAGCATCATAGCCTTGTAGTCTTTGTCTAGAACTATTGATTGCTTACCTCCCTTGGATACTTGTTTGGCATCTTGTAGAACTATGAGAGCTAGTCCTCAGGGAGGAAGGTTTTAGATCAGATCCAGGTCAGTTCCTCCAGGTCCTGTGTCTTTGGTAATAGGGACTTACTTTCAGCCTCTAGGAGGAAACCAAGGGCAGCAGCAATATCGTATGTTTTGGAGATCTCTTGGACTTTTAATTCCTAATCAATTCAAGGATTAGATCAGAGTCCTCATAATCCACTCGCTTCTTAACAGTGCCACCAGTTAGGGACTAAGTCTTAACACATAACATTTGGAGGTACTTCATGTCCAAACTACATCCAGATAACATCTAAAAAAATTGAAGTTAGAGTCTTAAAGAGGGATTTATGTTTTCCTATTCACAGTAGTACAACTTATCAGTCACACTAGTAGTAGTTACCCCAGAGATCATTGATGCCTGTGTTAGCTAATTCCCTCCTTACTGACATTGAGACCAAAGACAGAAGTAACTTAATGGCAGCTACATGTTTTGAGTTATGTTTTGAGAGGACATGGTCCATTATGGAAGGGAATTAATGGTGGCAGGGACATGAAGTAGCTGGTCACACTGTACCCACAGTCAGAAAGCAGAGAAAGTTAGATGCTATGTTCAGTCCTCTTTCTCCATTTTCTCTGTCTGGGACCTTCTTGCTGGCTCATTTGGTCTGAGCCTCATCTGGGCAGGTCAGCATATCTGAGAGTCTTCTGAGCAGCTTCTCTGTCCTCTGCTTCTTCCAAGCAGTTTTGCTTTTCTGAGAGTGATTCTCAGAAGTCTTGACTGCAGTATTTCAGATCTCCCTTAGACTATTCCTGCTGTTTTGCCTCCCTATTCATACCCTATGTGTTAGAGAGTTTCCCCCCAAGAAAGTTTTAATTTCAAAAGAAACTGCTATGCAATACAAAGGAAGATAGTCCTCTGTATCCTGTCCCTGTGTGCTTCTAAGGATGTTCTTTTTGGGAGTCAAGGGCTTGGTACCCTAATGTAGCCATGGAAATATTCTGCCAAAATCTACAGTGGCAAGCATTTGCTTGGTATATCTTTATTATAGCAAACTTGTTAACTTAGGAAACATTTTAGTCCTGAGAGAAGAAAGAAAACATATTTATACTGGGGGAAATATTGTCTATAAAACTGACTTCACTTTACTAGTAGGTGGTAGACTTTCTGGTTCCCCTTGTTTGTCTGTGCTAGACACACTAGGATCAGCAGCTCCCCAAAGTAAATGCAAGCTAAGGCCACCTGGGAAATTACTTGTTACAATTTTTCTCCATCATTCAAAATGGGACTTCAACAAAGGAGCTAGTTCTTCCAATGACCCTCATCTCTGTGCCTTTGTTCCATGATCTGTCCTTAGTGGCTCTTATTCAACATACCTCTCAGGACCAGGGAGATGGCTCAGTCAGTAAGCACTTGACTTTATTTTGTACTGGGAAGGTAGAGACAAGTAGATCTCTGAGACTCACTTGCAGCCAGTCTAGTTGAATTGGTGAGTCCGAGGTCAGCAAGCAACTATGTCCCCAAAAAAGTGAAGTGGAGAGCAATTAAAGATGATACCTGAGTCTGACTAAGTCTTGTCACTCACACACACACAAACAACACTAGCATGTACACATACGTGAAAAAAATTCAAGCAGACACCTTTCAAACCTGACTCTACAAAGTCCTCAGTGTGCTGTGGTTGGCGTGTTTTCCCTCTCATCACTGGGCTCAGGTTCACTCCTGATTTACAGGGAGAGTTACTTCCTCCCACCTCCCCAGTCAACCACACTAGATGGGTTTCACCAGTCTGTCTGCAGGTAGTGCCGCCTGCCCCAGGTTACAGTGGGAAAATGACGCCTTGATGTATGTTTGCTGTGGTTGATTGATCCTATTAACATTAGCTCTTGGGAAAATCAATGCTTCGGTCTTGCAGGAGGTGTATAAATAAGATGATAAAAATAAATCAAGGTCAATTGTTTCCTGATGGAAAAATGAGAGGTAAATTATGACAGTCTGTGATCAAGAGCAGGGGAATATTTTGAAATTCATGACGATTTAGGAGTGAGTACCAGGACTCTGTTTGGCCATTTGATGGTGCTGCTATTTAGTCTACTTGAATAACAATCTTATCACTAGTATCTGGCCCTCAGACATCATGCCTTGCTTTCATTGGAACCAATATTATTCAACTTTCCTATTTATTTTACTTTAGTGAATAGCTAAAATTTTGTGCCTACTCACATACTTCTAACCACTGTGCACTAGTCACTAGTAGTGGCTGTGACAAAACACTTTGACTAAGGCTACTTAGAAAAGAAAGCATTTAATTTGGGGCTCATTGTTCCAGAGGGTTAGAGTCCATGGCCATCATGATGGGGAGCATCACAGAAGGCAAACAAGCATTGGAGCAGTAGCTGAGAGCTTACGTCTTTATTCACAAGCACAGGCAGAGAGAGGTAACAGAATGATATGGGCTTTTGAAAAGTCTTCACCCCAGTGACACATCTCTTCCAAGACAAGATCTTCTGATCCTTCCCAAACAGCTCCACAAACTAGCGAACAAGTATTCAAACTTATGAGCCTATGGGGACCATTCACATTTACCATGCATTATAAGGTTGATAATGCTAAAACTATGACTGGAAGGTCCTGCATGCCAATTCAGTTATGTAGCAATGGTTTTTTGAATGCTTGTGTTCTCATGGATAATGTCAATTTGTGGTAATACCTGCAGTATAGTGATCAGCAAGACAAACTCACTCCCTCACTTCATAGACTTACCAATGGATAAGTGTGCAGTCAGCAAGCAGTCAAGTGTACTATGATGTCAAAAATGATTAATGTTGTGTAAAGAATATAGCAGAAGAAAAGGCTAGCCAGGAACTATCGTGCAAGACTAGAGGGGAGGTCAGGGAGAGTTTCTGTTGGTTGACACCTGTGCAGAGACCCAGGTCAGAGGCAGGAAAGACCCTCATCTATTACAAAATACATTCCCAGTACTGAGCAGACATGGCAGTCTAGAGATAGCCTGGAAACTTCTGAGCTTTGAAAACAGGAGTCTGATCCTATTGCACTTCTGATCAGTTCTGTGACTTTGGGAAGTCAAGTAGCCTTTCTATTCTGTTTGCTCCAGAGAGAAGAAACGCCCATGTGCCCTTTGCACAATGCTTTGGAGCTTGAATAAGAGTAAAAAGTTTCAAACACAGGAACTAAAACACAGGAAGCTCTGAGAAAAATGCTAGTTCCCTTCTACATTGCCTGGGTGCTAGGAGATAGCATGGCAGATATTTAAGTCAGCATATACCCAGAGAGGAACTGCCATTTATGTGTATGTCACTCAGAATGTGAGTGAGCACCTTCTGTGTGATAAATACACCAAGCAGCCCTTGGTAGACAAGGCATGCGTTGTATCTGGCCTTGGGCAGTTGTTTTCCTAGAATGCAGACCGTGAAGCATGGTGGTAATGGTGCAAATCCCAGGTTCTTCCACTTTGTAGCTATTTCAAGTTGGCAAATTATTTATGTCTTCATTTCTCATCTGTAAAAGGGGATGACATTGCTTCATTTGAGTCCTGGTACTTCAGTGAGTTTCTAGGAATGTCTAGAATAGGACCTTACACATGACTGGAATTAGGAAAGTATTTTAAGATTGAAATTAAACACAAAGCCATGTGAGGCATAGCTATAGAAGATGCACACTAAGGTCTCAGCTTGTACCCAGTGCTATGGGGTATGCTACAGCCTTGTCCCTTTTAATCATCCCATGGTTCATCTTATAGATGAAGGGATTGAAACAGCATCAAACATTGCCTAATAATACCCACTCCTCCCACATTCCTCTGGGATACCTAAGCAAAAATACCAAAGATGAGCAAGATGTTGCCCCACTCCAAGAAGTCTTTGAAGAAGAGAGAATGAGGTACTAATGGGCCAAACAACTTATCAATATTTCAGCAGCAACAAATCAAATTACAAGGTTTCCAGCTCAAGTTTAGAGCAACTATGTTGTCTTGTTCTCAGTACTGAATTCAACAGCACTTACTAAATACTTAATTTAAAAAAAAAATATCGGGAACTTCCCTGATAAATTCTGTTGGATGCAGATACATGTGGTTCTCTCCGGGGCATACCACGGATGTCCTCTAAAGCCAAGGACACTATGCAAGTGAGACCAAGTGGAACTATCCTTCAGGTAAGCTTTTCATTGGAGATTAGCTAGATTTACAGGGAGAGTTATGAGGGTTACAGTGGTTCCCACATGCCATTCATCATTTCCTTTACAATAGAAACATACTACGTAGCCAAGGTACATTCATCTGAAAGAAGACATGAACGTTGGTGTCTTACTATTAACTGGACTCCAGGCTGTGCCCACACGCCACCAGCTTTTCCATGGATGCCTTCATCAGGATGTACTCCTGGATCCCAAAATGACTTTAGGAAAGTGGATACTCCACCCGCATCTACCCACCCTGAACTCTGTTCCTGTGATACAGAGATACGACCTGTCATTTACTTAGTCTTCCTGGCCTATTTAGGAGGTTCAGGCTGCTCAAGATTTCTTTTTAACTGTAAAAAGGTCAGAAAATTCACTGAAAATATTGTGAGACATCCTCCTTTTTGATTTATTGAGCTGTTATTACAAAAAATTATTTGTAATGTGTTGATTTGTGGCTTCACAAGATGTAGTTAGCTTAATTTGTGTGTGGGCCTCTCTCTCTCTCTCTCTCTCTCTCTCTCTCTCTCTCTCTCTCTCTCTCTCTGTGTGTGTGTGTGTGTGTGTGTGTGTGTAAGTACAATACCCACAGAAGCCAGAAAAGGGCATCAGAACCCCTGAAGCTAGTTTACAGATTATTTGTGAGCCATCGGATGTGGTTGCTCTAAACTGAACTTAGGGCCTCTAAAAGAACAGTAAATGCCTTAAACCACTGTGCCATGTCTCTAGGCCCCTAGTGTGTGTGTGTGTGTGTGTGTGTGTGTGTGTGTGTGTGTTTGTGTGTGTCTGTGTGTATGTGTGTGTGTACATGTACATTTCTCTAAACAGTAGTTTCTCCAAGGAAGATAAAGTACTACTAACTAGAGAAAGCACATGAAACAGTTCTTTGTGTTTCATATCCATTTTTTAAATGTTATTTTTGGCTGCAATATTGGCTGAACTGGATGTATAATGTGACCTTTTGATATTTGCATCTTATTTGCACTGGCTTCTCAGTTTGTTTTAAACCAGAAGCTTTGTCTGACCTTGAGCCGTGAGAAATACTGCTCTCACATGGGTGACTGGTCTAGGTGCATTTCTCCTGTGTATTAAGCAAGCCTGGGTTTGTCTCCTCACCCACATGATACTATTCCTCTTTAAACTCTTGTGGATTTGTGTCAACAAAATTAATTACAACCATTATGGGGAAAAGCAAAGCACAAAGCAGCTTGTATTCATGCTGAGGTTCTAGGTGGTTTTTCTTGCAGTAGAAGTGTACAGAGGGAGCAGGCATCATTTGATTATCCCTAGGCTTTCCCTGACTTGGTCATTTTTATTACAATAATAGGGCTTCTACTTTTCTTTTTTTAAAGACAGAATCTCTGTATTCCAAGCTGGTCTTGAACTCCCTCGATAGTAGAGGATGCCTTTGGGCTTCCAATCTTTCTACTCTCACCTTTGATTACTGGAATCACAGGCATGAGCCCTAATGCCTGGTTTAGACAAGCCTGAGAATTGAACTCAGAGTTCATTGAACTGGGCAAGTGTTCTATTAATTGGGCTACATCCATTTGTGATACACCTGTGTCTATCCAGTTTATCCTTGTGACTTAGCTCATTCTTTATAACAGGAACTTAAATGGGGTTCTTACCTGAAACAGTAGAAGCTGCTTGGGTAGACTTATTTTAACTTTTGAGAGGTAAAAAATAAAGATGGGAACCAGTAGAGCTGAGCATCATTCCTTACACCAGTACAGCTCCATAATCTTATCCACTGGGTGGGGATTTCCCAATGTAGCATGCATCCTCTGTGCCTGCAGTGCATCCTAGGAGTACAGCTAGGGAACGCTGCCATTGAAGACCTTATCTCTTCATTATCTGCTCCTGTGGCTCCATCTGTGCTGCTCACATCTTCATTTACTGATGTTCCTAACCTTATCCCCATGCTCTCAGAATATCTGATGCTTTTCCTTCTTCTCTATATGAAGTTGTTTTCATTCTTCCAGGGTTGCTTCAGAATGCTTTCCCATGTCTTTCCATTTATCCATCCTCCAGTAGTGTTTGGGGTGCAAACCATACCTTCTTAGTGTCGGGAGGGCACTATCATTTCCAAATAACAACAATAATAAGATTTGAAGCATAGCCTTTTTATGTACACACACACACACACACACACATATGCACTCACATATATATGCACACACACGAGAAGTTGAGGGAAAGGAAAATCATAGACTATGGTATGTTTAGGTATTATATTTTCATAGATGGAAGTGATTGGGAAGCTTTCTCCAAATGCTACTGACAGGTACAGTCCTAGGTAAGTTTGAGAGGAAGTGGGATAGACCACTCCATGGCTATTCACTTTTTCTAGCATCAGGGCACATACATCTAGCATCTGTGTCTTCTTAGTGTCCTCAGAAAACCAAATAAGAGAGATTTGAGAGAAGAGGACAGACATGGCCATGCTGTGGGAAGCAGCTAGTGTGTCAGCCCACCCATTGCCATGGAAGAATGTCATTGATGTTGCCATGTCCAGGCCGTCTGCCCTTCCATGTGCCCTGATTTATAAAGCCATCAGTGTGTGGTGTTGTACATAAATATTGTAGATTTCCAAACCTCAGGTGTCCACATGCCCAGATCTATGTGCCAAAAAAAGTGGGAAATGGAGATGGTGTTTGATACCTTTGTGCCACAGAGACCACAGCACCTCACAGACACAACTGGAAGAGGCAAAGACTTAATGTGGCTTGTGATTTTCTGTCCATCATCCTGGAACATGGAGGAGCAGATTGGATCATGGCAGTGGGCATGTGGGGCAATGACTATACACATGAGAGCAGACCAGCAAGCAGAGCAAGCATGGTGGAAACTAGAGGCCAGGTCATATCTGCAGTGACTCATTCCTAGTCCAAGTCCTTGCCACTACTTCCACTGGCCTTGATAAAGGCTCCAAAGCCTCCCAAAACAGTGCCACCAACTATAAAGCAAGAATTCATTCAGAACATGAGCCTATGGGGGAAATTTCAGATTTAAGTCAAAATAGAGATGTCTTATAGCCATTGTGAAGGAGTAATAGGAAAAAAGAGAAAATTTGTCACTCAAGTGGCAAGCTAAACAAGAAGGAGCAAGTTTGGTCAAAAAGAGTCACTTATAGCCTCTCTATCTGTAGGACTCACTGTGGGAGTTTGAATATGATTGGCCCAAGGAGGTGTAGCTTTGTTGGAGGAAGTGTGCCACTGTTGGGGTGGGCAATGAGACCCTTGTCCTAACCACATAGGAGCCAGTCATCTTCTGTTTACCTTCATAACAAGATGTTGAACTCATAGCTCCTACTGTATCATACCAGATTGGGTACTGCCGTGTTACCACCTTGATGGTAATGTACTGAACCTCTGAACCAATAAGTGTTGCCTTGGTCATGGTGTCTGTTTACAGAAATAAAATCCTAAGAATAAGACAACAACAATAGCAACAATAATGCAGCCACTCTTTAAGTAAGGGTTGGCCATGCCGCAGATCTTGGATAAAATTGCTGGTGATGGGGTTACAGGTTGCTTAATTTCTCTCTAAAAGCATCAACTGTGCCTGTCTGTTCCTTCTCATTCTGCCTTTGAAGGCAAATATGGTGTTAGGATTTGGCAACTACCTGTAGTCATGAGAGAGCAAACACAGACAAAACCTTGTATGTTATGGGTAGCAGAATATGAAGTAAGACACTGGGTCTCTGACAGCATAGTTGACAGGCAAACCAAGGTCAAACTGCCTGCTGTCCCTGTTGCAATATGTTCTAGAGCTCTAGCCACTATTGTTCTGATTTTTTTCTTTTTTAATCAGAGAGAAATGCATTCCTAACTGAGGTAAGAAACAATGTCAGCGGACATCCAGTTTTCTATTCTACCCTCTAGATCTAAGTGAAGTCTAAATGAATGTTAATCCTCCACATGATTAAAGGCCTCTGCAATCTTAGCTCCCTAATATCTGTTGGCGAGGAACATAGCCTATCTTGTTTGTAGTTACTGTGTTTGAAATTGAAAAGCAAATCCAAAGCGCCAGGATCTTGGAAGACCAAGAATATACAAAGAATTTTCTGATCATCCACTTCACTCCTTGCACCCTTAATTCTATTTAGCATATGTGAAATCTAAGCATCCTTCAATCTCCAAGGCATTCCTAGTTAAGCCTAGGAAGAAAGAGGACACCTCCCCTGATTCTGTTCTTACTTCTCAACTAAACAAATCCTGAATGCAGCTCAACACTGTGTACCACACACATTTGCAGTCCCATATAGTAGACAGACTCCCACAATTTTCGGTTCAATCCCTGGCCAGCCATGGAGGTTTCACCTTTGCTGCTGCTCAGTGGTGGAGCCCAATAGAAGTTCCCACTGAAGGGTGGACTTTCTTAGGAAAAAAAAATGTATATATATATATATATATATATATATATATATATATATATTCCTTAGCAAACAAACAAACAACAAACCCTGCTTGTCAATTTACAGTGGCATATTTGTCCCAACTTGTGTAAATGAATAATTTAGCCCTTGAAACTTAGCATCAGTTATGATGCTTTGTAAAAAAAATATGTATGTATATCTTTGTATCTATGTGTATTTTGTATGTGTATGAGGACATATGTGCCATAGCATGTATCTAAGAGCCAAAAGACAGCTATGGTGCCCATTCTGACCTTCCACCTTGTCTGAGGTTGTGTCTCTTTTGTTTGTTTGTTTTTTTGTTTGTTTGTTTGTTTGAGACAGGATTTCTCTGTATAGCCCTGGCTGTCCTGGAACTCACTTTTAGACCAGGCTGGCCTCGAACTCAGAAATCCACCTGCCTCTTCCTCCCAAGTGCTGGGATTAAAGGTGTGCCCCACCATGCCCGGTAAGGTTGTGTCTCTTATTGTTCCTTGCTGGAGCTTCCAGCTTCTCCTATTTGACCCCATCTCCTCCTAGGGTGCACTGGGATTACTGGCATGTTCTACAGGGTCTGACCTCTATGAGGTTCTAAGGATCCAAAATCAGGTTGTCTGGCTTTCACAGAAAATACTTTAACCCCTGACCTATCCCCAAAGCCTTTGCAGTATTTTAAAATGCTTGTTAAAGAAAAACAAGTCAGCTTGATTATTAATGTAATTCGTTTGATAGGTTCATATGTGTGTAAAGTGACAATATTGTTTGTTTGTGTCTGTGTGTGTGTGTGTATGTGATAAGAAATTGACAAACTACAAAGAAAAAAAATTACTTAATTATTTGGGTGCAAAAGTTTTCCAGGTTTTGCACATTTATAACTAGAAATGTGTATATAAAAAGAGTTCAGTCATGTAACCATATTTCCATTTGTTGTTAATATATCTGCCATTAGATGTTGTAACATCCTGCTTTGAGACAGTACCAGGAGGTTTTAGTATACAGAAATATGAGTTATATGAAAAGTCTCAACTGCTAATAGACCTCAGTGTTTTTATTTTCAACATAAATATTGCTACATGGAATGTTTCTATGAATTAACCATTGAGCATGCCTTAGAGTAATTTAAAATATTTCTTTTAGGTTTATAGCTTACTTAAATCTGGAATTAACAAGAATAAATGTATTTTATCTTCAACTCACATATCAATAACATGTTACTCTACCCAAGGTTGTGTCCTTTTACTGAAGCCATCAATCTGATTTATTCCAGATGTCAATATGTCTGTGTTCCTGGGGTTTTAAACTTTCAGGGTAAAAATTTAGGTAAAACCAGTCCAATAAGCCCAAGTTATTCTTTAGGACCCAGAACACCATGAGTCCTCACTGCCAAATGACCACATGCTGGCCTTAGTGCTCAGATAGCCATGTGCCATACCCCATCTCAAATAAACAAACTATAAAGAAGTACTAATAAAAATTCAGGGGGAAAGACTGTAGATCTGGGTAGATACAGTGGTTTTCTGCTGAAGTTTCTCTATAAAATGTAAGCTCTAATATTCAAAATTATTTTACACTTATTGCTATATATTCTTAGCTCACGGTGACAAATTTTATGAAGACATTTTCACACAAGTGTACCATGTTCTTTGACCATTTTGATTCCTACGTTTCCTTCCACTCTTGTTCCCTTGACCAGTCTTCATTTATTCCCCCAAGAGACAGTCTCACAGTCTCACTTCTATTCCCTTTCCTATCCTACTCTGTGTGTGTGTGTGAGAGAGAGAGTGTATGTGTGTGTGTCTTCTTTTTCAACTCAACTGTTGACGAGCACCAAACTGACTCCAAACTGGTTATTGTCAACAGTGTTTCTATAAAAAATATATATGAAAGAATCAATGACTTAGAGTCCGTTGGGTGTATTCCCAAAAGTAATCCAGCTGTATTGTATAGTAGTTCTATTTTTAGTTTTTTGGAGGAACTTTCATATTGACTAGTTCACGTTATAGTTAGCCATGTACATCTTTTTGATTTGTCTGCTTTTGCTGATAACCATCATATCTAGAATGAATTAGAACATCAATGTAGTTTAATTAGCATTTCTCTATAATTAATATTGAACATTTTCCATATGTTCATTGACCATTTATATTTGATCTTCTGAGAACAGGCTCTTAATTTTTTTTCAGCTCATTTCTTGATCGAATCGGTTTTTGCTAATTAGGATCACTTTATTTATTTATTTATTTATTTATTTAATGTATGTGCATGCGAGCAAGCATGTCTATATGGCTGTGCACATGAGTTTATGTATGCACACATGCACATGCTCATATGTGTGTACATATGTGTGTGTGTGTGTGTATATACATGCATGTATGTCACAGTGCGCATGTGGAAGTCAGATGACAGCTCTCAGGAATCACTTTTCGCTCTTACCATGTGGGTTTTGTAGATGGAACTCAAATTATCCAGCTTGGTGAGAGGAACCTTTACACACTGAGGCATATTGTCAGCCATGGTATTTAGGTCTTTTAGCTCTTTATATATTCTAGATAGTAGTCCTTTGTCAGTCAGATATACAGGTAGTAAAGTTTTTCTCCAGTTCTGTACTTTGTGTCTTTGCTCATTTGTTGTCTTGCTGTACAGAAGATTGTTGATTTCCTGTAATCCCATTTGTCAGTTCTTGGTTTTATTTCCTGAGTGATTAGAGTCCCCTTCAGAGAGCTGCAGCCAGTTCTATAACTTGAAATGCTTTTGTCTGTGCTTTCATCCAAACATTTCAGGTCTTACATTAAGTACGACCTTTGATTCACCTGGAACTGATTTTTGTACTAAGTGGGAAATAAAGATCTGCTTTTATTCTTCTAGTTATGAATATCCAATTTCCCTTGCACCATTCACTGAAGCCAGCTTATTTCCAGCGTGGTGGTAGCTGTGTGGGTTCTCAGTCCTCTAGTCTGTTCTGCTGTTTCCAGTGTGGTGGTAGCTGTGTGGGTCCTCAGCCCTCTAGTCTGTTCTGCTAGTACATTTGCCTATATGGGTGCCATTGCCACACTTAATTGATCACTGGGGCTCTGTGGTATAATATGAAATCAGGAATTGTGGTATGTATCTTTTGCACTGTTGTCTTTGTTCAGGATTTCTTTAGCTACTGAGGATCATTAATGCTTCCATCTGAATTTAAGAATTGTTTTTTTTAATAGTTCTATGAATAATGTCATTGGAATTGTTATGTTAATTACATTGGATCTGTAGATTGCTTTTAATAATATAGCAATTTACACAGTATTGATCCTGCCAATCCATAAGCATGGGATATCATTTCCCATTTTAACATATCCGTTGTGAAGTTGCTTTACTTCCTTGGTTAGGATTATTCTTTTGAAGGTATTGGGGCTGACATTGTTTCCTCGATTACTTTATTCACTGTTGCGAATACAAGAGTCTAGGACTTTTTAAATTTGATTTTTATCCTGCTACTTCGTTGTAGTATCAGCTCTAAGAGGTTTCTGGTGATGTCTACAGCCTCCTACACATATGCTCATATCATCTGCAAATATTGGTAAGTTTTATTTCTTTATTTCCTAATTATATTCTTTTTTTTTCATTTCTCTTTCCTATTTCTCTAGCCATGGCTTTGAATAGTGTATTGAATAAGAGGAGAGTGATGGGCACCCTCGTCCTCATCCCACTTTTATAGGAAGTTCTTTCACTTTGCCCTCATTTAATATAATGTTGGCTGTAAGCTTGACTTATAGGTCATTACTACTGCAGTGTCTACACTCTAGTTTCTTCAAGACTTTTCTCACAAAAGGACATTAGGCTTTCTCAAGGATCTTTTCTGTATCCATTGGTTTAGTCATGTGATCTCAATCCTTGAATCTATTTATGTGATATTTTATATTTATTGTTTTGTGTATGCTGAACCATCCCTGGAATGAAGTCAACGTGAGCATGGTCACACTGTTGTTTACTTCAGCTTATAAATATTTTTTCCTAAAGCTTTTTCAATCTATGTTCTTCAAAAAAAAAAAAAAAACCAAATTGGCTTAAAATTTTTACTTACTGTTTTTTTTTTTTTTGGTTGGTTGGTTTTTTGTTTTGTTTTGTTTTGTTTGTTTTTTGTCTGATGTTGGTGTCAGAGTAATTCTGGCTTTGTGAACTGAGTTTGGTAACATTTCCTCCATTCTGTTTTGTGGAATAATTTGAGGTGTATTGGAGATGGCTCTTTAAGGGTTTGGTAGAGCTCAGTATGAATTACCTGGGCCTGAGCTTGTCTTTACCTTTTCTCATTGCTTCACTGTTCTGTTTATCATGGATTTTTTTTTGTTGATGCTTGTATTCCCTTGGTTTATATGTCTAGAAATCCACTTAATTCTTTTGACTTTTCTAATTTATCAGAATATAACATTTAATACAGAATATAAAATATAATGAGTTTCATTGGTATCTTTGGCAATAGGTTATTTCATTAATTTGGGTCTTTTATCTCTTTTTTTTGGTTAGTTTGGCTGTGTTTGTCTATCTTTTTTATCTTTTCAAAGAATCAACTCTTTGTTTCATTATTTCTTTATTGCTCTTTTCATTTCTGTTTCATTAATTTCTTCCCTGATCTTTACTATTTCTTTCAATGTGTTGATTTTGCCTCTAGCTTGTTCTTGGTTTTGTTTTGGTTGGTTGGTTTTTGTTGGTGGTGTTAAGATATTGAGGTACATTGTTAAGTGATTGAGGATTTGGCCTGACTGGTTATTAGCATATCCATTTGTATATATACATTTCCCTCTTAAAACTGCATTCATTGTAGTCTACATACTCTGGAATATTGGGCTTTTATTTTCTTTTGATTTTAGGAATTTTTAAATTCCCTGTTGGATTTCTTTGACGACCCATCCATCGTCAATGGTGTCTTGTCAATCCCTGTTAGTTTATATGTTTTCTCTCATTTCTCTTCCTATTAATTTCTACTTTTACTTTATTGTGATCAATCACACGAGATTTATTTATGACTTGTTTCCTATCCACAAAAGTGCTCTATTTTAGAGAATAGTCTAGGAACTGAGAATTCAAGAAGGTGTATTCTACGATGTTTGGGTGGAGTAGTCTGTAGATATCTGAAGTTCATTTGACCTATCTAAATTTCAACTGTGATTTTCTTGTTCTTCAGTTTTGGCCTGGATAGCATGTCTATTGATGAAAATGGGTGTTTCTCTAATCTACTGGTGGTGGCAGTAGCTCATATTCCTCGCTTCCCGCTCCAATGCTCTGGATTCTTGAATTAAAGACACACACATGCAGCCTTATATTTAATATGTTTTAATCTGCTCACTGGCTGGGTCACTCTCAAACTTCCACTTTGCTAATGCCTTATTGCTGATACTCCTGAGTTATTACTTACTAAAATCTATATTCCATCTTTGCTAACCTAAGTCCCATGGGGGAACACTCTTTCCCGGCTCTTACATGATTAGTAGGCCTCTCCTCCTGCCACTCTCAAATGCAGATCTTATTACTTTCATGGCATGGCAATTCTGCTTTTTCCTCCCTTCTGAGTTCCTTGCCCAGGAATCTTAAAAGTCCTGCTTCTGTCTCAGTACTTAGTTGTCTGCTGGCAACTTTATTTACCAATCAAAGCTAACTATAGGCAGAGACCCTCGGCATCTTATGTGCAAGCATGCAGATTCCCATGTAATTTTGGGAGACCGAATTAACATAAGTAGTATTAGACCAAATCCACAACAAATGGGATATTGGTGTCACCCAATATTGTGTTAAAATTAGCCTGGTTCTTTATACCCAGTTTTATTTGTCTTATGAACTTAGGTGCACACACATCCAGAGTGTATGTGTTTGGAACTGTTCTATCTGCTTGTTGTACTTGATCCTTTAAGAAGTGATCTTTATCTCACCATGGTTTGGGTTGAAAAGTGCTGCTTCCGATTTCACTATCCAAAGCTTTGACGTTGCAACACCTATGCTTGCTCATGTTTACCTTTGCAGCTGACTGGCTGTGTCTAAAGGGATGGAGGAGCTTCAGTGTCAGAGTCTGCCATCTTGGCATGAAAATTTGTGCACCACTGAGTTCCAATTCTACCCAGCTCCCATGAGGTGCCATGTGACTTTCCAGGTCTTTTATTCTCAGAGAGTGGATGGAGAACTTTGGAGTTTGAATACATGCTTGTAGGGTTTTGTGTTCCTTCTGCAGAGCAGCTTGATTTCTCACATGTCTGAGGACAATAGATGGCAAAGCAGGTGGCTGGCACTGGAATTCCTCCGCATCTACTTCAGGAACCTCAATGCTCTGTCACGCCAAAGTTGGTTTTGTGTGATTCCTTGTCTTTGGGACACAGAACAAAGTAGATGGGTTCACCCATTTCCCTCACACACTATTCAATGCTGTAGGCCAGGGTCTTTTCTCTTATTGACCTAATGGTTTATGATTCTGTATTTTATCTGTGGCAGTTTGAATAAGAACAGCCCCCATAGGCTCATAGATTCAAATGCTTAGTCTTCAGGGAATGGCACTACTTGATAAGGATGAAGATGTATGGCCTTGTTGGGGTGGGTGTGGCCTTGTTGGAAGAAGTGTGCCACGGAGGGGTAGGCTTTGGGGTTTCAAATGTTCAAGCTATGCTCGGTGTCACTAATTCTCCATGCTGTCTGCTGATCCAGATGTAGAACTCTGGGCTCTTTCTCCAACACCATGTCAGCATGCATGCCACCATGCTTCCTGTCATGACAAAATTGGGCTAAACCTCTGAACCTGTAAGTAGACCTCAGTGAAATGCTTCCCTTTATAAGAGTTGCCATGGACACAGTGTCTTCATTCACAGCAATAGAACCCTAACTAGCACATTATATCACCCCTCCCCCCTTGCTTTTCCACTGTTCTTCTCCTTTGAAGTCACAGATAAAACATCTTCCCTCAACTTTGTGGGGACACAACAGAGTGACCCTAACTTATTTCTACTCTGCCACCTTCCTCTCTGCTATAGTAATTTTGACTAAATTCACTTTTGTAAATATACTTCTGGTTTTGTTCAGTCCAGAACCTGGGGTCATTTGCGTTCTTAATCTCTTCTCAGGACTGCAGTAAAAATTCATTCATGTTGTATCAAAATTGAAATAGTAACCACAACACCACTTTCAAGGAGGTAAATACAGTATCATATGCTTCCAAGTGGGATTTCCATACCCACTTGAAATGAAAGCATATGCATTAGTTTTCATCCATTGTTACATTGTAACTGCTGGTGTATTTTATTCTTGAATGCCACTGTTGTAATCTTTACGAACTATCTGATGGAAAAATATGCCATTATTTAATCAGGGTTTCTAATAAAAATGTCTATGCTTCTTAAAATTATATTTCACTGACAACAGTACTTCAGTACTTCTGAAATGAATATCCTTGATCTCCTTCGTCAAAACATGAAATTAATTTCATTAAGATTCCTTAAGGCAAAATGACTAGACTGGAGATTAGAAACCGTTGTGTGTGTTTTTTATAACATGGAGCTAAATTGCTTTCCAGAAGGTAATTCACACTTGTTCCTAAAACTAAGAAAATCTCTGTCTCACTCTGTCAGCTTGGCTTCCTTTTTAATTTTTGACCAATTTATAAGCAAAACAGTTTTATCAAGGGTATGTGTATGTATGTATGTATGTTTGTGTGTGCATGTGCATTCAGAAGTTTCTACATATCAGCCAAAAGAGGAGATAGTGTGTCTTTCTTTCTATAATTTTCAACTTTATTCCCTTGAAAAGAAAAATCACTCAGTCAGATACTTACTGTTTTGGTGGTTGCTTGGATTTGAACTTGGATCCTTATGCTTGCAAAGGAAGTCTTCTTACCTCTTGAAGCCTCTCTCTAGCCTTGTATTACTCTAAAACAGCCCTATACCTTTGTTGATTATTTGCATTTTTCTGAGAAATGTAAAGTCACCTGTTTCTGTTCTAGTAGTTATAAGGACACAGAGCATAGTGAACAAACACCTGAGACCCACCCAGATTGTATCACAAGAAAAAATACCTCCGTAACTCTATAGACTTTGGTCATCTTGATGCTTCTTGCAAGTTCTTTGTTGCCATGGCAATCTGCACACTATTCACTGAATGGCTAATTCAGTGGGCAGGGTGTCTTTCTAAGGTCTTAAGGACAGACAAGCCATAAATCTACTGAAGTCCACTCAGAGGAAGCAATGAGTTTATTGGGCTCCCTTAAAGAGCCTAGTTGAGGGGCTACTTACAGGGATGCCAGCGCTCCTCCTCTATTTAATGGCTCACCCCTACAAAGCCTTTACCTCATACCCAGCAGGTATGAGGGCTTCCCCGTAGCCACATAGATGGAACACACTTCTTCTAGCTCTCCTTGACCTATATACCCTAACCCTTCCTCAAGACCATATGCAACTAACTCAGACTCGCATAAAAAAGGTGGTAGGGATGGCAACTACCCAGGTGAGGGTCTCTTGTCTGTCCTCACTACTCCACAGGGGCTTGTATACATCCAGCAATGCCTGGCTGGAGGATATCACAGATGCCAGAGATTGCCTTTTGATGTCATTGGTCCTCTTGTCTCCTGGATACTCATCCACTTGAAAGCCCATTTGTGTACATGTACAGAGAAGAGGGGGACCTTAACTATAATCTGAAAAGAAAACTTGTAATCTCATCTTTCAAAGAGTGTTGAAATGTGCATGTTTCTCCACAGTGGAGGCAGCTGCCTTTTATCGCTTAGTTCTTTATAAGTATTCATTCATATTCTCTCTCTCTCTCTCTCTCTCTCTCTCTCTCTCTCTCTCTCTCTCTCTCTCTCTCTCTCTCTCTCTCTTTCTCTCTCTTTCTCTCTCTCTCCCTCCCTCCCTCCCTCCCTTTAGTTGAACTCACTCACCTATATCAGCTAATATCTGGCTCTTCATCTAAATGACACTGACCCAAGTGCCCAGTCATAGATGAGATTTCTGCTTTTTAAGTAAAGTTCCACTAAGTTATAAATAGCTAATGACTCTGCCCTCCTTTGGTTTACAGGCAAAATAATTTAATGAGGCCTCCGATTACTTTGTGTGGCTTTGTTAATGTAAATGAGTAATGTGTATTGATTTTTCACAGCTTAAGAATCTTTTCGTTCATCTTCTGCTAGAAAGTCTGTTAAAGAATTATTAATGATGGCATAATTGCTTTAAGATCTATGCCCTAATTAAAACAGTAAATTCTTTATTACATCTTTATTTTAATTAGATGTACAGAAAGACAATAATTTTTACAAGAAATGCTGTGTAAAATAAAATTACCTCATTTAGAAATGCTTCAAGAAGCCAGTGGGTATGCTACTCAGAGAGACTTGAAGACAAAACATTTCCAGGTCCAACTTGCCAGCCCTGGTTGGAAAGAGAAACATGGACAAGAATGTGTTAGACCTTTGGTCCATGAGTCACTTATGCCAGTCAGTTATGCTGAGAAAAAAATCCAATTGTTAAAGGAGAGAGAAAAAAAAAAACCAAGTCTGAAAGGGTCTATTAAAGACAAAAAGGAAAATATGTTTGTTGTCATGAAAAATAGCTCCAGATTTCTGCTCATTGTTTTGTGGTTATGTTGGGTTCCCTTTCTTTAGCCTGCGAGATGATACTTTTCAATGTTTTGTCCTGAATTGTGTGTATGAAAAAAATCATACAACCTAGTAACAACCTTCTGGCTCCTGTGTCTCTCACATCTTTTGTTTCTACCTGGTGTGTGTGTGTGTGTGTGTGTGTGTGTGTGTGTGTGTGTGTTCATGTATATGGATTCCCATTGTGGTGATATGCCTGTGGAGCTTGGTCTAGTATCCTTCCTTAGTGGTCATCCCATTTCACCAGCCAGGACTCACCAAGTAGACTAGGCTGACTGCTCAGTAAGCCCCAGGGATCTTCTTATCTCTGTCTACCTAGAGCTGAGATTAGAAGTATCCCCCATCATGCCTGGCATTTTTAACATGGTTCTAGTGATCAAACTCAGCCTGCATAGGCAAGGCAAGCACTTTAGTAACTGAGATATCCCCCAGGTTGGTTGTTCAGTCTTTAATATGTGCAATTAGTTGAGGCAACAGTGCTCCATTGTGGACTGTGATCACTGACTTGAAGGAAGGGGAAGGAACTAACAGGAAAGTGTAGACCTCATGCTAGCCACTACTGGGACATTTCATAATTCTTATTCAGTCCTCAGGCCCACAGAAACCAGAGTGAGTTCCTTCTGAAACTGGAGCTTAGGGATCTGCTAAACTGGACCATCTAAACTGGGAAATCTAATGCTAGAAACCAGCTCTGTAGCAGCCCTCTGCCCTATCCACAGACACCTCTAAGGCTCCTCACTGAGACATCCTTTGTGAGTCCCTAGCTAACTGACAGCCCCATTCTGTGCCAGGACTTCTCACCTGGGCAGAAAAAGAATTCCTAAGGAAAGTAGTCGGGCATGGTGGCACACGCCTTTAATCCCAGCACTTGGGAGGCAGAGGCAGGCAGATTTCTGAGTTCGAGGCCAGCCTGGTCTACAGAGTGAGTTCCAGAGCAGCCAAGGCTATACAGAGAAACCCTGTCTTGAAAAACCAAAAAAACAAAAAAATTCCTAAGGATGTAGACATACATCTGTGCTCTCTAGTAGACAACAAACAATCCTTTGTAAGGCAGATGTCCTTTTAATTATCTTTCATTACCTTGGGAACTCAACAAAATGTAGGTTTTGCAGTTGATTTTCCAATACAGTTTGTTGAGTGTGTGTAGTAATTGGGTACCCTTAAGTCATTTTACATACAATAACATAATTCATCTCATTGCTAGGATTGGGGACAGATAGAATATAGAGACAATATGTGAACAAGTACTTAAACAACTAGTTAGTGGCAGAACCAGGCTTTGAACTAAGGCAGTTCTTCATTGACCATTTAGCTATCCAATTTCTTAAATGACAAGTGGCTGTTAAGTGTGTTTACATCCATGTGAATTGGAGGCAAGTTTAAATTCCAATAAATTACTGAAATGCAGTTGGGAATATGAAGAACTAGGAGCAAGACAGGTCCCTTGATTGGCAGGCAGATAGGAAGAAGGACCACGAATAGATAATAGCAGCTTCTTCCTCATATCTTTGACTGGAAGCTAAAGCCAAAAGGCTTGGTAGGGATTTTCTCCCACCACTTGGCCTTCCAGCCTGTGGACTGCTTGGGCAAGTTCAAAGCAAGACCAGGACATGTTTACTCAAAACTGTGGACATATTAGCCTCCCTGTCTATATTCAAACTAACACTCAAAGAGATACTAGATTTCAGTCTTCCAAGTTCCCATCTGTTCTACAGACCCCCTTCCTCTCTGTGAGCCTCACTGTGTGTATTTACTTATCCTTAATAAAAGGCTTTCTGCACTGGAGGATTCTGTATGCTGTTGTCTAAGAGTTTTATGTTCAAGTATTTTCCAACATTTTAGTTATTTAGCTGACAGTAGAAAGTTACCCGATCAAGACTCCTAGGCTCTATGGGCTCAGGGCTACACTGCATCACTATTGTTTCATGAAAGAGAAGAATCCATCTCTAATTTCATAGTGCTTAGACTTTAATAGAGATATCAAGACAAATAGTAACTTCTAGAGAAGAAAGAAATTGCATGGGAGAAGCAGCAGGTAAGCTTAGAAGTTCATGAGGAATGCTAGAAGTGGTGGTTTCTGGGAAAACTGTACATGGTGTTTGTGTTTTCTTAGATGTTATAGGTCCAGTCTATCTTGTTTTCCAACCTTTGAGATAGAGAAGGAAAGAAGTAGTTATAAATTGTGTGCCACAGCGCCAGGCTTCATCTATCTGAAGTGTGTAACCCTTAATCACCATCTAGCGTTGACAGCAGGGTTCCTGAACCACATTTACTTCTAGTGTGGAGTTGTAAAACAAGACCAAGGCAGGAGACAGTGGTGAGGCATAATTTACACCTTATTCATTTACTTAAGGTAAATGATCTAGCTGGGCTATTTTCTCTGAAAATCACTATTTCTATTTTTTTTTTATGTCTTGCTCGAAGTCTTAGAATTCCTAAAATATAACAATATAGTATGTTTGTGACAGTAACAGTTCTTCGTCTCCCACACAGCCTTAACTACTCCTGACACAATCCAAGCCCAGCAACAGCATGGCATGTGAGAAGGTAACTTATGGGAGCAAACTCAGGGGCAATCCTGAAACAATCAGGTTCAGTTGTCAGTGAGCATTATATTGTGGTTTGGAGTTTTGCTTGTTAGTTTATCACTTCTTTTAACTGAGCCCCAGAAGGCATTTGTCCTGTGCCCTTCTGATAGCTCAGGTGGCAAAGGCAGAGAACATGTCTCTAGAAAACAAACAACTGTGACACAGATGCTATAGGTCATTTGAGGCCAGTTCAAGTTACCAAATTGGATGGAAATGTAGAATAAATTAGCACAGTGATCGTGGGAATGGATTGAGGAACTCCGTGCCGATGTTTGCTGTTTTGTGGCTGTTAGCTTATGAGTCACTGTGATCTAAAAATTCCTTCAAGAATAATGTGATGAAAGTGTTTTGTTTTTAATAGATTGGCCTAGAAGTTAAAAGTAACAAAAAAATGAAATTACATGTGGGTATTTCAATCTAATTTGTCTCTGTATTTTATTCCAGGCTCCTTCCTACGTGATAACTTAGCATGCCCCTCACTGTGCATTCAAAAACAATTTCAATATAAATCTAAGTTACCTGGAGGAGGCCCAGATGTTTAGCATTCCATAGTTAAACTTCAGAGGTTTTGTTTGTTTATTTTGTTTTGTAAATGTTAGGTTGGATTATTTAGCCCTCTGCTTTCTGTCTTTAAAGGGTGTGTGTGTGTGTCTGTCAAGACTTGACTTATTGAAATTCTCTCTTCAAAGTATTCATCTACCTCACAAGCACAGCAGCCATGTAAACAACAACCTAATGCACATCTCCATCCATATGCACCAATCCAGCCTGTAGGTGTTCCAGATAAATCAAGGTGGCATTCTATTTTCTCTGCAATCAGGTGAATACTGTCTTTGTAATGTAGAAAAATATAGTTAACTATGAAGTCACTGATTGCATGGATGAAATCTTTTTCCTTATAAGCCAACATGATTAAAACACAGGGCTTAAGAGTTCCTAGTTTTCTTTGAAGTCTTAGTCTGTTTATGTTCAACTATGATAATGACTACAATAGTAATTATCTCTACTACCTAGAGATCAATACACTGTGCTGTTTATAATGTTAGCATGTTTACATATTTAAGCACTTTATTAAAATATATAAATTTTATTATTTTCCAATCACACTTAATGAATATAAATGATCAGATTTTGAGAGAACAACATAGTCTTTCTTGTGCATAAGTTTGAAAGTCATAATCTGTAAGCAGATTGAGGTGTTGTTATGCAAATGAGTCAGAAATGTGTAGCCATGAATTGTTAATGGCCTCTAAAAAGGCAGAATGTGTAAGGAACCATTTTATTTTGAATGTCAAAAGCATTTCTATGCCAGAAGAAGACAGTGTCTAAATTTACTACTAATGTTCACAGGTTTAATGGAAATTTCCAGTGTTGAATAATACCAGGGGAAGACTAAGGAGGAGAATGTAGGCTTTAGCAGTGAGGCAGGCTAGAAACAGCTCACCAGACACTGGCCAGGAACCATCAGAGCAAAGGACATCTATCTCCTTAGAAGTCAATGAGAAGCAAGACTGGTGTGAGACCCAGAAGCATTCTTGATACCCTTTAGTAGTCAGTGTTGGGATAGTTGTGCAAAAGGAAAAGGCAGTCCTGAATCAATTAGGCGTTAGTACATAGTAGATCATTATTTAAATGGGATGGTATTGACATGAGAGATGATACTTTAAACTGAAAGCAATTAGGAATATTTTTAATTGGAACATTGGCTTGCTTTATACTCACATTCTGCCTCTCAATGTGAGTGTTCTTTGGCCTTGTCCCATATACGTCATGGCGTGACTCACTATCACTGAAGCTGGGGATAGCGCTGAGTTATGGTGTCTGGGATGGTTCACAGACAAGTAGCTGATTCTGAACGCAGCATCATGGACGTGAGTGATGGTAGCTCTAGAATGTCTGTTCCCCAAGTCTAACTCAGCACCCTTCAGAGCATTCATTTCCCCTGAAGCCTTTCATAGGCAGCTATCTCGCTGCCAGGCAACATGGAAAGATGGGATGGAGGCAAACTTACTCCTAGAAGAGAGAAACCTTGACAATTCATAGATTTAGATTATGATCTGATAGTGAAATACATCCACACAGATGACAAAGTGTCATAGAACTCCAAGAAAGACAAGCATACATATAACCTCATGGAGTTGGGAAATGCTAAACTCCCTGTGAAATACACAGAGGGTTATTACTACAGACAGGCTGTGTAGAACCAGAGAAGCATAGATAGCTGCTTAGTGTACGCAGGTTCATCTGTGTCCGGGGGAAAAGGGTCAAACAAATGCACACAAGGATGTCAAGCCTCCAGCAGATCCAGGAAATTGCTGACCTCAGCAAGAGCTGAAAGCTTTGGTCACAGTACCCAGGGTCTTGGTGGGTCCATTCTTGGCACAGATTCTGGTGATTATATAAGTTTCTTGCCTGGGGGGAGGTCTCCTGTGTCTCCTAGCCCTAGGTTTGGGAGTTTCCACATTGAAGAGAACATGCAAACTCCAGCAGAGAAGCTCTGGGGTCTCAAGGTGGAAGGCACAGCAGCAGAGAAGTGAATTCCCATCACTTGGGTTCCCTCTGTGGTTGCATGCAGACTGGAGCTACTGGCTAGGTGAAGAGGGGCCACAAAATGTAACTCATGTTTTTGCCATTGAGAGAATAAATACCTAAGTTTTACAGAATAGCTTTGGGTCATTGAGGCAACCACTCCTTTGCCAGAGTTTGGCTCCTGCAAAAAGGAAAAGTAGAGATCAGGGGTGTCTCCAGGTCTGAAATCCCTCCCTCTGTCTTTCATGCATAAGGGGTCCAGAGTGTAATATCCTCACTCACAGATTCTCCGCTCCTTCCTTCCTCAAAATTAAATTTTGTTGGGTGTTCTCCTATCTCTTCAATACTTTTTAGATCTTTATGCTTTAGTTAATTTTTATTTGTTATATTATTTTTCTATAGTCGATCTATTTGGGAAATAAAGTATAGACTGCCATTGTGGGATTCATGGTATGAAATATGTCTTTAAAGAATTCAAAGTAGAATATCTGATTTAATAAGACTACTGAAAATTATGGTTTTGAAAAACAACCATCAGCATAAAGAAGAAATCAAGCAGAGTGTGGCTGACATCTGGAAACTTCTGCTAAGATGTTCCAACAGAGCTCTACTTAACTGTATACTCAGAAGTTGCACTTTATATGCACAGACAAGGTGCATATCACTTTTGTATCAGTAAAGACTTCTAACATCTGTTCTATACGAGCACATTCCTCCCTTAGGGAATACCTAGTGCAGCTTGTAGAATACAGTGACCTGTGACCCAATGTGTTGGCTGTATTGAGATACTCATTAAATGCGTTTTAGAAAGTTATTTTTAAAAAGTTTATTTTTGGAAGCTCTAGTTTCAGCATTTAAAGACAACACCATTTAACAAAAGGTAAGAATTATACTTCTCTGGGGGGCATGGGGTATAAGGGTGATTGTTTAGAGTACAGTTAGAAAACATGTTGGTTGAGGAAAATGGCAGTAGTAGGATCTCCGCCCAAGTCTATGACTCCTCCATGGGTGGTTGGCTAGGTTTACAGCACCAGGCATGAAGTCTCTCCTATTGAGCAGACCAATTAGTATTGGTCTCCTATTGAGGCCAATTAGTCAGGTGTTACTTACCCCAAAGATAAACATACCATGCTTGTACCACTGCAGGAGTGGCAGTTGTCACCGTGGTCATTTTTTACAGTGGTGTAAGACTGTTGGTTGCTGTTTCTCCAGTGGCCACTGTATCTAAAGTGTGTGGGATCTTCAGCAATAGATCTTACCTTCAAGTTCTGGGAGGCAACCAAGGGCAATGACAATATCCTCCATTGTTTGAGGAGTCTCTTGGACCCCCTGACCAACAATCCAAAGGGAGGTCTCTCATGCTTAGCACTGTAATTTTTTTAAGAGAGTTTATGACCATAGGAGGATGCATTATCATGCTATGTGGCATAATAAATTTAAACTAGCACACAGAGAGAGCACATGAGCATGCACATATGTGCGAATGCACGTGTGTGCGCGCGAGCATACACACACACACACACACACACACACACGATAAAGTTTCCATGTGGCTTTTTATCCTTAGTGTTATTTATCTCTCCTCCTGTTTTTCCTCCCCCTCCCTCTGTATTACCTCCCATCCCTTTTCCAGTTAAATCCTTCCTCCCCATTTTCTCATTTTCACCTTTGGAGAAACATTGAAGAGATCTCTAATCAGTCAAAATGCAGAGAGTAAGTGACCACAAGGTGCTTAACTTCAATTGATATGTCTATAACACAGGCCCTATACCTAAGACTTGGAACATCAAAGAAGAAGGTGCAGAGGACTAGGATTTCAATTGCGTGGTAGTGTCTTCTAAACATAGTAACTAAACTGAACCCATGGAATCTCAACATTATGGTTGCTTAAAGAAGTTGCATATAAGGACAAGACCAGTTTTCATACCAACATGGATGGGGAGGTGTCACAAGCTTCCATCCTTACATGAAAAACAGTAGAGAGAGAATCAGTTTTCCCCAGGGCTGAGCTCCTCTGTAACGGATTACATAAGAGCAACACTAAATGGACTTGGAACGTTTAATTATAGATACATATGTGTAAGGGTATGTGCATATGGATGTAACAACAATAATTAAAGATGAGGTCGTGGATGTAAGAGGAAGTGAGGACAAGGGAGGAACTGGAAGGGAACAAGGGAGGGGTGAAAAGATGGCGTCATGCCCTCTGCCAAAAATACTTTGGGTTTCTCCTTAGAACAAATGTTGGTAGCAAAGAAAACTTACAGATGAACATGTACAGCTCTTTAAATATAATTTCATCTCATCTCAAAATCTCATAAAACTCTGTGTCAATGGGTGGTTGGTTTTAGAGAAATGTGTTAAGATTAATATGTAATGAAATAAATAGAAAGTTGATATTCTGGCAACAACCTTCAGCATTGCAACAGGAGACAATACAACTCAATTCTGTCTCCAGAAGGGTTTGCTCACAGAGGAACTGTATACCGAAGCACCAGCAGGAACTACAAAGTCAGAGCAGATGTTACCACCTGGGCCAACTCACAGAGCCTGAGGGAGATGAAGGTAAAGGGAGACAGTTGGCAAGAGAGTTCAAAAGGCTGAAGCACTGACTGTGTGCACTGACACCTGAGTTCTGTCGCTAAAACTCATGCACAAAAGCTGGATGCAATGGCTCATGCTTGTAACCCCAGCTTTCTGAGATGAGAAGGAATGAGAGGCAGAGACTGAAGAATCAACTAGAAGCTTGCCAATGCTCAGAGCACAGCCGTAAAAATAACAAGAGAAACCCTGTATTGACCATCCTTTATATAAAGAAACCAACCTTTGAAAGTTTTCCAGTGACCTTCACCCATGTGTGTGTATGCACATGTGTGCATGCACACATACAGTCTCTGCTTTAAAATGTAGAGTTATTAGCAAAAGCCAGGAGTGGCTTGTGAAGACAAACTTATCTCTACTAGCAGTGTCTTTAGGACAAAGGACACAGCCAGTTTCAAAGACATAAACTGGTGACCTCAAAATGTATAAAACGAGATAATAAATGTACTCACCTCACCCCTTATCTGAAGTATTGGTTTGCACAGTTTCGGTGACCTATTATCAAATATAACTCCAAAACAGTAAATGGAAGATTCCAGAATGAAGCCATTTGAATTAGTCACTCTTCTATTGCTGTGATAAAAACCAGTATGACCAAGGAACTTTATAGAAGGAAGGTTCCTTTGGGTTTACAGTTCCAGGGCTGACAAGAGGCATAGCAGGGAAGCAGCAGACATGATAGCTGTAGTAGCAAGCCAGGACTCACATCCTAAACTATAAGCAGGTTGCAGAGAGCCCATATGAAGAATGTTGAGAAGTTCTGAAACTTCCAAGTCTGCCCCATTGCCTTTTTATAGCAAGGTCATACCTTCTAAACCTACCCAAACAATGCCACAACTGGAGACCAAATACTCAAAATGTGACCCTATGGGGACATTCTCAGTCAAGTCAGCATCCCATTCATATGTTTTGAAAGTTTTCTTACTAGCATAATGATATCTTTTGTCATTCTGCTCCACCATATTTAGAGCACAAGTAATCCCTTAATTCAGTGGTCAACCCTGTATACGTCACCTTCTCAGGAGTATCTCACTGTCTGTCTGGGTTTTCAGATGGACTGTCATGGTGTCAGTATTTGTCTTCAAAAACCAACTGTTTTATGTAATAAAAGAGCAGAAAGGTAGGAGTGGTGGTGCTAGCCATTTGGGTTTATCCAAGGGAAGCCTGTGTGCTTCACTTAACAAAGACAAGCATTCTCAAGCTAGGGAAGCAATTATAACAGAAGTTACTAAGATCTGTAGTTAAGAAGTCTTCCGCCTGTAGAACTGTAGAGAAATTCATTCCAATTCTGTTATCAGATCTCAAGTGGCAAGTTCAGAGCATACATATATGCTCAGTGAAACTGAAAAGGGGGTTAAGTTACATGGTCCTATACTGTGTGTGGGTTCAGACGTCTACCAAAGGATTCTGGGTATCCTCTTTGGATAAGGGGTGGATGACCATCCCCAAGTTTCTTTGTTGTTGGGGCTGCCACAAACCAGATCAGCCAATGGCAGGCTACAAGGTTCAAGCAGAAAACAGGTTGAACAAGGGAACAAACATGGGCCTGCATGGATAAACAAAAGGGAAGTTAGCCCCTTCCGGTTAGGGATGCCTCCATCCACATTATGCAGCTATCAGTATCTCACTGAGGGTATGTATAGTACGATGCTCTGTTTGTCCACATAATGAATCTCCTGGTGTCACCAGGAGCACTTGACAGTGACTGTGCTACCTTGCCAGAAATCACCAACAAAAGCTAATTAACAGAGCACCCTTGTTAACACATGCCGATTCGGCATTATTAGTCTAATTAAAAGGATTTTAACAGTCACTACTCCCCCACCCCTCAATTCCTGCATATCCTAGTGAAAGTAAATTAAACCCATTAATCAAAGTGGTAAAAATGATAGAAGGTGCAGGCTATGACAGAGCTGAGAAGACGCTAACAGCTCTCATTAGGCTTCATTTTGTTCCCCAGTAAAGGATAATAAATTCAAGTTGTAACACCACAATAAAATATTTAATTATTCAAGAGCGGGGCAAAACATGTTATAATTAGCTCTTTATTATGTATCTTCTTTTAAGTAGCAAACAATGCAGTCAAGTAGCCTTGCCAGTCTTAAAGATTTGAAGTGAAATGTCACTTTGTCACCATGGAGAACATCCTATGTAGAGTTGACCTTTGAGTGTAGGTCATGTGACTAAGCACTCAACCCCTCAGCCACACTCCAGCCCAGAGTTGTACCCTTCTATGTCTCGTCTATGTAGATGTTTTCAATTCTTAGCTATAAAAATAGATAGATATTGAGCCACACCAAGGAAATTTCACTGCTTTTGACTAAAGTGATTTGTTTATAATACGAATCACAGCTTTCCTGGACAGTCTTTCCCAGTTTCCTATGGTCAGTCTTTCCGAATTGGTATATTGGCTGGAAAATGTTAGAGATGTCTGTTATTCTGTATAATATAATTATTTTGCAACTACTTTAAGTCTTCCAATTATAGCAAATCTCCCTGAAGGCAGAACCCTCTCTGACTCATCTTAATGTTCCCTATAGTGCTTAATAAAATAAGCTTCCTTATATACAATTTAGCAGATTTGAAATATGGCTGTGAAAATTCACTTTAAAATTTATTCTAGCACATACTCACTACTAGAACATTTGTACACACACACACACACATACACACATTCCTCTTGTATATTTGAAACAAGAAAACATAACACATAGGAGGACAATCTGGTTAATGAAATATCCTTCTCAAGTCAGGAATGGACTGTCTTTCAAGGTAGCTTTTGGCCATCTATCTAGGGGTACCACTCTTCACCATTGGGTGGGGCCCTTCCACATCAATCATTAATTTAAAAAAAAATGTGCTGCAGACTTGCCTACAGGTGATCTAATAGAAGTATTTCTTCTCAAATAAGGTTTCTCTTCTTAGATGATTCTAGTTTGTGAAGTTAACAAGCCAATCAACCAGGGTAGACTTGTATCTTAACATGTCAGTTTACATACTATATTAAGCATGGATTCTATATTGTGAGGGTGTCAACCCAGCTATAGCCCCTTAAGGGCCATGGCCTGGGATTAAGAGAATTGGAAAGGTTCAGAGTTGATAGATAACATTTATAGGAGAGAGAGATGCTGTGTTTAGCAAGAGGTCAGTGGCTGACCAACAGGCTGCAATAGGGCTATCTGAAGTAGATAGAAACATCTTGTGAGATGTTCTGTGAGGACTCTAGTGACTCAGAGATTTTATATTGATGGTGTTTGTTTTGGTTTTTTAGTCCAGGATCTTGTTCCACCATCCAGGCTGTCCTTGAGCTTGTGATCAGATAGCTAGTGTTAGAATTCAGGTATATGCTACAGTGCTTGGCTACCCTTGTCCTTGTCTTTGTTTTTTATTTGAATTGACATATACTAGTTTACACACCCATGGAGTAATGTGATGTTTTGATGTGTGTGCATGTACATAGTACAGTGGTCAAATCAGAGTGGTCAACATATCCACCACTACCTCTTCTTGTTTATTCAGAATTCTCTCATCCAGCTATTTTGAAAGATAAAATTTCAAGTGTTAGCAGTACTAGGGTTCAGCTTGGCCAAGGGGTGAGGAATTAGAAGTTAGAATGTTTAAATTCTAGTTCCTGTCAGATGCTACATAGCTGCAGAAATGTAAATATGCCGCTGGATCAAGATGGTTGTATTTTGGGCCAGTAAAATAGAGAAGATCAGGGATGGAGAGATGGTTCTATGGATACGTGGTTTTTCTCTCTCATAGGAACAGAGTTCAAGTCCCAGCACCCATGGTGAACAGCTCACAACCAGGAGATCTAGATTCCTTTTTGCATCCTCATGTGACATACTCATACAGACATACATACACATAGACACACAGATACACACAGATATATACAAAAATGCACATACATACATACATACACATATACAGATAGGCAGACATATACATACAGATACACACATAAACATACATATAGACACAAACACACACAGATACAAACACAGACAAACATAGATACACATACAGACACACACACATGAAATCAGACATATATACACACATATATACAGACAGACAAAAGCATGAAGACTGACACATACACACAGAGTCACATAGAGACAGACATACACAGACAAACACATACAAATAGACACACACATGAAGACAGGCACAAACAGACACACACAGAGACACATACAGACAAAGACATGCATGCATGCAGACAGAGATACATACAGATAGACGCATACAGATACATACATATACACACACATATATACACAGACATACAGACACACACATATAGACAGACACACACATGAAATCAGACACATATACACAGACACATACACACAGAGACACATAGAGACAGACATACAAACAGACAGACAGACACATATAAATAGACACACATACACACATAAAGACAGGCACAGACAGACACAGACACAGACAGAGACATGTATGTAGATAGACACATACAGCCACAGATACATACATACATATACACACACATATACACACACATACACACACATACATAAAGTAAACCTTAACAATTATGATCATCTGGACTGCTGAGAGGATAAAATATGTGAAGTTGAGGATGGTCTGGAAGAGTTACACGTGATCTACAAAGTGTGCTCTTGTTGTTTGGAGGAAACCTTAGGTCAGAACAGACTGTGAGAAAGAAAAAAAAAAAAACCAAAAACACTCCCAACATGTCCAGAAAAGAGCAGAAAATGTTGTGTTAGCTTTATGGCCAGCATCCAATGTGAGTCCTATGTGATCCTGAGGAAAACAGAACTTAGAGGTCCTGTATGCATTGAAATGTTTCCAAAATCACTGCCTACCAAGCACACATGATCTTGTAGCCTTCAAAGCACCACTAAATTATTATTATGAGAATATTGGGATGGGGATGGGCCGACTAAGAGTCTAAATGTTCTTTCTTTACAAAGCCTCTCTGCAGGATGTATGGCCTTGTTTAGGTGCATTTAAAAATAAACATGCCAGTCCTGGGTTTCAGAGTTACACAGCAGCAGCTAGCCATTTAAAGACTCATTAATCACTGGCCTAAATCCCAGAGTGCCCAGCCATCCAAATTAATGCCTGATCTCTTGGCTGGAGTCATGAAGTAGACTGTCAAGCCAGACATACTGGCTTTCGCATGATAGAAATGAGAATGTTATGTAACTTTGAATACATACATGTAAGCTTAACTGAATTCCAGAAGGAATTATATGTCACAGAGAGAATCTAACAAGGAGAGAGGAGTGAGCATAATGCATTGCTTAGTAAACAGTATCACAAGGTTTTTAAGCCATAAAGATTATAGTCACACTTAACTTACACATATGCCTCACCCCCATGCTATCTTACTTCCCTTAAAGAGTGATCATTTCTAATGCTATATGGAAAACTGGCTTCATTGACAAACTAAGGGATGAGGTGGTAGAAAAAAAAAACATTACCAATGTTTGGTGTCTGACTTAAAGAAATCTAAAGGGTAATTGAATGTAAGTAATTTTCAACTAACGAGCAAACTGTACAAACCACTCTGCATAAGGATTGATGCTTTTCTAGATAGCCCATCTACTTGATCATTGCCTTTACCTGTGTGTTCCTTCCTTCCTTCATTCATTCATCTATCCATTTATTTATATATATGCATTGAGGGTGAGTATGCACATGCATATGTTGGAAGAGGACAGTCTCGGGTATTAGTCTTCAAGTGCCATCTACATGTGTTTTAAGACCAAGCCTCTTACTGGACTGTCTTTTCAAGTAGGTTGAGCTAGCCAGAAAGTCCCAGGGATCCACCATCTTGCCTCTCCCACCCCAATACTAAGGTTACAAGATTATAGCACCAAAATTTGCTCTATTCTTTTTTAAACAGGGAACCTGATGATCAAACTCAGGACCTCATGCTTGCAAGGCAAGCACATTGATGACTGAGCTGTCTTCCTAGCCCCCTCCATGTACATGTGGACAGGAAACGCTCGGTGAATTGATGAAATCGGTTGCATAACTGTAGGCAATATGAAACAGCTGAAAATAAGGTTTTAAAACAAATAATGGGAGTTTTCTGAGGCTAAAATAGAACTCATTTTCATAGTGGTTTTAAGGTTTTTAAGCACCCCAATAAAAGAGTTTTCCTAAATAATTAAGCAGTTTTAGAATCCGATGTTGATTTCTTTACAATGCTATTCCTATGGGTGTAATGAATGGTCATTTACAGAGAGATAATATTTTGTAATGGTAATAGTCTCAGCAAAGTGACATACCACTTTGTGACTTTGTAAAGCAGAGCCATGAATTTATCCTGCAGATTGTTTAATTATTAATCTTTCTAGCACAGTTTAAACAAAGAAAATAATGGAAACTCTAGATTATAGGAAATTTGTAGTTCCTGTCAAATATTGGGCTGAAGCACAGCTGGAATCTACCCTATGGTTTAATAATTCAATGTTCACATCTAAAACCATTTGGTGGTAATGTTCTTCTTTATCCTTAGATAATACAGGAATATTTACAAATAGAGAAATTAGTATAGAATTATTTTTTAGACATACTCTCATATGTAGCCCCAGCTTATCTGAAATTCATCATATATAGACTAGGATGACCTTAAACTCACAAAGATTTGCCTGCCTCTGCCTCCGGAGTTCTGGAATTAAAGGCATACACCATTGTGCATAACCTTACAGGTAATTATTATAGTTTTTAAAGTTCCAATGTACTTGAATTTCATTAGATGAAGACATGTCTTCACAAAGAAAGGAAGGTAAATGCGAACAGGCACATGTGAACAGATACATGCCTGCTTCATTATTCTCAATTGGTTATTGAGTACTTTCATATCCAATACCTAGTCTATTGGTACTTTAATAATACCCCAAACCGATAGTCTATTAGTCATGGTTCTCTGAAGGAACAGAACTGGTAGAGTGAATATATTTGTGTGTGTGTGTGTGTGTGTGTGTGTGTGTGTGAGTGATATTAGATTGGCTTACAGGATGCAGTCCAACAATGGCTGCCTCACACTGATGAGGCTGAGACTTTTAAGGACCTGATAGCTGCTCAATCCCTGAGACTAGACATTTCATCACTTCTAATCTAGCAATGAAGGACTGGGAAAATATTAGTGAGCTGCCAGGCTTCTATCTGTGTTAAACATCCAAAGACGTTGGTTCTAACATTGGTGAAGGAGCGCAGCAGCAGGATGGATGAATTTGCCTGTGAGAGTGAGGACACGTAGGCAGAAAGCAAAGTGTGCTTCCTCCTGGTCTTTTAGTTGGGCTGCCACCAGAAGGTGCACCCACATTTAGGGAGAGTCTTCTTGCTTCAAACAATCTGAACAAGGAAAATCTCTCTCGGGAGTGAGTGCCCAGTGGCCTGCATTTTAGTTCATTCTGTCAAGTTGAAAACCATAGTTAGCTGTCACAAATAGGAGTCACAGGGTAGAAAGGTTTGATGAAGAAAGTGTATTGCCAGGGAAAACCCAGTGGGTGTGGCATTTGCTGTCACAGGTTAGGATGAGCATCTGGGAGAGTAACACTCAGACAACATCTGAGCCACACACAGGACAAACTGGGGCTGAGGTTTCTCTTTCTTTTGCTTGTCTCCCTCCCTCCCTTTGTTCCTGCTTTCTTGGCAACTCCTGCCCTCAGATCCAGGGCCTGAAGCCAGGGCAGCAGCACACATATACATATGTGTGTGTGTGTGTGTGTATGTATATGATGTATATGTGTACACATATGTATATATACACATGTATGTATGTGTATGTATATGTATGTGTATATATGTATGTGTGTATATATGTGTACATATACATATGTATATGTATACACATGTGTGTATGGATATATATGGATGTTCTGCTCTGTTGGGACTATTTTACCATATATGCTCTGTATCCATTCAAAAGGAAAGGAGGAAGGAAAGGAAGGATAAAGAAATAAAGAGGAAAGGGGAGAAGAGAAGGAGGGAAAAGGAAAGAAAGGATTGCAGCCTTCGTTGTCCTATCTTATTGTTCACTTTAACAATCATACTACTCTTAGAAAATTTAACTTTTTAAAAGGAGAAAAATGATAGAATGCTTTGTCCAGAGTTAGGGTCATTTACAGGAGTCAGACGCGTTCAGGGTGGAACAGTGGTAGATTACAGAGTTATTTAGAATTGGAGCCCAAAGTAGGATTTAGGGTTTTTTCTACATTTCCAAGAATCTTTCTGTTTCATGATTGTGTAATTATATTCTTATGAAAGATTAAAGAACTATATTATAAAGTATGTAGGAAGGATATTTGCCAGGCGATTTGAATACCTTGCCTTCAGCTCTCTTGCTCATGCGTATCCAAGTTCCTGTATAAATCAGGGCCACATATTTTTGAGACACTTAGATGTACAGAGCAATTTTAAATGATCTTCTCAGAGCAAAAAGCATTTAGACCATATTTTTAGTCCAACAATTCTGCACTGTAATATTTTGTGCTAGTTAGATAATGTCCTGAGAGGCAAAGGGCAGAACTTTTGAGTCACACCACTGAGGAGATAGCGTGTTCTGCAGAAGGTTTTAAAAATAAATAAATAAATAAATAAATAAAATAAATAAATAGGAAGAGAAAAACAAATGCAGGCCAGCAGAGCCAGAGCTCTGGATACTAATGCAATCAATTTCGAGTTCACACCACTTTCTTGCAGAAGGCAGCAGGTAAGGCATAGCTAAGCCACCACCTATTGAATGCGATGCCCCACTGAGGGGGAAATTAAATGTCTCCTGTCACACACCGCCTGGGTTGGCTCTGATTTACCTATTAAATATAAAACTTTCCCTCTCCAAGTAATAGTTTTGCAAGCAATAAATTGTTGGCAAGGAAAATGGCGAGATTTTGTTCTGCCCACAATCTTTCCCTTTTCCTTATCGAGAGCGAATGGCTCTGCTGATGTCCTGTTCCGCTGAAGAAGTGGTAACGGCATGTGTATGTCTCTGCTGATTCTTTGATAAAAACACACAGGGTTGTATGACTTTTTGTTCAGAGGACACTGCTATTGGCTATCTTAACTTGGTGAGCCACTGGACTGGGAAGATAGACAAGGGTACATGAATTCTGGTCTATTTTAGATTTAAATTTCAATGGCCTTTTAATAATTAAGAGGCATCAAAAGTCTCACTTTTCTTCTCCACCCACCTCTCTTTCCCCACCCTATCATTCAAAGATGCGAAAGTGATTTATAAGCCCAGTGAATATACAAGTAACATCTGAGAATCCTGAATTTCTTAAAAGATAATTTTTACATTGCTCATCATCAGTATATGTTCTCCACAGTACTTGATGTAACACTACCAACTCTAATGATATTAGAATGATAACATTTAGCTTTAGAATATTTTCCTTGTTAATTGCAGCTCTGGCCCCTCTTTCAAAATATAATTTATATAAATAATTCAGAATGTCAAAACAAAATGAGTTTGATGGTGAATGTTTCCCTCGATGAACACTGGAAATTAGACACTGGGTGTGAGGGTGTAACTTATTATATTCCCACAGAGGGCAATTTCCATCAGCTGCTTGGTGATCAGGGATATGTCCGAATCAATGGAAAGCAGGCTTGAGTAATTGGTACAGAGGGGGAATTGAACTTCTGTTCCTGCTGTGAGCTGTCTGTCCTGGTTCAGCAGTGCAGTGAGGTCACCCTAAGACTCCTCCACATCAATTCCAGCCAGTCACATCAATCGACACGCTCATTAAGCTCCCACGAGGCTGTTGAAGATGGAGAAAGAGTCCTTAATCTGCACCCCTCATGCCAGCTTCTCTTCTGTGACTTCTATAAAACAGCGGCTTGCTTTGACTAGGAAACATTCCATGAATTCTGAACTTTATATATCCTCATCTTTTTATTTAAAAAATATCCTATTGTTATAAAATACCTACAAAACACAGAAAATGAAAAGAGAAAATTATAAAACCTATTAACATTCAAAGCAATATTCTCATAGATTTTTCTTCTGTATTTTGTACACAAATAATTATGTCTGTATACATATGCATGTTTTATGTACATGTTTTACAGAAGCATGTACTTCAAATGTAATATCTGTTTTATGTAATAAATCATACCCATGTTTCTATATTAAAAAGTATAAATCTACATAATTCTAAATTGCTGTCGTAAATTCTGTTGTTTATATACTACAGTGTATTTAGCCAATCCTTTATTGGTAGACATTTTCCAATCTTTGACTAAAATACATTCATATGCATACAGTTTTCCTTATCTAAACAGATACTTAGTCATAAGTAAAACTTTTACCTATGGGTAAAATCAGTATGTCAAAGCATATGAACACTTTTTATATTTTTATATTTCTATTTTGTACACAGGTTCTGGGAAGAATGTCAGGGACATAAAACAGTTCATTACTTCTGATCCCTCAAGAGGATCAGGAACAACATGACTTAGGTAGTATGGAAAATAAATTTAAATAATGTATGAGCTGGATATTTTTAAATATAACCTTGCTTTGGGTGTTAGCCCTGACTTTGGGGATTTGGTCAACAATCCACATTTCTTGTATTTCAGATGTCATTGTAATAACCAATCTCGGCAGTACCACTGCTTTGATTCTTTTATTGGTGATGCATAGACAGGCAGTGTCCTCTGGACCTCCAAAATCCCCAGTTATTACATAGCACCGCAGAACTACTATATGTTCTAAATTAGCCTAATTATCACTGTGAAAATGTATCAGCACCATTCAGTTTTGAACTTATATTTCATTTCTTTTTCTTTATTACTTTAACTTTGGGTTGAAAAAAAACAGTAGGTTAATGATAATACCATGAAGGAAGCATAACTTGGTAGGAGAAGAGAGGGCATCATAATTGGATCTCTTATAGGAAGTGTGGTTAGAGTAGGGAAGGCTTCTTGGAACAGATAGTATTGAAGCAGAGATGGGGTTAAAGGAGAGAAGTAAGACATGGGAATATCAGGCAAGGGTCATCATACAGTGAGAAGAACTATTGAAAATATCCTACATTAGAGGCATTTCTGGTATTTTAGGAAACATCAGGAAACCAGTATGGCTGAAGTAGGAGTATTAGCTCGACATGAGATATTAAATATGAAGACATAAAGATGTTAGGTAAACAGTTAGATATGGTCCTGTACATTTTAGATGGAGCTTAGAACATGCGATAGTCAATCTGAGTGTCATATGTGTTTAGAGGTACCACTCTAGAAATTGTTGTAGGATGCAGCTGAAAAATGAATTAAATGTGGATATATATCCATATGTGTAATACATATAAGTATAAGGAGTTGATGTTTGTTTATGTTCAGGTCCTGGTAGACACAGGCACCAAGACAAGAATAGACTTATGTATTAGTTACTTCTCTGTTGCTATGATAAAATACCATGATCAAAACAAATTAATGAAGAAAGACTTTATTTTGGTTTATACTTTCAGGAGATGAGAATTTATCAGGAGACATGGCAGGAAACACAGGCACGGTGGCAGGATCAAGAACCTGAGAGACCACATCTTTAACACAAGCAAGAAACAGAGGGAGAGAAGTGAAAGACAAGAATATGTGCTACTGCAGTTATTTTTTCAGTGTTCAGTTTCCTTTAACGAACCCCCATTTCCCTTAAAGGGTAGGTGCAGGCAGCTAGGCAAGACATGTTCACGTGAAGATCCTGCCTTGAGTGACGGCTTTGCCCACGTGCTGGAAGGCCCCCTCCCAGGAAGAATACTGTCGAACCAGGGTCTGTGTCTCCTTGCTACCAGGATCCAGTTTCTATCACGTCTACGACTCATAGTCCACCTGCTAATCTGGACTCAGTGGAAAGGCAAGCTCTTGGCCTCGGAAGACCCAAACGCCAAAAATGGAGCTGCTGTTGTTGGTTCCAAAGAGGATAACGCTAGCAAAGACATTCTTCAGTTTGTCCAATCGCTGAAACAAACCAGTGATGAGGTTGCAACTCATGTAGGACTGGGTGAGCTCTTTGGGGAAGCGGCACTCAGCATACCACAGGCACCAGCCATCTTTATCAAAGTGCTCCCAAAAGTATGGCAATGCTGCAGAGAGGGTATCCTCATTGAAGTCCTTACGCTTAAACTCATCCAACACAAAGCTACTCTTGGGCAGGTGAGTGAAAGAGGCCTTGGCCTTGGGCTCAGCATCCAATGCCTGCTGACACTCATCCATCTCTTTCACAGGAGCTGGGCAGCTGCCTCTTTTCCTCTTTCTGCTCAGCCTGGGGCTTCTGTTTCTTTTCTCGTGAACCCTTTTCTTTCCTTGGGGTATCCTTCCTAGGCTGGCTCTCTACAAACTTCTTAGCATCAAATTGGGCCATTTTCTCACACAGCTTCACCTCCCCCAAGATGGCCCTGAACTAGGGCTGGTTAATGCAGATAAGGAACCATGGGTTGGTATTGAGGGAGGCCTGGTGAAAAGAAGGGTGCAGACAACTGTGATATCAGCCAGTGTCACTTGCTCACCCACCAGAAAAGTCTGTATCTTCAAGTGAGTGTCAGCAGCCTCAGGATTCGCTTCACTGTTGTGGTAAATTTCTAACACAAATATGCCCTGGCAATGAAAACAAAACTTGGTTAATATGATTGCATGCTGTGTGCCTAGATTGGGCACATCTACCGCTACTCTACCATCTTCTACATCTATGAGACCCCTTAGAACTTGGGGTTTCTCCAGGCCATGTGCTTCTGCTCCACTTTTCTTCTTCTTCCTTCTCCTCTGTGCCCTCTCCCTCTTCCATTTTCTCCTTCTTCTCTCTCCCACCTTCTGCTCCATGTTCCCTTTCATCTGCCCAATCATCAGCTCTCCTTTATTTTACAAATTAAGGTGGGAAGCAGGTTTACAGGAAATCACCTGAGTCCTGGCTCATTCCTTGTTCAAAGCCCCTCACAGGAGAATAGAATTAACATCAAATATAATTAGCACCCAGGGCTATCCCCCTTTCTGTCCAATTAAAAGACTGTTTTATCTCAGATATAATTGAACATAATTATTTTGTAATTTATAAAGTACAAGAGCTAACACCCAATCCATCATCTTTGTTAAATAGAACCTCTGTCATCTATCCTTACTTAATGGCTATGTCTTGGCTTTAGATTGCCATCTGAAAACCATCCTCTCAAATATTTTCCTCTCAAAGTAAAAAGCCTGGGTTAGCTAGGAGACTATATAGGTTTTTAAATCCCATTAGAAATCCAAGAATGACTGATATTAACTGAAAATATATAGGAAGCCTAACACACCTTCCAAAACTTAACTAATTTATAGAGACCACTGATCACTTGGACAGTCCCTTACTTCAACATGTTGGAGCATCGGTCTTCAGCCTACTGGCCAGGGTCATCCGACAGACTTAGAGAAACAGGAATATTAAGGACTAGCCTACTCTGTCTCAGCAGAACCAAGCTGTCCTAACCTGTAATTGTGTCCTTTCTTTGGACAGTATTATGTCTGTAGATGAAATGAGGTAAATCTTGCCTAGTGACTGTTTTGCCATAACTGGAGTAACGCAAAGATGTTCAGTTTCTTCTTTTAATCCAAAACAGGTAAAGCTGTCAGGAGCAGACTAGTCTCAACAACAAGTGAATAAATAATCATTAAATGTCACATTCTGTGCACTTCTGATGTTTTTGAAAACAAACTATCTATAAGAAGTAATCTAGACTGTTATGTTAATTACTCAGGCATTTCTAATTAAAATAATTGAAAACACCCTAGCAATAAACTCAGCCATGAATTTCCTATTTGACCCTTAACTCACAGGTTTAAATATCTCAAATTTGTTTATAATAACATTATAATAGGAGATGGCACTGCTCTCAAACACACAGAATCCATCATCACCCTCAAATGCTGGAACCTTGCAAGCAGGAAATTTTCAGAGAAATTCAAGGGTGTGGTTGGTTTGGCCAAAGTGGAACTGGGGTGGTGCAGAGAGCACGTGGGCCTGAGCCCTGCTGTACTGAGCAAAGATGAGGGTCTTGAAGGCCCTCCAGTTTTCAGGGTCCCAGCTGCCATGGTGATTCCACAGAGAAAGGGGGTGGGGCGAAGTAAGCCCCAAGGACTCTACTTTTAAGAGTGATAATGGGTTCTCTATCCCAGCTGGCTCCTAAAAAATGACATGTAGATTACAAGATTTGTTTAATAGGTTTTATGGCACAGTAGCTGAGCAGTTATTAATCTATTCTGTTCCTCTAAGTTCATCTGTCTACCTCCCAGCCGAAATCCCTGAGATACTTGCATTTTGGTATTGGTCTGGCTCTCTCTGCTCCAAGTTTATTCCCACAGTGGCTCCTGGACCCATTCCTTGTGGCAAATTCTCCCTTTTCTCTCCTCCCCATCCCCTGGCTGGGATCAGAAGTCCAGCTCTATTTTCTCTTCTGCTCAGCCATTGGCTGATCAGCTTTTATTGACAAGTCAGAATGAATGGGGAGCAGTGTTTACAGAATATTCAGACAGGAGGTACTTAAAATAAGCATCACAGTGCCATGTCTGGGTTGTAATCAGATACAGACACAGAAAACTCAGCATTTGAATAAATACAAGGATAGTCTTTATACAGTGCACAATAATCTTAGGACTACAACTATGGCATTTCAAAGCCCACCACCAGTGATCTATTTCTGCCAGCAAGGCTGTAACTCCTAAACCTTCCCAAACAGCGCCACCAGCTGGAGAACAAGCATTCAAATAACTGAGCCTATGGAGGACACTTCTCATTCAAGCCACCACAGATGGTGATGAGTCTCAACTGGGGCAAAAGGTATTCATTTTAACATCAAGCTCAACTCCAGATCCTCTGCTGGGCTCTGAGCACCCAAAGAACAATGTCATGATGACCTGAAAGCTGTGAAATTGGAGTCTAAACAGTGTCTTCCATGGTCACAGAGTGCTCTGTGTCACTGAACATAATCTAGTGGCCTTGGAAAGGCCACGAGCAAAGTGATCTCTGGCTCTGTTTAAAATGGAAACCAGTAAAGCTCTCTATTTTGTATGGAATTTTCTAATTGAATGCTTCATAGTGTGATGAGACTAAATATGATTGATTTTACATAATCACTTAGCAGCGGATTGGTAGGTCAATGGAGGATGGATAGATGGATGATATTAAAGTCTTTCTTTATTCCATATAGAAGACACATGCAGACCAGCCAGACCATAAACAAAGAAATAATGATCCTAAGGAGGGAACAAGAATTAACAATGTCAAGGAATATGAAAAAGAGAGCAGCAATACAAATGCCCCCCCCCCACCCCACCACCCTCCTTTCTCACACACATTGAAGCCAGCTTAGGGGCAAAGGTCATTTCTCCTCCTGAGTAGTTAAGACTGTGGTTCTAAGTGGTTCTAATATGACTGATCTAGGATTTTTCTAACCAAGTTGAGGCTACATGTCTGGCATCTAAAAACAGGCTAGTATATTATGAAATGATAAGATCCTGGCTGGGCATGGCACCATACACTCAATGGCCCAGAACCCATAAGACTAAGGCAGGGTGTTTTTGAGGTCAGCTGGACTAATCAGAAAGCCTTTGCCTGTCTTAGAGTTTTCTTTTAAGATGGAAGCCAGCTTTGTAAGTTATTAAAGCAGAGTGATATATTTCAATCATAGTGGCTAAATGTTTTTACAGTTCAGACCTAGCAAGATCATTTATGGCCCTGCTTCTTCAGAACTGGATGCTTTGTCATTGATTCCAACCTAAGTTATCTCAAGCATAAGTCAGCAGTCCTCAGTATAGAAAAGATAGGAAGATAGATCTACAGTATGCAATTGAGTGCTAGCACCAGATAGCCTGCATTTGAGTTCTGGCATTACCACTTACCAACTCTCTTTGTGCCAGTAAACCTGCTCTGCTGTGCAGTCCACTTGCTATGTAGACCAGTTGTTGTTGAAAGTGTTAAAAGATGAAGCATGAAGAGAGCTTTGAAACTGACCCCCCTTTGCAATTTATAAAATTTACAATTTTGTAAAAGTTGCCTAGAAGTAGTATATATTTAACCTATATATTTAAAATGCGTACTATATATTTAAAATTCTACCTTCTTGAATAGTCTGAGTCATTTCTCTGAGGAGCTTGTTCGCTTTGCTCCTTCAGAACATTTTATTGGATTATAGGAGCTGGTGGGAAAGCTTTGTTGACAATGCTCTTGCCCTGCTGCCAAGATGACCTAAGTTCAATCCGCAAAAGCCACATTAGAAGCCACCATGTGCACTTGCTATTCCTGATGTGAGGAGATGAGAGCAGATAGACTCCCAGGTGTGCTCACTGGCCATCCAGTCTAGCCTACTGAGGGATGTTCCATTTCAGAGAGATTCAGTCTCAAAAATAAATAAGGCAGGATGAAAGACACAGACTTTGTCCTCTAGAGTTTCACACATGAACACACACACATAGAGGAAAGGAAGGAGAGAGGGAGAAAGGTATATGAAAAAAAGAAGAGATAGAAACTTGGCCAAATGATCTTTGATCTTTAGCTTCAGAGACTTGTCCCCAAACATCACAGTAGCAAAGCGAGTGAGGGGAAGCACACAATCCCACCAGATCAGGATCATGTTCTCTAGATCACACAGCTAGCTGTCTTTCTGTCACTACTGAGATAAAACATTCCAGGCTTATCTCCCCACAGGCCTGGCATGCAGGTGATACTGGAGGACATATATAGCTCATGCCTGAACATGGTCCAGACAGTTCCTTGAAGAGTAAAATTAAACATGCATTTTTCATCTTCTATTTGTGTTTTGGAGTCCACCTCAATTGTGCCAGGAAGACCCCTTAATACAAGTTAGCTCCATCTACCACGGGATTTTCATTCCATGTTCATTCCTTATCTAGAGCAGCTGACAATTAACCTGATCTTCCCCAGTTGCTCCTCCCTGTTCTTAAGATTTGTTCTTTATGTAGCAAGGCCCAGACTTGGTCTGGCTAGGCTTTGGTTTGGGTTTTGTTTCATTTATTTATTTACTAGAGGTTTGTCTATATTAGTTTCTTCTGTTTAGTTTTTGTTTGTTTGGTTTTATTGTTGTTATTGTTGTTGGCAATTCTACAGCTTGAACCTAGTGTCTCAAGCTAGATGCATGCACCGAACACTGAGCCACAGCCCAGCCCTTATTTTTAGCTTTTTTCTTTGGGTGGGCGGGGGGGAGGGTTTCGAGACACAGGGTTTCTCTGTGTAGCCCTGGCTGTCCTGGTACTCACTTTGTAGACCAGGCTGGCCTCGAACTCAGAAATCTGCCAGCCTCTGCCTCCCGAGTTTAAAGAAATCCCATAGTAATTTCCATAGAGGTTGCATCTGTTTCTATTTCCACTGGTAGAGTATAATGGTCCTCCTTTCTCCACAGTTTTGTAACACTTATTTTTGTTTTCTTGATGATGGCTATTCAGACTAGGGAGAAATGGGTCTCGGTGTAGTTTTGCATTTCCCTAATGGCTGAGGAGGACAACAACTTTTTTTTCCATATATTTATGGATATTTGTATTTCTTTTGAGGACTGTCTTCTTTAAATAATTTAGCAATTTCATGAAGGATCACTTTTTGGTAGAAAATTTCTAATAATAATAATAATAATAATAATAATAATAATAAACAGGGGCTGAAAAGTGGCTCAGTAGTTAAGAGTACATACTGCTCTTGCAGAAGATGCAAATTTAGTTCCCAGCACCCATAATCGGCATCTCACAACCGCTTCTAATTCCCTGATGCCCTCTTCTGCCTACATGGGCACCTGCACTCATGTACACATACCCTCGTTCATATCATTAAAGAACAAAATTAATCTTTCACAAATGAAATAATATAATTAAAACACAAGCATCTGTTCAGTTAAAGTCTCTGGATTTCTGGGTTTCTAAGGAGAGAGAAGTTTGTGAGCACACAGCTCTTTCATAAAGTAAGTGGGTCTGACAAAGAGTGGCAGAGTGTCTCCCTGCCAGAGCAGCTGTGCACCTGCTGCTGAAGAGATGCTCAGCCTGGCGAGCACTCTCTGCCCTGCTCAGCTTCTCTGGGGGACAGCCATCTAATCTCCAAGAAGACACCATCCATCATTATCCACGGGTCAAAATTTCCAGCAAGGCTGGAGGAAACATTTTGATTAATGCTTGCATGGTGACCTGGGCAGGGACTTGTGATGGGAATGAGGTAAGCAATAATTGTTTTAATAACCTTGGTCACTTCGCTTCTTCTAGTTCTTATTACAAACTCTAAATTTATTCCACACTAGTAAAACTGGGTCTAGATATGTTATTATGATCGAGGTTCTGTCTCCTAGGAACCATAGTGGAAGAAAGGATACCTGAGCCGCCGATACAGAGTACAATTTGGGTTTATATAGCTTGACTTTTTCCCCCTGAGAATTCAAATAAAACTGATTTCATTTGCCTTGAATAATGACGAAAGGAAGGACATCTAGCAGGTTTCAATAGACTTCAAGTACTCAATAGATCCTTATCTAAACAGTCCTGAGATCATGGTGGCAGATACAAGAAGATAAGTTGGAATTCTTGATGAAATTATTTACCAGCCCAAAAGATTCACGAGAGACTTGGAAGCTTCCTGGGCTAAGTTGAATAGAGCCACGAATCTCTCAAGCAGCAGCAGCATAAACCCTTCAGTGTATGAGGGTAAGCAAAGCAACATGAATCCTAAACTGCTTGTGCCAATGTATAACAATGGTTGGTATAGGGCTGGACAATGCAAGCACGGGGACCTTGCTTTGATTCCCAGAACATACAGAAAAACTAGGCTCAGTAGCATGTAATCATAGCCTGAGCACGGGGGTGGGGGTGGGGGGGAGTTGGGGGGGAGGAGGATCCCTGGGGTTTGCTAGAAAGCTAATCTAGTTGTACCAGTGCACTTATACACACACACACACATGACAGTGTAAGAACCATGCCATTATTCAATGAGCAAGGTTCTTCCTTCAGTGGTATTTGTTCCCCCAAATTAGTCTAACTTGGTAAAAAAACAGCAGAAAATAAGCACGAGGGGATTTTTTTTTTTCCAAATTTGAGCTGTCAGGACTAAGGAAGAGCGAAGACATTGTCATAGAGCAGCCTGGGGAGATGTGACAACCAAGTGTAAGGTTGTACCTGGACTGTATCCAGAACAGAACAGGAAGTAGAGGAAAAGCTGGAAAAATCAAAGTGAAGTCGGGGTTTAAGAGGAAGCAATGCGCCGGGCGTGGTGGCTCACACCTTTAATCCCAGCACTTGGGAGGCAGAGGCAGGCCGATTTCTGAGTTCGAGGCCAGCCTGGTCTACAAAGTGAGTTCCAGGACAGCCAGGGCTACACAGAGAAACCCTGTCTCGAAAACCCAAAAAAACAAAAAACAAAAACAAGAGGAATCAATGTGCCTGTGCAGATTTAATAGCCAGCAAAGCGCCTGTGCAGGTTTCTTACTCTGCCAAATATTCCTGCGCAATAGTGGATAAGAGCAAGTGAGTACATGGGGCTCTCTCCATACTTTTTTTTCCCTGCAATTTTCCAGCAATTCAAAAACTTTTCTGAAGTTAACAGGCTTAGCTGGAGCTGGTATGAGCGCCATGAGCTGTCATTCTCCTGGATTCTGAAAAGGAACTCCCAGTCATTAGTGGAAACGGTTACCATGTGCCGAGACACTTGGTTTGTTGGGTTTTATATGCAATTTTTTTTCTTTTTACTAATATGATATGTTTATATCCACAAGTTTGTTGAAAGTAGCAACTTGTTGTCCTATTTGGGAATACATTTGGGCATGCTAGTAAGGGAAGACAGAAACTTGTCCATGCTAAGCAAACAAGCTGTATTTCTAGTGCCTGAATTTAATTCTCTTAAGCATATAAAGCAATGACTCTCTGAAGACCCTGGGTCAAACTGTAAGAAATGTCACTAAAGAAGGGTACTGTGAGACTGGAGAGATGGCTCAGAGGTTGAGAGCATGGACTGCTCTTCCAGATGACCTGAGTTCAATTCCCAACAACCACATAGTGGCTCACAATCATCTATAATGGGATCTGGTGCCCTCTTCTGGCATGTAAGCACATATGCAGGCAGAACACTATATACATAAGAGAGACAGAGAGAGAGACAGAGAGAGAGAGACAGAGAGAGACAGAGAGACAGAGAGAGACAGAGAAAGAGAGACACACAGAGAGAAACAGAGAGAGAGAGACAGAGAGACAGAGAGGGGGATATTTTAAATGACATTATCCTCAATGCTCTTAAGGATGTGAACATCCATCTACTTCTCAGTCTAAGGGGGAAACAAAAGTCCCTCTCTCCTGGTATTTATAGAATCCATATTCTTATCAGCTTAAGCTTTTACCAAAAAAGGAGAAGAAAAGAGAGAGCTACCACCTTCTATTTACTTATTACAACAATAAAAATTCCCTAGCACAAAAAAAGAAAGAAAAAATTATGTGCTTGTTTAGAATGAGTGAAGAACATATTGCTTCAGAGAAAAACGTGAGTCTATTCTGCAAACCATTTTGCAGAGTAGCCTCAGTAACAGAATAAGGACCCATGCATAGTGGGAATTTCCACACTCTGCACTCAATGCTTGTTCCCAACTTTCATGTGAAAGAAACAGGCACATGGGCTGCCTCTCTTTTTAAACCTCTGGGTACTTAATTTCCTAAGTCTAGAGTAACCAATGTCTTTCCACTCTAAGACGAGTTTGGCATCCACCTGCTGATCCAACCAACCTTGCCCACTGCCAAGTCAAGAGATTTAATGAGATCACTCAGCGTGTGGGGAAGCCTTTGTGCCAGGGGAAGAACACACCCAGGAGAGCTGGGAAACAGGGAAGGAGTATTTTGATGTTACAGAGAAGGCAGAAGTGCAGATGGAGAATGAAGGAGAAGAGGCTCTGACAAGAGACAGAGACTGGTTGATCTGGAGAGTCAGCTACAGAGCAGGTCACGGGGACTTTGCAAGACGAAGGACAAGTACAAACTGTGTTCCTAGTTGGTGTGTGCAGAAATGAATTCTAAGTCCCCACCCCACCCCCTGACCCCAATCCTGTCACTGTGTCTAGGAAAATGGAAAAGTGAATCCATACTAACAAAATTTTAGCTGTTAAAAAAAAAAAGGAACTGCTTTGGAGGTGTAAGCAAGGTGTCTATCTACAAGTATGAGGACTTGAATTCAGATTCCTAGCACCCACATAAATGCCAGACAGGCATGGCAGCCAAGCTGTGAGCACAGCATTTGAGAAATGGAGGCAGGGAATCCCCACAGCACACTAGCTGTCTTAGATTTGCCAGAACTGGCAAGCCCCAGGGGTTCAAGTGAGAGACCTTAACTCAATCTATAAGGCTGAGAGTGATCAAAGATATCTAACATCAGCCTCTGGTCTCCACATGCACAGCACACACACATAACACACACATGTACACCTGCTCCCACCCACGTTCTCACACACATACAAACGTGCACACAGACACAGCATGTACAGAAAGATAATATAAACTATTGATGTTAAAAGTAAGTTTTAGTGAACATGAATGTATGAAGCAACCCTAAAGATGTCTGTTCTGGATTGTGGCTATCGTCACCTCTCGGGACATATACACCCTAAACTGTAACTTTGGCAAGAAGTCCTCTTTCCTATGAATCCAAGACAAAAGAATAGATAGACTACCACACAGGTCTAAATTAAGGGCCATAAGTCCATCTAACAAGCTGCTATCGTGCTTGGGCAAACATGTTTTCATGATGTAAAAATAAATGTATGCTTTCTCTGTGTTACTTGTTGTCAGGTCAAAGGCAACTGAATTTAATTTTTATCTTCTAGGTATTAAAATAGCAATACGTAAATAAGCAAGGTTATAATGAAAATTCTTGCTATTATAGACTTTTGATAAAAAAGTTACCAAAATTACTAATTCCATTATTATAGTTATAATTTTTATTTATTTTATATTCTACTTGCAGCAATAAGGTGATTGATTTTTTAAATGATATCTAATAGTCTTCAATATGCTCACATTTTAATGTATATCATCAAGAATGCAAATTAAATTCAGTGATAAATATTGACCTTACAATCATTGTTTCACAAAAAGTTATTTTTCTTACTTATCTAGATACAGTTGTTAAAATTAAAGTCAAAACTACTGATTATAATTATATATTATAGCTCAAAATATGTCCATTTCTGTACAACTCATTAAATCACTTTGTCTACATTTATAAGGAATGGTCCTCTTCTCCATGCCAGGCTCCTTGCCTGTGTCGTTGCCGATGTAGACCATCAGTGATCTCATCCATATGTAGCATGTGTAACAGCGACAGATAAGCATGCATGTTTGATTTTAATATGGGCAAATTTAACCTCAGAAACTATTTCTCAGCACTACGGCAGTGTGAACCCCATGCTAATGCTAATTTGAGGATGATTTCGGGTCAGAAATTGGAAACCGAAGACAATCAAGAAAGGATCCAGTGCACTGATACTATCGAGAAAGTTATAAAGTCACTCTGTCTGACTCTGTCCCAAGCTTTTCTAGCACTTAGAGTTTTCCTGCCCTCTATACTAGTCTGTCTCCTCTATCTATGGCCACACAAACCTACATCCTTTAGAAATGATCACCTGCTATTTGAGTAGATGGGAGAGGGGATGGTGATTGTATAACAGGTATGGGAGGCTAGACTCCAAATTATAGAAGACTCACATGTTCTTAAAAATGTCTTTTGGTATTTTGATGGGGGGCATTACATGAGAGTTCCAGGATTAAAACACTGCTCATTCAAGTATAGTCCTAACTGGCTTTTCTTAATGATCTTAGTGGCCAATCATGGTTGCTCAAATCCTGTATCATGTATCATAAACCAATTACAATACATCTTTCTGCCATAACTGGAGGGATTGCATCAGAACCACAGTTTTCAATTCATAAAATAATTCTGAGGTCCAAAGTTAGTCCGTGGGAGCAAGGAAGACAGAGTGAATACCATAGTATACTTATTCTCCACCCAATTCAACAATACAGAAAAGATAAGTATCAAAGATAGTGAAACAGGGCTGGCAAGATGGCTCAGTGGGTAAGAGTACTGCCTGCTCTTTCAAAGGTCCTAAGTTCAAATTCCAGCAACCACATGGTGGCTCACAACCACCTGTAATGAGATCTGATGCCCTCTTCTTGTGTGTCAGAAGACAGCTACAATGTACTTATGTGTAATAATAAATAAATCTTAAAAAAAATAGAATGAAACAGTCCATTAGTGATAAGTGGCATTCATATCCTAGTTGAGATAGCTAGTCGTTGCAGACCATTTTTCCCCTTGCCCAAACAAGAAGATTGTAATTACGTGTGTGGTAATACTGGATGGGTAGGTGAATGGCAGCAACACAGGCACTAAAGGTCAATCAGAAAAATTTAAAAAATCAACAAAAGAATAAAACAGAAAAAAATGCCCATATTCACAGCCACCAAGTGGAATACCACTCCTTCTCTCCCATTAACCTTCAAAGGCAGACCAGCCTTGCCGAAGACTCTACGTCCCATGACATTATAGGTAGAATCTTGCAGCTGGTGAAACTGGAGCAAAGTGTCACTGAGTTGAATTTCAGATTGTCCCTAAGAATAGAGAAGACTTTCAGTGACTGATGGTAATAAGAGTGCAGGCATCTGTATCTTTTCCAGAAGTCTTGGTACCCATTCCAATGCTTCGAACCCAGGATGTCCCTGTAGCCAACTGTAAGTGGGCTGCAGCTGTAAGCCTCTTAACTTTGCAGTCTAGCATCTCTCTTGTTTTCTCAGAGGTCCTCAAGATGCTGCATACTTGACCTTTTGCTTCTGTATGTTATGTTTCAAGAGCCTCCAAGACAGTAAACTACTGGGATTTGAGAAATCTTCCTTTTTTAATACTAATACTATAGACCTGGCATCTGAAAAAAAAAGTCACACTAATGAAAATATTGTCGCTGTTTACTTCCTGAGGCTGTAGAACCTGTGTTGCCATATTGGTGAGGATGACCCTGGAGATGGTACCGAAGGACCTGTGGCATCCACGGGCTTGTTTGCTGTGCTCATTAGTCAAGACTATAGTCCAGTTTGAATACGATGGGTGTGACAATTGCGGTGCATACTTACAAATGAAGGGCAACAGAGAGATGGTTTATGACTGCATCAGCTCTTTATTTGATGGAATCATTGCGATGATGAGTCCAGAGGGCAGCTAAGTCTCCAAGTGGCAGCACGTCAGTAACTTTAAGCCAGGTGTATATGCTGTGTCTGTCACTGGTTGCCTGCCCCAAGGAATCATGCAAGAGCTGAAAAGTCAAGGACTGGCCTACAAATTCAGAGACACAGCAATAAAAACCTAGCTAGGTGCAGGCCATAGCATCTTGTTCTTTACTTCTGTATTGTTTTCTTGTGGAACTAAACAGGTGGGACCCCAAAGACTCTCTGCCCTCCATCTCAGAATCAGCAGACTCCACAAAATCAGCATACCCGGCCTTAAGTCATCTCACTTTCTCTGCCCATTGGTGAAGTGGGAGTATCTGGACAGATTCTCAGAGACTCTATTAGGAGAGTAAGATGCTGATTACCCACCTCAGTTCAGGGTTTTGCCTTTGTCTATGGGCAGGACTTTGGTTTAAATACCAATAAAATGAATCTTTGGAACAAGAAAAGAAGGGAAGGGGAAGGGAAGGGGGAAGGGGGGAGAGAAGGGAGAAAAGAAAAGAAAAAAGAAAACATTGTTTGAATCCAGACATGTAGATCACTACAACCATGTCTTTTGTGGCTTCTGTTTCCTGCTGAAGCACAGGTCTTCACACTGAGCCTGTTGTGATGAACCTTATTATACGTATCCACTTATTTTGAAGATTTTGCTCTCCAAAAGACTCAACCTCAAGAGCCCTGAGTACATGTGTGGACCAGAATTTCCAATTTGTAGACTCACAATTAACCCACTGCTAAAACACACACAAAAAACTAGAAGTCTCTACATTATGGGTTCTCAAGCCAGACATGGAAAAGTAGAGTATTGCCCATACCCTGGACAGTTCTCAGAGAACTTGGCAGGAGTGGGGCCATTCCCTATCCAAATCAGGCTTGGATCTAGTCAATTCACCTCAGATAAAGGCTATGTCATGATAAAGCCAGTTAGGTTTCTGTTTCCCCACCAGAGAACTGGCTTCTCAGAAATCATGTGACCTACAGTCTGCTAATCTAGTTGACATCCTTGGAAGGCCATTGCCTTCACTGTGGAACTTCATCCCTTCTCCCTTTTTTCTTCCCCTCCCTCCTGACATGAGCTCTATAAGCTAATCCTGCTATTTCAATGGACAAGCTGTCTTCTGAAACAATGTTCCTGGTTATTCACAGAGCTGTACTCACCACTGCCTGAAACCCTGTTCCCCAGCTCCTCCACATCTTGAGAACACCATTGCACAGGGGCAGGGGACCCACACTACCCATTTGTGTATATTTCTTACACACCTTCAGCAAGAGAGACATGTTGAGGGTCTTATCCAACATGGTGGACCCCAAACTGAGACCTTGATGACTTCATACTTCATGGCTTTCTTTGGCTCTGGTGGAGTGAGATCCATTCAGATGACAGAAAGACAGTGAGATATTACTTCTTTGGAGGCAGATGGGAGAGAAGCCTAAGATCCTGGGGTTTGTAAAGAGAATTTAGGTAGCCTGGGGAAATGCCTGCTTGGAAATAGAGTATAGACTCTACTGCAAGACTTCCATAGCTAAAATCCCACTTCAACCAGCAAATAACCCTCTGACCTTGAATAGCATATTTAAATACTCCATGATCTAGAATTAGGTAAAGTAATATAACTAGTATCTCCTTTGTATGATGGTTAGGATTAGCTAAATCTGTACCAGCAAAGATCTTAGCATCATCTTTAGACCTTATGAGATTCTTATTTACTGATATTTACAGTCATCACCACCACTGCCACCATCCCTCTTAAGACTGAGTCATGACATTGCAAGTCTCCAGACCCTAATCTTTATGTAAAATAATCAATACTTAATGGGCCCCCTAAGGCTAAACTATCTCTTGATCCTTGAGTAAGTATTTTCTGTGTAGAAGATCCACCCATATTCTTTTGGCTCCAACATATACAGAGACCTAACTGGCTGACCTCCACTTTGATATCTTCTAAAAGATGTTATTATGGGTAGACTTGAAAGACAAAGAGTCCCTCTCAAATGTTATCACAACCTGAGTTTATTCTCAACCAGGAACTGTCCCAAGGCAGGCAGCCAGTGATGCTCAAACAGTGATGAACTAGGCTTCCTGGATAGATAGTTCCTAAAAGTAAAAAATCCCAGGCTTTGGTCGAGGTCTTCAGATTCCAAACATACACAAACTGTTGCATAGCTGTGACTCACCTTTTTGTTTCATTCATTGATCTGATTATTGCCACTATACTTTTGGTTATCAAGACAGGGGTAAAGCAAGCCCCCTAACATGTTTTTAATAGCAATAGCCATAAGCAGGCCATGGAGCCCATGACATATACTTCAGCATTTATATTCTTTCCATCCAAGCAGGAATATGGCACTCAATTAAATTGTGGAACTGCTCAAAAACATGAACACCAAAAAAGACAGCCAATATATGAATATACATGGGCATCTTCTCCTCTTTGACAGTTCATAATTGATACCTGACTACTTAATATATAATGAGGTTCATAGATTGTGTAAAAATGAAATATGTAATGAGTACAATTAGAAAAGAAAAGATGGAAGTTTTCTGATGTAATGTGTGGGGTGATATATTAAAGGAATTGTGATTATAATGTTGTCTTTGTTAGGGTTTTACTGCTGTTAACAGACACCATGACAAAGGCAAGTCTTATAAAAGACAACATTTAATTGGGCTGGCTTATAGGTTCAGAAGTTCAGTCCATGATCATCAAGGCAGAAGTACAGCATCGTCCGGGCAGGCATAATGTAGGAAGAGCTGAGGGTTCAATACCTTTTTCCAAAGGAAAACAGGAGAAGGCTGGCTTCCAGGCAGCTAGGATGAGGGTCTTAAAGCCCAAACCCACAGTGACACACTTCCTCCATCAAGGGCACACCTCCAAATAGTGCAACTCCCTGAGCAAAGCAGATTCAAACCACCACAAACGTATTATGAATTCTAGAATATTTACTAAAAATCAAAGAGCAAACCACGGACACAAATTAAAGCATAGTCAATCAAAAGGAATATAAAATAGTAAAATGGAAAAAAGAATACATCAAAAAGATAATTAAAAGCAAGGGGACACTTTGAATCTAAATATACTTTTTTAAAAAATATCTTATATTCAGAGCCTAGAACTTTTGCTAGGCCTCAAAACTGAGCTGATAATACATTATAGTGTCTCTCAAGACTGATATTTGCTCAGACTATTTGTTTAATCTGCTTTTAAGAGAACAATGTGAGGCGAGAGCCACAGAGCCTCTGAGGTGGCGCCATTTTCGGCTCCAGACAACCGGCCACCTTCCTGGTCAGAGCACAGGTGTCCGCCCGGCCTGAGAGGCTTCTGCCACAGGTTTGGCAGGAGCTATCTTGGTTCCGGGACTCCGCGGAGGGCAGTCTGCACAGGCCAAAGCAACACAGCTTCTGGGAAAGATCCTGTTTTGGGCCTTCATCTTCGGCCAGGAGAAGGTCCAAACACCAGATAACTGTGCACCTTCCCTGAAAGAGGAGACCTTGCCTGCAGAGACTGTCCTGACCACTGAAACTCAGAGAAGAGAGCTAGTCTCCCAGGTCTGCTCATAGAGGGTAACAAAATCACCAGAGGAACAATCTCGAAACAGAGACAACTATAACAACTAACTCCAGAGATTACCAGATAGCAAACGGTAAACGTAAGAATCTTACTAACAGAAACCAGGACCACTCACCATCATCAGAAACCAGCACTCCCACTTCGCCCAGTCCAGGGCACCTGAAAAGCTAGACCTGGATTTAAAAGCATATCTCATGATGATAGTAGAGGACATCAAGAAGGACTTAAATAACTCACTTAAAGAAATACAGGAGAACACTGCTAAACAAGTAGAAGACATTAAAGAGGAAAGACAAAAATCCCTCAAAGAATTGCAGGAAAACACAACGAAACAGGTGATGGAATTGAATAAAACCATCCAAGACCTAAAAAGGGAAGTAGACACAATAAAGAAAACCCAAAATGAGGCAACGCTGGAGATAGAAACCCTAGAAAAGAAATCTGGAACCATAGATGCAAGCATCAGAAACAGAATACAAGAGATAGAAGAGAGAATCTCAGGTGCAGAAGATTCCATAGAGAACATCGGCACAACAATCAAAGAAAATGGAAAATGAAAAAAGATCCTAACTCAAACATCCAGGAAATCCAGGACACAATGAGAAGACCAAACCTACGGATAATAAGAGTGGATGAGAATGAAGATTTTCAACTCAAAGGACCAGCAAACATCTTCAACAAAATTATTGAAGAAAACTTCCCAAATCTAAAGAAAGAGATGCCCATGAACATACAAGAAGCCTACAGAACTCCAAATAGGCTGGACCAGAAAAGAAATTCCTCCCGACACATAATAATCAGAACAACAAATGCACTAAATAAAGATAGAATACAAAAAGCAGTAAGGGAAAAAGGTCAAGTAACATATAAAGGCAAGCCTATCAGAATTACACCAGATTTTTCACCAGAGACTATGAAAGCCAGAAGAGCCTGGACAGATGTTATACAGAAACTAAGAGAACACAAATTCCAGCCCAGGCTACTATATCCAGCCAAACTCTCAATTAACATAGATGGAGAAACCAAAGTATTCCACCACAAAACCAAATTCACACATTATCTCTCCACAAATCCAGCCCTTCAAAGGATAATAACAGAAAAAAACCAATACAAGGACGGGAACCATGCCCTAGAAAAAACAAGAAGGTAATCCCTCAACAAACCTAAAAGAAGACAGCCACAAGAACAGAATGCCATTTTTAACAACAAATATAACAGGAAGCAACAATTACTTTTCCTTAATATCTCTTAATATCAATGGACTCAACTCCCCGATAAAAAGACATAGACTAACAAACTGGCTACACAAACAAGACCCAACATTTTGCTGTTTACAGGAAACTCATCTCAGAGAAAAAGATAGACACTACCTCAGAATGAAAGGCTGGAAAACAATTTTCCAAGCAAATGGTATGTAGAAACAAGCTGGAGTAGCCATTCTAATATCTGATAAGATTGACTTCCAACCCAAAATAATCAAAAAAGACAAGGAAGGGCACTTCATACTAATCAAAGGTAAAATCCTCCAAGAGGAACTCTCAATTCTGAATATATATGCTCCAAATAAAAGGGCAGCCACATTCATTAAAGAAACTTTAGTAAAGCTCAAAGCACACATTGCACCTCATACAATAATAGTGGGAGACTTCAACACACCACTTTCACCAATGGACAAATCATGGAAACAGAAACTAAACAGGGACACAGTGAAACTAACAGAAGTGATGAAACAAATGGACTTAACAGATATCTACAGAACATTTTATCCTAAAACAAAAGGATATACCTTCTTCTCAGCACCCCATGGTACCTTCTCCAAAAATGACCACATAATTGGTCACAAAACAAGCCTCAACATATACAAAAATATTGAAATTGTCCCATGCATCCTCTCAGATCACCATGGACTAAGGCTGTTCTTCAATAACAAAATAACTAATATAAAGCCAACATTCACGTGGAAACTGAACAACACTCTTCTCAATGATAACTTGGTCAAGGAAGGAATAAAGAAAGAAATTAAGGACTTTTTGGAGTTTAATGAGGTCCCACTTGTCAATTCTCGATCTTACAACACAAGCCATTGCTGTTCTATTCAAGAATTTTTCCCCTGTGCCCATATCTTCAAGGCTTTTCCCCACTTTCTCCTCTATAAGTTTCAGTGTCTCTGGTTTTATGTGAAGTTCCTTGATCCACTTAGACTTGACCTTAGTACAAGGAGATAGGAATGGATCGGTTCGCATTCTTCTACATGTTAACAACCAGTTGTGCCAGCACCATTTGTTGAAAATGCTGCCTTTCTTCCACTGGATGGTTTTAGCTCCCTTGTCAAAGATCAAGTGACCGTAGGTGTGTGGGTTCATTTCTGGGTCTTCAATTCTATTCCATTGGTCTATTTGTCTGTCACTATACCAGTACCATGCAGTTTTTATCACAATTTCTCTGTAGTAAAGCTTTAGGTCCAGCATGGTGATTCCAACAGAGGTTCTTTTATCCTTGAGAAGAGTTTTTGCTATCCTAGGTTTTTTATTATTCCAGATGAATTTTCAGATTGCACTTACTAATTCGTTGAAGAATTGAGTTGGAATTTTGATGGGGATTGCATTGAATCTGTAGATTGCTTTTGGCAAGATAGCCATTTTTACAATGTTGATCCTGCCAATCCATGAGCATGGGAAATCTTTCCATCTTCTGAGATCTTCTATAATTTCTTTCTTCAGAGACTTGAAGTTTTTATTATACAGATCTTTCACTTCCTTAGTTAGAGTCACGCCAAGAAATTTTATATTATTTGTGACTATTGAGAAGGGTGTTGTTTCCCTGATTACTTTCTCAGCCTGTTTATTCTTTGTGTAGAGAAAGGCCATTGATTTGTTTGAGTTAATTTTATATCCAGCTACTTCACCGAAGCTGTTTATCAGGTTTAGGAGTTCTCTGGTGGAATTTTTAGGGTCACTTATATATACTATCATATCATCTGCAAAAAGTGATATTTTGACTTCATCTTTTCCAATTTGTATCCCTTTGATCTCCTTTTGTTGTCGAATTGCTCTGGCTAGGACTTCAAGTACTATGTTGAATAGGTATGGAGAAAGTGGACAGCCTTGTCTAGTCCCTGATTTTAGAGGGATTGCTTCAAGCTTCTCACCATTTACTTTGATGTTGGCTACTGGTTTGCTGTAGATTGCTTTTATCATGTTTAGGTATGGGCCTTGAATTCCTGATCTTTCCAAGACTTTTATCATGAATGGGTGTTGGATCTTGTCAAATGCTTTTTCCGCATCTAACGAGATGACCATGTGGTTTTTGTCTTTGAGTTTGTTTATATACTGGATTATGTTGATGGATTTCCGTATATTGAACCATCCCTGCATCCCTGGGATGAAACCTACTTGGTCAGGATGGATATTGTTTTGATGTGTTCTTGGATTCGGTTAGCAAGAACTTTATTGAGGATTTTTGCATCAATATTCATAAGGGATATTGGTCTGAAGTTTTCTTTGTTGGGTCTTTTTGTGGTTTAGGTATCAGAGTAATTGTGGCTTCATAGAATGAGTTGGGTAGAGTACCTTCTGTTTCTATTTTGTGGAATAGTTTGTGAAGAACTGGGATTAGATCTTCTTTGAAGGTCTGATAGAACTCTGCACTAAACCCATCTGGTCCTGGGCTTTTTTTAGTTGGGAGACTATTAATGACTGCTTCTATTTCTTTGGGGGATATAGGGCTGTTTAGATCATTAACCTGATCTTGATTCAACTTTGGTACCTGGTATCTGTCTAGGAACTTCTCCATTTCATCCAGGTTCTCCAGTTTTGTTGAGTATAGCCTTTGGTAGAAGGATCTGATGGTGTTTTGGATGTCTTCAGGATCTGTTGTTATGTCTCCTTTTTCATTTCTGATTTTGTTAATTAGGATGCTTTCCCTGTGCCCTCTAGTGAGTCTGGCTAAGGGTTTATCTATCTTGTTGATTTTCTCAAAGAACCAGCTCCTTGATTGGTTGATTCTTTGAATAGTTCTTCTTGTTTCCACTTGATTGATTTCGCCCCTGAGTTTGATTATTTCCTGCCGTCTACTCCTCTTGGGTGAATTTGCTTCCTTTTGTTCTAGTGCTTTTAGGTGTGTTGTCAACCTGCTTATGTGTGCTCTCTCTAGTTTCTTTTTGGAGGCACTCAGAGATATGAGTTTTCCTCTTAGAAATGCTTTCATTGCGTCCCTTAAGTTTGGGTATGTTGTGGCTTCATTTTCATTGAACTCTAAAAAGTCCTTAATTTCTTTCTTTATTCCTTCCTTGACCAAGGTATCATTGAGAAGAGTGTTGTTCAGTTTCCACGTGAAGGTTGGCTTTCTATTATTTATTTTGTTATTGAAGATCAGCCTTAGTCCATGGTGATCTGAGAGGATGCATGGGACAATTTCAATATTTTTGTATCTGTTGAGGCCTGTTTTGTGACCAATTATGTGGTCAATTTTGGAGAAGGTACCATGAGGTGCTGAGAAGAAGGTATATCCTTTTGTTTTAGGATAGAATGTTCTGTAGATATCTGCCAGATCCATTTGATTCATAATTTCTGTTAGTTTCACTGTGTCCCTGTTTAGTTTCTGTTTCCATGATCTGTCCATTGGTGAAAGTGGTGTGTTGAAGTCTCCCACTATTATTGTATGAGGTGCAATGTGTGCTTTGAGATTTACTAAAGTTTCTTTAATGAATGTGGCTGCCTTTGTATTTGGAGCATAGATATTCAGGATTGATAATTCCTCTTGGAGGATTTTACCTTTGATGAGTTTGAAGTGTCCCCCCCTGTCTTTTTTAATGACTTTGGGTTGGAAGTCAATCTTATCAGATATTAGAATGGCTACTCCAGCTTGTTTCTACATACCATTTGCTTGGAAAATTGTTTTCCAGCCTTTCATTCTGAGGTAGTGTCTATCTTTTTCTCTGAGATGAGTTTCCTGTAAGCAGCAAAATGTTGGGTCTTATTTGTGTAGCCAGTTTGTTAGTCAATGTCTTTTTATCGGGGAGTTGAATCCATTGATATTAAGAGATATTAAGGAAAAGTAATTGTTGTTTCCTGTTATTTTTGTTGTTAAAGTTGGCATTCTGTTCTTGTGGCTGTCTTCTTTTAGGTTTGTTGAGGGATTACCTTCTTGTTGTTTCTAGGGCGTGGTTCCTGTCCTTGTATTGTTTTTTTTCTGTTATTATCCTTTGAAGGGCTGGATTCGTGGAGAGATAATGTGTGAATTTGGTTTTGTGGTGGAATACTTTGGTTTCTCCATCTATGTTAATTGAGAGTTTGGCTGGGTATAGTAGCCTGGGCTGGAATTTGTGTTCTTTTAGTGTCTGTATAACATCTGTCCAGGACCTTCTGGCTTTCATAGTCTCTGGTGAAAAATCTGGTGTAATTCTGATAGGCTTGCCTTTATATGTTACTTGGACTTTTTCTCTTACTGCTTTTAGTATTCTATCTTTATTTAGAGCATTTGTTGTTCTGATTATTATGTGTCGGGAGGTATTTCTTTTCTGGTCCAGTCTATTTGGAGTTCTGTAGGCTTCTTGTATGTTCATGGGCATCTCTTTCTTTAGATTTGGGAAGTTTTCTTCTATAATTTTGTTGAAGATGTTTGCTGGTCCTTTGAGTTGAAAATCTTCATTCTCATCCACTCCTATTATCCGTAGGTTTGGTCTTCTCATTATGTCCTGTATTTCTTGGATGTTTTGAGTTAGGATCTTTTTGCATTTTACATTTTCCTTGATTGTTGTGCCGATGTTCTCTATGGAATCTTCTGCACCTGAGATTCTCTCTTCCATCTCTTGTATTCTGTTGCTGATGCTGGTATCTATGGTTCCAGATTTCTTTCCTAGGGTTTCTATCTCCAGTGTTGCCTCATTTTGGGTTTTCTTTATTGTGTCTACTTCCCTTTTTAGGTCTAGTATGGTTTTGTTCATTTCCATCATCTCTTTGGATGTGTTTTCCTGTTTTTCTTTAAGGATTTCTACCTGTTTGATTAGGTTATCCTGTTTTTCTTTAAGGATTTGTAACTCTTTAGCAGTGTTCTCCTGCAATTCTTTAAGGGATTTTTGTGCTTCCTCTTTAATGTCTTCTACCTGTTTACCAGTGTTCCTTTGTATTTCTTTAAGTGTGTTATTAAAGTCCTTCTTGAAGTCCTCTACCATCATCATGAGATATGCTTTTAGATCCGTGTCTAGCTTTTCCGGTGTGTTGGGGTGCCCTGGACTGGGCGAAGTGGGAGTGCTGGGTTCTGATGATGGTGAGTGGTCTTGGTTTCTGTTAGTAAGATTATTATGTTTACCTTTCGCCATCTGGTAATCTCTGGGGTTAGTTGTTGTCGTTGTCAATGTTTAAAGATTGGAGCAGAAGCTGTGTTCCACTCACCAGAAGTCTCAAAATCCTGTGGCGGGGGTCGTGGGTAGCTGGCGGGTGTCAGCCGACCCTGCGCTCTAGCTACCCCGGTGCTGGTCCGGCCGGATGAGGCCTGTGGCCCTACTCAGGCCGGTTTTCTGCTTCCCTAACTAATGCAGTCTCAGCTCCTGCGCGCAATTGGATTGGAGCAGAAGCTGTGTTCCACTCACCAGAAGTCTCAAGATCCTGTGGTGGGTGTTGTGGGTAGCTGGCGGGTGTCAGCTGACCCTGCACCCTAGCTACCCCGGTGCTTTTCACATTGCTGCAATTTTAAGTTATGTACTTATAGTAACCATTCACAGAAAACAGCAAACAGGTCAAAAGTGACCTTATAGAACAAACTATTCATGATAAATGTTGAAAGCAACATACAGATATTGCTTACCGGTATGTTTATAGTGCTCAGTGCTTTGGAATCGGTTGTGGACAGTTGGAGTAAGTAGCTTAATTCCTTAGGAAACTCTGCTAAAGATTTCTATAAAGTATTCCTCATCCCTTCCCCATGCTATACTTCCTGTAGTGGTCAAAATATAGGGCAAAGCCCTTTCTTAGAGACAGCCAGGCATCAGGCAGGCATAGAGACAAGACAGACAGATACAGCAGACAAGATATGGCAAGTGGGATAGTCAGATTCCCAGTCATGCATCAAAAGGATAGACAGACAGATAGACAGACAGGCAGACAGACAATAGGCAGACTACAGACAAGTCCCAAAGCACAAACTAAAGACAGATGACACAGGAGAAAAGTAGAGAGTTAAAAGTAAGGCTTGTTCTTGTTCAAAGCCTACCAAGAGGAAGTGGGGAATTTTTTTCTTTCCTCAGTACATCAAAAGCTATGTTTAATACATTTGAAGACCTTTCCAAATATACTGATAATCACATGAAATGTAAATAGTATAAACATCCCAATAAAAATATAATGATTGGGCTGGAAAGATGGCCCAGAATGTAAGAACACTGACTGCTTTTCTGAGAACTCAGATTGGTGGCTCACAACTGTAACTCCAGTTCCAGGGCACCTGATGCCCTCATTTGGCCTCAGCTGGCACCTGGCATATAAAGTATTCCCAGATATACATGCAGACAAGAGTCCCATGTAAAATAAAAATTTAAACTTAAATCGTGAAATAAAAATAATTGTTAAGTATAACATTGAGTGGTGTTCTGCCTATAAGGAAATTACTTTAAACATAAAGTCATGGACTGGTTAATATTTTAAAAAATGGAAGTATATATTCCATACAAATAATAATCAAAAAGAAAGAGGGGCTAGGATCACAGCTCAGTGGATAAAATGCTTGCTTTGCAAGCCTGAGAAATGGAGTTTGAATCCCCAGAACCATGTACAAATTAGGCAGGTTTGGTGGCTGCCTATAACCCCAGCACTCAGTAGGCAGAAGTGGGATCCCTAGCCAAAATCTGCATGCTCTGAGTTCAGCAGTAGACTTTCCCTCAGAGAGTAAGATGAGAGCTATTGAAGAAGACTCCGGATGTCACCTTCTGCACATATACAAATGTGCACCCACATGCAAACGTATATTTATGCATCTCATATACAAACAGGTACACACATACCACATATACATCCAAAAGAAAAAAAAAGTCTATTCTCTGTGGTGAACTTGGGTAGGTTACTTAACTGTTGGAACTTAACTTTCTCCCATTTGTTTACAATGAAGATGAGATGACTATCTTTTAAGGTTATTCAGTTGAATTGAGTTAATGTGAGGTCTGTTACACGGTTCCTATTAAGTGTTAAGTGCCTGATAAATACGGTGTTGAACTGTTAATGCAGGTTCTGGGACTGCAGCAGAAACTCCCGTCAAGCATCTTCCGAAGCAGCTTTCCAAATGCTCATCATGTGCACCGCATTTCCAGTTGGGCCTGGGCTGGGATTCCAGCTCACATGCAGAGGACATTTGTTTTTCAGTGTCTTGACAATGAATGCCAACTCCAATGTAGGTCAGTTAGGTAGTCGGAGTTGGTGAGTTGCAAAGCCTTTGGCAAAGGCAGCTGTGTTTATCTTTAAGCACAGCAGAGCGAGGGCTGTCTGTCATCCCTGAGCCCGCTGAAGGCTGGCTTCTCTCTGACCCCAAGGAGAAGGCATGTGTGTCAGCCAACAGGGAGCTAGCGGCAGATGTGAGTGCAGAAAAGCAGGAAAGACACCTGGAAGCTGTGGGGCGCGTTCTCCATCAGTGGACAAATGCGAAAGGAACACACATTCTCTGGCTTCTGTCGTGACATTACATAAGAATAATGTAACGCAGATGCTCAGGATAAATAATTCAGGAGAAAACAAGAGACATACAGTTTGAGGGTCCTGAACAGCAGCCAAGACCTCTGTGGAAGCAGCTCTGAGTCCGCTTCGTCTGACAAAGTCTGCATTGCATCCGGATGTAAATCCTTGCTTAGAGGGACGAAAACATCGCAGTTCTAGAGCCGGAAGCTGAACTCAGGTTCCACGGCTTCCAGCACCTGTTTCTAAGCACTTTGCCTTTGGGCTCTAATTCTTTGTCTGTACATCAAATTACCCTCTCTCTTATGCTCCTCTCTGAGCCTTTACCCACTGATGTCCCAGTCTTTCCCGGATAATGGAGTGTCTTATCCTTACTTCACTGAACACTCAGTTATCATAAATAACTGTTCCACATACCGCTGTTGTAATGCTCTACGGTCATTAGTGAGCATGTGGCACTTTCCTAAGTGCATGCATGCCCTAATCTCATCATGTTAATTCTCACAAACACCCTGGCAAGAAGACTCCATTTTTCCCAAACAGGAGGAAACAGAGTTGAGCTAGGTAAAGCGACTCTCTGGGGCCATATGATTATTAAGAGGTAGAGTAAGAATCCAAAGCTGGTCAGTCTGACCCTAGAGTGTGTTCCTTTAAACTTTGTTACACTGTTCCATAAACCCTGCAGCAGTCCGGGAAATTATGCAATATGGCCAACCCACATTTGGCTCTTGTATACTAATCAGTTACCAGCCTTGTAGAGTGGTGATCAGCAGACCAGGGCTTCTTCTCACCCACCTCCCATCACCTCCTGGCTAGGCTCCTTTGGGCAGGTCCCTTACCTCTCTGAGCCTTGACACTCACCAGAATAAAGACAGTGAAGAAATACACACCTTGTGGATCTCTGGAAGGCTTAACTAAGTGAACCCATGGAAATGACATGGAACATTGTCTGAGACATACTAGGCACACGCAGAGAGCAAAGATTGGTGAATAGCTGGCAGCTGATCATTTTAGTAACCAATTTCTGGTTTCCACATTGTACATGAGAATCAACTATGTAGCTAATCTGGAGAAGGCTAAAGCCACAGATGCTGTGAATAAATTGAAGGGAAAAGTCTGTTCTGAACAATAGTCATTGGATGTACTTTCAAGATCGTTATTTCTGGGGTATTTGGTGGAACAGGGCAGTGAAGACGAGGAACAGTTATATCTGTCCAGGATGGGACATAGAATTTTGTAGTCAGGAGTTCTGAAACAAATGTCACTGCACTTACGGGAGTTGTCAGGATCTGAGCTGAAATTTATGGTGGAGTCAAATCTAGAAGCTATCATTTTTATCATTAAAATTATAAAGGAAGGAGAGTTGGGAGAGTGTTTGCCTAGCATACATGAAGCCTTGGAGTCAACCCCAGCCCCACCCCCTGGAGGTTGCATAAGCTGAGCATGGTGGTTCATATTTGTAATACCAGCATTAAGGAAATGGTAATAAGAGGGTCAAAAGTTCAAAGCCATACTCAGGTATATAGTGAGTTCAAGGCCTGACGGAGCTAAATGCACACATGTGTATGCACACGCACATGTATATATATATATGTAGATATATATATATATATATATATACATATATACATATATATATATATGTTTGTATATGTGTGTGTGTATGTGTGTGTAATAAAAGGTATTAACTAAATTTCATAACCAAGACCACTGATTGAGGAGGAAACAATTCCACCTCAACATTGCCAAGCCGTGGGTACTTCAGTTGCTTGCAGATCACACCCATCATTAAAACACTTTATTAGTCAACAAATAAATCAATCAATAAACATTAATGACAATATTCCCTAAATAATATATTTTATTAATGGTAAAACATAAGGTAATTTCTTACAGTATTTTGTGCTCTGTGCTTTCATAGTAGAATATCTTAGTGAAGAAAACTTTAGTTTCACATACAAGAATGGTCATCTAATTATTGATGAGGAGATTTTCTGATGAGCCAAACTGTCTACTGAAGGGTCCTTTTCAATCCTTCTTTGGTTAATCTACTTTAGTTCTAAACCCTGTAGACAGGCAATAAGATCTCAAGGTGTACCCCAACACACTTGCCAAGGCTCCTGTAATCTAGCTCATTAATTCATATTTCACAGAACCATTATTCTGTAAATATTTCTCTTCCCTACCTAATCTAGATGTTTTAAGTAGTGAGAGTGACATTGTTCTTGTGTCTCCATCCTAATGGACTAGCAGATCGCCACTTTTGCATAAATACTCCCTGAATAAGCGATTCTCTTTATTCACCCCTGAATGAATTTACATATTCACATAGTTTCTACTCCTCTCTCAAGATAAAAATAAAAAACGGCAAATGACATTTTTCAGTGTCATTATATGGTGGCCCATTTCATGAAACGGTATGTAATTCCCTCATTTACCTTAATTTAGTTCTTCAGCAAAGCAATCAATTGTATATATTTCCTTTAACATTAAAGGAAGGCTAGGGAGATGGCTCAGTGGACAAAACACTTGCCAGCAGGCATGAGGATCAGAATGTGCATAAAATCCAGGCACACACAGCAACTGCCTATAACCCAGCACACAGAAGACAGAGGCAGAGGATACCCAAGGCATCTGGCTAGCTAGATTAGCTCAATCTCTGAGGCACACACAGCAACTGCCTATAACCCAGCACACAGAAGACAGAGGCAGAGGATACCCAAGGCATCTGGCTAGCTAGATTAGCTCAATCTCTGAGGTCTAGGTGCAACATGAAACCCTGTGTCAATAAATAGAGGAACGTCAAGCCTCCACAGCCACTCATCCTTGCTCACGTGCAAAACACACATACGTATGCATGTATATCATGTGTACATTTGAATTTAAAAGGCTTTTAAAGGGGAAGTTGATACTTAAGATTTATCTAGGCCCTATGACAAGCCCCCTACCTGCTTTATTTAGCTCTATTCTTAAAACAGTGGTATAGATCTGGAGTGTTCCTGTTTTTATATCCATTTTATAGATGAATAAACATGGTTAGAGAGGCTACATAGTCTTCCTAAGATGCCGGATCTATGGGGATGATGAGAGAAAATATAAAGATCCCAGGTATGTTTGATCATGTGGGTAACCTGTCTTCCTCAGAGGCAATCTAAACAACGCATGTACCTATGGATCGAGCCCAGGGCAATGAAATGGACTGTCTACTTTTTCAAAACAAACACTAATGGACAAACCCAGGACAAAAATAAAAAGCATGTTAATTCAGCTCTCTCTTCTTGGCTCTCAAGAGTGCCTTTGTCCTCCTCCTGATGTCCACAACCCCCTCCGCAGTAGTGGGGATTTAACTGTGATCTCCTACTTTACTCTGGCAGGACATACTGGTCACAAGGACACAGTGCTGGCTTTAGTTGATAAAGGCCCTGAGTGAAAGCCATCCTTCTGGGGACATGCTGAAGTTACAGAGCATTCCCAGAGGGCTCCTGCTTATGGAATACCAGTTGCTGGTCTCATCATAAAAGTCCCCAAGGTCCTGGCAGATGTCTTGAGGCATGTGTGAGAGCCAAGCCTGCTCCCACACGTGCTGGGCCAGATGCCACTCACTTTGGAGTCCACATCTGGTGCTGTCAGTGTGCTTAGCCATTGCTGGATGGTAAAGGGAAAGAATATGCTGGTCTCTCTCCTCCCAAACTTGTTAAAAAGCAGAAAGTGTGTGTGCTGGCATTTAAATGTATTCTTTGTTGTGTCTTCCTCTGTATTAAAATGACCTTCGTGTAGCTGACCATTTTGTGTAATTATCTACTACCTCTACCCTCCATCTCAACATAAACTCTAGGAAGATAGAGTTATGATCGCACTTCTGCTGTGTAACACTTGAATCAACCAGGAGTTTACATAAAAGATTGGTTGTGTATTGTATATGTGTGTTGAGCTGCCTTGTGGGTCTCATAAAGATGTAATTTTGACCTTCATGTATCCATTTAAAGTAAGTGTAGAAAGGTGACAAGATGTGAGGGTGACCAAGAAAAGAGCACAAGACTGCGCATTCATTTCCTACAGCCAGGAAATCCTGCTCTACTGTACTCAACCACAGCTTGCAATCATCACTGACGAGAGGCATGCTGCTCAGATCTGGATTTGAAGGTGTGCTGTGCACACAGAAAAATAGCAACTACAGGTGTGAAATGTGAATAGCAAATTATCTCTGCATTTTCTGGGAAAGGAGAATGAACCAGATGAATTACAGATAGCAAGTTACAGGAATTTCATCCAAAATTCCTGTCTTCTACAGCAATTTAGGAATGGCTGGGTATTTATTTAGCCCACTAACTCAGTCTGCTACTCTGGTGCTTACGCAAAAAATCCTATGTAGTCATCTTGTTGTTATGTGGGGGTAGGGAGGGTAACTTGAATCTGTTGAGAAGTAGAGGCGGGTGCACATTCAGTCTGACCAGGCAGAGAGTTGTGTAAGGAATTGCTGACAGTTTCAGACACTGTTGACAAATCCCTGGGAGAAGAAGTCTTGTTCAAATTCTCATGCAAACTCTAAGTCACTAGAGTCAATTGCATTCTTATTGATGCAGGAAATAGAGATTTGAGAGTCATTTGCAAGAACATTTCAGAATCGGATACAAGTGGGCTGTCAATGGCAGAGTGAGCTCTGTTCGGGAATGACGTTGTGATCAATGGTTTGCATCCATTCTCAGTGCTATTATTAAGGGTAGGCTTGGGATAAAATGATCAGAGGGGTAATATGAAAAATGGTGACAATAAACAAATTATCAAGAGTTCATCTAGACGGCTTGTGGGTAAAGGTGACCTTAGGGTACTGACTGCAACTCGTGCAAACTTGAGAGGAGAGAAATGAGGCTACAAAGGCTGTACTCTGATATACATGTGTGCAGTAGCCTGCTCCATCTCTCTCTCTCTCTCTCTCTCTCTCTCTCTCTCTCTCTCTCTCTCTCTCTCTCTCTCTCTCTCCGTCTCTCTCTCCGTCTCTCTCTCTCTCTCTCTCTCTCTCTCTCTCTCTCTCTCTCTCTCTCTCTCTCTCTGTGTGTCCATGCATATACACAATGAACAATGGTAATGTATTGATTTAAATTATATAAAAGATACAATAAAATCCCCTCCATTCAATTTTATTTTATGGATTTCCTTCCCTAAATGAATCTATAGGTTTTTATTCACATGTAGTCAAATGATGTTTGATATATTTGAGATCTTCTAGTGAGGACTTTATTTTCTAGAAGAAAACTGGGAAAATTCCCTGTTAAAAGTCTAGAGTGTCTTCCCCTTTTTGCACTTATTTTTGATGGAAAATTGGAAGCCAAAGGTAGAAATCTGGTTTTGACCTTTTATCCTGGTTAATGAGATATTTTAGCCAAATATGTTGGCATAAGAATCCTACACTTTGATTGCATAGTGCTTAGGTTTTAGCATATGACATGGCCATGACATTTAATGCTTCATGCCTTGCATATTAATAGATGTGCAAAGTGGAAGGGAGATGTCCTGAGGGCAAAGTGAGTCTTCTCCTCCCTTTAAGCACTCATTGCTTTTCTGATTTCAGCTCTGAGGGATTAATGAGGCCCAAACAGCTGTAGGCAGGCATCTCCTGAAGCCCAGCAATTCGGAAAAAATCCAAGTAGTAGTTTCTTCAGAATTCACATACTTAGTGCTCATATTTTGGGTTGTTTCAAGAAAAAATTAAAAGAGAACTCCTTCCCCTTTGTGTGGTGTGGTGTGTGTGTGTGTGTGTGTGTGTGTGTATTGTCATAACAACTAGAATCAACTTATTGTTTATAATTAAACAAAATTGCACAAGTGGCCACACCAGTGAAAGAAGTGTTTATAACCTCACCTTGCAAAAAAAATAATTTTAAAAAATTATCTTTTTATTTCCTCAACTGAATATGCTGCTTAAAGGTTTTGGTTTTTGTTTAGGGGATTTTTATGGTAAGATTTGAGGTAATAATGAGTTGTCTCTTGGAAACCATTAGGGCTACAGTTCACTGGGGTTGATAGAAAATGTGAGGAGAGAGCAGCAGGAAATGAACCTGACAGAAACCAAGAGGATGGCTTGGCATTGTTAACTGCCCTTTGCACCCACAATGATCTCCCATGTTCGGGTACATGGGCTCACCCCCATCGGATGCTCAGCACTTCAGGTTTGCATCAAAGCCTCTCTAAGGGGAATGCTGAAGACGACATAGCTCAGGGCTAGACTCTTCCCCATCACACTCATTCATTTCCAGACAATCAGTACCCAAGAGCATTTGTTAACACAGCTATTGTTACCTACTAGGGTTTGTCTGAAATCCTAATTATACCTACTAAAAGAAAACTGATCTCAAAGTGCCAAAGCCACCAAAGCACCTGGCCTGTTTGCTCTCTAACCTACCGCCCCGTGCCAGCATATTCCTCTCCCAAGGTTGCTAATAACAGGGCATAAATAGTCCACTCACAGAGTAAACACTGAGTGTGCACACCCTTTGGACTGCTGCACCTGCTATGTGCAAGGATCCAGTTCCATCTCTAAGGAGAGTGACCTGTCTCCCTCAATCTTAAGGTCACTGCCTTGACACATAAGGGTCTTCAAACTTTTGCGAGGTAACAGAGTAAATTCTTGTAACAATAAGAGCTACATGCCCCCCCATATTAGTCAATTTTCTTCCTTTGGGAAGTGGGACTATATACCATCAGAGAGTAATAAACATTTCATTTCTCCAAGAAAGGGGGGGGGATATTGTTAAGTTTTTATAATTAAATGATCTTCCTATACTTCTGTGTCTTCTCTCTCTCTTTTTCTCTCTCATGAGAGAGAGGGGGGAGAGAGAGAGAGAGAGAGAACTTAAACACATAATGTTCAGACATAAAGAAATTCACCTTCAAGTCTCAGACTGCGTAGTCAAGCGTGCTGCCTTGCTTCGGTTAGAGGGGCTGGGATTAGGTACTGGATGCTGCAGTGGGGCTAAGTGAATGCTCTGACTCATAGCTATGCTTCCTACAGGAAAAAAAGGAGGAATGACTTTCCCATGTGCCCAGGAGAGACCCAGTTGCCACATCGTTCGCACCAAATTCTGTATTTGTGGATACTTGCTGAAAAGTGTGTGCCTTGTTCTGCCATGAGGGGATAAGATTTGCTCACTTTGAGTCATGCTTAGAGCTGGGCAATGTGGTGGTTTGGATGCGAATGCTCCTGCTCCCCATAAGCTCACAGACTAGTCTTTGATTTCCAAGAGGTGGACTATTTAAGAAGTACTACAAGGTATGGTTCTGGAGGAGGAGGTGTGGTCGTGGGGTGGGCTTTGAGGTTTCTAAAACCACTGCCAGGCCCAGTCTTGTTCTCTTTCTGCCACCTGCTTGAGGATCAGATCCGAGCTCTCAGCTACTTTCCAGGGTCATACCCGCCTGCCTACCACCATGCTTCCCACCATGATGGCCATGGATTCATCCTCTGAAACAGTGAGCAAGCCCTCCCCCCACCCCCAATTAAATGTTTTCTTTTGTAAGTTGGCTTAATCATATAGAGTTTCTTCACAGCAATGGAACAATAACTAAGACAGAAAGTAAGCATTTATATGGCCATCATGGTGGTCAGAGACCTGAGACATTTTTCTACATTGCTTCCAACACCTGAGATAATAGAAAGAGAAAGAACACTCAAGTCTTGACTACAATCCAGAACCAGACTTCATTCATCAAAAATGTGTCTGTACTTGCACCAAATTCCCTGATATAAATGCTGTGATTGACAGCAGTTGCAGTAGTGGCTAGCGTGTGGGTAAGCAGTCAGTCATTCACCACTGTATGTCTTAGGGCCCCTAGAAGCTGATTTGAGTGCTGGTGATTTATTTGAGAAAGGAATCAAGAAAACTCTACCTACTGGGTGACTAAGCAATGATTCAGAAAATAGGATACAGCTAATAAATTGCAATTTTAAAACCAGGAACGGCTGTGAGTATTGGAAAGTAATCTTACCAGGGACCGCCGTGGTCCCTAGCCCCAGAATACATTGCCTGGAGAGAGGAGCTTGAGCCTTTGAGCACCGGTTTACAGCCCACATTATTCAGGGCTGCTTTCATGAGCCATTAATTCTCTGGGTTCCCATCCTCTCCAACTCAGAAGCAGTGACTGTAGACCCATGAGACAACCCTGGGGCTGCTACCATTTGAGGTACACTCACTCAGTGGAACCCAGAAAGGATCAGCACACAGCTGGATTTTCTCTGAGGAACAGCTTCTTAAAATCTCCAAACATGTTTTATAAACAGCCCTGGACTTGGAAAGTGCCAGAAACGGCACTGGCATTTTAACTCTAGAAGCCAAGAGACAGTAAGTGACATGTCTCAGTTTCCCCTTATGATCGGCAGAGCCTGTATTAGCCACAAAGGTTCTAGTTTCTGCCCAACATTTTTTAGGCCAAATCATAGAGGTACTTACTGCCTCTTAGCTGTAGGTATAGGTTAAAAGATTCCAAGCAAAAATGTATATAACATGCCTTCTGAGTTGGCACACCAGTGGTATCACAAGTGGGGTTGGAAGCCATTCCCCATCCATGTCTCACTTCTGCCCATCCATGCCTCATTTGTGCCCCATGCCTCACTTTTGCCCATCCACGCCTCACTTCTGCCTGATTTTATGGCTTCACTGTGATTCCTCTCCTTACGATAGGGATCTACGTTTTGTCTATATCAGGTATTTCTCTCCAGGGGAAGTCTGCCCCTTTCCTGGGCCCATCAAACGCTGCTTTCTCTGTAAGCTCTTCCTCATGCCACATTACAAAATTGCCACTTTGCCTTCTGTCCCTCTTAGTAAAAGTATGGTCTCCACAGAGGCACCACTGGTAGGGTGTGGTCTTTAGGAGATGCGGTGTAGAGAGAGGTCTTCAGATGACTGTGGCTATGGTCTTGAAAGAAACACTGGGAGCCCAGTCCTGACTCCGTTCCCTTTCCTTCCCAGCCATAAGATGAGCAGTGTTGCACTGTACCAGGTTCCTATCACGGTAAGCCACCAAAACAGTGGGGCTGGAACCTCTCAAACCATGAACCCAAATCAACCCCTTCCCTTTACAGATGGATCATCTTTGGAACTGACTGCAGGGGTGCTGGCCAGCATAGAGAGCAAGCACAAATTAGCTTTTCAACATACCACCTGGCAGTTATGTACACCATTGCTCTTGTCTCATTGACTGAAAGCAGTTCTCAACTATGGCTGGGATATCTGCCAGTTGTTTTAATAATTACTTTCATAACGTCACCCTATAGATGCTTAATAAATGCTCAGTCAACAAGTGTGAGATGTTTATATGCCTGTCTTGCATCCAGTTGAGTTGTAAACACCCTTTCTGAGCTTCCAACTCTTACTTCTCTGATTCTGTTTGTCATCAAGGTCATGTGGGGCCATCTATACAGCATCCATCGTCCATTGCCCGCTGGACTTTGAGCTGTGTGTGTTCAGACATTGGTCATCACAACAATGCTGTAGATCATACACTACCATTTAGTCCTGATTTATTCCTGTTTCATAATTAAGGACTAGAGACATTGTTGCTTATTTGATGGTATCTATCTATCTATCTATCTATCTATCTATCTATCTATCTACCTATCTATCTACTGGGAAAATGAGAGAATCAAATCCCAACCCAGGTCTGTCAAACTCTCTAAACCCTGTGTGTGACTCTCAAGGAAGGCATGCACTATCCTCCTAGGAGTTTCTTTCCAGACCTTTTAATAGCTTGGGTAAGAATAGCTCCAGGAGTATTTTCTAGAAAAGCTACTTAACTGTCCCCAGTCTTGACATTGTTTTCAAACACAAAACCTGAGGTTTGGCTCTCAATCGTCCACTGGATCTTTACAGAGATCTAAAGTTCTGTCTGTGAAATTATAAACTGTTGTCCCCCTTAGCCCCCACCGCTCACACTTCTGAAGCTTCGGTGAGTGAGCTTGCTTCAGGCCTGTTGAAGAGCCAGACTTGGGTTGTACGTGGGTCAGGCTGCTCATGTCCCTCCAAAGTAATGACTACCCTGCCCCCTAGTGGAGAGAATGTGTGTCGCTGTCCTTGGTGCTAAACATTAGTCAGGCAAGTCTCAGACCTTTCTTTTTATCCAAAGATCTGGGCAAATGCCTGCAGTCGTTCCTCTGGCCTTTATCTTGATAGCAGAAGAACTTATTTCATGTGATTTTTATAGTTCTGTTCTTATAGTCATTATTTTTCGAAGTTGAAAACCCATGTTCTGTCTGTAGGCCTTCTAATCATTTCGTATCCTCCTAGATCTTATGCCTGTAGATTGTTGTAACTATCCCAGTAGATATCAGAAGTAAGTGTACTAAAGAAGGTTTTGGAGAGAGCTCAGTGGTTAGGAGTACTGGCTAGTTTTTCAGAGGATCCAGGTTCAACTCCCAGCACCTACTGAATGGGTCACACCCATTTATCACTCCAGTCCAGACAGCTTCTGTAAGTGCTACATGCATCTGGCTCACAAATGTGCATGCAGAGAAAACACCCATACACATAAGTGAAACTAATATAATTATAGTATAATATACACTATATACTAATATATAGTGTAGTAGATGAAGTAGAATAACCATAAAGTAGTAGCTAGAAAAAAATACAAAGTTTGGAATAGTTTGACCCTGTTGAAAGAAGAGCTCTCTTGTGTTCATGTTGAGCAAGACTGGAAAACTTACCTAAATTCTCTGAATCCCAACTTTCTCACCATTAAAATAGAATAGCCGCGGTATGGAACTCAGAGAGTCACGTGGGAGTTAAATGGGACCACACTTGTAATAAGTTCAGCCAGATCTTGTCTCCAGTGGCCCTAGGACCCCTAAATTTGTTGCTGTTGTCCAGGTATTAGTTCTTTTTGGTTTATCTTTTGATTTTGTTGTTTTGCTTTATTTAACCTAACACAGGGCAGATTTTGATATAGCACTCATGAGAAGTTTAATTATTATAATTAATATTTTGAGGGAGAAAATCCCTGGGTTTGTTAACTTTCCATTCATTTTCTCACTATTGAATAAGGTATGCAGAACACAAAAATATCTGGACCATATGATCTCAGAATCTTCCCCGAAGAGATGCCAACTTCATGTATGCCCTCACTCATTACAGAGAGCTGGGGGTGAGCAGAGTCTAGCAGAAGCCTCTGCTTATTGCAAGGTTGCGCCTGCTCTTCACGGTAAGCCTTGGTGCTCTTTAAAAGGACTCGGTTATAGGACATTTTCTCTCCAGAAGTTTAAAAAAGAAAAGATTCTGACTTCTTCTGTCCCCAAAAAAGTAAATGAATATTATGTAACTTGGTATGGCTTTTCTCTCTACCTTCGCTGCTGGAGACATTCAGTCTTGACAGCATTAATAGGTTCAGCTGAGGGCTGCTGAGCCTGTACCCCAGCCACCCCCGCCAAGTTGATCTTTGTCTGATTTTCATCACTGTGGCTGACTGATTTAATTTTCTTATCTTTCCATTCACAGCCCAACAAAACCTCATTTCTTTATATATATTAACAAATAACCAGTCTGTTTCGCACCAAATTTTGCTAGCTGCTATAAAAACAATCTAATACAGTTGGAGTTCATATTCTAGGTATGTAAGTAGACCTTAACATTAATGAACTTTACTCCATGTAACAAGTTATACTGAGAGAACTGTTATTAGAAAATAAGCAGTTAATCATTATAGTGCTATGGCTGAAATCAACCAGGATTAGAAAATTAGGTCAACATGACCCACTTGGCATTTTTCAAGTGGGACATAGCTGTGGGAGGACAAGAAGAGAAGCGGGGTGGTGAGATTAGATGCTCCGGCCCGAGTGGCCACTCCTTTCTCCCAAGTGTGTGATGTGAACAAGTTGTGTGATTTGATTGTTGGGCCTTTTCTTTCTTCTTTATCTGTGAAATATGACAGATGTGAGCACTAAATGGAATGAACTTGGTGTGAATAAGGATGGAGGAAATGTGTACAATGGTACACATGACACGACGAACCACTATGGCTGCTATTATTTCCGCTGGAATCGTCTCCTAGCCACCCTGCATGAAACTTCAAGACAAGCAGACAAGCACCCATCACCTTCCTCATCTGTTGTTTTCTCTATGAAATAAAATATAAAATATATAAGTATGATATAGATATAAAATATAACATAAACTATGATATGTTATATAATATATAATATAATATAGAATAAATATAATATAATATATGTAGCCTCAGCATACATGGTACATATTTTGTTCATTTGTTCATTATCTATTCTTCCTACCCTAGTGTAAAATCGAGACAGAGGTGGGTGGCTTGTTCATTTGCTATTTCCTTCTGTACTCTGAGTATCTCGTACAGTTTCATGGCATGTTTGAAGTACCTAATAAATACCTAATGAGTGAATGAATGTCTAATCATAGGTGACTGTTTACACTGGTATGTAATGGGAAGTGGGATTATTAGTATAAAATGATTACAGATCAGTGGCAGGGCAGTAATCACTCTGTGGTACATCATGGCCCTAGCATGTACAAGGCCCTGGGTTCAATCCCTAGCACAGAAAAAAAAAAAAGATAAAAGGTTAAGTAACTTCCTAAACCCTGGATAATTTGTTATTGACCCATCATCAACATGAGTGAGCTTCTTTGTCAAAACTGAAATTGCATACGGAAAGTCTTGGGGATTTTTAGATCTTCCTTTTTAACCTTTAATTAAAATATAATTATATCTATCACATTCCCCTTTTCCTTTCCTGCCCTCAACTCCTCAATGCCCCCCCAACTCCTCTCAAATTAATAGGCCTATGTTCCTATGATTAGTATTATTACTATGTATAAATTTATAAATATATAAATATAGTTTACTCAGTCTGTTTAGTGTGTGTGTGTATATATATGATTTTAGGGCAACTAGTTTGTGTTGGATAACCAGTAAAGGGGATCAACCCTGGGAGAGACGAATTCTCCCTCTGTCAGTAGTCATTAGCTGATTGCAGTTCTTTGTCTAGGGGTGGACCCTGTAAGATTTCCCCCTTCTCAATTAGTATATCTGTTGATGTTGCTGTTGTTCAGGTCTCATGAAGGCAGACATATCATTGAGCTATCATGGATGAAGCTTTTCTGTCATTTCTAGGAGAGACAGTCCCAGAGCAGCTTTGCTGGTCCTCTGACTCTTCCACCATGTTCCCTGGGTCTCTGATGTAGGAGTTGTGCTATGCATATATCCGCTGAACCTGGACCCTTCGCAATCGATTGAACTCTGCATTAAGGCCAGTTGTGGTTTTCTGCAGTGCTCTTCATTTGCTGCAAAGAGAGAGGCTTCTCTGGTGTGGGGTGGGAGCTACACCTATCTTTGTGTCTGAGGATAAGTATTTAGAATACAGTTAGGAATTATTCTCGTTTAATAAAGTGGTAGTTGTAGTTTTTTTTCTCTAAACTCTGTGATCACATTACCCCTGAGGGATTTGCTAGGTTTCCAGCTTTCCCGTACCAGACATGATTTCCCTCCTGTTGAATAGGCCTTAAGTCCAATTATCTAGCTATTGGTAACTACTTCAGTTATAGTGATGATTATAGATTGTGGGCAGGGGACTATCACTCTGTAGTACATCACATCCCTAGCCTGTGCAAGGCCCTGGGTTCAATCCCTAGCACAGGAAAAAAAAAAAAGATAAAAGGCTAAACAACTACCTAAACCCTAGGTAATTTGTTATTGATCCATCATCACTATTTCAGATCCCCCTCCCCTTTAAAAAATAGTAAAATATTTATCTAATGTGGCCAAGAGAAGTTATACCCACATTACAAGTTGATGCTGTGTTTTCTGTTCTTAGAGCAGGTAGAGCCCACGAGCATTTGAGAAGATGGTCCATGCATCTTGTAAAACCCCCATTGAAGCTAAAACCCATGTCTTCCTTTTCTCACCTAATTCCTTCTGGATTCTTATAAACAAGTCATCTTCAGCTACTCCCAGAAGAAAACTATTCCTTCTCTCAGGGTCGCTATTATTCCCCATATCTTTACTTTCAGGGTTCATACTGCATGTGTGAACTTTACTGAACACAGTACTAAGGTGGGCATCTGGCTTTGACTCCCAGCTGCTTGTCAGTAGTCAAATTACTTCTCTCTGTTAGCCTATGTATTTATCTATCAGGAGGATTGTATAAGCTTTCATGATGATGACATGCAGTAGACCACATAAAATGCCAAGAAGTAAATAAATGTTCAGTAAATATTAGCAATGATCACTTATCTCTAATTTGACACAATCATTTTTTGAGGCTTTGGGGTTTTTAGCTTGCCCACTAGCAAAACTGACAAAAATATGTCTTTAATGTATTTCATTAGTGACACTTTTCATCTTATGAAGGCTGTTTCTCCATCCCCTGCCTCTCCTCAAAAGATAATAACAGGGGCTGGAAGATGGTTCAGTGTTCAAAATCACTGACTGTTCCCCAGGGACATGAGGTCAAGTCCTAGCACTGAAATGGTTGCTCACAGCCATGTATAACTCAGGCCTGCAGTGCACACACATGTGCAGGCAAAACACCAATATACATAAAATAAGTAAAATTTTAAAAGGAAAAAAAATGAACACCTTGCCATTATTCCTATCTTCATGAAGCTAGATTTTGAGGGTTGTTTTAAGCCTAAATTATGAGATAGCATCTTCAGAATTCTGTTTCAGCCTAGTCCAGCAGTGAACAATTATGTAAATCAACTTTTTTTTTTCTGTTTCACCTGAGTCAGCCTCTGAGATGATATTTCTGTCTTGCAAAGCTCAACTCATATCCTTCAAGCGTTGTCTGTGACATATTTGAGATATTTCGAAGGGTGAAGATATCAGGAGCTAGAATGCTGATATGTCTCTGCCCCCATGGCTGACTCTGTCCTCAAAGGCCTAGCTTTCTAAATGCATCCTTATGAAATGCTGCAAGTACAAATCTTTGAGGTACAAAATCTAGGAGGCCCTGTTTCTGCAGAACAAGACTTAGGAAGGTTCCCCTTATACAGAGAAGGAGACTGGGTGGGTCCTTTGCATTCGGAAGTAACAAGCTCCCAAAAAAGTCTGTCATTTACTGTAAATTTTCATACCTATCAGCTTTGACAATCACAGGGGCAATTATGTGACTGATCGACCCGATGACCTTGTCTTGAACCTACAAGTCCTACTGACTGAAAGCCTACTCTCTCATGAGCCAGTCCTGTAACCATAAATAAATAGTGCATTTTGTGTTTTGAAGGAAATTTGTTTATGTTTATTTTATGTGTATGTATGAGTGATGGCTGCATAATGTGTGCCACATGTATGCAGGTACCCACGGAGGTCAGAAGAGGTCAGTGAGCATCCTGGAACTGGAGTTATAGATGTATGTTAGCTACTTGACTTAGGTGCTGAGAACTGAACCTGGGTTCTCTGTCAGAGCAGTATGGATTCTTAACCACCGAGTCATCTCTCCAGCCCTTATTTCTTGTCTTATGGATGTTGGTGGTTGCATTGTTTTGGTTTTAGTTTCTTCATTTCTTTGAGAGTTCAGGGTCTTCTGTGTCTCATGCTGACCTCAAACTATTCTCTGTTTAGTCCAGGGTCACCCTGAACTTCCAACCTTCTTGTCTCTATCTCCTGAGTTCTTAGATTATAGATATGCACTACCACACCTGTTTTAGGTGGTGCTGGGGAATCAGACTCAGGGCTTTGTGCTTGTTAGGAAGTACTCTGTCCCTAGGACAGTAGCTATGTCCCTAGGACCTAAATATCACACTTAGACATCAGCACATCAGGCTGGGGATGTGAGCTCTGAATCTAATCCCTAGAGCATGGTCAAAAAGGAAGGAGAGAAGGCGGACGCAAAGAGACGATATCTTTTTCAAAAGAGAAATTCTCACTCCTGAGCTGTGACATTCAAGAATGTTCACCTCAATAGCAATGCCAACCAGGAAATCCGAAGTGTCAGACAAAAAAAATGTACGTTAATAAAGTCAGCCCTCTGTACTTGGATTAGAGAACCTGTGATTTGTTTGGGGGCATGCACTGTTCTATTTTCTCCCATACCATCATCATATAGACAGGAGCAAGATTGAACTCTAGTGGTGAAAAGGCCAAACTACAAGCTATCTCAAAAATCCCACAGATGAAATAACGGGCGTGGAATGCTGTGCCTCTAAATAGGGAGGCTCAGGAGGCTGTGAGCCTGGCAGCAGTTGACTCCCTCCTAAAAGAGGACTCTGTTCAAAAGAACCCAGGTTTCATCCCATATGGTGTGACTGTTATGCTGTGTTCTAGGGCAAATGCCAAGAGCTGGTATTTTTAGCTTTCTCAAAAGTAACCACTGACTATATATGAGTCTACAAGGATAGCATTCATGAAGTCATGGGCTGAAAATATTTTTTATGAAGAATTCCTTCAGTCAACCTTGACTAGAACCATGTTAATAAGAAAAAAAAAGAGCAATTCCACCTTTCTTTCATTCACTCTGCTAAGCCCAAATCAAATAAATCCCCTCTCTGCGTGTGATGTGACCAGAGTCAGAAAGAAATACTAAGCAAGTGTTCTGTTTTCTTGGATGAGAAGTGTTTCCTATTGGTGCATAAATGGAGGTATGAAGAATTTTGGCATGGGCAGGTTTTCTGGATTAAAATAATTCTAAAGACTTCTGTGCCTAGGACCTACCCATCCCTTGGAACTGGGCAGTAAAAACCTTATGCATGCTTGCCCTGCGCGGGCTTGCTGTGTGATCAGCACAGGCCTAGAGTGCTTTACCTAATGTGGTCCTGCCCTGTGTGTGCTTGACTGGCACAGGCTCGACCTATGTGGTCTTTACACATTATCATGCTGTGTCCGAGTGCCTTGCCCTGTTGGAAGCTGAGGATCTATGTAGCTTTTAGTTGAGAAGGAATAGACCTATGTTCATAAAACTCCATCCAGCAACATGGCTTGGTAAGCAGAGGCACTGACTGCGAAGCCTGATGAGCTGGGTTACATCCCTGGAACCTACACGGCAGACGGTGAAAATCAGCTCCTGCAAGCTGTTCGCTCACACACACACACACACACACACACACACACACACCAAACAAATAAGAAGATACATTTAAAAATGCATATCAGAGAAAGCCATCATTCAGGGGCAGGACCGCTTTGCTCCAGGTTGTTTGTGAGTTGTTTTCCCTTAAAAATCCTAGCAGCCTGGTCAGCAACAGATTTATTATTGAGGTTGTCACGGAGCAGTGTTTTGTCACATCTACAAAGTAAAAGTGGTATTTGGATATGTATTAGTAAGCCTGCCTTTAAAACCATGTAATTTATTTTCTAATGCAAGCAGAGACCTGAGCATATGGAAGACAGGAATTTTAGCTAGGATTCTGCAGAAGCCATTCACCATTTTTTGAGATGCGTTGTCTCTTTGACCTGGAGCTTGCTGAATAATCCCCAGGGCTGGAACTGCAACCACACTACCGTGCTCGGCTTTTGTCTGTGGGTTCTGATGATCTAACACGGGTCCTCGTTCTTACATGGCAAGCGCTTTACCTGCTGGGCCATCTCTTAAACCTTGAAGGACTGATTTTTGAGAGTTTGAAGAGTCCTCACAGGCTATTTAGAACACTATCTGGAGCCCTACAGGAAGAGGAGAGGAAGGGGTGTTAGCTTTGTTCATGTAAGATCTTTCCCTTACCCTAAATCTCCCAATTTCCATATGACACACCACTGAATGAAAACCAGCAGAGAAAAACTAAATGGATGGTCACAATAAAGAACTAAAAAAGAGAAAGGACACTGGATCTGGGCTTAGGGACACTTGCCAGTGGTACATATACTGCCATGTTTCCAAGCAGGACTGCCTGCCACACAGCTGCTAGACACATGTGCATGTTTAAAACATCGGTAATTCCAACAGGAAACTTTAATAGTTAGCTTCCCAGGAATCTCTTATATTCCATATGTTCACATGACCACACATGTCTAACATTGGCCATGTTGGACAGTGTGTTTCAATACATGAAATTCCAACCCAGAAGTGATTTTCTTTATTTCTAAATTTAGTAGCTTGCCTGTGTGCCCGGATGGATCCCAGTTTGCTCATTCGTTTATAGAGGGACATCTTAGTTGTTTGCAGTGTGCAGTGGTTTTAAATGCAACAGCTATAAGCATCCACATGCTGGCTTTTGTATGCCCATGCGTTTTCTCATCAGTTGGGTGAATACCTAGGAACAGATGTTAAGCCTGACTTAGCGAGGTGGGAAACTGCAAACTTCTACAGTGACTATCCATTCTGTGTGCACTGTGGGTGTGCACAATAAGACTTCTGGTTGCTCAACATCCCTGCCAGTTGTTGATGGGGTGAGGGTTTGAGAACACAAGGTAAATATGCAGACATATCTCATTTTTAAATTTGTACTTTCCTAATAACCAATGATGATTAATTGGTCATCTTCATGTCTTTCTTGCTGAGGTATCTATTCAGATAGTTTGGTGTGTGTGTGTGTGTGTATGTATGTTTGTGTATCTGTGTGTGTGTGTGTGTGTGTGTGTGTGTCTGTGTCTGTGTCTGTGTGTGTCTGTGTCTGTGTGTTTCTGTGTCTGTGTCTGTGTCTGTGTCTGTGTCTGTGTCTGTGTCTGTGTCTGTGTCTGTGTCTGTCTGTGTCTGTGTCTGTGTCTGTGTCTGTGACTGTGTCTGTGTCTGTGTCTGTGTCTGTGTCTGTGTCTGTGACTGTGTCTGTGTCTGTGTCTGTGTCTGTGTCTGTGTCTGTGTCTGTGTCTGTGTCTGTGTCTGTGTCTGTGTCTGTGTCTGTGTGTGTCTGTGTCTGTGTCTGTGTCTGTGTCTGTGTCTGTGTCTGTGTCTGTGTCTGTGTCTGTGTCTGTCTGTGTCTGTGTCTGTGTCTGTGTCTGTGACTGTGTCTGTGTCTGTGTCTGTGTCTGTGTCTGTGTCTGTGTCTGTGTCTGTGTCTGTGTCTGTGTCTGTGTCTGTGTCTGTGTCTGTCTGTGTCTGTGTCTGTGTCTGTGTCTGTGTCTGTGTCTGTGTCTGTGTCTGTGTCTGTGTCTGTGTCTGTGTCTGTGTCTGTGACTGTGTCTGTGTCTGTGTCTGTGTCTGTGTCTGTGTCTGTGACTGTGACTGTGTCTGTGTCTGTGTCTGTGTCTGTGTCTGTGTCTGTGTCTGTGTCTGTGTCTGTGTCTGTGTCTGTCTGTGTCTGTGTCTGTGTCTGTGTCTGTGTCTGTGTCTGTGTCTGTGTCTGTGACTGTGACTGTGTCTGTGTCTGTGTCTGTGACTGTGTCTGTGTCTGTGTCTGTGTCTGTGTCTGTGTCTGTGTCTGTGACTGTGTCTGTGTCTGTGTCTGTGTCTGTGTCTGTGTCTGTGTCTGTGTCTGTGTCTGTGTCTGTGACTGTGTCTGTGTCTGTGTCTGTGTCTGTGTCTGTGTCTGTGTCTGTGTCTGTGTCTGTGTCTGTGTCTGTGTCTGTGTCTGTGTCTGTGTCTGTGTCTGTGACTGTGTCTGTGTCTGTGTCTGTGTCTGTGTCTGTGTCTGTGTCTGTGTCTGTGTCTGTGTCTGTCTGTGTCTGTGTCTGTGTCTGTGTCTGTGTCTGTGTCTGTGTCTGTGTCTGTGTCTGTGTCTGTGTCTGTGACTGTGACTGTGTCTGTGTCTGTGTCTGTGTCTGTGTCTGTGTCTGTGTCTGTGTCTGTGTCTGTGTCTGTGTTACTGGGAATTGAACCTAGTCAAGAACTCTGCCACAGAGGAGCATCCTGATTCTCTTTATGTTTCTAAAACATATCTTGAGACAGGCTCACTAAATTACCCAGGTAGGCCTTCAACTCAGTAGAATTTATAATCCTCTTTCCTCAGCTTCCAGAGTAACTGAGATATGAACCTGAGCCACTAGGCCCAACATTACGACTTTTCTGCTATTGATTTTAAGATGTCTTGTGTATTACAGATGCAAGCGCTTCATGAGATCCATGCTTTGGCTTCAACCAAAACGGGTCTCTTCATGTCAGTCTCCTACCTATTGTGCTTTTTATATTATATCAGAAATGAACCATTAAATCCAAGATCATTGAACTTTTCTGCCATGTTTACATCTAAAGGATTTACAGTCTTGTCTTTTACAATTATCCCTATAAACTGTTTCTGGTGTACATGTGTGTGTATGCATGAATGTGACATGTTTGTGTGTGCACACAATGCACATATATGTGGTATTAAGAATCAAACCCAGGACCCACACATGCTAAACTGACATATGGTTCCAGGTAGCTCCTAGTTACATCATACATCCTCACCCTCACCATCATGAGACCAATGGTTGAAAAGCAATCCCTTCTTCCCTGAAAGCCTTGATAGCTCCTCCAGAGAACAGATTCGTGTCACTTTTCATTTCACTGACTCCTGTCCCTATTCTTTTACCACCACTGTATGTACCTTCTTGATTGCTGTGGATTAATGGTAAACCTGAGCCCAGCTCTGCCGGTGTTCTTCAGTATGCTGTCATGACTCCCAGTCTTTTTCTTTCCATATGAACTTTAGAGTCAGTTGATCAATAGCATCAGGTTTCCTTTCTGGGATTTTTATGAGAATCAAAAAATTCAACCTCCTGGCTCCCCAACATGGATACTCAGAACTGTCTGTAGTCACAGTTCCAGAGAGACCCAATGCCCTCTTCTGGCCATTGTGGCCACTGCATGCACATGATATACAGCTTCATTTGCAGGCAGAATACCTACACATAAAAGAAAATAAAAGGATTTTTTTTTTTTAGTTTTTTTTAGTTTCTCTGTGTAGCCCTGGCTGTCCTAGAACTCACTCTCTAGACCAGGCTGTCCTCGAACTCAGAAATCTGCCTGCCTTTGCCTCCGGAGTGCTGGGATTAAAGGCGTGTGCCACAATGCCTGGCATGTATGAGTATTATAACTCATAAAATCTTATAAATTTATTCCCAAGGATTTGTGTGTGTTTACACATAAAACAGTCAAAATTTATTTTTTAATTTCAGATTCCCATTGGTCATTGTTTGACTTTGTGTTTCTTTATGTAGCCCTGGCTGCCCTGGAACTCACTCTTTAGACCTGACTGGCCTCAAACTCACAGATATCCACCTGCCTCTGCCTCCTGAGTGCTGGGATTGAAGGAGCTCACCACTACCACCTAGCAATGGAAGACTTTAAAAAAAAAAGAAGTATGCTGAATCTATAGATCAAATTGGAAAGCATTACCCTGTACTAACCTTATCCCTGCTATCTATAGCACAGGGCATCTCTCTACATAGTTCTATCTTCTTTTCATTTCTTCCATTAGTATTTTTACTTATAAATTTATATATGAGTATTGGGTTTGTTTTGGTTTGTTTTGTTTTGGTTTGGTTTGGTTTGGTTTGGTTTGGTTTGGTTTTTGGTTCTTTTGAGACAGGGTTTCTCTGTGTAGCCCTGGCTGTCCTAGAACTCACTCTCTAGACCAGGCTGTCCTCGAACTCAGAAATCTGCCTGCCTTTGCCTCCGGAGTGCTGGGATTAAAGGCGTGTGCCACAATGCCTGGCATGTATGAGTATTATAACTCATAAAATCTTATAAATTTATTCCCAAGGATTTGTGTGTGTTTACACATAAAACAGTCAAAATTTATTTTTTAATTTCAGATTCCCATTGGTCATTGTTTGACTTTGTGTTTTGACTCTTTCATAATTTTTGTTAAGTCTTACTTTTTTACAAAGATAATATCATCTTCATGTGGGAACACTTTTATTTTCTTCTTCCTTCCTTTTCTTTTTCTTTTTTTCTTTTCTTTTCTTTCTTTCTTTCTTTCTTTTTTTTTTTTTTTTTAGACAGCCTCTTACTTTGTACCCAGACTGACCTTAGAGTTCTCCCTGAACACTGTTGCAGGTGTCCACCACTATGCCCAGTTCCTTTCTTTTTGTATTTCATGCCTAGAGCATCTAACACGGTGTTGAATGGTAATGGTCAGAGAACAGCCTTGTCTTCTTCCTGATCACAGAGAGAGAAAAAGAGGCAGAGACAGAGAGACAGAGACAGAGAAAACCACAGAGAGACAGAGAGAAACACAGAGAGACAGAGAAACAGACAGAGAAAAGCAGAGACAGAAAGACAGAGAAACAGAAAGAGACAGAGAGAAACAGAGACAGAGAGAGAGAAAATTCAGACTCTTACCATGAAAAAGGATGCTAGTTGTGGCCTCTTTGTAGATAGTCTAGATAATCTTGAAAAGTTCACCCTGTGCACCTCATTGGATGAGATGACTAGAATTTGATTGCATCAAATGTTTATTTAGCGTTAACTGACAGGGATATGATATCTGATCTTTCTTCTTGAGTGTATTGATATAGTGGATTACACTTATTGATTGCTCAACATTTTCACCAACTTCGCATACTTTGGAAAAATCCAGTTGATAGGCATATAATTTTATGCATAGGATTTGTTTAGATAACACTATGTTCAAGGTATTTGTGTTTTATTTCTGAGAAGTATTTCTAGTTGTCTTGTAATATTTTGGTTGAAGGGTAATACTTGACTTGGTGTTTCAGAAATGTTTCTTCTTTGGTTTGGGGAAAACATTATGGAACAGACTAATTCTACATTAAATGTTTGGTGGAATTCTCTCTCCAGCGAGCCTATTGGTCTCACTTTCATTTTTTGTTGAATGTTGATCTGAGTTTTTAAGCCATAGCGATTCTTGTGCCTGTGTGCATTTTGGAGGTCTGCTTTCTCTGTGTTAGGAGACTCTTGGGTGCAGGGCTGTTCATGCTGTTACCTTTGCTTGCCTGCACTGTTCAGGGGATCAGATGTGACAGAGGATGTTGTGGTTTGTGGCTTTCTTCATTGAGGATTGTCAGGCTCCTTAATTTTTCTAAGGAGCATGCCCCTGTTTTCCTCTCTGCTGTCCTGTGCTCTGGCTTTGATGGGGGTTTGCTCTAGTGCCTGTCAGTTCTTCTCTCCTACTAGCTTTCAATGTCAGTGCTCCTATCCCTTTCATTTTTAATAACATAGCTTTTGAATTGCAGCTCTTAATGCGTTCATCTTATTTTAATTTCCTATTTGCTCACTCTAATCTTCTATGTCATGGCTGAGTCTGTTTCTTGTTTCTCCTGTGCTTGCTTTGTGTTTTGGGATGCCTCTGAACTTCAGTGACAAAGGAACTTTGCCCTAGGCAGTTAAAAACTGAAGTAAAGAGTCCTAAACTGTGAGAACTTTTGATAACCTGGCAGGAAGGAGCCTGTGTTTTCCCCCGAGGTTTCAGGGTTTCCTCTGTCCATGCTTAGGTCTCGCCTTGACGCTGGGTTTATCCATCTCAGACAGTCTGTGTCTCACAGCTGTCTATTCTGGGGCCTCTCAGTGTGGTGGTCTGATGTGAATATAAGGAAACAATTTACACATTTCAGGAAATCCCAGTGCTTCCATGAGCCTGACTCTGGCTTGACATTCATGGGTTTTCTCCTGCCAGTTAGAGTGTTTGTAGAAGCAAACTCTGGGTACATTGCGCAATAATCTCTCTTCCCCTTCTAGAATCACAGGGACAGTGTTCTTAGAGCCAACTCTGAGAAGAGTGGAGTGCTTAAATGGCAAATACACAAAACCATGGCCTGTCAGATGCAGCCCCCGCTGTTCTGTGCTCTCCCATGATATCTGCTCTCACAGAAGATGTCATCCGGGCCCCAGAGTTCCTGAAACTTCCAGCTGCTGAAATGCCCAGCTCCCTTTGGGTTCCAATAGGTCCTCCTCCACTCAAGAAAATCCCAGCTGCACCCCTCTGGCTAAGCATAGCCCTTCAGAGTTAGGGGTAACCATTAATTTTGCAACTGTGATCCTCTGCTAGATCCCAGGAAAAAAAATGTCTCTCATCTTTGTGACCTGTAATTTTCTATTTGACTTTCGACCATGAGAGTGGTGATTCCTGGATTCTTTATGACTCTACATGAAAACCAGGAGTATGGGATAATTTTAAACCAAACTCCCATCAGTTTTACAGAATTGGAAGGAAGTTCTCAGCATCAAGGATGGAGATACCCCAAAAGAAGAGTCTAACTGTCTCACAGGGTAGTTTGCCCTAAGCAATGACTCGCCTTTCTTTCCAAACGGATTCCAGAGCAACCTCAGCGTATCCTCTGGCAGTGACAAACAGGCAATAGCAAAACTCTTCTAGATTTTCCCTGTGCTCAGTTGATGTTTCCATAGAGCAGGCATTCATCTTGATTCTTATCCCCCCATTCGCTTGTCCTGCACATCCTCGCAGATTACAAGGTCATTGCCATAGAAGGCGGGATCACATAAGGTGGACTCGTCTATAAAAGCAGTCTCCATGGAACATGTCATGTGTGCTTGAATGTGAGCGGTGGCTTAGGAGGGGCATTTGTTACTTACAAAAAGCCTCGGGGATCACATCACAGGGCAGACATAAAACCCAGCCTCCCTTGGTGCTGGATAGAATGGAAGTACAATCAGCTCCATCACTTACGCTGCACTCAAACTGTCTGGGGCGTTCATGATCACTCATTAGTTATTCATTCTCACAGCACATTTGTGAGAAAACATAGGCTGCACTCTGAGGGAGGAGGGGAGTCCTTGAACTAAGCCCTGCAGCTTTTCTGCCCCCTTTCCACCCTACCCTGCAAGGATCCCTAGGTGGGCATTGCTGTCTCCTGACCAGAAAGCATGGTTTTTTTTTTAAAAAAAAGCGAGGTCAGAGCCTTTTTCTGTTTCAACTTGTATTTAGGAATAAGAATTTCCTTCACAGAAATAAGTGTGGCCTCCCGGAATCAAGGGTGCTTTGTGCAGACCTCGGAGAGTTATACCTCTAGGCTGAAAAACGGATATTTCTTTCCAGGGCTGTGTTGCTGCTGGATCATTTGCAGTTGTCCCCACTGCTGTAACCTCTCTGTGCGGGTGTGATTAAAGCATCTCCTCAGGGTGAGGGTGAATCCAGAAGTGGGGGTTATTAGGCAGTGGAGGACACTGCAGGATATTGAGATCCTTCATCCAAAGCTCTGCATCTGCTGCTTCAGAAATCCACTCCAACCTTTTGTTTGACTTCTCTTGGTAAAACGCTGTCCAAATCTGTGAACGGGGCGGGAGGGTGGTGGTGGCGGGGAGAGGGGAGAGGCTTATACTGTCTGGTGTCTGTGGGTGGCACAGAAGCCTTCGTTGTGCTAAAGGCTGAACCCAAAAGTGGCCATTCCAGAAAACCATGCTGCTTGTTTTTAAATGAGGTCTGAGTAGACCCCGGAAATAATGGATTCTTGGAAGAAGGCCAGAGGCAGAACACATTCTAGGAGCCCTGGATTGAATCAAGGGCTTACATTATGAACAGCATTTGGAATTTTCCAGAATAGAAGACTGTCTGTCCCAGTTTGCAGTGCGTTCACATTCAAAAGCAAATCAACTCCTGTTGCCTATGGGCTTTGAAATTTTATCTTAGCACTTCAGCCAGTCCACACAGGGTCCTTAAATATGATACACAGTCCCCGAGGAGGAGTGGTCTTGGCCTTCAGGCAGACTGTGGTCATTTATTCACCATGGCAAGTTTCTTCTTAGGTTCTCTGAGCATTTCTTACATGGGGTGTGCCAGCAGAATTCTAGTTCTTGCAGCAAAGGGAATGAGGGTTCATTTCCTCTGAGCTAAGTTAAAGTGACCACAGGCATAGGACATGGGTTCAAGTTACCCTAAGGGGTAGGGTGCAGTGTGCAAGAAGTTGCAGGGAGCTTCATAGTCATAGATAGAAATCAAAAGTCAGAGTGTTCACTCAATATCATGAGGTCAGCAGGTAAGTGGGCCCCCTAGGGTCTGGAAGTCTTATCTATAGGTTTCAGACACTTCAACATCCTGAACTTCAGGGTTGGTAAAGACAGTGGTCTACTGAGTATTGAATTGCAAAAATAAATAAATAAATAAATAAATAAATAAATAAATAAATAAACAATTACATAATACTGCCAAAAATTTTAAGATAAACACAGAAGTCAGTGGCAAATGACGAGTGAGGGGGCTAAGGATAACCCACCATAATTTTGGCTGCCTATCGGCAACTTTCTTGCTCTCCACAAACAAAAACATGTGATCAGTTGATCTTCAGCGCAGATGTCGCTTCTTCAGAAAACTTTAGTTCACACATAGCAAGTTCCTTTTTGCTAAACCTCAGTTTTATTGTCTTTTAAATGGAACAATGATGATATCTATGGAAATAAGATAACAAAGCAACATATTTCCTGGGAGAGGATTTAGTCAATGTTTGGTGCACCTTCAGCTTTGTGGGTTTTTGTCAGATTCTGTGGATTGGCTGTGACAAGATTTAATGACTGTGCTAGCAAAGATGTACCTAGTTAGTCCAGATGCTGATCAAAACCAAGAAGTTGGTACTTTGGCCACCTTCCCTCCTTTAAATATTATTATTGTATTATTATTATTATTATTATTATTAATCTCTTTTGCAGAAAAGAACTAATCTAATACGTTTATGAAACTCTGTTATAAATTACTCCAAGTAGAAACCCTTCCAGACATATTTACATGTGGAAAGAGTTGATATTCAGAGGTTCTAGCATGACCCTCTACTTACCCACCCAGCACACAGTGCAAGGCCAGAGCCACAGTTACTGTAGGGAACGGAGTAAGAGCCCTTACAGTCCCACAGTACACCAGGCAGGCACACACTGTAGGATGAATCACATGGTACAACATCACTAAATGTGATTAATTTCTAGAACACAAGTTTGAAGGAAAATTTTGGTTGAACTTCCTCATGCTAATCAATTTCTGTATTCTTCGAGTTTCAATCAAATAAGTCAGTTAAACATTAACAATGTTCCATATCAACTTTATGCCCAGTACCCAATTAAAAATACTCTTCAGAAAAGCAGACTAAAGGTAATAGTAAGCATGAACAAAGGTTTGAAATTTAAGACTTCTGTGCATATTCATCTGTTCGTGCCTCTATATATCTCTCTGATTTTATGTGAAGATTTCAGTTTTGGAGAGCAAGGGTAACTACTACATCAACTTAATTTTAAAACTCAAATGTTACAGAAACATGACTGTCTAATGACTGAATTAATTGAGATAATGAAGCAATTAGTGCCGTAGGTGATGGAGGTGCTTTGTTGAGACTTTGAAAATATTGATTTGATGACTGGGAAAGACCAGAATGCTTCAGACACTGTTCCTGATTGGACAGACATTCTTTATCCAATTTGGTTCACAGCTGACTGACTTTGCATGGCCCTGAATAGTGCTTAAAGTTGAAGATAATTTCTGTTGTGGATCTGAGATAGATAAAATATCACAAAGCCGTTTACTCAAATAAGACCAAGATGGGGTCTGTAGTGGTTGCTCAAGCCTATTACTGGACGCTGCCATTGTAAGAACATAGGAATTTTACATTTAAGCCAAGAGTTTTATGCATCACTATACACATGTGGGTTAGAATATTGACATTATCTATTTTAAATTATAAGTTAGTTTATTCAAATCATTTACTCTTCTATGCAATTGAGATCCTTTCATGGCATTGTACCAATCCATTTCCATCTGTGATATTGGAGCCCCTTGTTCCAGACACCTTTCTTAGCTTCCAATTGTCAATGTCAAGGAGTCTGATCTCTGCTGATGAGTGGTTTCCCTCTGCCCAGATCCTGGCTGAAGCTAGAACAGATGACAAGCCCACATGCCTCCTGAACAGACTAAACAGGAAGGGATGCATCTAAGGATGGTAGAGCACTAGTACAGGACTCACTTGTCTCCTGGCCCATCCCTCTCCTCCTTTCACTCAATTAGCCCTCAAGGTTGCTCCAGAATCCAGGTGTCTGTGTCTGGATGCATGATTAAAGCAAAGATCTTTTTCTCTTTTAATTGAAAACCTTTGACATTTATTCATTTGTGTTTTGTGTGTATGCGCAGACATGTGCGCCAGGATGAACATGTAAAGGTCAGAAGAAAATATATAGTCAGTATTTCTCTCCTCATACCATGGAGTCCAGAGATAGAACTCAGGTTATCAGGCTTGGTGGCAAGTACATTTCCCCACTGAGTCATCTTGATGAGCCCCCTAAAATTTATTCTTTAAGTTCTCTTCTTATTGTGTCTATGGAGAAGATTTATTTTTTAAGACAAGTTTCAGGCTGGTCTCAATCTCACTCTGCCTTTCTCGCCCTCCTGGGTGTTGGGATGACACGTGTACACCACTGAGCCTGTCTTGAATGAGGGAATTAAAAAAGAAAAAAGGAAAAAAAAAAACAATAACAAAGAACAGTGGGTCTCACTGGGTAGTCATGGCTTGGAATTCGCTGTGTAAACACCCACAGTGATCCACCTGCCTTTGCCTCCTGAACCACAAGGGATTTCGAAGGATTTCTTTTCTTTAGTGTTAAGTAGCTTCTGATAAATAAAGGACTGGGAACAGGTAGAGGTTGGGCATCCATAATCCCCAAATCCAAAATCCCAAATGCTCAGAGTCTGAAACTTGGCTTTAGTCAATGTCTAAGAAGGGAAAATTTACTTGTCAGTAAACTCGACAGACAGTGAAAATTCTACAACAATTATTTTTTGTATTGTGCTAAAAATTATTCAAAATACTGTATAAAGTTGCCTTCAAGCTACGAGTGTAAGGTATATATGAAACATAAGTGAATTTTGTCTTTAGACTTTGGTCTCATCTGGTGGCAGCTTGTTACCTATACATAAATGTGACAAAATCATCTGAATTCCCAAACACTTCTGGTCCCAAGTATTTGCGTAAGGGACATGCAGCCTGAGCCACTTTGGTTGCTATCACAGTGGAAAGCTGTGGCAGACATGTGGGAGAGTGAGCATGGCCCATCTGCTCCATTTTCTTCTGTAATGAAGAAGCATGCACCATGGTGGGTCTGCAGACTTGCTGAGAAAGCTCCCTTCTGCCCTTCACCACACCCCACACAGGCCCAAGGATCTGCCCCAGTGTGCTGCCTGTAAGACTGTGTTTTGCTGTACAGTGTGAAAGGATTAGTAAGGACTCCTCTTGAGCTGTGCTTCTTCATGTTTCTCAAGCTTTAGAATCACTCGGCAAATTTGACAAAACAGAGTTCTGCCTCTCCCACTCAGAGTGCCATATGCAGAAACTCTGGGGTCTGGGAATTAGCATTTCCCATAAGTATCCAAGGGATAGTGCTGCTGGTGGCCCAGGCTACACAGTTTGAGAGCCATTGTTATAGATGCTTTAGAAAAGACAAAAAAAAAATACAAGAAGATAGGTAGATAGGGGGATGAGACATCTCGCTTTTGTCTTCCTTTGTCTTTGAGCTGTATCTAGATACCAGATGAGGAAACCTTTTATTGTTGTTGTTTCTCAAACTGTCCTTGAACTTACGGAGTACCCAAGGATAGCCCTGAACTCCAGATCCTCCTGCCTGTACTTCCTAAGTGCTGGGTTTGCATGTGTGTCACCACCATACCTGTTTTATGGCAGTGCTGAGTATCAATCCCAGGCCTTTATTCCTCTAGACAAACAAGCTACTTACTGACTGAGCTACGTCTCCTTCTTCAAACCACCAGAATTGAGATCTTGATCTTGATGTTTTGTTTGCTGTCTTCTTCTGGTCAATTTTTCCTCATCTCACATTGTGTAAGTCTATTTTACATCCATATGGAAATAGCACAGGGGTCATCCTTACTCCGTTTCAGTCATCATCTTCCAAAAATGAATGCATTTAAATGTAAACCTTCCCAAAACTCAGATGGTCCAGGCTGCCCACGACTGTGAGAACTTTTCAGAACAGGGTATCTTTGGTGCTACCGTAGGAAATTTCTAGGCAAGGCTAGCATTAGATCATCATTTCTAAACTTAATGAGTGTGTGCTTTTGTTTTAGTATATGTGTTTAGCACTTAGTATTTAGCATGTGTATGTGCAGGCATGACTGTGTGTGCGTATGTGTGCATGTGTGTGTGCATGAGTGTGTGTGTGTGTGTGTGTGTGTACGTGTGTGTGTGTGATTTTGAAACCATAAGTTGGCATCAGGTGTCTTCCTTTATTGCTCTCTACCCTGTTTTCTGAGATAGGGTCTCTTATTGGATCTGGAACTCACCGATTCAGCGACACCAAGCCCCTGGGATTCTCCTGGCTCTACCCTCCATGCCAAGCACTGGGATTATAGATGCATGCGGCCATGTCTACTTTTTGCACAGGTGGTAGGGGTCTGAATTCAGATCTGTGTGCTTGTGTGGCAGACACTTTACTTGCTGAGTCAGCTCCCAAGCCCATGAGCATTAGTTTTTTATCATCTGTGAAATTTACAAAAATTAAACAGTCACAAGTCTGAGGCCAGAAAGGGATACAGAGTGTCTTCTAGGCTAGCCTGAGCTACAGAGTGAGACCCCCATCTCAAGAAACAAACAAGCAAAAACTGTAAGTAAATACAGTCTTATCTCTTACCTTTATGCTATCTCTACCTTTATGCTATAAAACTCTCCTTAGCTGATCACAGAAGCCTTTTGAGAAGGAAAAGAGTTTTTGCACCACAGATCTGATATCTGGGATAAGGATCATCTTTGACTTTAGAGGCTTTTGAAAAGACACATTTGAAACACTAAATTAACCCTGACCTACAGCCAAAATTGGCTGTTAAGACTCACATGCTTGGGAATAAACAAACCCATTTATTTCTGAAGGCTTTCCATCTCTTCTCTCCTTGGGGCCATTAATTCCGTGAGCCTTTCAAACTGTGATTTGCCAGAAGCTGCAAAAGTGTAACAAATTAATTATAGATGTATGTTAAATTGCTTACATTACCATCCCTGGTTTAGGGATAGGCTCTTGTGAGCAGAATGGCTGATCAAAGAGTCTTTCTATCCACCCCCTGGCAACACAGAGCCATTTTTGTTCTGCTTGTCATGCTGTGCATAGGTAAGGGATAAAAACCAAGCCGTGATTTGCAGACCTGCCTGCAGGCTCCTGAGGAAGAAACATCGTATGGAGGAAGCATCCAAGAATAAACGCAGATACCCTCTTCTGTTACTATGCTCATCTGGGATGCCGCACAAGGCCTGCAAATTAAAGGGTTGGTCCCCAGTGTGGTGCTGTTGGGAGATGGTGGACCCTTTAAGACAGGAGGCATAGTAAAGGGTGTCCTATCATTTGAGGTATTCCCTTGAAGGTATCTCTGCTCCCACCAGTATGTACTGCCCCTTGGCCCAAGGTCTAATGACAATGGTTCTGCCCCATCATATACCTAAATCCCCAAATCTGTGAGCCATAGCAAACCTTCTTTCTATAAGATGACAACCTCACGTATTTGTTATAGGGTTAGAAAGCTGATCAAAACATCTTCATTCCCTTGAGTGTTACAAATCCAGAGTTTTAGGTATCACATTAACACCAGTATCCTTTCCAGCTTCACTCAGCCCTTCCGTCTTCAGGCTTCACCATTCCTGCAGTCTCAGAGGACCCATGGGAGACCCTGCAGCTTCTCATGTGTCGTTCAAAGCTCTTGTTTTTTTTCTGTTGTGGCTCCTGGTTACTGCTACTTTCTGGTCGTAGGTCTAGGCCTCTAAGATTTGCTTCCTATCCGTATTAGCTCTTTGTAGTTCAGCTAAGGCTTAATATATAAATAATCTGTTGAGCCTTAACTTAGTGCCTGAATGTAGGACCTTCTGCATCTCCATAGAGTTGAATCTCTAGTAAGAGACTGAATAACAAATGAGCAATGGCCAAAACATATGTCAACATTAAACCTTGATCTGCAGTCTACAGTAATAACTCTAGGCAGCCAAGCCACAATTTCTGTAATAAATGGCTCAAAATAGTTGGTATTTCATCATCAATGAAGAGAGACATTGTCTATTGCCAGAACTAAATACCACAAGCCAGGTAAACAAGGAATCCACTCATGTCCTACAGTTCTAAAGGCAGCAGTACATGGTGCTGGCATCTGTGGGGTCTTCCCTTGCTCCTTTAAGCAAGGCAGAGGGCATCCTATGATGGGACAAAGTGAGTATGCTAGCTCAGATCTCCCTATGAAGCCACGAATACCATAATGGGAGCCCCAGCCCCAAGGCCACATTTGATCATAAGTACCTCCCCAAGTCTTTATTTCTGAAGAATTATGACTTTAGGAATTGTGTTTAAATATGAGTGTTAAAGGAGACAAGACCTAGATCATAGTAGATAGTCACTCTACACAGTTTCTCAGATGGCTTCCAATGGAAAGGAGCTCCAGGTGCCCTCAAGAATCGCCTAATGGTCAACCCTGCTGCAGCTGGGTCCTGCCCTGCTCACTCTGTTCCCCCACCTCTCCTTACATTCCTTTCCTGGGAAGCTACTTTGCACCCAAATCCTTGAGGGCAGGCTGGCCTTGGGAGGACTCAAACTAAGCAGAGGAAGCTTGCTTTTAGAAATGATTCAGCCCCCACTGTGCTAGTGAAGACATCCCTTCTCTGTGGTGGCTTGTATGAGACATGTGGTCAGGTGGGAAACAGACAGATGGGGAAGGGAAAACAGCTTGTTCAGAAAGATTCTTTTTAATAAATCTCTTGTCATCAAATTATCTGGTCTTTCTTATTATGGTTTTAGAGCTAGGATGCGTTACAAGTCTGCCCTTCGTGTGTGTGTCCAAATCCTTTAATCCTGGGTAAATATTCAGAATATTCATAATTCCAGATGGAGCCGTTTAATTAACCTTTGATAAGTGCAAATTTCACTCAGAGTTTAAAAACAAATACTTTAAAACTTAAGCTATGAAAGAAATCAAAATTTCAAAGGCAATATAAAGATCACAGGGTTTCAGAAGTAGATGTTTTTTTCATATGAAAGTCAAATGCAGAGGTGGGAAAAGCAAGTATGGAAATGAAACAGTTCTGAGTTCAGAAAGTAAACCGTGCAGGGAGCTTCCTGGCAAAGGTAAGCTGTAGTGAAGAAATTCAAGGTAAGGTCTCATGAGTTCCCTAAGTGTCTCTTGTGAGACTTATCCTTGTATATTAAATAAAGTTCATTTGTATGTAGGTGCTACACATACGACCATGCCCTATTTGCAGTTCTTACTGTCCAATAATCAAATACAGAAATGAATTAGGAAATACCTTTTCTCTGTCTCTGTCTCTGTCTCTGTCTCTGTCTCTGTCTCTGTCTCTGTCTCTCTCTGTCTCTCTCTCTCTCTCTCTCTCTCTCTGGTGTACACATGCAAGTGTGTGTGTGTGTGTGTGTGTGTGTGTGTGTGTGTGTGTGCATGTGTGTGTGTCCCAATAATAGACCACATTTATCTTACAAAGAGTCACTTAAGATGAGCTGGAGAGATGAATCAATAAAAAGCACCTGCTGAGTTTTTCAAGGACCAGTGTTCAGATCTCAGCATCAGCGTGGGGCAACACAACCTCTACTGACTCTAGTTCTAGGGGATCTTATGCCCTCTTCTGTGCTCTGGGGGGGGGGGGACTGCATGCACATAGTACACAGACAAACATGCACACATACATGCACACATAAATATTAAAAATAACAATTATCACTTAAGGAAGAAAATAAAGTAATGAATACTTTAGGAAATATATCCCAATTTTAATATATGTTTTTAAAATATACATTTAAAACTAAGTGTACACACACAGGCAGACAGGAACACAGAATTTCGATCAAAATGAATAACATCTTGGGCCATTCACTTATTTTATGATGAGTCTCTTTCCATGTCAGTAAGTATTTATTAAAAATAATATATAGTGGACTTCTTTATATCTCATTGTATTTTTATCCCATGATTTATGTAACTTCCCCTACCATTAGACATTTTTATACTTATGAATATTTGTCATTATAAATAATGCTGCAGTAAATTTTTTATCACTTAATTGGTTTCTTATGATGAGTTATAGGAAGTGGGGGAGAGGTTGTATCTCCCCTTGGCTCTCATCCCTCATGAGGATGGAATTCAGGTCCTGTGGCTTGAAAGTGGGCACCTTTCCTGATAAGCACCAATTACCATTAAGCCCAATATTGTGTCTTCTGGGCCTAGCATGAATATTGGCATAAAATAGATGCTCAATAAATGCACACTTAGGAAGTGAAGTCAGAAGAATTACAAGTTCAAGACCATCCTCAGTTACACAGCAAGTTCCATTCCAGCCTGCCCCCCTCAATATGTACATTGTATATGTATATAGAATTTACATATTCTTGGTAAGTTACTATCTAATTACATTTTTAGAATGGCTTCTCTCTATGCAGCCCTGGTTGTCCTAGAACATACTATGTAACTAATTTCTATATTCACCTGCCCATGCTTCTGCCTCTGCCTCCACTTCCTGAGTGCTGACATTAAAGGTGTGTGCCAGCATGCTGACTTTAACTGTATTCTTAACTTATTATATCAAATTTAATATTTTTATTACTATGATACGTGAAAATGTCAATTTTAAATCTGGAAATACTATGAGTAAATGTTGATTTGTTTTTAGCATTTGTCTATTTTACTGTATAATATTGAGGCCTATAGTCTCACAATATTAACCGTTAATCTTCATTTAGTGAGTTGTGGTTCACCATCACCCCATAGCATCATGAAAGTACCACCCTGTATGTTTACAGCCCAGAGAACACCTTAAAGTGTGGTATGTGAGTATGGGTCATTCTGAATGTTATTTGGCCTTCATACCACTGTATGGTTGAAAGTTCTTCAGTGTGACCATTGTAAATTGAAAATCACCTGCACCTATATTCAGTGCAGGTTTTCACAAGGGCCTCTGGTTGGGCGAATGCCTGGTTGTATCAGCATCTTGTGTGGCAGTGGACAGCTGAGCAGTGTTACCAGGACCTGGGCCCCTTCCCCATCTGGCCCTAATGTCCATCCCTTTTGCCTCACTCTTGTACTCCAGACTCCAGCTAAAACAAGAGACATTCAGGAAGCAAACTGATTGGTTTTTATGGGAGGACCTTGAGGCAATTTTCCTGATTGCTTTTTTTTTTTTTTTTTCTATTAAAGAGATGATGAGGTAGGGAAATTGGAGGCTTGATGAAAACAGAGAAATTTTGACCTGGGTCCCGTGAAAACTAAACTTGAATGGACAAAAGCTAAGGTGGAACATAGGATTGCCGGAGAAAATGCACAAGCTGTTTTAAGGTCAGCAACCACATAACTCTGTTGGCCCCAACTTGCACATACATATATATACATATGTGTGCTGCATAGCTCTGGAGTGTGAGAACAGACAGGATGCACTATGGGTGGGCCCAAACGTAGGTGGAGCTTCTGTTAGACAAGTATCAAACAGGCAAAGGGCATTGAAAACATTTGCAAGTTAGGTGATTGAAAAGGTGAATACTAAGATGCAATGTGAAGTATAAGGAAGAAGGAGCTAGGAGGGGAACCAGAGGGACCACAGCTCACACAGTGTAGACAAAGTACTGAATCAGTCACTGGGAGTATAAAGAAAGCTGAAAGAAATGAGTATTGACTATGTCAAGACTGTAAGATACAAAGCCATAGAGGAAGATACGTGATGGTCTTCCTCTAGCCTACGTGTGCCTGCATAGGGCACATATACTGGTATTCTCATATGCATGCTCTACATTTGCATATTACACACACACCTGCATATGTTGTAATATGAAGACAACTGGTTTTCAAATTGTCTCAGATTATAGTTGGTCAACTTTGCTGATATGGGACCCTCAGATTTGGAAGGTCAGCTACACATTGAACCCTACATTTGCCTTTTAGTTTTACCTGATTAGGTCTAAAATGATTCTGGGCTTTGGTTTTTTTCCCCTAACCTTAGAAAGGAAGTTACTTTTTATTGTCTGCCTCCACATCTTTGTAAATGCCAAGTGAAATAAGATATACAAGAAAGGTGGTATCGTTTATTTGGAGGCAAGCTAGCCAGATGGCCTGTGTTTTCCTGTTACATGTATCTCTTAGCAGGAGTCAGGAATCACCTTCCCCTACCTGTTTTTAAAAGCCACGCTATAAAACATTCCAGCTTACCATATGGTTTCAATTGCATTGCAAAGCCCATTGTCTGCTGTTAACGGTTGTCATTCTTTTCCCTTAGTAGAGGGAAACTATGTGTTGAGTGTCAAAATGGAGCTTCTTCGCTAAGACACCAGGTCAATTCAACAGGAAATGAGCAGCTAACCGGGCACATTTCATTGCAATGTTCCAGACCCAGAGATCTGCTTTTTTTTTTTTTTCTTTAAAAAAAAAAAAAAGCCGAGTTCATTTAAAGTTCTTAATGTCCAGAAATGAGCAGTTCTGGGTCCATGCATATTAATCAAGAGGGACATCAGAGAACCCAGATGTGCAGGTGTCTTTCCTATGCAAATGTGCATACAAAATTATTTACATACTTAATTTCTCACACTCTCATTGAATCATGTGCTTTCTCAAAAGCCTTAGCTGAGGATTTTCAGTTCCTTGGGTCCATGGCTGGGGTAAAGGGGGACAAAACAACAATGAAAACAACAACAATCAACAACAACAACAACAACAACAAAATAGCAAGTCACTTCCAATGATAGAAGTAGCTTCTTTCAAAGGCTCTATGGGCTGTAATTCTTTAACAGCATTTGTGTCATATAGGATAATAAAAATGAGCAATTTAAATATAAATTAAGGAAAAACTTATCAAATGAGCTTTGTAAACTATATTAGTTTGTTTCTCTGTTTCTGTGATAAAACTATGACAAAACAGACTTAGGGAAAGAATGGGTTTATTTTAAATGACATTCTATTATTGAAGGAATTTGGCACAAGAACTCAAGGCAAGAAGCTAGAGGAAGGATTGAAGAGGAAACCATGGAGGGATGCTGTTTACTGGCTTGCTCTTTATGGCTTGCTCAGCTTTTGTTCTTAAACAACCCAGGCCTATCTGCCTCCGGAGTGGAACCACCTACATCAATCAATAATCAATAAAATGCCCTATAGAAACAACTCCAGACCAATCTCATGGAAATACTTCCTCAACTGAGATTTCCTTTTCCCAGATATTTCTAAGTTTGTGGTAAGTTAACAAAACCAACCAGAATATAAACCATACAAAAGTATAAAAATAGATGTTAAAGTGGTATCAGTTCTTGGGGATCTTCATTACAGTAGTTGTAGACACTTTCATGAAACACAGATGAACAAACTAGCCCCGATTCATGACATACAGTCAACGACATCTCATATCCAAACCTGGAGGACAGGACAATTAACCTGGAAGATGATCAATAGTAAATTCTCAACCCACTCTTTAATTGTTGGAACCTTAGAGAACATTCTATATACTGGGTGTGTGTGGGGTGGGGGGTAGTTGTGGTAGGGAGTGGCACTATTAGAAGGTGTAGCCTGGTTGGAGTAGTTGTGGCCATGTTGGAAATAGTGGCTCATGATCTTTCCTGCTACCTACAGATCTAATTGTAGAACTCTCAGTTCCTTCTCCAGCATCATGTCTACCTGTGTGCTGCCATGCTTCCCACCAAGACCATAATGGACTAAATCTGTCAACTGTAATTCAGCCTCAACTAGATGTTTTCCTTTATAAGAGTTGCTGTGGTCATACTGTCCTTTTATAGCAAAAACAAAAAACAAAAACAAAAAACAAACAAAACAAAACAAAAAAACTAAGAAAATGCTTATCAATCAATAAAATTGTTGATTTTTTTCTCAGAAAAGTGAGAAATGATTAACTCATGGGGCAAGCCAGAGTGTTGTCAGCCATGATATATGTCCCACTGTTTTATTTTCCTGAGAAATGCTAGCATCTTGGCTTTGCAGTAGTGATGCATCTAAGCGTGAGAGCTCTGAAAAGATGTTTGGGATTCTGCATGTTGAACAAAAGAACTAAAACCCTGCTATTAGTTTTAAAACACTCTTTTATCTCATTTCTCATCCAGATGTTTAGAGATAAGAGAAAAGAGATTGTGCTCAAAAAGTGCAGTTTCTACACTTTGGGGATGGTGGGTATTGGGAGAATTGATGGTCGTCAGAGCCTGGGAAAGAGCGAAAGCAGAGGGAGATTCTGAGAGCCGAGACAGAGTGTGGTATTTACCTTTGAGGGACAATGAAGAAAGTAACAGATATAAAAGCACATTTTCAAAAATTCACAAGAGGATATGAAAATCAAGTTGAAACAGGGATTCTCTTTTCACTTTATCTCACTTTCTGTTGCCTGAGCAACTCATATTAAAAACTCACTTGTTGCCACATCATCAAGTTCAGATCCTACACTGACCCCCCAAAAGTGCAATTCATTACAGGCATGGGGTCGTTCTGAAGTAACGTTTATGGAGCAATTGCCTCAACACTTCCATGCATGGGCAAGCCACTTATGACTCACTGAACTCTCTATAAATTGTGATTATAATGTGATGTAATTGCAGCAAATAAAGATGAAGAGGTAACAAATGCAAACGGTAATGAGTAAATGATCTGAAAGCGCATTAGTGAAGCGTTCTGCACTCGGCTAAGAAACAGTTGGCTGAGGTGAGCAGGTTGCCCTGTGCAGACCCCCGAAGCACACATGCGGTGAGATAGATCAGTCTGCAGCATTGGGAGCTTATGCTTCAAAACCACATCAAGTACTTAGCACTTGTCTTCTCCCTTTATTACCCTGCTATTTTTACTTCTGGCATTAAACTGGTTCCTGCTCTCCCCTCCCCCCGTTGTGCTTTGAGTTTGAGAAAGGATAGTTATTGAGTTTGGACAGTGGGAAGAGAAGCACCTAAAGGGCGTCTCTCTCAACTCTCTTAACAGTCTGTCTTTGGGGTTCTGGCGTGAACTTTTGGGTTAAAAAGAGAAAGCGTTAGAGTGGAGGGAGGAAGCAGTGCACAACAGTAAGCAGTCCAGGTCAAGGTGTGCTGTGGTGGGTTGCACCTTAGCTCCAAGTCTGTGAGGTGGCCCTGAGGAACATGTCACTGTCCTCATTGCTTGATGGGGAGCAATCTGAGTCTTATGAGGTGATTGTTTCTGCTCCCAGGTATGCCTCTCCAGCAGAGATAATTGTCCTTGTTTGGATGTGGTGTGTCCTGCAGGCACACACTGTCCTGTTCCTTGGTGAGATAGTCTATATCCTGTCTCAAAGGGTATTTAGTGATTAGTCCTATTGTTGCTAGAATTGAATGCAACTCAAGAAAAAAGGTTAAGAAGACAACTGCAGAACCAGAGGAGGACAAAACAGAGCTCCTGAGGTCAGGCTTCAGGTTCATGCCTTCATTTTGAACTGGTACTGAACTGTCTTGTGATGGAGGGCATAATCTGCAGTATTATTTACCATTTAATTTCAGTACAGAAACAAACAACCAAATGAAGCTGTACAGTAGTTTCCAACCCATCCCTTAGAAAGGAAAGTCTCATGCAATAGTCATTGTGGGTTAGTAGTACGGACTCGACATCTGCCTTTCTTCTATACTTCCATTGCAACTTTGATGCTGACTTGGAAGAAGCACTAGCTTCCTAGGCTAAAGAACAAAGATGCCTACCGTTTGCAGATTAAATTGAGTGGATAGTTATTGTGTCTTCTTTCCTTTTGTTTCAAACTTTTATTTCATTTTTTTAAAGTTTATTTAGTTTATGTATATGAGTACACTGTAGTTGTCTTCAGACACACCAGAACAGGGTATCCAATCCCATTACAGATGGTTGTGAGCCACCATGTGGTAGCTGGGAATTGAACTCAGGACCTCTGGAAGAGCAGTCAGTGCTCTTAACTGCTGAGCCATTTCTCCAGCCCTTTTATTTCATTTTTAATTGTGTTGTGGGGCGGGGGCAGTATTGCTGGCAGCCTCAGAGGCCTGATGATGGTATCAGATTCCTTGAATCTGGAGATGTAGGTGGTTGTGAGATACCAGATGTGAGTGCTAGGAACTGAACTTGGTCCTCTGTAAGAGCAGCACATGTACACTGAGCCATTTCTCTACTTACCCAGCAGTACTTTGTATTAAGTGACCAGCCAGCCATACTCCTACCCTCATCCTTACAGGGACTCTGTGATGTGCCCCATATTAGCACTGGGAGATTCTTTAGAATAGGATTCTATTTTCCTAGAGATTACCATGCAGATAGAGGAGATGGAGGACAAGAAGAGCCAGGCTTACAAACAGCACTAGTCTATCTCCCACATTCTCATAGAAAAAACAGAGGGCATTTGGAAAAGGAGGCTAACACAGTCTGAGCCAGGAAAGCCTCAAGAATTAACCTACAAACTGCTTTATTCTGTGGGGAATAGAGTCATTGCAGGGTTCCAACTAATAAGAGGACTCAATCTGAAGAACAGTTTAGACAAGTTACTCTGACTGGCATGGATGGGAAGGAGAAATGGAGAGGGATGGAGAGGGAAGGGAAGAGGAAAGGGGAGGGTTTGTTTAGAAGAGAATACATATCCACACAGGTGAGAGTTGACATTTTTGAGATGAGATAATTCAAGCTCTGTAAAACTAGCTATCTGCCTAAGGTCTGAGGAATTTAGGTGCAAACAGCAGAGCCCAGGTCCTCTTTAACACTAAAGCTACCATCTTGACCAATGTCAGTTAATTTAGGTATCAGTTGATTTTCAGCTTCCTCTGGGTCAGAAAACAGACTGCCTGAAGGCGATTCTAAGTCCTACCATGTCCTAGTGCTGTGTCCCCAAGGAAAGCATTGAATCCCTTTGATCTGTATGTCTCTAAAATACATAAATGAAGCTATGTTTCAGCTCCCAGCTTCCTTTGCTCAGCACAAATGCTGGCACATGAAGCACCCAGTAGATAAGATACGGTCCCTATCTTCCTGAGTGGAGACATTTTTATAGACATGAGGCTGTAAGTCCCTGCACCGTCACAGACAGAGGTTACATATGTTATGTAACTGGCAAAGCGCTTATTTTTTGTTTGCTTGCTTTCTGTGCTTGGTTTTTTCTGTTCCCGGTAGGCTTCTCTTTACTGCTCATATCTCTAAGGGGGAAGCTGTCAGGACCCAGAGCTTGAGTCTCTTCTGAGCACACCTTCGTGTTCTGTAATCACCTATACATTTATAACTTTAAGTCGTTCCCTGAATTCTCATAATTTTCACACCTCAGCCTCCAGGTCTCTGTCTTATCTCTCTGTATATTCTGACTCCTGATAGGTCAATCCAGTGTCCAATGGAGACATCTGACTCCTTCCCTAAGCCTGCTCCGGGTACAACCCAGCTTCTTCCAGTTGAAAGAAATGTGTAGCATCTACGTGTTTAGGCCCCTCACCATGAGGTTTTAGCTTCTTTTGCATGTCATATCTAGTTCATAGCAAATTCTATATATATTCCTTCAAAATATACCCAGAATCATTCCACATGCCAGCCCCTTCCTGCCCTGCCCTGGGAAACTACTTTGATGCAATCTTCCTAATTCATTCCTTAGTTTCTCTCTCACCTAGGTTCTAAGTATGCTAAACAGAATGACCACTGTGACCCTTTGAGAAGCATGTCAGGTCAGGCTGGGGAGACAGCCCAGTCAGTAAAGAGCTGCTGTGTGAATGGAAGGGCACCAGTATCCGCTCAACAAACAACAAAACACCAGGTATGGTGACGTGGATTGTCAGCCCAGCACTGAGGAAGTAGAGCCAGACAGAAATTCAGAGATCACTGGCTAGGCAACCTAGCCTACTTGGCAAGTTTCAGCTCAGTGAGAGACCCTGCCTCAAAAGAAAGTGGATGGTGTAGCGCCTAAACCAAGGTTATCTTCTCGCTTCCATGAATGTGCACAGGTGTGTGCAAACACACACACATATACACACACATACACACACACACATACACATAGACACACACACACATATACCTATCTATACATGAACATGCTTAAACATATTCTTAAACATACACCAGCCCACACATGCACAGATAAAACCATGTCAGGTCACGCACACCCTTTACGCTCACACTGACTCTAAAGGTGTTCCATGACTAAACCCACTGCTGTCAGCATGAGCCTGTTGCCTATTGCTCACGCCTTCACTACCTGCTCCAGTCATGCAGCCTCTGTAGACCGTAGAATTTGTCAGGCATGGTCCTGTGTCAGAGCTTTGTCCTTGCATGGCTTTCTGCCAGGAAGTCCCTTCCTTCAGACAGGCACATGACCAGTTGCCTCGCTCCTCTCTGTGGCCCATCATGTCTTCAGTCGAAGCATTTACAGATGTCTTTGTCTGAAGTTTGAGCTGCCACTGGTGTTTCAATATCTCACTTCCTGGCTCTGTGTTTATCACAACCTCGCTCACTGAGCACACCCCACCTGCACATGTGCACACTCATCTGACTGGCTCTTGCTCAATCAGAAGAAAGCTGCATGGGGCTGGGATTTGTATGTCTTGTTCAATGCTGTGTTCTCCCCTGGGACTCATCACAGTGCCTTTACACGAAGCAGTCTTCCAATAATTACCTGTTAAATGACTGAGCCAGTCCAAATTTCCATTCTTGTTAAGTTCGTTCTTGCTCTGTGGATTGCTCTCATTGTGTAGCTACAGGAAAGGGAGACCTCTGCTGTCAGGTGAGAACTGGCTTTCGTTCCTGTCCTGGGCGCATACTCTGCTGCACTATTGATTTTATACTAATTCCAAACAGTTGGCCGTCACATTTCTTTGCCAGTTGCGGCTTGTCTACTCTACTTCCTGGGCCGTCTTCCTTGTCAAAAAATAGCTTTGGATGGAAACTTTCCCAAGCTTCTCCATCTCACCCTCCTCACTGTCCAAATCCAATCTGATTGCAAGGATTAAAGTAATCCATAGAGGGAAGGGGTCCAAGATGATACTCTTTTAACATGTGTGCTACATTAAATCTTTGGAGAAGTTACCACAATTCTGTCTGTATGGTTCCAGATTTCAAAATCTTTCCTGCATATGAATTTCCAAATGGAGTCTGCATTATTGCAACTATTTTGAATGTAAATAACATTTGTTTTTATCAAGGTGAATGACTTCTTTGCTTGGTAAGTTCTCCAAAGAACCATTAAGCGTAAGGAAAGTGGATATGCCATTGTATCTGGGGCAATCCTACCCTGATGTATTCTTACCACTAATCATAGACCCTGACTTGTGATTAAGCATCCAAACTCAGAGCTCAATCATTTTGTCCCTCTGCTTCTCATGTAAAAAATGTGCCTAAGAGTTGACCTTTGTCCTCAGTTAAATATTTTTCTTTACAGCTACATAAATAACTGTCTTACTGTCCGGGTCTCAAAGGAACCAGGACAAATGGTTCATTGAGGTGCCTATTCAACATATCAAAGCAGACACTGGCTGGCAGGTTTTTAACAACTCCCTGTTACAGGGTCATCCTGTCTGGCATAGCCTACCCACTACCCTAAATTCTCCAGCCAAGGGACTGTGCCGGGCCACTTCCCTCAGTTTCTCCCTCCCACATTACCCATCCATTTTAACTATGCCAACCCCTTGGTCTCTTTGCCTCTTGGCTGCCACTCTTGGTTCCCACTCTCCTGGCCTCTTGGTTGCTGGCTTTCCCCTTCCCCATCTCCCACTGACCAAGTTCAGTCTGCTGACCATGTTCACTCTGGACCCTTCCAAATGCCTCTGACTGTGCTTTCCCTCTTATCTAAAATAAACCCCCTCCTCCACCCATATCTAGGAGCAGTCCTGTCCTCATGCCATTTTTTTTTTCATTTACTTTCATTACCTACTTATATTGCAGATGGGTCTTTGAATTTTACTTTTAAATCATGTGCTTCAAAATTCACTCTGGAGTAAAGTTCTGAGGTCTACTGTATTCATCAGTTTATATAACCATCACCAAGATTCTTGACCCTTAACCCTTGGTAACCAATCACTACCCACCCATTCCTGCTCCACCCTTAGAGCCCTGCTGCTGTTGCTGCTACTGCTTCCTGCTCCTTCTCCTCCTTTCCCTCCTCCTCCTTCTCTTCTTCCTCTTTTTCTCCTCCTCCCCCTCCTCTTCCTCCTCCTCATCCTTTTTTATCTAGGTTTCAAAAACGTGCTAAACAAAGCACCAGCAATGACTTTTTAAAACATGTCAGGTCATTCTGGGGAGAGTTTACCTTTTGAGAATGTCAATTAATAGGGCTATGTGACAAATAAATACGGCTTCTTTCACTTAGGATAATGCCTTTGAGATACACTCAGGTTGTTTCATGTATTGGTATTGCCCCTTGTTATCGCCCAGGAATATTCCATGACATGAATGCTCCCCGATTTCCTATTCACTAATTAGAGTTCTTTGCAATTGTTGATGCTGATAAGCAGGGCTGCTGCAAAATTCCATAGACAAATTTTTCTAGGAATATAACTTTATTTCTCTAGAGTAGGTAACTACAAGTGGAATTATTGGCTGCATTTTTTCAGTGGTTTATCTGAAACTCTCAGTTTCTTCAGCAAAGTGATTTTAGTGTTCCACTAACAATGGGATGGGAGTTCTGAATGCCTCCCACCCTGCCCAGCGCCTGGTGCCGTCAGCGTTGCTGTTCACTGCTTGTGCTGACTAGTTTTATGTCACCTTCATACAAGCTAGAGTCATCTGAGAGGAGGAAGCCTCAATTGAGAAAATGCCTCCATAAATCAGGCTATAGAGAAACCTGTAGGGTCTTGTCTTCATTAGTGGTTGAGGTGAAAGGGCCCAGTTCATTGTGGGCAGTGCCACCCCTGGACTGATGGTCTTGGGTACTATCAAAAAACGAGCTGGCAAGCCATGAGGAGCAAGCCCATTCACAGTATTTTTCATGGCCTCTACTTCAACTCCTGCCTCCAGGTTCCTGCCCTGATTCTCTTCGATGATGAACAGTGATGTGGAAGTGTAAGCCAGATAAACTCTTTCCTTCCCAGCTTGCTTTGGGTCATCATGTTTCATCACAGAAATGGTGACCCTGACTAAGACATTGCTGTTCCCATGTTGTTTAATCTGTTCTGGTAGTTATGCCCATGATATCTCCCTATGGTTTCAGTTTGCACTTCCCTGATGACAAGCACTGACCATCTCCATATATGCCTGTCTTTAATAGTGAAGTGCCTGTTCAAATCTTTGGCTTAATTTTTAATTGGGTTATTTGGGTTTCTTTTTTTGTTGTTGTTGAGTTGTTCAAGTTCCTTATACAGTCGAGATATAAGCCCTTTATTAGATGTACAATTTTCAAATATTTATTTGCATCCAAGGCTTGTCTTTTTGCTTTCTTAATACTTCTCTCAGAATAGAAATTTATATTTGGTAAGAACCAATAGAAATGCCTTCCTCATTTTGTCAAAATGTAATTGATCAATCCCATCGGTATGTATCTATTTCTGGACTCATTCTACTCCATAGATTTATATGTTGGAGAATTTGACTGGACTGTAAAGGTTGCTATTGGTGTGTTTCCTTTGTTAACTGAGAATTTTATAAACTATAAAATAAAATTTTCTTTATCTGAGCAAATAAGTCCCTGTATTAGTGGGGAGCTGAAATTCATGTAATACCACTTGACACGAGTCTTCAGTAATAAAGTTGATAGCATAATAAACACTCATCAATGCCTGTCCTTAGATGCTAAGGTGTGGCCCCCAGCCCCCACCCCACTCCTCACAGCTGCTTCAGAAACCAATCTCTTCGCTCACCATGTGTCCTCTTGGTGATTAGCAGTATAAGCATTACAGAGTCCGAGTCGCCCAGCAGTGAAGGGCCTCTTAATGTTGTTTAGCACAGAATGTTCCAGGCACACCACTTTTTCAAATCTTCTATGCACTTTTAGGAATGTTTCTTAAAAGGTCATTTCATATACAGGTACTCTGATGTTCCAAGTGGAAAATTCACAACATATTCCACCCTTCCCTGCTCCCCACCTCTTTCTTCAAAATCGAAGCAACATTCTTATTTTCAACCTACTTCTCTTCTACTGATTATTAATTGGATTTTTTTTTTCTGATGTGTAGGTGAATTGTCTCTGTAGGAAAAAAGGAATTCATGGTTGGTGCTTAAATGAGAAATCTGGCGAGCTGTGCATTCTGGACACACAGAAATGGCTGCTGTGTTTATATCCATGCCTACCACAGGACATCATAGCCTCTGTGGAAATGACTTAATACTGGCGATTTAAATGTGATACCATCGTTATAGATCTTAATCATCTTTAAAATAACCTATAAGAAAACAAAATACGACCAGTGGTGAGTGTTAGAAAGTCTGAAAAGCAGTGACTATAAATATAGTAAGCCATAAAATTAGAGAGCACTTCTCTGTTTCCAGCCACACATGTTTTCCATTTACTTGACAATCTAAAATTAACAAAACCATCCCTGGACACTTTCTGTTTTAAGGAATCACTTCAAATTGGCTTTGGATTTTCAAGTTTTATAGTTCATATTTTGTTCAGTAAATCAGACAATTTGCAAGTTTTTACACATTTAAAAAGTATTAGTATTGTGTGTGTGTGTGTGTATGTCAGTGGGGCAGTCAGAGAATAACTTTGTAGAACTGGTTTCTACAATTCTACCTTTATATCTGCAGATCAAACACCTTTGTCACTTATTACAGTTATAGAGGTTCTATTTGAATCTTAAACATGCAACACATGAGTTTTGATTCCCCATTAATACAGTTATTTCTGCATATGACCACAGGATACAACAACATATATTTTACAGATGATAACTGCCAGGTTTGCACCTGTACCCAATGAGCCATCTCATTGGCCCAACACTCTATAGGTTTTAAAGATTACTTTTATCTTATCAATATAGGTTTGATTTTTAAAGGAGCATCTGTAATAAAAAGTAGTCCTACCTCCATTTGCTAAGCAGTTTTAACCAACTTCTCCAGGTGTATTTGTAAAAGGAATCCAATTATGTTGTAACTTGAATTAGAAACTTAAAGTTGTTGATCATATAGCGGTTTGGAAAACAAGAACAAAAACTGACAAAAATTCAGAGTTTTTATTTCTACCAACTAAAAATACCCACAGTCTAAAATCTTGCTCTTTGACTGGGAACCCTGGGCTTGACCATTGGGATTCTATCTAGCTGCAATAATGAAAATCACATGCAAGATCCTGTGATATTCCAGCACCATTTGTTGACTCTCTGGGCCCCTGATACTTCCAGGCTACTTGTTAATTTCCCTTAGAGATCCATTGACTATGTGTAATTGTAATTGTAATGATCTTTTCCATAGGGTAGAAGGGTGTAGCTGGTTCGTATCCTATTTCTCAACTCAGCATGGTTTTAAGAAGGTCGTTTGGGAATGTGATGCTCTGATAAAAAATGTGGATTGAGGATGTACTCAGTCCACAGTGACTTCCTGTTACATTGTATGTCAGTACTTGGGAAACATCCTCATTTTCATATAAATGTCAGTGCTCTGTGTGTGGAAACACAGTCCGGAGTCACTAACAGTACAGTCATATTTACCTAGGAAGTATCTGTCATTCAGAAGGGAGTGTTTCTAAGCATGCTGAAGCTTTCTCTGCATTCTGCCTTCAGAAACTCATTTTGACTTTGTTTTAATCATTATTTGCACAAAGTGAGGTGATGGATACGTTCACACACATTTCTGTTAGGTAATAGGTCTTTGTCGGCAATTCTCTTTCAGGCTGCTGCCTTGAGCTCTTTCAACATTGCCTCACTTCTCAGTTACTCCGTTATTATAGACCATCATGAACAGAAGAAAATTTCAGAATATAACCCAATTGGGACAAGACAGATAAACATAGGGCTGTAAGATCCACAATGATCTATATCCACTCTTAGGAGCTATAGGAAAAGGTTTGTTTAAGTTTAGTGGGAAGAAAATGTTTCAGAGGAAAGTATGATATTCTCATGTATCTTTTTTTAAAAAATTATTTTGTCTCTTCATATCTCCTGGTTATGGTATGATATGGAAAAAGTATGAGAAATTTAAATTTCCTTTACTGAGTTATATCTTAGGGCTGAATGTTGAACTATAAGATTGACAGAATATTTTACTCTATACCTTAAGATCTAATTTCCAAAACACATATAACTATATGAAAATAAACATAAGAAATATAGGAAATATGCATCTTGTATATTACTCTGCAAGAATCCCAGCTTCCTAAATTTATTTAAAAATCAAATGTAAATATAATATGTTTTCAGTCAGCATCATAAAAAAATCAGAAGTTTAGAAATATGATTTAAAAACAAAAGCAATACTATCCCTTCCTCTATAAATATAGGTAGCTACCAACTTACTAGGGTATAATCTATGGTCCCAGCATTATGAATCATCTCATTTTCTTCAAGAGACAAATGAAGGAGGTATCTGTTCTAAGATCAGATGAATTAGGCAACTGGATAGGTACCTTCCTGGCTCAGAATCAGTATGTTTAAAGACTCAATACTGTTCCCAGTATTTCTGTTTGCTTGTTTGTTTGTTTGTTTGTTTGTTTGACTATTTATTTATTGTGTGTGGGTATGGATGGGTGTATATCCACATAGCAACCTGTGAAAATTACAAGATAGCCTTCGGGACTCAATTTTTTCCTTCTAACCTGCGGAATTTGGAGATCTAACTCAGGACCTTTATCTGGTAAGCCATTTTGCAGGCTTAGTATCAGACAGCTTTATAGCCAAAGTGCTGTGTTTTTAATCCTACTGATACAAATTAGTCTTCTAATTTGTATTGAGCAGTGGAGAGGCTCTCATAAGCTCATCAGTGGACCTGGAGAACGTACTATGTGGCTAGTCTAAACTAGAAATATGTAGAAATCTCTTAAGTAGAAGCATCCTGGTTTCTGGTCTGGGAGCTTATATCTTAGTTTAGGTCTGTCACTTTCTAACTGATGTGAGAGTTGCTCATGTTATTTCTGCATGTTTAAAATGTTCATAATAATAGTAATTATGCAGAGTTTCAGAGGTTGAGTAAACTCCTGTTAAACAATGATAAAGATATTTAGCACGCATTTGTCATACAATGTTAGCTGTTACTGTTTTGTTAGGATCATCTTAGACTGTCAACCTAAATTACCTCACCTCATTATTAAAATATCCAAGGCCAGTGGCTCTCAACCTGTGGGTCATGATCACTTCGTGGCCAAATTGATCTTTACAGAGGAATCACCTAAGACCACTGGAAAACCAGATATTGACATTATAATCCATAACATTAGCAAAATTACAGTTATGAAGTAGCAGCAAAAATAATTTTATGGTTGGGGGTCAGCACAACATGAGGAACTGTATTAAAAGGTTGCAGCATTAGGAAGATTGAGAATCAGTGGTGTGGACTGTGAAGATATGACTTGGAAATCTAGGTGGCTACCATGATGAATGCAAACATTTCCAGTCTATGTAGACTCTGACAATCCCTTATAATAATTCTGGGTATGATACAACCATGAGAGAGGTCGCAACTATGTCTGTTTCTTTGACAGTGATACTTTCAGAAGCCTGTGCTTCTATGGATGCTTTACTATTTCTCCTCCCTACGGAGATTCTCAGCCCTCTATTTGTCCCCTTCCTGTCACTCATTTCAACTGGCATCGCAATATATTCCTGCTGCTCTGGGGAGGATACAGTGGGAAGGGGAGACAGGTGACAGTCATGAATATTCTTTCTGAAATCGTCAGCACATAGCACAATGATTAGTGCCCAAAATGTATGATGAATCAATCAAGGTAAATATCTTAAAAACCTCATACTAGTAAATAGTTTTTACCCTTGAATTTTTCTGAGCTGACTTAATGGATAAATAATAATTTATATTAGCATATTAATGGTTTGTATGTCTCTGCAGTTTAAGTTACTATCTGGGAATTTACTTATGCAACAGATTTGTTTTATAAATATGTTTTAACATAATAATAGCAACGATGTACTTTAGCTCACCCTTGAGGGAATAATCGCTTCTGAAAGCAGTGCTATTGGAATCTATAGCACTGATTTGTACAATTATGTAACCTCTCTGACGTCCTAGATTAGTAATATCAAGTGTCTTAGATAGTGATAGCCAAGGCTCCTACTTCTCTGCAATCTATAAACTGTACTAAGATTAATTATCTTAAGTCACAGAAAATATTATCCAATATTTTTTCATTAAAACATTTCTTGATGGCATCTACTACCTGCATTTTATGTCTATTAATACTTTTGGAGACAAAGTCTCAGTATAACATTCAGGCTAGCCTCAGACTCACTATGTAGTCCAGGATGTCCTCAGCCTCACTCTGTCATCCAACCCAGACTCAAACTTGCAATCTTCCTGCCTCAGATTCTTGTGTGCTTGGATTATTGGCATATATCATCATGCTCAGTACCATTGCTTTTTATTTTTAATATTTATTTACTCTGTGTGTGTGTGTGTGTACCGAGTTGTGCAGGTACCTCCAGGGTGAGAAGCAGGTGTCACATCCTCTGGAGTTAGTCATAAATTGTGAGATTTCTAATGGGGGTACTGAAAATTAAACCTGGATCCTCTACATAAGCAATGTTTTCTTATCCACTGAACTATCTCTATAACTGCCAATTGCTTTTAATATAATTAATGCCTCTAAGGTCTGCCTGGTCTTTAAAAATGTTTCTCAGTTACCTTACTAAGACAGCATTAACCTAAAGTCGATATTTCATCTTCACATAGTGCTATTTTAAGAAAAACACATAGCTATTGACTTTTATAGTAAGAAAGAAGCAAGAACAATTATTTCATCTTCCCTCTGACACATAGGGGTTTTCATTGACTTCTGTTTTAAAAATAACAGTATTTTCATGCTGGCTCAACAGGTAAGAACAGCTGCCACAGAGTCTAACGAGCCTAAGTTTGATCACAGGGATCACATGGCTGTGGGAGAGAATCAACTCCCAAGAGTTGTCCTTTAACCTCCAAGTGTGCTCTGTGGAATATACCAGCTAAAACACACTTGCACAGAGACACACATAGTAAGTAGATAAAATAATAAAAATAATAATTGAGTCTTTTCATTGCAAAAAAAATCCTTTGCAAAAAAACTACATAAGCTTGGGAGTAATGACTGAATACTCCCCCATCCTTCTTTATTATTTTTTTACTTAATTATTTTATTATTTACATCCCAAATGTTGCTGCCACTCCTGGTGCCCCCTCCCCAGTTCTATACCCTATCCACCCTCCCTTTCACCTCTAAGAGAGTGCTCCCCCTCATGCCCCTTCCCTTGGGCATCAAGTCTGAGGCCAGACAAGGCAGTTTTCTGCTACATAATATGCCCAGGGCCTCAGACCAGCCCATGCATGCTCTTTGGTTGGTGGCTTAGTCTCTGGGAACTCCCAGGGATCCAGGTTAGTTGACACTGTTGGTCTTTGTATGGGGTTGTCATCCCCTTTAGTTCCTTCAATCCTTCCTCTAACTCTTCCATAGGGGTCCCTGACCTCAGTCCAATGGTTGGCTCTAAATATTTGCATCTGGCTCAGTCAGCTGCTGGTAGAGCCTCTCAGAGGAGAGCCATGCTAGGCTCCTGTCTGCAAGCACAACATAGCATCAGTAATATTGTCAGGGTTCGGTCCCTGCTCATGGAATATATTCCATGTTGGGCTAGTCACTGGATGGACAGCCTTTCCTTTGGTCTCTGTTCCATTTTGTCCCTGAATTTCTTTTAGACAGAAACAATTCTGGGTCAAAATTTTTGAAGATGGGTTGATACCCCCCATCCCACCACTGGGGGCCCTGTCTATCTACTAGAGGTGGTCTCTTCAGGTTCCATCTCCCCACTGTTGAGAATTTTGGATAAGGTCACTCCCATTGAGTCCTTAGAGCCTCTCACATCTCAGGTCTCTGGGACCTTCTAGAGATTCTCCCAACCTCCCAACCCCAGCAGCTGGGTCTCCTGGTTCTCTAGGCTTCTCTCCTGTCTCCCCACCATACCTGATCCTTTTTTTTCCTTGAAATTTCAGAGCTCTTTGGGGCTGACCAGTTTCATTCTTGTGTATGTTTCTGTTTAACTTAATGTATATGTTCTTTTATTTTTGGAAGAGCTTTTTTCATTTATTCCCTATATTTAATCACATTTATGATGAGACGGGGGAAAAATAAAGTTTCAAGAATGGGTAATTGGGGATGGAGAGACAGGTCAGCAGTTAAAATGACAGGTTGCTCTTACAATGATGTGAGTCTCTACTCAACAGCCACATCAGGCAGCTCACGGTGATCTGTAACTCCAGTTCCAGCACCCCCTTCTGGACACCACAGGCACCTGTACTCATGTGCACAATACTCTCATGCACATGATGATGATGATAATAATGATAATAATAATAATAATTTAGAATAATAAAAATAAATCTTTTAAGTAAAATGCTCCCAATAAGGTAATTCCTATTCATGGTTATATATTAAGAAGTTCACAAATGGTAGCCAGCCTGTGATACCAAAATAGTTATCACTGACACTGTGTTAAAGAGAGAAAAGTTTAGAAATGGCGGCATGTGGTCCTCTGAGACTAGACTTTCAATAAATCATTGAGGACAGTAGTGCCAATCATGACAACCAACTTTGTTCAAAACTCCATATATTGTTCGAAGGCTTGCCATATATCTTTGTGTGAGTTTACACAAGAACAGCTAGTCTCACTAGGAACCAGGCTTCGTGGATTTTGTGTTTCCCTGTATTCTCCTCCATCTCCCCAATCATACTCTATCCTTCTTAAACAAAACCCCCATGCATCCAGTAGCCATGGAAATCTCTTTAGCAGCTTAGCAGTCCACGAGAAAAAGACAAAACAGCTTTGGTTCCCAGACAAAGCACTGTTTAACATGCATGAAAACTCCCTGGAAAAGCTCGGTATGTAAGGCTCGTCTCTACTGTGGTGATTCAATGCTCACGCCACAGGAAGATGCATGACTAGGATATTTTTACAACAAATTTATCAGCCTTTATTTAACATCCTATTTAGTTGAGGCACAATTTGATGAGGCTACAAAGAACAGGCAGACACACAATGGAGAAATCCTAGGGAATTAGATATCCATAGGGGGCTTTGAAAACTTCCAGCCTATTCCTGGACATCTCAGAGAACATAAGCCTTTTCAAGTCTATGTGCAGGCTGAGCAAAGACCCAGGACAACCTATTTTCCTCACTGTTCACTGGGCCTGAGGAGCCATGCAGGTAGGAAGTGAAGGTTAAGGAGTTGCAAGCTGCCAGCTTCAGCATTTAAGTGGCATGTGTAATGGCTAATTTGGCTTGTCAAACTGACTGCATCTGGAATCACTAAAACACAAGCAAGAGGACTCCCCCTAAATACACGAAAAGGACATGGAAGAAGGAAATTGCCTCTGGCCTACCTGTCCTCACTCTCACTGACAAGTCAATCTATATCCTGCTGTGGTGGCATTCCTTTGCCAATGTTAGAAACGTCTTTTTTAGGCTTCTAATGAAAACTGAAGAGTCACAGCTCTCCAGTCCTCCAGCACCAGATTGGGAATGCTGGGATGACCCAGCCTAGTAGACTGAGAAACTATCAGATTCTCTGCCTTTTCCAAAAAAGACAACCATTGTATATCACTTGGACTGAAGCCTTTAAGCCAATATAATAAATCCCCTTCTGATATGTATATTTCCAAAGGAACAGAAATGATAAGATAGACAGATATACAGACAAATAATAGATAGATAAATTGATAGAAGATAGATAGATAGATAATTTACAAGTGTAGATAGAGATATCTATTAGTTCTGTTCCTTTTAAGAACTTTGACTGATAAAGTCTTTCAACACAAAGAACCCCAGTAGCCAAAAGCTAGGAGGCTTATTTTTTCTAAGTATCTAATCATTAGCAATTCATTAAACCAACCAAACAAACCTTTGTAATTCTACTTAGATGACTTTTGTATAAAGTGAGAGGACTTTGAGCTTTGGTCTCCTGCACATGGATGCCAGTTTTCCAGCTCCATGTGTTAAAAAGGCTGCCAACCTCCAGTGTATGTGTCTGGCAGTTTTCAGATCAGTAGCTGTCAGTGTGCAGGCTTATTCTGGAGGTGTCTATCTGTCTTGCTTTAATTGTTTTGGTATATATACCATACTATTTACATGCTATGTCACTGAGGTGTGTCTTGATGTTCAGGGCTGTGAGGCTTCCAGCTTTGTTCTTTTAGTTCAAGGTTGCTTGGGCTGTTCAGGATCTTCTCTTCCATGTGCGTCTTAGGATTTAGGCTTGGCTTGACTATTTCTGTGGAAAAAAATGCCTTTGGTATTTTCATGGTGCTTATGTCAAATCCGTATTCACTTCGGCTACTATGGATAGATTAAAAGCATTAATTCTTCCAACCCATGAACCTGAAAAGTTTTCTCTTTGTGTGTGTGTGAGTCTCTTTTTTTTTTTTAAAACAAGTGGGGTTTTTTTGTTTGTTTTTGTTTTTTATTTTCATTATAGAAGTATTTTGCTTCCTTAGTTAAACTTATTTCTAGTTATTTTGGATTTTATGATTATTATGAAACTGCTTTCTTAGTTTATTTCTTAATCATCTCATTGTTAGTGTAAACCAAAGCTGATTTAATATGGCGATTTTGTATCCTGAGCCACTCCTGAACTCATGTGTCACTTCTGATAGTCTGGATTTTTCTATATGTGTTGTATCATCTGCAAACAAAATTAGTTTTACTTTCTCTTTTTCTATCTATGCCTTTTACATCCTCTTCCTGACTGACTGCTCTGTCTAAACTTCCGGCACCATGAATAGGAACAGAGAAAGTGAGCATCGTTGTCTTACTCCAAATCCTACAGGAAGTGTAAGAAACCAACTTTAAATATATATATATGAACACGTAGACTAGGAGTTATTGGTAGAAATAAGACAGCCTAACACCAGCAAGAACACTTTCTAAGAGTAAAAGAAAGTGAAGCTATTAAGGATAAAGTGGTCTAAAAACACTTGGTTTTTAGACAAAGTCTCTTACCAGGACCTGGCATGCCTATTAGGCTAGAATGGCTGGGCAGACCCAGGAACACATCTCCTGCTTCTGTCTCTTCAGGGCTGAGATGACAAGCATGTGACATGATGCCAAGTTTTGTTGTTGTTTGTTTGTTTGCTGACTATATATATATATATATATATATATATATACATATATATATACATATACATATAAACACACACACACATATATATGTATACCATTTGCAAACAATAATGACTATTTGTTTTAGTTTACTAAACATGAACAATTTGTCCATTTCTAGGCTTTATCCATTATTCTAAGACTAGGTTTTAATCTTAGAAGTCTAGTTTTTTGTTTGTTTGTTTGGTTGGTTGGTTAGTTGGTTGTTTGGTTGATTTTTTGAGACAGGGTTTCTCTGTGTAGTTCTGGCTATCCTAGAACTGGCTCTGTAGATCAGGCTGGCCTCAAACTCAGAGACATACCTGCTTCTACCTCCCAAGTGCTGGGATCAACGGTGTGCCCCACCACTGCCTGGCAAAGCCTAGTGTCTTATCAGAGATAATTCATTTGAGTATTAAAGAAATATGTAAATAATTAATTTGGATTATATTTCACCAAGGATATACTGAAAATGTTGTTGATTGTATTTGCATTACTGACACAAGGTACATGCTATGCCATGTACTGAGTTATTTTACCTTACTCCACTGCTGAATTCTAATGCTGTCTTCTTAAGGTGAACCCTTTATTCATAAGCAACATAGAACTATAAAATTCATTTTACTGTCATCTTTTAAATATAGAGATTTCAAGATATATTATATTTGGGAAATGACCCAAATAGCTTTCCATATTTTTATATAGTTCTGAATGCTTTTAAGTATACAGGAATTAAATATTATTTTGTCTTAAAGAATTCATCCATGGTACTATTTGAGGCAAGAGTCTTTGATAACCTTCTAATTTTTCCTTTGTTAACCTTTATTAGAAACAAGGTTAATATTTCAAGAATACATCTTTCAGAAAAAATATTCCTTATGGTATCAACTATATTTATATGCATTTCCAATATCTCTCTCCAGCCACATCTTTTTTTTTCCACTTTACCAGTTAGGATTTTTCTTTTACTTCTTAGGTTTTCCAGAAATGTACCCATTTTCTCTGTTTTTCTAAAGACCCAGTTTTGCAATCATTCGTTTCTCCTATGATCTCTATTAATTCCTGCAGTGACTCCCTCCGTGCTTCATAGGAACTGCTTTGGATTAACTCTTGAAGTGCAGAAAGGTAATCAGTTCTGCTAAAAAAGGGCACACTGGCCACATTGCCAAAATCCTGATATGTAGTGTTTAGTTTTTATTATGTTAAAATTGTTTATTTTTAAAAATTGAACTGTGTGCATGAGATATGTGTGTGTGTGTAAATCATCCTGGTGCCTTTTTTTCCCCACACCATTTGCACTCCTGTCTCATATTAAAGAAAATTCCCATCTCTCCACATGCTCACTAACAGCTGCCATTGATAGATTCCTACATTTTGTATTGTGAAATGTCACTGACATGCTAATTTGCACCATCTAGAGTCCCGGTGGATCTGAACAACTCTTAGCTTGTTGGGTTTCCGCCTATGAACTCCCTGTTTGTGGGCTTTGTCATTTTCCTTTGAAGCTGTTTTCTTCTTAGTGTGCAAGAATTTATTTAAGAGATGCTTAGATCTTCTGGTTATCTTTTAAACTAGTATGCAGCCACCATTATCAGACCCAAATTTATAATTTTCATGTAGCTATAGTTGTCGATCTTTCTATTACAGTCTATTCCTGCTCATGTGTTACAAAAAAGTTCCCTTGGTATCTAAGAAAATTATTTAACAGTTTTGCTCTTTCAGATTTCAAATGTCTTCATCCACTTTTTTTTTAATGTTGTATAAAGCAAAGGGAGGTGGAACAATGGATAAAACCATCACACCTGTCTGTTAGCTGTCAAAGACAAAAACGCCTGGTGCACAGACAGGCTGTGAATGGGATGTCTAATCCCCCAGCTAAATCATGTCAGCAAAATACTATGACAGATTACCTGCGCTATTTAGTTCAAAGTTTCTAAATATATATATAAGAATTTTCTCCTTGAAGATGGAGTACATGCCAAAATCTTCCAGTATCCCTACATCATAGAGAAATAAGAAAACAAAATCAAATCTTTAATGGCTACTGCTTTGCAATGAGCTGGAGGGAGCTGTGCTGAGCTGGTCAACATAGAGAAAGCAGAAAACATAAATGTGTTTTCTTTTGAGTCAGCTAACGCGTAGTCTTATTACCTTTTTTTAAGTAAAGCAAATTCCCAAATTGAAGATGACATTCAAATATGTATGTTCGAATACAATCCAAGATCAGAAATAATTGTCTCCCTGGGATAGATGACACAGTGGAACCTTTCGATTGGTTTTCCACAGAAGGGAAAGGGAGCAGTGGTCTACAAGTTAAGAATCTGCTAGTGCAGCTGCTTCTCATGTATGGGTGTGGAAACAGGCTTCTGTAATAGGAACTTAGTAAGTCTTTTCTGTTTAGCCGAAAAATATCTCAATAACAAGACTGAATTTCCCTGATCAAACCAGGCTCTGCGTGTAACTTCCACCCAGCCGTGTGTCCCTCTGACCTCTTAACTAGTGGCTCCACTAAACTGTTCTTCTGAAGTCCTTTTGCCTTTCAGTGCCCCTTTTCATCATGCTCACGGGGCCACAGACATCCTGGAGCCTCGCCTGGCCACTAGGATACGGAGGCAGAAAGAACACAGCACTGTGCTCAATAGTAAACAGTTACTGTAACATAAAATCTTGCTGAAAAACTAGAGTTTATGCTAAATGATTTTACTACAATTATAAAGGACTTTTTTTTTTCTTTTGAGTTAAGATCTCATGTAGCCCAGGCTGCTCTCACACTCATCCCACCAGTCTGGTTTGATGCAGTTTTGTAGCTCACACCCAACTTAGGCTTTGTACGTTCTGGGAAAGCACTCTACCGACTAAGCAACATCACCAGCTCTCATTGAAACATTTTTTAAAAGGGATTTATGTCCTTGAGTGTTTTCACCTATCAAAATTAAGACAAAAGAAGAAGAGGGAAGAATGAGAACACAGTCCTCTCAATGAGCCTGTAAGGGGAAGTCAGAGCTGTGGTATTAGCTTTCATGGGCTGCTTGACAAGTTATCATAATGCACAAAATGTGAGAAAATGTCTAGACTCAGTGGTTAAAGTCATTAGCATGAATGTTTTAGGAAAGCGCTGACTAGTTTTACTTTGCAAATGAGATCATTGCGGCATTTATTCTTCTAGAAGAGAGAGGAAGAAGAAGAAATGGACATGAGGGCGGTGTGCTTTTTAATGGGTTTGACTGTGTGAAACTGACACAGAATCTGGCTGGTTTTATAAGGTCCTGGAAGTGTTCCTCTTCAAGTCAAATCAGTACTGCAGGGGCATCTGCATCAGGAGGGTTTCACTTACCAACTCACCAGAAGAGTCAGGATGTTGGACAGAATGACATCTTCTGAGGCAATGCTACAAAATGTGTCCCGTTGTTTAACCTCATGAAGGATTTATTTTCTAAAGGCTGGCACTCTTCCAAAAATAAATTTAGCCTAATACGATGAAAGAAGGTGCAGATAAGACATAGCAGATCATTCTGGAGAAATAAACTTGAAATGAACGCAGACATTGGACAGGCTTGAGTTATATATTGATTGACTAGAAGTATATCAAACCTGCTCTCTGTGGAGCTCTAAAATGCCCTAATTTAACTCCAAGAATCCCTTTGATAATTCTCTCGTGGGAAAATTAGATGAAAGCCTGGTCTAGGCATGATTAAGAGATTTGCGGGTTTCATACACAAACAGAAAGTTTAGGATTTTAGATTTATAATAATTGTTTATAACACTGAGATCCCAATCTCTGACTCCACTATTGAGATATGTTAAAAGATATTTCAAAACTCTATAAGGAATCCTGCATTTATTTAATATAAATTTTAATTTAGGTATCTGTACAATGTAACACACTTATTTACAGGTGTTAACCTGGCCAATCTCAATATGTAAAACAGCTTTAGTACCTAATACTGGGCTGGCAGGTGAAGCACAGATTTTAAAATATTTGCTTTGACATATCTTTGCATATAATTGAACCTCTTATAAACGTAATTATTGAGTTTTACAAATTAGGTAGCTTTGCATTCACATTACTATTCAGGGTCATGGTTGTCTTATGACATTGCATTATGCATTTTCTATCAGTCTCAGGAGTTTTCCGATGTGACTAGATTCATTAGGCTGGTTAGAATGCAGCAGTGTCACCATCAGTAATAACATTAACTTTTCCAACTCAGTAGACAAGACAGAATCCACTTGACTCGTTTGAAATTTTATGTGACTGTTTGCGATACATGACAAAAGATTTTGAATGATGTCAGTTGTCTCACTATGTTATGAGATAAACTTTGTATGATATATTTCACCCTTTATCAACTCCTCTGAAATTTCAACACTAGCTCGAGTGTGAGCAAAGCTGCCTTTAAAGGAGACACAGTTTAGGGAAAAACAGGCAGAGAGTAGGTACACTTGGGTATTTCTTCTAACTCAGCTTTAGCTCTTAATATTCCTTGTGTATTTAACCTTGAGTTTTCCTTCAAAGCACTCCCGATTCCCTTTTTGTGGGTCTTCCCCCCTCCCTTCAGTTTTTCTCTGCATTTCTTTAAGGGATTAAAACCTTATCCACCGTGGTCAGTTATCAAAAGCTTTGAAGCCTTTGTTGTTCCCAGGCCGTTTATATTGTAATCTCGGCTCCATTTCAGCTGGCCTCTTCAGACTTAAATAGTAGAGAGGAAAATGCTTCTCTATTCATTCTCAAGTCACTGGCCCCATCTCACTGCTGATTTTTATGCTTTTCACCCAGACAGGGGAGGGGATTGGCACCACAGTAGTTCTAGAAAGCCAGCCCTTCCAGGGACCATTGTTTATCAGAGATGGAATTCCATTCACTGTGAGCTTGCACTGGCTCTGCTCTGCACAGAACTGGTCTTTCAGAGTCACAGCTTGCCCAATTTGAAAAGAAAAAAATCCAGGCCTCTTGGTCCTCTCAGAGTTTAACTCTTTCAAGAAAACTATATGGAAACCCAATGCAAAATGGTTTTAATCAGAATTATAGGGCAGATCTACAAAATATTTCACTAACCAAAAGTACCAGTTGTGTCCCTGATTCCTGGAATAGTAATTATATCTCTCCCTCTGGACAATTTCTATCTTGTTCCTTTTGAAATGTGTTTGAGTCCATAGGATTTGGGAGAGGCAAGAGGTCAAGAGTCACTGAGGCCAAAGGAAGAAAGAAATCCAGAGTGAGGGTAGAAAAATTCAGAGTGCGGGTGCTGGACATTTCTTGAACAACATATCCTTAATAATTTGTGAGCTCTGCAGCCTAGACATGACTGACTTGCTCAGTTCCTGGCCTCAAAGCCTCCAGCCTGACTCATTAGCTCCCTAGATTTTGCTGCATGGTGGAAACATACACACACACACACACACACACACTTCACAGATTGACTCGTTTGAGATTTTTGCTCTTTCTCCACCCTATTCTTAAACCCTGGATGTCCCACATTCAACTAGTCACCAGACATCCTTATATCTTACTTCTTCCTGTCTTTGGAATCCTAAGGACTCAGATAAAAGGTTATCCTACCTCCATCTCCACCAAACAAATTTATATTTGTAGCCCCTAACCCCATTTAAATAGGTCTAATAGCTCCAATTAGTTGTTGTGTGGTAGTTCTATTAAAAATTGTTTCCTCATACCACTTTATCTATAGATCTTCCTCATAGACAGAATGCCCCCTGTAATGATTAATATTGATAGTCAACTTCATAAGATCTAGAATTACCCAGGAGACAAATTTTCTGACACACTAGTGAGGCATGGTTTGAATGAGGTTAGCCTCTGGCCAAGCTTGTGAGGTATATCTTGATGAGGTGAATTGAGGAGATGGCTATTCCCTGGGCTTGGGTCATGGTCTATACAGAAAGGAGGAAACAGGATGAACATTCATTTTTCATGGCTTCCTAGCTGCAGATACCATGTGACCATCTGGGATGAACTGTACCCTTGAACTGTGAGCTCAAATAAGCCCTTTCTCCTTGAAATTGCTTGTATCACAGTAATTAGACTCCATTCTTCCATGGCCAAGGAGGCACACACCCTTATTCTTGGAATACACAAGTTTTCTGTGTCATATGACCAGGGGCTTTGCAGAAGTGAAAAAGGTTACAGATCTTATAGAATAGAAAGAGTAAACTGGATTATCTGTTGAGAGATCTACCAAGTCATTCAGGCCTTTGGAAGCAGAAAACTTTCTCTAGCAAGAGTCAGGGAAATGTTACAGACTGAGAGACAATAAGTATGAGGATTCCGCCTCGTGGCCACCCAAGGTAGAAGTAACAGCCTGAAACACATGAAGAGATGAGGCTGGGGACCAACCAATAAGCTCACAACACTTAGGCCCCAAAAGCGAATTGAAGATTGATTTCTGACCAGGTGTTTCCACCCGCCTGATGTGGACACACTACATAAGCGCCCATCCTAAAGAACACCAGGGGACATTTAAACCATTTCGATAGAAACCAGGCATGGTAGAGCATGCCTTTCATTCCAGCAATCAGGAGGCAGAGGCAGGAGAATCACATGTGTGAGGCTAGGCTGAGCTACCTAATGAGATCCTATCCTTAAAAAATAATGGTCATCATAATAAATTGTTAGAAATGGATGGAATCTAGTTTAAGCAATTTGAATGGCTAGGAATCTCTGCCAGACATAAAGCAGACACTCAGGTTCTCTGAACAGAACAGACAAGTCGAGAAAATAATAGACATGTTGAAAAACCAGGAAGGGGGAAGTGCAGTGGGTGAATGGTGATAGAGAAAATAAAGATAAGGTTCTCTAACCACAGTATAGTCTCTTGCAAAGAACTAAAGGTGTGTGTTTCTATGTCTATATGTCTGTGTATCTGTCTCTGTGTGTGTATGTGTGTGTGTATCTGTCTGTCTGTCTGTCTGTGTCTGTGTGTGTGTCTGTGTGTGTGTGTGTGTGTGTGTCTGTGTGTGTGTGTCTGTGTCTGTGTGAGTCTGTGCCTGTTTGTCTATCTGCCTGCCTGGTGCTGGCATTTGGAAATAGTCTGTCAAGATTAAGAGAATTGGAACAGCTGTGTTAGAGCAGAGTAAAAAGATAATTAAAGTTCAGTATTTTATTGCAGAAGAAAAAAAAAATGATGAGCCAAGGCACAAATCAGTATGTACTTTTCGCCTTCATAAAACGGCAAGACATAATCAGAGGGATCGCTGTATTTGAAGAAAGCAATGACCCAATGAAAAAGAATTGGCTGGAAGTACACAGCCTACAGAACTTTTCACCTCACAGAGGTTATTGGAGACAGAGAACATGCTATCTCCTCTGTGGATCACGGGAGACATTACTTATGTCCAGAGACATCTTGGTTGTGATGCACTGTTGCTTATATTTTATAAGATGATGCAGATCATCTCTTTGCTAGCAGTTTGGGAAGGACTTCCTCACTGATTAAAAAGAAAGCTGAACTTTCTTTGGATGATCCTAAATAATATTAATTCTTTTTGGAGAGGTTTGCCAAAGGGATCTCTCTACCCTCGGGTTGAGAACCACTGGGCTAGAACACTCCCAACCCCTTCAGTTAGCTTTGTGACCTAGCCTCATGGTGCTTACAGGTTTATCTGTAGCAAGGTTTCTTAACTGACATTGGGGCCAGGACAATAGTCTTGTTGTAGGGTATGGTATAGTAATGTCTATCCTCTTGGAGGAAGGATGGAAACTAATCAGACTCAGGAAGCTCACAGAGCTGCACTTCCATAAGGCTCCTCCTCAAGGATACAGGAGCAGTTGCCGTTGCTCAAGAGAAGAGACTCTCCGGCCCGGGTGAGCTGCTTGAAATTCTGACAGGGATTTCTAGAGATGTTCCTGTCTGCAGTCCTTGCCCACGTTGGGACGGGCTTTCCTGTGACTTAGAGCTCCTTTGAGTCTTCCTGTAAGTAGCTCCGATAACCTCAGTGGTTCACACGGGTGGAATTGTTTGTCTTTAGTGCTGTATCTGGAGTGAAGAGACATTTATCTTCCAGGAAAAAGTCACACAATATCGGTGCAGTCATGTGCATCACAGAGTCTCTAAACAGGATCACACTTCAGCTGCTAGAGGCCAGCAGCATGTTCTCTGTCTGTTTGTGACATATCTCTAAGCTCTGACAAATGACCCTGGGAGCCAAAATCTCCCTGAGAATCAACAGTTTATAGCCCTTGGCAGTCTCAAACTTGACTCAGTCACCATAAAAAGAACTTTTCGTGTTAGAATGTATACTGTCCTTTCTCCTTTACATGTGTGGAATGTATATGAACTCCCCCTACAGAGAGCTGTAGGACTCCGTTTAGCAGTTTGAGTTGGCTGGACACAGCATCCACCACCAACCCAGCTTGATGCCCTATGTAGGGAAGGGGAAATCTGTGTCATCCATAAATCCTAAAGTTGCAGGAGGTTAGCACCAGTTGCTGGGTCTCCCACTAGCCTGTTTCCATTACCTGGTATGTGTAGGTGCATGCCAACGAGTCTTGAGTAACAAATACTGGGGCTGTGCAAACATTAGTCACTAACCTCTGGTGTTGCTCTTTTAAAAAAAAATACATTTTCTAATACAGTTAATAAGCAGTAAAAGTTCAAACAAATGACCTTGGGGAAAACCTGGCACAGCACATGTCAAAAACAAATCATGGCTTCAACTTAATTCTCTCTGTGCTTTTGACCTTCATGAATCTTCTTAGCTTAATTCGTTTTGTACTTAAAACCTGTATTTTATCAGCTTGGCAGTTTTTTGTTTGCGGTCCGTTAACACAAGAAAGGTCACGTCATTAGATAAAGCCCAGTGGCAGGATAAATACAGTAGTTTGCCAATGGGAAACTAAGAAAGTGACCTCATTTTTTATGTTGTCTCATAACTTTTACCTTGGGGTTGCTTTGAAATGTTATCATTCAAAATTGAAATGTATGTGTAAAATAAATTCAGCAAAATACACAGAAGAAACAAATTACTTAGAACTCCAAATCTACCGTCATGGTTATTTTAGACAAATAAAAAATTAGGACAGTGTTTAAAATATTGTACTTTGGGTTTGAAGACCTACTAAATGAAGCTGCTGCTATAGATTATAGACAATAGATGTTGTGTGTTCCTCCCTGGCTTTTGAAAAAAATATATGAGAAAGAGAAAGACAGAGAAAGACAAACACAATGAGAGAGGGAATACAGGTGTGTGTGTGTGTGTGTGTGTGTGTGTGTGTTGCATGCACGTGTGTATTTATATGTGTGTCCACACAAAAAGAGGCCAGGGTGGGTATCCTGCACTCTCTGTCTTATTTCCTTGGGACAGGGTCTCTCACTGAATTGGAGTTAGCATGGCATCTTATACGCAATCAACTGTCCTCTGGCTCTTCCCCTTGAACTTTAGTCCTCCTGCTTCCCTCCTCCAGGTACTAGGATTATAGCAGTCATCACCATGTCTGGTTTATGCAGTGCTGGGTATTGAACCCAAGGCTTTGTGTTTGCTAAGCAAGCACTCTACCAACTGAACCATGTCTTGCCAAGATAACTTTATTTTATTTGTTCTTTCACAGTGCCATCTATGTACATAATACATTTTGATCATGTTTACTCCATGATCTTCTCTTATCCCTGCTCACTGAACTTCACTCTTCATCCTGACAAGTTCCCGTCCTGTGTTCATGTCATGTATGTGTGTGAGTGTGTGTGTATGTGTGTATGTGTGAGTGTGTATATGTCAGTGTGTGTGTGTGTGTGTGTGTGTGTGTGTATGTGTCAGTGTGTGTGTATGTGACTATGTGTATGTGTGTGTGACTGGATGTGAATGTAAGTATGTATGTGCATGTGTGACTGTGTTATGAGTGTGTATATGTGTGAGTATATGAGTGTGTATGTGTGAGTGTGTATGTATGTGTAAGTGTATGTACAAATGTGTGTGACTGTATGTTTGTGAGTCTATGAATATATATGTGTGTGTTTGAGTGTATGTGTGTCAGTGTGAATATATGTGTGTGAGTGTGTGTATGATTGTGTATGTATGTGAGTTTGAGCATATGTGTAAGTGTGTGTATGTGTGTATGTGTGTATGCGTGTATGAATGTGTGTATTCTTATGTGTTTGTGTGAGTGTGTATGAGTATATGTGTGAGTGTGTATATATATGTGAGTGTGTGTGAGTGTATGTGTGTATTTGTGTGAGTAAGTGTATATGTGTGTGCAAGTATATGTGTATGTGTGAGTGTGTGAATGTATTGTTAGCATGTGTATGAGTATGTGTGTGAATGTATGTGAGTGTGTGTATATATGAGTGTGTTTGAGTGTGTGTATGTATGTGAGTAGGTGTGTGAATGTGTAGGCTGAGTCTAGTAAGGTTTCCTTGTATAAGAATGGATTGGGTTCTGGTCTACATCTGTGCCCTGGAGCTAACCTTGTAGCACAGCCCTCCATAACCAAATCCCACCCAGAGAGAGCTGGTCTTCCAGGAGTGTTGTCACTCCTAAGTTCACAGGTGAGACCACAACTATTGCTCTAATAACTGGACAAAGACGGACCTACCAGGAGGCCACAGGGCACAGGAAACTCAGAGCAGCCGGGGCAGCTGGGGACAGGATCCTCCCAGTTTTCATCTGTACCCTGGAGCTGTGTGTCACAGCTCTCCATACACAAATTCTGCCCAGACAGAGCTGGTGTCCTAGGAGTGCTGACACACCTAAGATCACAGGCTCACAGAAAGAACAAGCTCCAGTCAGAGACATCAAGACCAGCTAACACCAGAGATAATCAGATGGGAAGAGGCAAGCACAAGAACATAAGCAACAGAAACCAAGGCTACTTGGCATCATCAGAACCCAGTTCTCCCATCACAACAAGTGTTGAACACTCAAAACACACCGGAAAGCAAATTCTGATTTAAAATCATATCATATGGTGCTGATAGAGGACTTTAAGAAGGACATAAATAACTCCCTTAATAAAATACAGGAGAACACAGGTAAACAAATAGAAGCCCTTAAAGAGGAAACACATAAA